>NC_140503.1:97887902-98522453 GCF_964339955.1 Pipistrellus hanaki | reverse complement strand
CCCAGTAGGGGGTGTGCAAGAGGCAGCTGGTCGATGTTTCTCATTGATGTTTCTAGCTCTCTATCTCTCTCCCTTCCTCTCTGTAAAAAAATCAATAAAACATATTTAAAAAAAAAAAAAGGAGTTCCCAGCAGCATGAGAGAGCAAGTCATAAAGAGCAAGCACTATTTTTTAAAAATAAATCTTTATTGTTCAGATTACAAATGTTCCTCTTTTTTCCCCCTCTCCATTGCTCCCCTCCACCAGGTTCCCACCCCACCCTCTGCCCTTTCCCCACCCCCCATTGTCCTCAACCATAGGTGCACAGTTTATGTTCAGTCTCTTCCCACACCCACTCCCCTTTTCCCCGAGAATCATTATCCCCTCCCCTTCCATACCTCTGATTCTATTATATTCACCAGTTAATATTGTTCATCAGCCAAAACTGGTTTGGTTCAGTGGATGGAGCATCGGCCTGTGGACTGAAAGGTCCCAGGTTCAATTACGGTCAAGGGCATGTACTTTGGTTATGGGCACACTCCCAGTAGGGGTGTGCAAGAGGCAGCTGATGTTTCTCTCTCATCAGTGTTTCTAACTCTCTATCCCTCTCTCTTCCCCTCTGTAAAAGTCAATAAAATATATTAAAAAAAAATATTGTTCATCAGATTTTTTAAATTCTCTTGGTTTTTAGATTCACTTGTTGATAGTTATGTATTTGTTGTTCATAATTTTTATCTTTATCTTCTTCCTCTTCCTAAAGAACCCCTTTCAGCAATTCATGTAATTCTGGTTTGGCGGTGATGAACTCCTTTGGCTTTTTTTTATTTTATTAGTGAAGCTCTTTATCTGGCCTTCAATTCTGAGTGATAGCTTTGGTGGGTAGAGTAATTTTGGCTGCAGGTTCTTATTATTCATCACCTTGAATATTTTTTGCCATTCCCGTCTGGCCTGCATAGTTTCTATTGAGAAATCAGCTGACAATCGTATGGGTGTTCCTTTATAGGTAACTACCTGCTTTTCTCTTGCTGCTTTTAATATTCTCTCTTTGTCTTTTGCTCTTGGGATTTTAATTATGATGTGTCTTGGTGTGGTCCTCTTTGGATTTCTTTTGTTTGGGGTTTTGTGCGCTTCCTGCACTTATAAGTCTATTTCTTTCACCAGGTGGGGGAAGTTTTCTGTCACTATTTCTTCCAATAGGTTTTCGGTATTTTGTCTCTCTCTTCTTCTAGGACCCCCAAGGGTAAATAAGAACAGGATTGTAATGCTGTAGCATTGAATTTAAGATGGATAAGGAGGGAAGAGAAGAGTGAAGCTTAAGTACAGGCTTTCAACAGATTGGCAGTCTTGATAAAGTGAAAAAAAAAAATCAGTTATGGTGAACTCTTTTCTTGTTAATCCTCCCCTGAGGATATATATTCTTTTCCTTGTATTTTTAGAGAGAATGGAAGGGGGAGGGAGGATGACTGGCTCCGATAATCAAGCCCACAACACTTGGGTGTGTGGGGGGAGAGGGGGAGTAAAGGAAGAGGGCATGTCCAACCACTGAGCCACACCTTTCAGGGCTTTGGTGAAGTTCTTGTGCAATCAAGGTGAAAGGATATCAGTCTGTGGTTGGACAGAGGGATGTTCCAATTATTGATTCCTGACGTAATAGCGTTTCTGGTGATAAGGTCCAGGTTTTTGAGTGGGTTGGGAGGCTGCTATAAGCCGCTAGAGATGACACACGGATGTTAAATGGGTTGTACACATTGACTATGAAATTATCAAGGTGGGAGACAGAAGAGAATGTAAGGAGCTGGATGCACAAATAAGCAGATGCTCTTGACAGAGGCAGTTATGTGGGTGGAGAGTCCTGAGAATAAGCGTCGGAGAAGTAACGGTTTTTACGAGGTGACAGTGTTCGGCACATAATTCCCCACCTTTGGAATCTGGGAAGTGAGAATACTAATCCATCTGAGGGGGCTCTAAAGGATGCCTCAAAGGACAGCCAGGTCTCAGTACACGAATGAGTGTAGCTCAAGAGAAAAGTTGATCTGAAAGCGGGAATCTCAGAGGTAGACCGAAAGAGGACCGAAGCAACAATACATTGACACTCCTTGTCCTTTATGTACCTTCCTCCCAACCTGCGCCCGCGCCACACCTGCTTCCACCACCCAGAAAACGCGCAGAGAAAACTGTAGGACACCGGTTCTTTTTCAAGTCCCCGCGGAAGTGCACTCGGAGGCTCTCTCCGGTATCCGCGCTTTCCCATTGGCGGCAGCTTCCCCCAGCTCCGACCCGCTTCCGCTCACGTCTTAGTTGGGCGGGGCCTTCCGTAAAAGCCACTTCCGTCTGGCTCCGCCCCCTCAACCCCTCTCTTCGCGGCTCTGTCTCTAGGCCGCGTCCCATCCCCAGCGGCCCCGCCCTTCCCCCCGCCCGGGGCCGACGGGCGGGCCTCGCGGCGCCGCTTCCGGTGCGGGCCCCGCCCCGGCTGTGCGCTGGCTGCGGGCCGGTCCGAGCGCCGCCGCCGCGCCGTGGCCACAGCCGATGCCGCCTCCTCCGCTGCGGGTCCCGGAGCGCCCGGCATCGGTAAGCCGCGCGGACCCGGGCCCCTCCGGCGCGCGGGAGCACGGGCGGCAGCAGGTGGGCGGAGGGATGCGGGGAGGCAGGTGTGCGGGGCAGACGTGGAGGCGCCCGCGGAGGAGCGCGGGGCTGCGGGGCTGCAGGGTAAGTGAGCGCCGGGAAGAGACCGGAGCCGCCCGGCGCCCATTAGCGTGATTGGAGGTAAAGGGATGAGCCGATAAAGGCCACAGGAACTGAGGAGGCGAGAGAGGTGGGAACGGGCGACCAAGAAGAGCCCGCGGGATGGCTGAGAAGGCTTGGTAGAAGTACAAGTGTTGGGGCGGGGGCGGGGGCGGGGGCGGTGGCGATGAAGAACCGGGTGGGGGAGGTGGGCCGAGGCTGGAGAGAGCGGCGGCGAAGGTAGGGGAATGGTTCACAGCTAGGCTGGGTTCAAAGCGGCGAACAGTCCGTTGCTTCGGGTGGTCCGGGAACTTTAGGGGAAATGGGGGAGGGGGCCGTGTGAAAGGATGAAGTGGCTTAGATATCTGAGACAAGTTTCTAAATGTAGGTAGGTGGTATTGTTGCTTGGACACATTGGCTGCTTAGGAACGGGAAAAGATGGGCTTTTGGGGGGTGGTGTGTATTGAGTTGTAGAAATGAATCATTTCATTCTTACTAAAGAGGCTGTGAGACATCCTCCGCTTGGAACAGCATACAGAAAAGACGGTGCCATCAGAAGCAGTTTGTTCAGTGACTGGCAGGACTTGGTTGAAAAAATTCCTGCTCATGATTGTAACGATTATAAATAAATTTTAAATGGTCAACCAATTATTTACTTTATTCTTTTGTTTAATTTTCTTTGATGCAAGTTGTTTTTATTTTAAATGATCACCTTGGCTAACTGGATTTAGTGTGGGTGTGAATCTTTTTCTGCTTTGTTACTCTATAGAAAGGGCTAAAGCAGAATGAAATTATGCTACAGGCATAACATACTTTCTAAGGGCTAAGAGCATTAAAGGTAGTAGGAGGCAAGTTGTAATTTGACTCTCAGAATACAAAAGGCAAAAGCAGTGCTTCTAAGATAAACAGAAAATTCTGCTTTTACCTCTATTTTTTGCCTAGCTTTAAAAATTAGACCTTTTTTCCCTCTAACCCATTAAAATATTTATAAATGAAGCAGTTTTTATTGCTAGGATTATGATTACTTCCCCATGAATTTTTGAAGATGCTAGGCATTTAGCTTTTTTAAAACCTTTCCACCCAATCCTAAAACAACGGAACAATGCATATATCAAGTTCCAGCTTGTTCAGTGCATTCTCCTTTCATGTGATGATAACATTGTACGCCATATTGCAGGCCCTGTTCATCTAAATTTTGCCCAGGCATAGTAGTAGCCCCATTCAGTTACAGATCCTTGCTGAGGAAACAACTCAAGTGACTATTATTGGGGGTAGGAACTTGGAGAGAAGGATCTGGGGAGTGAGAGAAAGAGAGCCTGTGAAAGGGGTGTGATTTGGAGACTGATTGGTAAGAATGCTGATGAACCAGCCCCCAGAATACTTTTGAGCTAAAAGCATTTTCTTTTTGTATTCGTCACAGAATATAGAAGAAGTGAATCAGAAACGGGATGTGAAGCATTTACTTGGCTGTTTATAAAAAGGAACCATTAACTTCTTTATATAATATTGATATCTGTTTTAAATTGGTTAACTTTAAAATCTCCAGAGGAATTCTCCCTTTTGTTCTTGCATCCTTTGGTGGTGGGGAGGGGAGGGGGCATACATTCTCTTGTTGAAGTTGGATACTTTTTGAGGCTATAATGTCCAGATGGCATGGCCTAGCACGCTTGTACAGCAGGCTGGCAGTTTGATTTGGAAATTTTGAAAAGTTTAGATTCAAGAGCAGTTTGCTAATTCTTCTTTTCTATGGAAAGCATTTTGTCTGCCTGATAGCTCTGTGTCTAGCTTGGATGATAATTTCTTTCACTAATGGGCCTGAGAACATAGCAGTAGTTTCTCTGTTGTAAGCAAGCCCTTCTTTGCCTTTATTATTATGGTTTTCACACACAACCTTTTTGTTGTTGTTAATCTTCACCTGAGGATATTTTTTCCATTGATTTGTAGAGAGAGTGGGAAGGAGAGAGGGAAGGGGGGAGGGAGAGATAGAGAAAGAAACATTGATGTGAGAGAAACACATAGATTGGTTGCCTCCTGTACACACCCCAATCGGGGCTGGGGATCAAATGAATCTGAGACCCTTGAGTGTGTATGCTGATGCTCTAAGCACTGAGCACTGGGCCAGGGTGGTAAACACAAACTTTGTACAGTACGAACCAGTTGCCTTTCCAGTGATAAACAGATTAATGTTTTGTAATGCTGAAGGAGAGAGATCAGAACACAGATGTTTATAGACTTGATTTTGTCTAGATTTCTTTTTAAACCTTCAGTACATCACTACTAAGATTCATCCCATATTCCCCTCTTAAATTCTTTTCCTCTTCTTCACACCCTCCCTACTTACCCACCCACCCCTGAAACTCCCATCACTCACTCATCTTAAAATTCAGGTTTAAGAGTATATGTTTAGTGTTCAGAACTCCTACCCTTTACTGGAGAAAAGAAAGCCTTTTATACCTGTTTTTCATAGTTGTTTTTCCCCCCCTTTTTTCTCCTCCTTTGTGGTTTCTATTAATCACTTAAGGTTTAGACCCAGTGTGCCTGATGGGCTGTGCCCAGGTTCAGAGCCATGCCAATCGGTGGGTGAAGCACTTGAGGCCCTGATGGAACCGCTGCAGCAGCAGCCACCACAGCAGCAGCCACCAAACCTAGCTCCTCTGGGGATGGATGCCAGAGAGAAGCAGGGACAGCAGATAAGAGAAGCCCAGTTCTTATTTGCCCAGAAGCTGGTCACACAGACTCTCCTTTCTGCCACACCTGGGCGGCCTTCTGGCAGCCCTTCCCTGGGTCCCTTAGCCAGAGTTCCTTCAGCCACAGCAATGACCCGAGTTTTTGAACGGAGCAACGCAAACTCAGAGCCTAAGGAAGAGGAGGGAGGCTTGGAAGATGAGGATGGGGATGATGACATTGTAGAGGTGGCTGAGAAAGAGGCCCAGGCCGCTTCAAAATATTTCCATGGGCAGAAAGTTGCTCGCCAAGACCCCAGAGTGGCACCCAAATCTGGTCTCCTTCCAGCACCAGGGCTCCCACCACATGGACAGCAAGCTCAAGAAGACCATACCAAAGATGCTGCCAAGGCCCCACCATCAGTCTCCACAGCTGGGCAGCCAGGCTGGAATCAGGATGAGCATCTCAAGCAGGTCAGTCTTTCTGGTGTGGGGGTCATTTGTTCTTCCTAAAGGCTAGTCAGAGAGGGGTGCTGGACTGTCAGGGCCAGGGTCTGTGCCAGTCTATGCCTTCTTACCCTACTTCAGTGACCAGTAGTCTAGGCATGATCTGACTTTCAATTTTTTCATCATACCTTTTTTCTTGATTAAAGCAAAGAAATGTGTAAGTTACTGCTCATATAGATTGTTTCAAGTTTGAAGTAAAAGAATATCAATAGAATCTTTTTTTTTTTTTTAAAGGAAGGATAAGGTTGCAACACTTAAAAGGGATATCTAAAAATGAGATGCATAACTCTAATTACAGTTTTTCTAGTAATAATGTAAAAGAACAGTCTTGCCTACACAGTTTCTTAGCTCCAGGCTAACTCAGGATCATACTCTTTTGTATATGTGTGTGTATAGTTTTTTGTTTTATTTGAGGGGCGGGGGGAATCATACTCTTTAAGGACAGTTTTGTTGTTTTGCCGCTAAATGTAGCTGATAAGAACTTGCATTGTGTATGTTTTCTAATAAAGAGCCTTGTAAACAAGATTTCATTTCACAGGAAAGGGCAGACATCAAAATTCCCATTTTAGTCAAGGCTAGCTTGTGATTTTTTAAAAAATATATATTTTATTGATTTTTTTTTTTTACAGAGACGAAGGGAGAGGGATAGAGAGCTAGAAACGTCGATGAGAGAGAAACATCGACCAGCTGCCTCTTGCATACCCCCCGTCGGGGATGTGCCTGCAACCAAGGTACATGCCCCTGACCGGAATCAAACCTGGGACCCTTCAGTCCACAGACCGACGCTCTACCACTGAGCCAAACCAGCTTGTGATTTTTAAATAAAGCTGAGCATTAGTATCATCTAGGGAGCTTTAAAAAATATATAGCCCTAGACGGTTTAGCTCAGTGGATAGAGTGTTCACCTGCAGACTCAAGGGTCCCGGATTCAATTCTGGTCAAGGGCACACTCCTAGATTGCGGGCTCGATCCCCAGTGTGGGGCGTGCAGGAGGCAGCTGGTCATTGGTTCTCTCTCACCATTGATGTTTCTATCTCTCTCCCCCTCTCCTTTCTTCTCTGATATCAATAAAAAGTATATTTTTTTAATATATAGATTGCAAGGTCCTAATGAATTATATCTGGAGGTGGAGCCTATGGAATCTGTTCTCAACCAAGCCTTTGATTCTAGTTCCTCTTTTATTTCTGACCTTCAAAGCACTTTTTCCTCTCCCAAAGAATGGGAGCCAAAACCCGTTTGGCTCAGTGGATAGAGTGTCAGCCTGCAGACTGAAAGGTCCCAGGTTCGATTCCGGTCAAGGGCATGTACCTTGGTTGTGGGCACATCCCAGTAGGGGGTGTACAAGAGGCAGCTGATGGATGATTCTCTCTCATTGATGTTTCTAACTCTCTATCCCTCTCTCTTCCTCTCTGTAAAAAAATCAATAAAATATATTTTTTAAAAAAAAGAAAGAAGAAGAATGGGAGAATGGGAGCAAAGTTAAGTTGTTCCAGGTAAAGTGACTTATTGGTGCTTAGACAGGAAGCTCATGATAAAGCTAGCATTATCTGCATATTCCCAATAAGCACATACTCTTCATGTGGTCCAATGGTGCTGTTTAGAAATCACTTTTGAAAAGCTGTGCATTTTCATGTGCAACTAGAAGTCACATAAGAAAAGAGCTTTGGAACCTGAAAAATCAGCCTCTTTGAATAAAAGAACCTGTGCAGTTATTTGATAATAGTGGTGTTGGCAGAAGATTTCCAGAACCAACAAAGTGGGGTTCAACTTCCATCTCTTCCATTTATTACCCTGTGATCTTTTTAAAGAAAAAATATTTTTATTGATTTCAGAGAGGAAGAGAGAGATAGCAACATCAATGATGAGAGAGAATCATTGATTGGTTGCCTCCTGCATTGAGCCCACAACCCAAGCATGTGCCCTGTCTGGGAATTGAACTATGACCTCCTGGTTCATAGGTCGACGCTCCACCCTAGAGCCACACTGGCTAGGACTTTACATCTCACTGAATCTGTGTCTTCTCACAGATTTTTAAATTTTTTAGTGGCTTAAAAGGGAAGTTTTATTGTAATCACTGGTTGTGAAATGTCAATCATACACCCTTATGAAAAATTTACAGAAGTTATCAAACTTACTTGCTAACAGAGATATTTAAATATTTTGTGAATTTATTTGCTAACAGAAGAGAAAAAAATATTTAGAAGGGGAGTAAAGGCATTTTATGGCTCCAGGGTTTTATTCTCCTGTTGACATACCTTTTCTCTTGTGTGATCCAATGTTGAACTCGGTGGTAAAAGAGTGCCACATTGTGAAAGGGTGACTGAACTCAAGCAGAAGAGAGTGCAAAGTGTACCAGGGAACATTAGCACATCCTGACAGGTTAAAAGATGGCACCTTCTTCGTTAATTGAAAAGAAATGTAAAATGAGAGAGATAGCAAAAAATATATTAATAAAATAAAAGGTTTCTGGCCTTTCTCTCTTCCCTTTCCTGACTTATGACAGCACACTGTCATGTTTTACAGACTGAAATTTTCATGTATTATTCTGATACTGTAAGGAGCCTAGAATGGGCTGCCGGGGAGAGTCTGTACTGAAAGTTCTTTCCAGCGAAGGGTTTCTATCAGACCTGCTGTGAGAATAGGAGGACAGGAGTATGTCGTGAGGATTAACTGAGCTGGTATGTGGTTGGTAGTAGTGCTCCTTGGGGCTCTTTTTAAAAAATCCTCACCAGAGGATATTTTCCCCATTAATTGTTTTTAGAGAGTGCAAGGGGGGAAGAGAAACATCAATGTGAGAGAGATTCGTTGATTGGTTGCCTCCTATTGGCACCATTACAGGCCAAGGATCGAGCCTGCAACTGAAG
This sequence comes from Pipistrellus hanaki, assembly GCF_964339955.1. NCBI lineage: Eukaryota > Metazoa > Chordata > Mammalia > Chiroptera > Vespertilionidae > Pipistrellus > Pipistrellus hanaki. The sequence goes on along the minus strand of NC_140503.1, from coordinate 98,513,719 downwards.
TACGTGCCCTTAGCTGGGAATCAAACCCTTTTGTCAGGAGGCCATGCTCTAAATACTGGACAACCAGCCTGGGTTCCAGGTGCTCTTTAATGCAATCAGGGCCACCTCTGCTGATTCTGTGCAGACCTGCTCTGAGGGAAGATGCTGAGGCACATAGGGATTTTCCCTCAGATCTCCAAGGAGGTAGTGACAGAGATAGGACAAGGATCAGTTCCACGACAGCAGCAACCTGGCCGCTAGCCCAGACCTGCCTCCCAGCTGATTGCTCTGGTTTAGCAAAACATCTGTGAGTTGCCGGCAGCCCCCACACTGCTGGGTGGTTGGCAGGGTTCCATGCTGGCGGATGAGTCAGCTCATAGTGGTATCCTGCCCTGACAGAACTGGGAAAGTTCAGGCCAGAGCAGCTGGGCTGCTCCTGCCTTGGCAGCTGGCCAGCCTTTGCGTGTGTGCAGTTCTTAGAAAGTGCAGCCGCGTGCGAGGAACAAGTGGAGCTCCAGAGTCTGTCTGTCTTCAGGAAGTGCGGCAGGTGTTGAGGTCAAGCCATTAGAGCTTTGAAAAAAAGAGACTCTTCAGAGCTGGCGTGTGTGTGCACACATGTGCACTCAATGGCAGACTCCAGCGCTGTTTTCTAGACAGCAGTAGCCCCATGGCTCACAGCTCAGTGCTCAGAGGGACTGGCTGTTGGCTCCTGAAACTCTTGAGTTCATTTTAAGTCTCTGATGGATACTCACTAACTATAGACTGCCTGGTAGAGCACTGCCAAAATGCCTTATAAATGCCAACTTAGCCGAGGCCTAATCTTGCCCCCTGAATTTACCTTCCCCCTGGATTTGGAGATTAGGAATTGGGTAACTGTGACTAAAAACCTTAAACGTGTACCTTTTTTTCCTTCTGAATTTAGTTTTACCAAATCAAGTAAGTCTGTGCCCTCCTTTTTCTGATCCTGCTTTTGAAGCAGTAAACAATGTAGGGATTTAAAAACCTTTTTAAAATTGTGCTTTGAAAGAGAGGCTAAGAAGATAATATTGGGAGAGCCTATGGAAACCATTAGGATCCATGAGACTAGTTTTTTGTTTTTTTAAATGTTTTTTTTAAATGTCTTTTGTTTCTTAAGCAGTTACTTAGTAGAGAACAGAAATAAAGGATCTCTTGCTCCAGTGATTATTACAAAGATTGACACAAATGATCTTATTGTTAATGCACTGCAGTGTTCATTTTGTTTTTTTATACACAACAGACTTAGAGAGGCTTCTCTGGGCCAGGCCTGTGCTTCATAGACTAAGGAATGCTTCTCCCGCAAGGACCTCATCATGGTCTAGCAGAGGCAATGTGGGAACCTCAAGAGAGGTTGGGTTTTGGGTTGCAACAATTTCATTCTTTCTTGTAGCCCAGTTACTCAATCTGGGCTATGCTACAGATAATTTAATTTTTAAATTAATTTTTTACTTTTTAATATGTTTTTATTGATTTGAGAGGGGGGGAGGAAGGAGAGAGAAAAACATCAATGAAATCTCTTTTTTTAGAACATGTGAATTCAAAATAATTTAATGAATTCTCTTTGAAAAACCTTTTGGAAAATAATTGCTTCTCAAGCTTGGGTCCTTAGAAAGAGTGTAGGATTCTCTTGTGCCAGAGTGATGGTAAGATGAATAATGCCACTGAGCCCAGGGTGCTAAAGCCAATCAGATTTCAGTGGGCAGAGTAAATAATTGTAAAACAAGTCAAGAGACAGAGCTGAGTGGCTCTTCTCTCAAGGGAGATCAGAAGAGCCCTGTCAGCATACAACTAACTGTGGGGGGTGGGGGGTATTCCTGGCCTTCTTAGGGTTGGTTTTCTGTCCTGAAAAAAGGGTAGTAGAGGCTTTATTTGTCTTAAACCCATTAGTGGACCCAGGTTTCCAAAGGGAGCACGGACTCCCTCCTATAGAATAGAAACATGAGTGATGGCTTGATAGGCACGTGGGAGCCCGAGTGCATGGGTCTGATTTTCTGCGTACTTTTGGCAGTCACTTCAGTTACTGAGTGTAGAGGGAAAAAAGGATGACTGACTGCTTGGTCTCCAGAACCTGTTACAAAGACTTCCTCTAAGTAGTAAGGTGTGTTCTCTTGGGTTCAGCCTGCTTTTCTTGGTGCATACTGCAATGCATGTCTTTGGAACATTTGATGCTTTTTGTAAAAATTGTGCCACTATTGCCTGGACAAAAGTGAGGTCAAAGCTTTCCCCAATTTCTTTGTAGGATTATCTTGCCTGCCCTAGCATCTAGAATCACAGTGAATCCATCTAGGTCAATGGTTTTCAATTGAAGGCGATTCCCCACCTTTCCTGACTCCAGGGGTTGTTTGGCAATGTCAGGAATATGTTTGGTTATCATTACTGGGATAGGTTGGGATTGGGTGATGTGCCACTGGCCAATGGTGGCTAGAGATCAGGGATAATATTAAGCAGCCTACAATACACAGGGAAGTCTCCCACAACAAAGCATTAACTGGTCCAAAATGTCCCAAAGAATGGTAATCCTCTCCTACCATCATCTGGGATTTATTTTAAAGATATTACACAGATGCGGTGTATTTGTTTTGCTTTATTTTATTATCTCCCTCCCAAGATATAGCAAGCAACTAAAAGCCATCTTCCTATAAACACAAATTATAACTTCTCTTTATATTTGCTAATACCCAAGCCATTTATCTGCACCGTCTCAGAGTCATTTCAGATTTTCCTAAAATTTCTTCTGTATTGGATTCATTTAGACTTTCTCCCCAGAGTTCAAAATTATCTGGAATCAGACATTTTCATGTATTTTTTCATTAAGCTCTAGATCCTATGTTTAAAAAACAAAGATATTCCAAAGGTGGAAGAAGAATATGAGTGTGACCCTAGCCATTTTGGCTCAGTGAATAGATGTCATCTGTGGACTGAAGGGTTGTGAGTTCGATTTTGGTCAAGGGCATGAACTTTGGATGCAGGCTTGATTCCTTAGCCCTGGTTGGGATGAGTGTGGAAGGCAACCAATGGATGTGTCTCTCTCACATTGATGTTACAGTCTCTCAGTCTCTCCCCCTCCCTTCCACTTTCTAAAATATCAATGGAAAAATATCCTCAGGTGAGGGAGAAGAGAGAGAGAGAGAGAGAGAGAGAGAGAGAGAGAGAGAGAGAGAGAGAGAGAGAGAGAGAATATGAGTGTGAAAGATCTTTTTAAAATGAATGCTATCAAACAAAAGTTAGGTTGAATTGTCATTAGAATCTGAATACTTTTGGAGCTATAACTTTTCAGTCTTTATTACTTTTGTAGATTAGATGCTCCATAAATCCTAGATACTATACTAAAACAACTTCTTTTTTCTAGAGCTGTGACTAAATTCTAGTATTCTAGAGTTCTCTGAAACATTTTAGGATTGTGTGAGCTGAATCCATTGCACTTTTGTCGCTGCTTCTTCAATATTAAAATAGGATGTGTGCATGTTTTTTCTTTAGGTAGAAGTATACTTTATATTAAAATATCAGTGATTTGAGTTCTAATTCTTATACCCGTGTCCCAAATCTCACATTTTCTTAATTTTTAGCGACTTGCTCTATTAGTGAACCTCCATTTCCCTGACTCTTTGGACTAACTCTCTTCTGAAGCCCTTTCCACATTCATAAATGTTCTACTATTTCCCAAATTAAAAACAAAAAACAAACAAAAAAACTCCTTAATAAATCTGGCTGATTTGATTGTTCTAAGGCAGTGGTCGGCAAACTCATTAGTCAACAGAACCAAATATCAACAGTACAATGATAGAAATTTCTTTTGAGAGCCCAATTTTTTAAACTTAAACTTCTTCTAACGCCACTTTAAAATAGACTCGCCCAGGCTGTGGTATTTTGTGGAAGAGCCACACTCAAGGGGCCAAAGAGCCGCATGTGGCTCACAAGCCGCAGTTTGTTGGCCACGGTTCTAAGAAAATGAGATGTCACTTAAAATCTTTTCCTTCCAGCTTGTTCTGTAGTCCTAACTGTCTACCCATTCCTCACAATAAAGCTTCTCAGAGGAATTGCTTGCATTCCTTACCTTCACTTTATCACCTCCTACTTCTCAACATTCTTCAGTCTGGACTCTCCCATGTCCCTGAAGTTACTCTTCGAAAGACTGCCAATGACCACCATGTTGGTAAGCCCAGCCTGCCCTCACTTCATTTGATCTCTCAGGATTATCAGATACAGTCAGCCCCTCTCCTTAAAATTTTCCCTTTTGCTTTCTAGAGCCCTTCTATTAGCTTATTTTTCTTATCTCTTTTTCATCTGGCCTAGAACTCCAAGTTCCCCAGTGCTCAGTCTTAAACTCCCTTCTTTTTATGTTCCCCTTGGGCAATTTCTTTCACTTTCATGGCTTTAAATACTGGTCTGCAAGCCTTTGATTCCTGTACACATCCTTTGAGCCAATGTTCCAATGTATATATATTCCCACCTATTTTATTTATTATTTTTAAAAAATATTTTTATAGATTTCAGAGAGGAAGGGAGAAAGAGAGCTAGCTAGAAACAGTGATGAGAGAGAATCATTGATTGGCTGCCTCCTGCTTATCCTCTACTGGGGATTGAGCCTGCAACGTAGGCATGTGCCCTGACCAGGAATCAAACTGTGACCTGCTGGTTCATGAGTCGACGATCAACCACTGAGCCCCACCTACCAGGCCTCACCTGTTTTCTTGACATTCCACTTAGATGTTTTATTGGCATCTCAAGTTTAACACATATAAAATTGAACACTTGGTTTCCAACTTATTCCCCAACAATTATTTCCTCCTTTATTTTTCTCTGCAAATACATTTCTTTTTTTTCTTTTTTTAATATATTTTATTGATTTTGTACAGAGAGGAAGGGAGAGAGATAGTTAGAAACATCGATGAGAGAGAGTCATCAATCAGCTGCCTCTTGCACACCCCCCACTGGGGATATGCCTGCAACCAAGGTACATGCCCTTGACCGGAATCGAACCCGGGACCCTTCAGTCCCCAAGCCGACGCTTTATCCATTGAGCCAAACCGGTTTCGGCTGCAAATACATTTCTATTGAGTTGGTCATTCATATCAGAAAACTTAGCATTTACTATCTTTCATATCTCTTACTCAGTTATTCCATCTGGTGATGTTCAATCCATCACCAAGTCTTATCAATTGTTTCATCTAAACATCTAAAATCCTGCCACTTTTTTGTTTCCGCTGACACCTACCTAATCCAAGCTATCTACATACTGTTATAGATATCATATAGTTTGTCTTCTCTCTTCCATCTAATTGTAAAGGCCCCAAATCTACATAATTTGATCCTTGCCTGCTTCTCCAGCCTTCTTTTTGTCAAAGTCTGAACATATCACTGTGCTCCAACTATCCTGGCCTTTGTATATGCTACTCCTGCCTAGAACACTCCTCCAGCCTCTTACCCAGTCCTTAGTTCTCACTTTAACATCACTTCCTCACTTTCTGTCAAGATGGCCAGGTATGTACATGCGGCACTAGCATCCTCCCACAGCCGTGTCAAATTACAAATAAACTATAGAACAGCCATCATTCAGAACTGTATGAAATCTAGCTGAATAGAAGTCCTACAACAAGGGATTTAAAGAAGAAGCCACATCAAGACTGGTAGAAGGGGCGGAAATGCAAGAAATGGTCTGGTTTCACGACCATGTGTGGTGGATAAAAATTGGGTGGTATATTTTGGCTAAAGGAGTACCCCCTGAGGAGCAAAGGTCCCAGCCCTACACCAGATTCCAGTGCTGGTAAGAGAAGTCCACATAACTTCTGGCGGTAAAAGCCAGTGGGAATTAGAGCTAAGTGAGACAGTGGGCTGCTGGAGTAACAGACAGTACCTTTAATTTTTTTAAAAAATTGGTTTTAGAGAGGAAGGAAGAAAGAGAGAAACATTGATTGGTTGCTTTCCATCCTTGCCCCAACTGGGGATTGAACTCACCACCTTGTGGTGTATAGGACAGTACTCCAACTGAGCCATACCAGTCAGGGCAAATGTTCTTTTTAAAGGGTCTGCACATGGACTTACTCTGACTCACTCTTTCTGAACTCCAGTGCTGGGATAGCAGCTCAAAAGGCACCAGGGACATATAGGGAGGAACTAAATAAAGTGTTTGGCATCAGGATGAGAGCTGGGGGGAGGCCATTGTTTCTTTGATGAGTCCTTCCCCCACAGAGGTGGTAGGGAAGCACCATATCTGAGTCTCCTCAACCTGGCTATCACTGTTTGCCCTGGTAAATCCCTGAGACCCTGCCCCACCAAATTTGTGGGTCCACCCAAGTTGTTTCCACTGCCTTTTTTTCATATGAGTTATCCATCTTGGCTTGCACTTCACACTTTCCTAAAATCAAACGAGTAGCATCTAGCCACACTGTGCCCTGTACCTCTCACTAAGTAAGTGTCCCTGGCCCACCACTAGCAGCAGCCAGCCACAGTTTGCGGCTTGGCCTCTCCTGGGCACCCCCAAGCCCAGCACAAGTGGCAGCCATCTAAAGATCCCTTTGTGGTGCAAGCCTGGTGGACCTTGGCAGAATACAGGCAGTGGATAACCTTGGACTGCAACTCCTGGAGGGTCCCCAGAGCCAGCCAGTGCACACAGTGGACAGCTTCAGACCATGTCAAAACACTGCTTGACCACCTTCACAGTGACACACTCAAGGGGTGGACTTAATTGGGTACCAGAGCCCCTCTGAAGTAAGTGGTTACAGACAGTCCTTGCATCAAATCAGCCTGGGAATGGCTGTGCCATTGGACCCTACATGACACCTATTACATTAGGCCAAATCTAGGGAATATAGCAGCTCTATCTAATATAGAAACACACAGAGAGGTTGCCAAAAATTAGGGAAAAAAGAAACACATCCCAAATGAAAGAACAGAACAAAACTTCAAGAAAAGAACCAAAGTGGAGACCAGTAATCTACCATATTCAGAGTTCTAAACACTGGTTATAGGGATGTTCAATAAATTTAAAGGAAGAGTACTTGAACTTAGAACTTCCAACAGCATAAGAAAGGACATGGAAATCATAAAAACCAGTCAGAAATGAAGGATACACTAACAGAAATGAAGACTAATTTACAGGGAATCAAGAGTAGAGTAGATAAAGCTGAGAAACAGATCAGCAATTTGAATTATAAGGAAACATAAAACACCCAAACAGAGCAACAAAAAGAAAATAGAATCCAAAAAAAATGAAGATGGTGTAAGGAACTATGGAACAACTTCAAGCATATCAACATTTGCATCATAGGACTGCTGAAAGAAGAGAGAGCAAGATATTAAAAACATATTTGAAAAAATAATGATAGAAAACTTCCCTAACCTGGTGAAGGAAATAGACATACAAGTCCAGGAAGTGCCAAGAGTCCCAAACAAGATAAACCCAAAGAGACCTACACCAAGACACATCATAGTTAAAATGCAAAAGGTAAAACACAAAGAGAATCTTAAAAACAAAAGAAAAGCAATTGGTTACCTACAAGGGAACTTTGCAGGCCAGAAGGAATTGGCAAGAAGTATTCAAAGTGATGAAAGGAATTACAACCAAAATTACTCTATCCAGCAAAACTTTTATTTAGAATTGAAGGACAGATAAGAAAAAGCTAGAGTTCATCATAACCAAACTAGCATTATATGAAATATTAGTGTCGTCTTTAAGAAGGAGAAAAAAGCCAAGACCAGTTTGGCTCAGTGGATAGAGCGTCGGCCTACGGACTGAAAGGTCCCAGGTTCGATTTTTTTATTTTTTATTTTTTTTATTAAATTATTATCTGTGTACATATTTTAACATTGCCTCCCCCCCCTCCATACATACCCTCCCTCCCCTCCCCAGAGTTTTGCGTCCATTGGTTGTACTTATATGCATGTATACAAGTCCTTCGGTTGATCTCTTATCTCCCCCAGATGTCCCTACCAGGTTCGATTCTGGTCAAGGGCATGTGCCTTGGTTGCGGACACATCCCCTGTGGGGGGTGTGCAAGAGGCAGCTGATCGATGATTCTTTCTCATTGATGTTTCTAACTTTCTGTCCCTCTCTCTTCCTCTCTGTAGAAAAATCAATAAAATATATATTTTTAAAAAATATATAAAAAATATGCACCCTCTCCAACTAAACCCTGGCCTGTGTGGCTTAGTTGGTGGGAACATTATCTCGTGCACCAAAGGATTGCTGGTTCAATTCCTGGTCAAGGCATATACCTAGGTAGTAGGCTCAATCCTCAGTGGGGGTGTATATGGGAGGCATCTGATCAATGTTTCTCTCACACATCAATGTCTGTCTCTCTCTCTCTCTCTCTCTCTCTCTCTCTCTCTCTCTCTCCCCCTCTCTCCCCCTCCCTCCCTCCCTCCCTCCCTCTCTTCCTCCCTCCCTCCCTTTTCTAAAATCTGTAAAAACATATCCTCTGGAGAGGATTAAAAAAAAAATAGAACAATAAAATGTCAATGAATACATATCTATCAAATGAACCTAAAAAAGAAAAATAATGAAGAAACATAAAAGAAGCAGGCTCATAGTTATGGAGAACATTATGATGGTTGCCAGATGGGAGGAGGTTAGGGGTATGAGTGAAAAGGCGAAGGGATTAAGAAATACAAATTGTGCCCTGACCGGTTTGGCTCAGTGGATAGAGCATCAGCATGCGGACTCAAGGGTCCCAGATTCGATTCCGGTCAAGGGCATGTACCTTGGTTGTAGGCACATCCCCAGTAGGGAGTGTGCAGAGGGTAGCTGATCAATCTTTCTCCCTCATTGATGTTTCTAACTCTTCCTCTCTGTAAAAAAATCAATAAAGTATATTTAGAAAAAAATACAAATTGATAGTTACAAAAGAGTCATAGGGATGTAAACTACAGCAAAGCAAATCCTATCTAATAAAAGAGTAATATGCAAATTAACCATCACTCCACAACAAAAATGGCGGCATCCATAGCCACAAGATTGTGGCGCCCAGTCCTCTCAGGCCCCCCCCCCCCCCCTGCCCCCGGAGTCCCCCAGTTCCGGGTAGGGTGGCCGCTGAGAGCGGGCAGCAAGAGAGGCCTGGCGGAATGCTGCCTAGAGGTCCTCCTGACCCTTGATAAAAATAAAAAACAGTTCACTCCCCACAGAGTGATCCTCCACACACACACATCTGCACCTTCAGGGTGTCAACCTTGGAATTGCCTGCGCCTGCACAGAGTGATCTCCCTGACACATACCTGCAGCCTAGGGTCTCAGCCTCTGAAGCGCCTGCACCCCCATGGAGTGATCCCCCAAACACACCTGCAGCCTCAGGGTCTCATCCTCAGAAGCGCCCGTGACTTGAGCGAGTGATCCTGCCCCACTGGCAGCCTAGGGGAGTCTGCCTTGGAACTTCCCTTGCCTCCAGCCGAGTGATTGGAGAGGAGTGGGGTGGGGTATGTGGGCGAAGCTACCCAGCAAACCTCTCCCATTGGGTAGAAACTTCTGACCGGGTTAGGGAGGTAAATGGGTTTTGTTTAAAATCTTTACAAACTGCAAAGGAAATGTCTGTGGTAGGGTTTCACATCGGAAGTAACTTACAACTAATTTCTGAAGGCAAACGGCGACATTGCAGTTACATTACTGGAGAGTACCCCGTGGTCCAGAGGTTGGCTCTGCAGCGTCGGTGGCGGGTGCTCCCTGCCCTAGTTCCTTAGCACCTTGGGCAGGGCTTGAGCCCACCCAGGAAGACCTTTTCCCCTATAGTTCTCACCAAGACAGGGAGGTTTTGTAGACATGAATAAGAAGTGCCCACACACAAGTCCTGAAGATGCCGGGGCTGGCAGAAATGACAAACCAGGAAAAGAGCAAAACCAGAAACACCACGATCCCAACATAGATCATCTTTTTCTTCAGATGATGGTGTGTTTCCCTCTTCGTCTCCTGGAAGTAAGACAGATTCAAATACTGACGATTCTACCAATGGAAAAGTTAAGAGAGAGGACAAAAAAGGAAAAAAAGGAGAAAAGAAAGAAAGGACAAAAGATGAAACATCAAGAAAAAGAAAGGGGAGAAAAGGAAGAAACAACTACATGGTATCATCTTTCTAAGATCTCATGAAATTCCTATTTAAGGAGTTTATTTTATGACACTTTTATTTATTTTTTTTATTTTTTAATCTCTTTTTAAAATTTTTTTTATTTTTATTGATTTTCACAGAGAGGAAGAGAGAGGGATAGAGAGTTAGAAACATCGATGAGAGAGAATCATCGATCAGCTGCCTCTTCCACACCCCCTACTGGGGATGTGCCCACAACCAAGGTACATGCCCTTGACCGGAATCGAACCTGGGACCTTTCAGTCCGCAGGCCGATGCTCTATCCACGGAGCTAAACCGGTCCCGGCTATTTTATGACACTTTTAGTTTGGATTTACATTTTTACTGGTTTGTCAAGATCATGGCAGGTATAATGTCCAATATGTTTTTAAATATATATATATATATTTGATTTTTTACAGAGAGGAAGGGAGAGGGATAGTTAGAAACAATGATGAGAGAGAAACATTGATCAGCTGCCTCCGGCACACTCCCTACTGGATATGTGCCCACAACCAAGGTACATGCCCTTGACCATAATCAAACCTGGAGCCCTTGGGTCTGCAGGTTGACACTCTATCCACTGAACCAAACTGGTTAGGGCTTTCCAATGTGTTAAGGAAAAAACCCTATCTAATAAAGAGGGAATATGCAGAGAAGGGCAGTTGAAGGTGACCAGGCTGGCAGGGGAGGGCAGTTGGGGACAATTGGGCCAACAGGGGAGCAGTTAGGTGTCGATCAGGCTGGCAGGGGAGTGGTTAGGGGGTGATCAGGCAGGCAGGCAGAAGCAGTTAGGGGCAGGCAGGCAGGCAGGCAGGCAAGCAGTTGGGAGCCAGCAGCCCTGGATTGTGAGAGGGATGTCCGACTGCCCGTGGGATCGATCCTAAACAGGCAATCACACATCCCCTGAGAGGGTCCCAGATTGGAGAAGGTGCAGGCTGGGCTGAGGGACACAGGGCCTCTAGTATAGTCAATAATATTCTAATAGCTATGTATGGTGTCAGAGGGGTACTAGACTTCCGGGATGAACACTTGGTAAATTATATAATGCCTATTCTCTGTAGTGTATACCTGAGACTAATAATGTATGTCAACTGTAATTGAAAAATAAAAAAAATAATTTTAAATTAAAAAAATTACTTCAGCTGAACTGGTTTGGCTCAATGGATAGAGTGTCGGCTTGGGGACTGAAGGGTTCCAGGTTCGATTCCGGTCAAGGGGATGTACCTTGGTTGTGGGCACATCCCCAGTAGGGGGTGTGCAAGAGGCAGCTGATCGATGACTCTCTCTCATCGATGTTTCTAACTCTCTGTCCCTTCCTCTCTGTACAAAATCAATAAAATATATTTTTTTAAAAATTACTTCAAAGGCACTGTCTTTACTTTTTAGGGTAGATCAGGTTGTATGCTGTTATTGAACACTAGTGACCCAGTGCATGAAATTCATGCACATTTAAAGGAAATTAATTAGAGGGAAATATTTTAATATTGCCATTTGTCCTTTCTCTATAATAGAAGTGACAGAGATGAAAAAAAATTAGTGAGATGTATATGACAATCTCCCTCCTGTCATGGGACCCAGAGTCAAGGCCCCAACCACCGACTCGTGCCTCAAAATCACATGACATCCCAGACCTGGCCTGCCCCACCCCAGTCAAGCCCTGCCAGATGTGTGTGGGGGGGGGAGGGGGTGGGGCACAGCCTCAGGTTTCCCTGGCCCGGTGCTGGTGGGGCGAGGGGCATGGCCTGAGGTCCCCTGTCAAGCCCAATGGGTAGGGTTCACAGCTTCAGGTCCTCTTGTCAAGCCCTGCATGGCGGGGGGTGTGGCCTCTGGTGCCGGGACAGGGGGGGAGGGCGGGGGGTGTCAGTCTGAGGTTCCTTGTCAAGCCCAGCTGGATGGGGGTTGCGGCCTCAGGTCCCATAGCCTGGCATCAGGCATGGGGGGCAGCCCCACCCCAGTCAAGCCCTGCCAGGCAGCGGGCACAGCCTGAGGTCTCCCCAGCCTTACGCTGAGGTAGGGGTGCATCCTGAGGTCCCTTGTCAAGCCCTGATGGGGGAAATGCAGCCTGAGGGCCCCTATCAAACCCTGCTGAGTAGGAGGTGTGGCCAGGGTAGGAGGGCGCGGCCTGAGATCCCCTGTCAAGCCCCACCAGGAGGGGGACACAGCCTCCGGTCCCCTGCCCTGGCCCAGCACCATGCAGTTTCATGTCCCTGCTGATTGCTCATTAAAGCTCGTTATGGAAACTCAGCCTCTGTTGTGGGCACAGTCATCTTGTGTTATGGGATCCTCACCTCTGCTGTGGGCACAGCAGTCTTGTATTATAGAACCCCTGTCTCTGCTGTTGATGCACCATCTTTATTACAGTGTGATGGTCAATTTGCATATTCCCTCTTTATTAGATAGGATTATACTTTTATTAGAGACCCAGTGCACAAAATTTGTGCACGGGGGTGAAGGGTATGTCCCTCAGCCTGGCCTGCATTCTCTCGCAATCCAGACCTTCATGTAGGGTCCCTAGGCTTGGGCAGCAGTCAGGGCCTATCGGGGCTTTCCTTGCCCCAGCTGCCAGCAGCTGGCCTTGTACCCACTGCTGCCTGCTTGCCATCTGTGTGGCACTGCCCCCTACTTCCCCCACACTGGTTGGCTCCCTCTGCGGGCAACAGGCATGGGGTGCAATCGTTTGGTTGGCCTGGACCTCCCTCTGCAGGACAGTCATGAGGCGATGGTGGGGCCCCGGACCAATCACATTATACTTGCCTTGGCTAGCCTGTCACCAGTGCATGTCATAGCATGATCGTCCTAATGGTCGTTCTGTTGTTTGGTTGTTTGTTTTGATTTGCATATTATACTTTTATTACCTATCTCTATATAAAAAGCCAGTGTTTGTATGTATTGGGGGGGGGGGGCAATGGTAAAATATGTACACAGATAATAATTTTTTTAAAAAGCCAGTGTCCATGATGACCAGGACAACCAAACGACCGGTCACTATGCAGTGCATTGAGCATCTCAGCCCCTTCCCCATGCTGGCCTGCTCCTGATTGAACTCTTCCATCCCAATCAAGAGAGGGCTGCACAGAGCCTGGACCCTTCCTGGCAGCCCTGAGTCCCTGGGGTTGAGATTTCTAATGGCCCTGTCCAGAGAGTAGAGGTGCCTGATGGACAGGGACAGGGACCACAGATGTCCACGGAACACCGCAGAGTTGGCAAGGAGAGGAGAGGGAGGAGGCGAAGCTAACAGACATCAGCTTAGAATCCAGCCCTTCCTCCGTAGGCAGTGGGCCCTCAACCCAGAACCCCAGCCCAAATGGGAAGAGCCCAAGGGAGGCTTCAGGAAGCTCTACTCAGAACTGTGTGTTGAGAACAAAAGACTTTGTGAGGCCCTGACCATGCTGCTGGCTGGCACAGCTCAAGGTGGAGCTGGAGCACGCCATGCAGAGGCAGAAGCACTTTGCAGAGAGGCTGGTCCTCCTGGAGCCAGAAAGATTTTGAGTGCAGGGCCTGGAGTACAAGGCTACTGAGCTAGATGATGAGCTGAAGGGCCTGTCCAACCTTTGGGCTGACAACCAGTGCTTCAAGGACGAGAACTTGGCTCCTGCGTTGTGTCTGCATCCTCTCCAATCCAGGACATCCCTCTCACAATCTAGGACCGCTAGCTCCTAACTGCTCACCTGCCTCCCTGCCTCATCACCCCTAACTACTCTGTCTGCCAACCTGCTCTCCCCACCTCCTGCTATCCTTCTCCCCCCTCAACTGCAGCCTCCCCCCCACTGGCCTGCTTGCTACCAACTGTCCCCTACCCCTCTTGGGCCTGCTTGCCCTCCACTGCCACCCCCTGCTGGCCTGCTCACCCCAAACTACTCCCCCCCCCCCCCCGCCTGCTTCCCCCCCCCCAACTGTCCCCTCTGCCAGCCTGATTTCCCCCAGCTGCCTGTCGTCCCCCCTGCCAATCTGATCGCCCCCAATTGCCTCCCAGTGCTGGCCTGCTCGCCCCCAACTACCCCCCTGCCCCCACTGGCCTGATCACCCTTAACTGCCTCTGCCTTGGCCCCCACCACAGTGGTTTTGTCCAGAAGGACATCAGAAGGTCTTCTGGTGTAATTAGCATATTATGCTTTTATTAGTATAGAAGATATCTTAAGCTCTAACCATTATGCTTAGAGAACTGGTATGGTGTCAGTTTTCTGAAATTTATGATAATACCAGGGCCCCGTTGCAGGAAGATTTCTGAAAGAACAGGGCTTCTGGAGGGCTTCCCTCTCGCCACTTCCACCTTTCCCGCCCTCCCCCCTCTCCCACTGCAGCGGGTGGTTGGGCCGCCACTGCCGCCACCACTGCGTGCCTTGCCCTGCCCTGCCCTGCCTGCCACTTTGACCCTGTGTGCCGCCCACGCTTTCCCTCTGGCAGTCACCTTGCTTTCCATTTGCCCTCTCTCTTCCTTCTATGTTGTCTTCAGTCTTCACTCCTCCTTCCCTCAGCATATGCAAATTAACTGCTGTCTTTGTTGGGTTAGTTTGCATATTCTGATTGGCTATGGGCATAGCAAAGGTACGATCAGTTAGCATGTTTCTCTTTTATTGGTGTAGATCCTTTGTATGATCAATTTCTTTAAACTCTCCATATGTGCTTGGAAAGAATGTATTTAATAGATATGGGTTATAAATCTGTTTGACCAGGCTTATTATTTAAATCTTCCTAATCCTTTTGTTTGTGTGTTCAGTTTCAGAGAGGTGAATCAAAATACTCCAGTTTAAGACTGGCCTTGTTTTGATTAGTGTGTTTAACTCATCTTCTGATGTATATATTTTTTTACACATTCCAGTCTTTATGAGGTCACATTTTTTTTTTCCATTTTTTTATTAAGGTATTACATGTGTACATATCTTACCATTGTCTCTCCCCCTCTCTCCCACTCCCATACATGCCCTCCCTATGAGATCACATTTAAAAGACCTATAATATCTGTCTTTTTTATTAGGTTAATTTACTTAGGTCAGTTCTTAGGGTTGATGATATATTTGTTAGCTACTTTTATATTTTAACTTGCATTCTTAATTTTTTTTTTAACACTACTTTCAAATGATGCTAGGAATTCTAGTTTTTCTGCCAGTATTTTACTTTCAATTTATTTTAATCCCTCTTCTAAATTAGTCCCTCTGCTTTCCCCATGGTCAGTATTTATTTAGACTTCCCAGGAGTTTATTAATTTCTTTACTCATCGTTACTTCTTACACACCCCTGTTTCCCTTTGGGCTGGCTCTGTCTTTTCCTTTTTTAGTAACTCTTTTAGTGATTTGTATGTAGTAAACTCAGTCTTGGTATGTCTGAAAAGAGTTTTTTAAATATATATCTATATATATATATTTACTTAAATTTATACTTTTATTTTGTACAATTACTTGCAGCTTTAGATTCTAGATTGACCATTAGTTTTCTTAATACTGGTAAGGATAAGATTCCATTATCCCTAGCAACTATTTTTGTTGTTGAAAAGTCTATTTATTGTAAGAATTGTCATCTTTATGAATCTTTTTCTCTCTTGGAGCTTTAAAATATTTTATTTTTGACTCTGTTATTTTGTACCAACCGCAGCATTTTAGGTTTGAACTTAATTTTATTTATCTCACTTGGACCTTGGTCTGCTCCTTCAATCTGATATGTGTTTGTGTGTGTTGTGGGGAGGGGGGTATTCTTTCATGACTTTCTTTTTTTAACCATCACATTAATAGAAGTATTTGAAACTTCTCATTCAATCTTCTATGTACCTTTTCTTTTATAACCTTGCTAGAGGCCCGATGCACAAAATTTGCACAAGAGTAGGCCTTCCTTCCCCCCAGCTGCCGACACTGGCTTCCCTCTGGCACCCAGGACTCGGGTTTCCCTCCGACCGCTGGCAGGCATCTGGGACCCAGGCTTCCCTCACAGCCCCAGCTTTGTCCAGAAGGTCATCAGGTCTAATTTTTTTTTTATTAAATAAATTTTTATTGTTCATATTATTACAAATGTTCCTTTTTTCACCCCCCTCCATTGCTCTCCTCCACCAGGTTCCCACCCCACCTTCTGCCCCCTCCCCACCCCCCTATTGTCCTCATCCAAATGTGCACAGTTTATGTTCAGTCTCTTCCCACATCCCCCTCTCCCCTTTTCCCCAAGAATCGTCAGTTCACTCCCCTTCCATACCTCTGATTCTATTATATTCACCAGATTTTTTTTTTTAATTTCCTTGGTTTTTAGATTCACTTGTTGATAGTTATGTATTTGTTGTTCATAATTTTTATCTTTATTTAGTTTCTCTTCTGAAAGAACCCCCTTCAGCAATTCATATAATTCTGGTTTGGTGGTGATGAATTCCTTTAGCTTTTTTTTATTAGTGAAGCTCTTTATCTGGCCTTCGATTCTGAGTGATAGCTTTGCTGGGTAGATTATCTTTGGCTGTAGGTTCTTACTATTCATCACCTTGAATATTTCTTGCCATTCCCGTCTGGCCTGCATGGTTTCTGTTGGGAAGTCAGCTGACAATCGTATAGGTGCTCCTTTATATGTAACTACCTGCTTTGCTCTTGCTGCTTTTAATATTCTCTCTTTGTCTTTTGCTCTTGGGATTTTAATTATGATGTGTCTTGGTGTGGTCCTCTTTGGATTCCTTTTGTTTGGAGTTCTGTGCGCTTCCTGGACTTATAAGTCTAATTCTTTCACCAGGTGGGGGAAGTTTTCTGTCACTATTTCTTTCAGTATGTTTTCGATATCTTGCTCTCTCTCATCTTCTGGGACCCCCATAATTCTGATGTTGGTTCGCTTGACGTTGTCCCAGAGGTTTCTTACATTATCTTCAATTTTCTGGATTCTCTTGTCTTCTTGCTTCTGCGGAGGAGTGTCTTCTGGCTCTTTATGTTCCAAATCTTTGACTTGATTCTTGCGATCTTCCATTCTGTTTTTAGGACTCTGTATAATATTTTTTATTTCAGACAATGTATTCTTTATTTCTTGTTGATCCCTTATCATTTCTCGTTGATTCCTTATTGATTCTAGTTGATCCCTTTTCATATCCTCATAGGACTTATTGACCTTTTCTAGGAAATTCTTGAAAACCCTTATAAGCATAGATTTGAACTCTATATCCAGTCGCATTTTGTCCTCCATTTCTTTCGTTTGTGATCTATTTCGTCTCTGCATTTTCGCAGTTTCCCTGATGGGGCGAGGTTTCAGGGTGGAGCCTACAGCTTTGGCTTCTGTCAGTCCCACCCTATGCGGCTCCTGTGTTTCAGGGTCCTTCAGTACTAGTTGCAAGCACCTCTGAGAGAAAGGTGCCCTCGATTTTCGCTTGCTACCAAACAATGTAGGCTCTCCCCCAGTGAGCCGTGTATTGGGGTTCAGTTCAGTTGGAAGTGGAGTTGGGGGAGGCGTTCAGAGCAGTCCGGAGCCCCAATCTCCTTCCCGCCAGGGCAATCCTGCGGCACAGCCAACTGTCCCTTCTTTGCGCGCAATGTGCACGCCGCTGGGACCTCCTTTTGCCGCTCCCCTGGGGTTCCGCCTTACAGCCCAGCTCCCTCTGTGTGAGCCTGGGTCCCCAGGGTCTGGCCTAGAACTGGGTTTCAGAGCAGTAGGAACTGGGGCCCAGTACAGTCGGAGCTTTTATCTCCTTCCTGCTAGGAAATGCCAGCCAGGCACTCAGCCACCCCGCCCTTCTTCGCCGGCTCCATCCTCTCCGCGCGGGCTGCGCGTCTCCGTACCTTAGGCTTTTACAGCTCCTCCGCTCTTCCTTCTGGCCTTCTCCTTGCTTCTCGTTGTAGAATTTACAGTCAGTCGACTTTCCTATAGTTCTGGGTAATGTCCATTTTATATTTTAGTTGTATCTTATTGAAATTGTTGTGTGCGGCTGCAGCTAGGTATCTACCTGTTCCATCAGTCCCATATTCTGGGATATTTGCACATTCTATTTTACAATTTTTAATTATCTTTAGTTCTGTCAGTTCTATTTTATATGTTTTTAAAAAGTTGTTTATCTTAGTATTGTGTCTAATTTTTATAAATTTTTTTGGCTTTCAAAAATCTGCCTGTTCTTATCTCATGGTTTCTGTTTTGTCCTTTAGCTCTTTGAACCTCTTTAACTTTTAAAAACTTTATATTATGGAATTGTTGAAACTTTTTTTTTTTTTTTGGCCAAAAATGAGAATGCTAATAGGGACTCTTTGTATCCAAGCTGCTAAAAACTGCAAGGAAATCCACAAAAATTCTAAGAATGTGGCATTTAAAGGTACAGTGGTACAAGGAAAGAGTATCTTCCTGTCTCTGCACTCATGCCACTAAAATCCTTTACTCTCAGCTCCAAGAAATGGCTCCAAAAGGAAAGGCAAGTTAGCATTTTCCACAGTCATTTATTTGAGTTCCTTATGTTCTTGTGATGGTTTGGATTAAAGGGCTATCAGTTAGTTCCTTGACAAAGAAGATTCACTTTGGAAATGGCAAGTGGGAACTTCCTCCTCCTTCCTTGAAACTCTCCTGCCTTTCTAGAGTCTTCTCCATTGGAACATACAGGTGAATAAGGTTTTTTAAAATTTTTATTGGGGTGACATCCTCCTATATAATAAAAGCCTAATATGCAAATTGTCTCCTTGACTGGGAGTTTGACCGGGAGTTTGACCAGGAATTCAACCAGGAGGCAGGACTGGCAGCAGCAGGTGGCCAGGGGAAGGGAAGCACCTCCGGCCTACAGCTGCTAGGGACCCTACCTGTGTATGAATTTCATGCACCATCCTCTAGTTGGATAATAAAATTGTATAGGTTTCAGATGTACAATTCTATAATGCATCATCTGTATATTGTGTTTACCACCTCCAGTCAAGTCTCCTTTCATCACCATTTATACCTCCTATATCCTCTTCTATTTCCCCTGAAATTTTTCATTATGGAAATCTCAAGCATGCAAAAAAGGAAGAATGGTAATGAATTATCTATGTCCTTTACCCAGCTTTCTCAACAATTACTAACATTCTGCCACTCATTACATGTGTTTTAATTCATTTCAGAGAAAAAGGGAGAAGGAGAGAGATAGAAACATAAATGATGAGAGAGAATCATTGATCAGTTGCCTATTGGGGATCAAGCTCACGATCTGGGCATGTGCCTTAGTCGGGAAGTGAACTGTGACCTCCTGGTTCATAGGTCAAAGCTCAACCACTGAGCTACTTCAACCGGGCTCTGCCATTCTTTAAACATTCTTGTAAAAATGTTTTCAGATTGTTTTATTAGTATAAAAGTTCTCTTTGTATGACGTTACTCTAGCTTACTTATGGTTTATTTCCTCTTGTGGTTCATTTTGTTTCCAATGTAAGCTCATTTTGAATTATAATTTGTTTTTTAATGGGAGTCTCATGTGCTTAGTATTACAAAAGCATTCCTAAGGGGAGTTTGTTTTCTCTTCTGCTGGTGCCCAGCAAGATTAACTGGCTGTCCTGGGTTTGGGGTAATAAGAATTTGGAGTCCACATCTGTGCCTGGGGAGAGCCTGGGTCTTCATTTCTTTTAGATCCTCTTTTTCCATAAGGACTCGGACAGATGGCAAGGTTTTTTGCTTCTTCTTCAGGCTGGTGGGCAGTTTTTAGGTCCCAGTTATAGGGAATAGGAATGTAGTCCTTCATGACCTCTGCTTTATGCCTCTAAGTTCTGGTTCCTGGTGTGCAGGGGACCTTCAGCCTAGATTCTTCTCCTTTGTGGGTGGTTAAATCTCCAGTCCTCAGCCCTCAGCCCTTAAGAACTCTGTCCTGGCTGAAACCGGTTTGGCTCAATGGATAGAGCGTCAGCTTGGGGACTGAAGGGTCCTGGGTTCGATTCCAGTCGAGGGCATGTACCTTGGTTGCCGGCACATCCCCAGTAGGGGGTATGCAAGAGGCAGCTGATCGATGATTCTCTCTCATCGATGTTTCTAACTATCTCTCTCTCTTCCTCTCTGTAAAAAATCAATAAAATATATTAAAAAAAAAAAAAAAAAAAAAAAGAACTCTGTCCTGGACCTATTCTGCCTTGAGTCTTTCAGCTTCATGGCCTGCTCACTACTCGCTGCTTCCTTCCTTTCTGTTTCTTACACTGTGCACTCTGCTTTCTTCCTTGATTTTAAACTTAGCTGTACACATAGGAGGTGTGCAGTGTTAACTTGTATCTTGCATTTCTAAGTGAGGTTTTCTTTGGAGATTATCCTCATCCATAGTTTTTTTGCTTCATTTTTTATTAATTATTTAAGATGTTTTTACCTCTCGTGTGCCAGGTACTTGCCTTATTTCATTGGGTTGTGTGAGGCAGACCCTGATATTATCTCCCTTTATGTGTTTGTTTTCTTTTACAGCGAGGGAAGAAGGTGACAGTAGACTGCCTTTACTTGTAGTTGGAAAGTGGAGCTATGAACCCATGCAGTCTGACTTCAGCCTCACTTCATTCGAGAATTCCCCTCACTCCATTCCAGACAGAGCAGGGCAAGGATGCAAGGATAATATTTTCTTCTTCTTCTTCTTCTTTTTGTTTTTAATGTGTTTTTATTGATTTCAGAGAGGAAGGGTGAGGGAGAGATAGAAACATCAGTGATGAGAGATAATCATTGACCAGCTGCCTCCTGCACACCCCCTACTGGGGATCGAACCTGCAACCTAGGATGTGCCCTTGACCAAAATTAAACCTGGGACCTTTCAGTCCATAGGCAGACACTCTATCCATTGAGCCAAACCAGCTAGGGAAAGAATAATATTTTTTTAGTGGTTTCATTACTTTAAAAGTATTGGTTTATTTTTTTCTGATTGTCAAAGTAATTCAGACTCACTTTAGAAAATAGGGAAAATGTAAATATTTATAAAGAAGAAAATATAATTGCCACAACCACGTTACTTACATGTATAACTATAAACATTTCCTTTTATTCCCGTCATGATTTTTTAAATAAATCTGTATTGTTCAGATTATTACAGGTGTTCCTCTTTTTCCTCCCCCCATATCTTCCCTCCACCTGGTTCCCATCCCACCCTCTGCCCTTACCCCATTCCCACTGTCCTCATCCATAGATGTACGATTTTTGTCCAGTCTCTTCCCGCACCCCCCACATCCCTTTCCCCTGAGAATTGTCAGTTCACTCCCTTTCTATGCCCCTGATTCTATTACATTCACCAGTTTATTCTGGTGAATAAAAAATCAGATTTTTTATTCACTTGATTTTTAAGTTCACTTGTTGATAGATATGTATTTTTTTAATTAGATATGTATTTTTTTTTTATTAAATTGTTATCTGTGTACATATCTTACCATTGCCTTCCCCCTTCCCATACATACCCTCCCTCCCCAGAGTTTTGTGTCCATTGGTTGTACTTATATGCAAGGGTACAAGTCCTTCGGTTGATCTCTTATCTCCCCCAGATCTCCCTATCCTCCCTGCTGTAATTTGACAGTCTGCTTGTTGCTTTACTGTCTCTATATCTATCTTTTGGTTCATCAGTTTATAATGTTCTTTATTATCCATAAATGAGTGAGGTCATGTGGTGTTTCTCTTTCATTGATTGGCTTATTTCACTCAGCATGATGTTCTCCAATTCCATCCAGGTTGCTGCAAATGATGAGAATTCCTTCTTTTTTATGGCAGCATAGTATTCCATTGTGTAGATGTACCATAGTTTTTTGATCCAATCATCTGCTGATGGGCACCTAGGCTGTTTCCAAATCCTAGCTATTGTAAATTGTGCTGCTATGAACATAGGGGTGCATATATCCTTTCTGATTGGTGTTTCTAGTTTCTTGGGATATATTCCTAGAAGTCAAATGGGGGTTCCATTTTTCAGTTTTTTGAGGAAACTCCATACTGTTCTCCACAGTATGCATTCCCACCAGCAGTGCACAAGGGTTCCTTTTTCTCCACAACCTCACCAACACTTTGTTTGTTGATTTGTTGATGTTGGCTGTTCTGACAGGTGTGAGATGGCACCACATTGTTGTTTTGATTTGCATCTCTCTATTTATTGTTGATAATTTTTATCTTCTCCTCCTCCTCCTCCTTCTCTTGTTCTTTTCCTTTACCACCTTCACTTTCATCACCTTCATCTTCACTTTCACCACCTTCATCTTCACCTTCACCACCTTCTCCACCACTTTCACCACCACCTTCACCACCACCTTCCAGCATTTCATATAATACTGGTTTGGTGATGATGAACTCCTTTAGCTTTTTCTTATCTGTGAGGCTCTTTATCTGACCTTCAATTCTAAATGATAGGTTTGCTGGGCAGAGTAATCTTGGCTGTAGGTTCTTGCTATTCATCACTTTGAATATTTCTTGCCACTCCCACTTGGCCTGCATAGTTGCTGTTGAGAAATCAGCTGACGATGGTATGGGTGCTGCCTTTTAGGTAACTAACTGTTTTTCTCTTGCTGCTTTTAATATGCCCTCTTTGTCTTTTGCTCTTGGCATTTTAATTACCGTATTTTCCGGCGTATAAGACCACCTTTGAAACGAAAAAAAGTCAACCAAAAATCGGGGGCAAAAGACCAAAAATGCACAAAAATTACCTGCAGATCTTGACTTCAAAGTAAGTCTTTTCTTTGAAGTGGGGGGCAGTCTTATACAGCGAATATAGGCCTAAACCTATGTTTTAACTGTAAAATTAGGGGGGTCGTCTTATATGCTGGAAAATACGGTATGATGTGTCTTGGTGTGGTCCTCTTTTGATTCCTTTCATTTGGGGTTCTGTGCACTTTCTGGACTTGTAAGTCTATTTCTTTCACCAGGTGGGGGAAGTTTTCTGTCATTATTTCTTCAAATAGGTTATTAATATCTTGCTCTCTCTCTTCTTCTGACACTCCCATAATTCTGATGTTGGTACGCTTGAAGTTGTCCCAGAGGCTCCTTACACTATCTTCATATTTTTGGATTCTTTTTTCTTTTCCAGTTGGATGTTTTTTGCTTCTTCGTATTTCAAATCTTTGACTTGATTCTTGGGATCCTCTGGTCTGCTGTTGGATCTCTGTATATTATTCTTTATTTCAGTTAGTGTATGCTTAATTTCTAGTTGGTCCTTTTTCATATCCTCAAGGATCTCACTAAATTTATCTACAGTTTCTAGAAAATTACTTTAAAAATTTATAACTGTGGTTTTGCTTTCCTCCATTTCTTTCATTTGTGACATGTTTCTTTGTCTCCACATTTTGGCTGCTTCCCTGAGTTGATAGAGTGGTTTTATGTATAACTATATAAGTGGTTTTATGTATCCTATAGGACCCAGTGGCTCAGCCTCCCCAGTTACCTGAGGTGGACTATCTTGGTGTACCCCTTTGTGGGCTGTGTACACAGTCTTGTTGTAGTTAAGCCTTGATTGTTTTGGTATCACTGGGAGGAATTGACCTCCAGGCCAATTGGCTGTGAGGATTAGCTGTGTCTATGATGGGAGAACTTCTGTGCTGGAGATACCCGTATGGGGCATGACTTGCTTCAGTGGGGCTTTGGTGTTCACTGAGTCTGCCCCCTGAGTGTGTTCCTTATGGATATGAGGAGTTGTAATCTGGATGGTCCTACTCTGACCACTGGGTACACTGGCTCTTGGATCTCCAAGGAGGTGCTAATTTAGCCTCTGCCTGAGGCCACCCAGCAGGAGCTACTGAGAGATCTGCAGATTCCTCTTCTTTGTTTGGGGTTTGGAGGTGCCCAAATGAGGCCCAGCTGTGAAGCAATGCAAGCTGCTGTGAAGCTTTGGGCCTTCTTTTGGAAGCTCTGGGGCTCTGACCCAGCTGCAGTTGGTTAAGTAATTTTAGATTGCAAAGGACCAGGCCATTCATATGCAAAAGCCTCTGTGCACAGCTTGGGTGGGGCAGGGTTTCAGGGAATCAACAGGGCAGAGAAAACAGCTATGGCTGATCCTAAGCCTTGCTCTAAGAGGCCTCCGGGTCTCAGTGTCCCACAGTAATCGCTGCAAGCATCTCTGAGAGAAAGCTGCCCTCGAGTTCCGCCCAATGTCAGACAGTCCAGTTTCTCCCCATATGAGTCTCGCCCGGAAGTGGAGTTCAGAGCAGTCGAGAGCTTGTGTCTCCCTCCCAATTGAAAAAAAAACCACGTCCTTAGTTGCCAGCCCTTTCTGTGCCCGCACACCTCAGTACCTCTGCACTTTAGTTCCACACCTCCTCTGAGTCTCAGTGTGCTTTTCTCTTTCCTTCTAGTTGTAGAATTTCCATTTAGCCACCCTTCCTGTGGTTCTGGATGATGTTCATATTGTCTTTTAGTTGTACTTTTGAAGTGGTTGTGGGAGGCAGCAATTTCAGGTGTTTACCTATGTCGCCATCTTGGTTTTTTCTCCTCCTTTATGATTTTTAAGTTAATCTATTATTATTGTTGTTGTTATTATTTTTAATCCTCACCAGAGGACATGTTTTTTATTGATTCTAGGAGAAATATCATTCACTTGCCTTCTATATGCGCCCCAACTAGGGATTGAACCCAAAACCCCAGTATGTTTCCTGACTGGAAATCAAACCTGTGAACCTTCAGTGCATGGAATGATGTTCTAATCAATTGAGCCACACCAGCCAGGACTTCCCTTTGTGTTTTTTTTTTAAAAAAAATGCTTATTACAGGCATATTTTTTACTTTTGTGTCTAACTTTTATCACCTAAGAGACCATAAGCAATTTTTATAATTAAATTTTTTAAAGTATTTTTAAGTAGCTACTTTAAAAAAAATATATTATAGAAGTTATATTGACTCAAATAATTTTAGAAATGTAGAAGTGTATAAGGTAAAAGTCAACCATGAGTCATTGTTGTTAACAATTTGGTCTAAACCTTTTCAGAGTTTTTTTTCTTCACAAACATATATTGAAACTCTATGTATTATTCTACAAGTAGTTTTTTTTACTCAATGATAACGGCGATTCTTCCATGTGTGTTCATAAAGATCTCTGTATTAATATTTTTATAACCATTTAATCTCAATTATATAAGATGAATAGATGCTCATGAGTAAGTAAAAGTAATAAATCTATACTTAAAAAAATATTATAGTGCTTTCTCCCACCCTACCCCCTTTCTTCCTGAAGGAGGCTACAGTTAACCATGAATTAGTTTTCTAGGGCTATTTCTATATATTTACCCCTGTAAGTGTGCAGTCACAGCGTGTGGTGTGTGTGTAACATAAATACAAACTATCTTTGTATATATTGTGTAACCCTATCTGTGCCTTTGTATCTCTATTTCTGTGGTAGAATAGATTACTCTGAAGGATGAATTTGCTGTATCCTATTACTATCTTTTCATAGGTTTGCCTTTTGTATTTGTTCTGTGAGTTATCTGCTTGTGTAGCCTTTGTCAGATTTTCTTTCTTTTTTTTATTGTAGAAAACACATTTAACGATTTTTAAATGCATGTACATGTTGTTAACTATAAGCACAATGTTGTGCAGCAGCTCTCTAGAACTTTCTGATCTTGCATGACTGAAACTGCTACCCATTGAACAGTAACTCTTCATAGCTCCCTCTCCCCACCCTCTGGCAACTACCTTCTGCTTCAGTGAATTTGGCTACTGTAGATACCTCATATAAATGGAATCATGGCTTAATTCACTTTATTTACATTTATTTAAGTTTTTATATTTTTATTATAACGTCCTCCAGGTTCATGAATGTTATCATACATTGTAGGATTTCTTATTTTTAATAAATAAATAATATTACATTTAATGTATATACTAGGGGCCCAGTACACGAATTTGTGCATTTTGAAAGGAACTGTGGTCCTCAAGGCTGTGGTAGGCAAAGGGGAGCCCATCCTCCGCATCCCTGCCTGGCCCCTCCTGCCACGGCCTCTGGTCCCCTGTCTGCCGGCAGCCCTACTCCTGCTGCTGCCGCTTCCACATGCTGATGGTGCTGGCCCCGCTGGATCCTGCATCGTGTGGAGCGATTGGGGCTGGCGCCAGCAGCAGGTGCAAGCAGCAGTTGTTGCTCCCATCACTCCTCAGGAGCCGGGGGAGGTGGAGAAGCCCTAAGGCAGGGGTCTTCAAACTATGGCCCGCGGGCCACATGCAGCCCCCAGGGGAGTCTGATCCTGCCCGCCAGGTTTTTTGGGCAGTGAGCGCAGCCAAGGTGTTACAGTAGGAATTAGTAGTTCATATAGTCCGGCCCTCCAGCTCTCTGAGGGACCGTGATCTGGCCCCCACTTTAAAAAGTTTGAGGACCCCTGCCCTAAGGGGTGATCAGGCCGGCAGCTGCCACTCGTACCTGGCGATGGTGCCAAGTGATTGGGACTGGCGCTGGGCACCAGCAGTGAGTGTAAGCAGTGGCTCCGACACTGGCAGTAGGTGCAAGCGCTGGGCAGGACTGTAGTGTGCGGGAGCAAAGAATTTTCAGTAACCACCAGGCGCCCCCACTCACCTGCTCTACCATCACACCTTGACCAACACCCACCATGTTCTGCACACGCACGCTCCCCCCAGTGGTCAGTGCACATCATAGCGACTGGTTGTTCAGATGTTCTAGCTGTTCTGCCATTTGGCACCAGCAGTGGGTGCTAGCAGGTCCAGCGCTGGCAGTGGGTGCGAGTGCTGGGCAGGAATGTGGTGCACAGGAGCAAAGAATTTTCAGTAACCACTAGAGGCTCGCTCCGATGACAGCGACCGTCACCCACCTTGATCCATCCAGCCCACTCACCTGCTCCACCATGTTCCACACATGCCCCCTGATGGTCGGTGCACATCATAGTGACTAGTTATTCGGTTGTTCCAGTTGTTCCGCTGTTCAGTCTATTTGCATATTAGCTTTTTATTATATAGGATACTTTATTCATTTATAAATGGACACTTAGATTGATTCCATATCTTGGTTATGGAGATCAATACTACAGTGAACATGGGTGGGAGTGCAGATATCTCTTCGATTAATTTCAGTTCTTTTGGATCAACATCTAAAAGTGGGATTGCTGGATCAGATGGTAGATCTACTTTTTATTTTTTCAGAAACCTGCGTTATGTTCTCCATATCAGCTGCACCATTTTATATTCCTACCAATAGTGCACAAAGATTCCACAATCTCTACAACACTTATTTTCTGTTTTGTTTGTTTTCACAATGGCCATTGTAATAAAAGTAAAATGATATCTCAGAGTGATTTTGATTTGCATTTCCCTGATGATTAGTGATTTTGAGCATTTTTCATATACTAGTACTTGTTGGCCATCTGTATGTCTTCTTTTAAGAAATGTCTATTCACATCTTTTGCTCATTTTTAAATTGGATTATACATATTTTTGCTGTTAAGTTGATAGGAGTTCCTTATATCTTTTGGATATTAGTCCCTTGTCAGATATGTGGTTTTCACTGCCACACGCACCCACTGCCAGTGCAAATATTTTACTTTGTTGGGATTATTTCCTTTGTTGTGCAGAAAGTTTTTAGTTTGTCCCATTTGTCTATTTTTGCTTTTGTTGCCTATGATTTTGGTGTCATATCCAAGAAATCATTGTCAAGACTGACTTCACAAAGCTTTCACCCTATGTTTGCTTCCAGGAGCTTTATAGTTTCAGTTCTTTTTTTTTTTTTTTTAATTAATTTATTTATTTTTTTTGAGGATCTTTATTTACTTATTGGATCAAAAAACTATGGTACATCTACACAATGGAATACTATACTGCCATAAAAAAGAAGGAATTCTCATCATTTGCAGCAACCTGGATGGAATTGGAGAACATCATGCTGAGTGAAATAAGCCAATCAATGAAAGAGAAACACCACATGACCTCACTCATTTATGGATAATAAAGAACATTATAAACTGATGAACCAAAAGATAGATATAGAGACAGTAAAGCAACAAGCAGACTGTCAAATTACAGCGGGGAGGGTGGGGAGATCTGGGGGAGATAAGAGATCAACTGAAGGACTTGTATACATGCATATAAGTACAACCAATGGACCCAAAACTCTGGGAGGGGGAGGGGCAATGTTAAAATATGTACACAGATAATAATTTATAGTTTCAGTTCTTAATTCTGTTTGGAGTTGATTTTTATGTATAGTGTAAGATAATCCAATTTCTTTCTTTTGCACGTGGATATCCAGTTTTACCAACTCCATTCGTCAAAGAGATTATCCTCTCTTCAATGTGTATTCTTGGCACTCTACCAAAGATCAGTTAACTGTTTCTGTATGGATCTATTTCTGGGCTCCGTATTCTGTTCCATTGTACTATATGTCTGTCTTTAGGCCAGTACTGTACTGTGGTAACAGTAGGCATCCTTGCCTTGTTCCTGATCTTAGAGGAGAAGCTTTTAGTCTTTCAACATTGAGTATGATGTTAGCTGTCAGTTTTTCATATATTGCCTTTATAATGTTGAAGGTTTTTTCCTTGTTTTCTTAGTTTGTTTTGTTTTTTTCTCATGAAAAGGTATTAAATTATGTCAAATACTGTTTCTTCTATTGACATAATCATAGGATTGTATCACATTAATTGATTTTTTTATGTTGAATCACTCTTGCATCCCCGGGATAAATCCTGCTTGATCATGGTGTATGAACCTTTTAAGAAACAAATTTTTATTGATTTTAGAGTGAGAGAGAGGAAGGACAGGGGAGAAGAAGAGTAACATTGATTGGTTGTCTCCTATACACACCCTGACCAGGGATGGACCCACACCCCAACCAGGGATCAGCCTGCAATGTAAGTATGTTCCCTGACCGGGAAGCAAACCAGCGACCTTTTGGTGCATGAGATGACATTCAACCAACTGAGCCACACTGGCCAAGGCTTAATTTGCTGTTGACTGTGGTTTGCTAATAGTTTATTAAGGATTTTGCATCTATATTCATCAGGTAGTTTCTTGTATCTTTTTCTGTTTTTGGTATCAGGGTAATGCTGGCCTCATAAAATGAATTTTGAAGTATTCTGTCCTCTTTAGTTTTTTGGAAGAGTTTGGGAAGGATTGGTGTTATTTCTTCTTTAAATATTAGTAGAATTCACCTGTGAAGCCATCGGGCTCTGAGCTTTTCTTTTGTTGGAAGGTTGAATCAGTTGGTTACTGATTCAATCTCCTTTACCAGTATATTGGTCTGTTCAGGTTTTCTATTTCTTTGTGACTTACAGTCTTGGTAAGTTGTCAGGTTCTAGGAATTTATTTTTTTCTTCAAGGTCAGTGATTTTCAACCAATGTGCTGCAAAAATTTTTAAAACTGCCAAAACCGGTTTTGCTCAGTGGTAGAGCGTCGGTCTGCAGACTGAAAGGTCCCGGGTTTGATTCCCGTCAAGGGCATGTACATTGGTTGTGGGCACATCCCCGGTAGGGGGTGTGCAGGAGGCAGCTGATCGATGTTTTTCTCATATTGACCTTTCTAGCTTTCTATCCCTCTCCCTTCCTCTCTGTAAAAAAATCAATAAAATATATTTTTTTAAAAAAAAGAAATTTTAAAACATGCAGTACTACCTGACTAGTCAGGGGCACTGACCTCTTTTTCCTTAGATTGTAAAATTTAAAAATGACAACAGCCAACACAATAGGCATTGGGTGTGAATAAATCAAAATTATACCTTTTTTTTTTGTCAGATCGGCAAAATATATATACATTTCAGCTGCAGAATTTTAGTAGTTTATGTGTGCCATGAGATGAGAATGGGTGAAATTGCTATTCTAGGTTATCCAGATTGTTGGCATCTAATTGTTG
This sequence comes from Pipistrellus hanaki, assembly GCF_964339955.1. NCBI lineage: Eukaryota > Metazoa > Chordata > Mammalia > Chiroptera > Vespertilionidae > Pipistrellus > Pipistrellus hanaki. The sequence continues at coordinate 98,484,013 of NC_140503.1, read as the reverse complement.
ATAGTAATCTCTTAGGTTCTTTCTATTTCTGTGGCAATTGTTATAATGTCTCCTCTTTCATTTCTGATTTTGAGACGTTTCTTTTTTTCCTTAGTTTAGCTCAGTGGTCGGCAAACTGTGACTCGCAAGCCACATGTGGCTCTTTGGCCCCTTGAATGTGGCTCTTACACAAAATACCACGTGCGGGTGCACAGGTACAGTGCAATTGAAACTTTGTGGCCCATGCGCAGAAGTCCGTTTTCTGCCTGGGTGAGTCTGTTTTGAAGAAGTCGCATTAGAATACTCAAGGGGCCAAAGAGCCGCATGTGGCTCCAGAGCCATGGTTTGCAAGCACTGGTTTAATTAAAGGTGTGTCAATTTTGTTGATCTTTAAAAAAAAGAAAAACTTCACTATTAGTTTTGTTGATGTTTTTCTATTCTGTTTTATTTCCTTCCTTCTGCCAACCTTTGGGCTTAGTTTTTTGTTTTTTGTTTTTTTATCCCTCCCCCCCCCCCCTCAGTTTATTTGAGATCTTTGTTTGTAACGTAGATGTCTATCATTTCCCTTTTAATAACTGCTTTTGATGCATTCTGTGAGTTTTGGTATGTTGTATTTTTTTGCCTTTCCTCATTTTTCTATGCTGTTTTTCTTTTTCACATTGATCTGATTTTTTATTGCTCTTGTGCATTGTCTCTTGTTGTGCTATTTTTTACAGTTGTTGGTCTTTCAGCTTGATTTGTATTTTTTCATCAGGTAGGAATTTAAAATTTTGATGTAGCTGAAAACTGATCTTTTCCTTTATGGTTTCTGTCATACTTCCTCTCTAGGATTTTTTTAAAAGTCATATTATTTTGTAGTTGTATTTTTATATGTAGGTCTTTACTCCATCTTGAATTAATGGGAAGGATGAGAAGAAGGGACTGAACGCTTTGTTGTTGTTGTTGTTTTTAATTCTCAACCAAGGATATTTTCCCATTGATTTTTTGAGATAGTAGAAGGGAGGGAGAGAGATATATAGAGAGAAACATCAGTGATGAGAGAGAATCATTGATCGACTGCCTGCTGGGGATTAAACCTGCAACCTGGGCATGTGCCCTTCACTAGATTCGAACTTGGGACCCTTCATTCTGCAGGCTGATGCTCTATCTACTGAGTAAAACTGGCTAGGGTGATTGAATGTTTTTTTTAAAAAAAAGCAGTGTTATTTTCTAGCAAATGGACAGCAGTTTTGTGTTTTGCCTGGTCCCTTAATGTCAGAAATTTAGTCTAGTTCTGATTTTTTTTTTTTACTGTTATAAGTAAAATTGTACTGTATTTCTAGTTATTTCCTTAGGGTAGATTCATAGACCAGAATTATGAGAACAGGAGAAGACTAAGAAAGTGAGACAGTTAACAACAGAGACTTAAAGCTGCAGCACTTTCTTTTAAAAATATATATATTTTATTGATTTTCTTTTAAAGAGGAAGGGAGAGGGATAGAGAGAAACATGGATCAGCTGCCTCCTGCACACCCCCTACTGGAGATGTGGCTGCAACCAAGGTACATGCCCTTGACTGGAATCGAACCTGGGACCCTTAAGTCTGCAGGCCAGCTCTCTATCCACTGAGCCAAATCAGTTAGGGCTGCAGTGCCTACTTTTGATTTTCAGCTACACTGTTTTGGTTGCTTTGCAATCTTCTGGAAGTCATTAAACTTCCTTGTATCTTGGTTTTGTCATCTGAAAAATGGGGGTAATAATAGTACCTACTTCAGAGCATTGTGCTGAAATTTAAGTGTTTAATACACATAAAACCTGGAATAGGGCCTGGCACATAGTAAGTACTCGATCGTTTTTAGTTATTGCTGCTGTTTTTATTGTGATGTTCTGGGAAAGTTATGCCATTTTTATATTTCCAGTATAGAAATATAGATGACTCCATTGTCCCAACCCTTGTAATCCTTCGAGTATTATCATTTTTTAAAGCTTTGCTAATTTTTCATCTGAATAATGGACACTTTTTTATATGTATCTTTTCAACTGATTTTGGGGGGTAAGGGGGAGAGAAACATCAATCGATTGCCTCCAGTACACATCCCATCCAGGAATTGAACCCACAACCTGTGTTAGGTGCCCTGATGGGGAATCGGTGCTACAACCAACTGAGCTGCACCAGCCAGATGGACTTCGGGTTTTTTTTTGTGTGTGTTTTTTTAATGCATACTATTCTTATCTTCTTCTTTTTTTTTCTTTCTTTTTAAAAAAATATATTTTATTGTATTTTTACAGAGAGGAAGAGAGAGGGATAGAGAGCTAGAAACATCAATGAGAGAGAAACATCAGCTGCCTCTTGCACACGCCCTACTTGGGATATGCCCGCAACCAGAGTACATGCCCTTGACCGGAATCGAACCTGGGACCTTTCAGTCTGCAGGCTGACGCTCTATCCACTGAGCCAAACTGGTTTCGGCTACTCTTATCTTCTTGAACCTTAAAATTCAACTGCTGTCTTTAGGAAATAGTTCCCTTTTATAGATTTGTATTTTAGAACATGAAACCTACCTTCTTTTAATTATGTGATTTTCCCCAAATTCATCATTTAGCCTGCCTGCAGTGATTCTCCTAAGTTTACTCCTGTGGTTTATTCTTCTAAGTCCTGGCATTTATTTGAGCCCCTCTGCCAGGTGCACAAGCCTCACAGAGGAGTAAGTAGCCCTTCCTATAAGAGAGAAACTCATATCTGGAGAGAGGTGGCAGGAAGCACAGGGACAGCTGGCATCAGAGTTGGAAAGGGTATACTATCTACCAACCCCCAAATGGGGTGTGGGCTTGGACAAGTCCTAGAAGGAACTCTTAGGATCTCAAATGAGGCTGATTGAAACACAGCATGCAGCTGTTGTTCTACCCAAAGAAACCTGCTCTGTGTAATTCTGAACTTAAACATAAAAGAAGGATTTTTTTTTTTTACTTTATATAATAATTCATCACAGCATTTTTTTAAAAACGTGTTTTACCCTAGCTGATGTGCTCAGTGATTAGAGTGCTGACCCACACAGCAAAGGGTCACAGGTCCCATTCCCAGTCAAGGTTCAATCCCCAGTCCCAATTTGGCATGTGCGGAAGGCAACCAATTGATGTTTCTCTCACATCAATATTTCTCTCTCTTCCCCCTCCCTTCCACTTTCTTTAAAAATCAATGGGAAAAATATCCTGGGGTGAGGATAAATAAACAAGAAACAGACAAATAAGTAAATAAGTAAATAAATGTGTTCTTCCTATACATTTAAAATATGTAGTTTGAAAAAAAAGGTCTTTAAAAAATTTTTAAATTTACTTATTGATTTTAGAGAGAAGAAGGAAAAAAGTGAGGGAGAAACATTGATCTATTATTCCACTTATTTATGCATTCATTGGTTGATTATTGTATGGACCCTGACTGGGAATTGATCCTGCAGTCTTGGCACATCCGGACGATACTCCAATCAGATGAACTACCCAGCCAGAACTGGAAAAAAAAAAAGTCTTATGAAACTTTTCTGAAGTATTGACATTGGGCAAGTTTCCTGACCTCTTTAGGTCTCATTTTCCCACTTGGCTCTGCCATCTGGCTCTCCAGTTCTGACTTCCTGAGCCCTGTGGTGTGACTGTATGTCAGCAACCATTGTGAAGTTTTAAGCGGTAGAGAGCTAACAGGGTTAAATGAACAGTGCTGCCAACTCATATTCTGGGAAGAAAAAAAAAAAAAAAAAGGGCATATATTCTGTGGCTCTCGCTCTCAGGTTTGACTGGGCCAGTTCATTCACTCTGGCAGAGAGGTGGCTCCATCATGAACATTGCATTTTAGTTTTTCTTCCTCCTTCTGCCGGACTACCCCATTTCTGGGCGGTCTTCTTGCTTAATGCATAGAGCGAGTGTGTGTCTAGGTGGGAAGGTAGAACTGCACCCCTCCCCGACCCATTCTCCTTTCTTAGCTTAATCAGAAAAGTGTCCCATAGTTCTTTTCCATGACACCGAGTTTGAATTGATCTTTGTTGCTAGTAAGAGGCAGGGAGGTGGTTTCTGGTTCCTGCGTCTCCTGGCCTGAGCCATTTAGTTAAGAGCAGCAAAATCCTGATCTTATCAGGAGGGTTTTATAGTCCAGTGATGTTGCTTCTAACAGTATCTGCTTTTACTTCCTGGGATTCTTTTCTCCTTTTAGGATTCTCCTATAATCTTGCCCATTATCCTCTTATGCATGTCTCATTACCTCTTGGAATCAGTTAAAACCAGGAGGAAGGGAAAATATATTTTTCTTTTCTTCCTATCAAGATCTAGGAATTGGACTTGAACCGACCAGCAGTAGAACAGTTACAGTGTGGTACAGGTAATACCTGCAAAGCCTGGGTCTAGCCCAAGCACAGCCCACACCGAATATGTTTGTGCCGCAGCCAATATAACAGTATGTAACGTTTTAATAAAAATTTCGTGACTTAGCTGAATCTGGTTTGGCTCAGTTGATCGAGTGTTGGTCTGCGGACTGAAAGGTCCTAGGTTTGATTCTGGACCAGGGGATGTACATTGGTCGCGGACACATCCCCTGTGGGGGATGTGCAGGAGGCAGCTGGTCGATGTTTCTCTCTCATCGATGTTTCTAGCTTTCTATCCCTCTCCCTTCCTCTCTGTGAAAAATCAATAAATATATATATATTTTAAAAATTCGTGACTTAATTTTTACAATATCGTGTTACACATAATTATTAATAACAAACTACAATGTTCACTCATGACTAATTACTATAATTGTGTTGCATTCATTTCCCTTATACTCCTTATGTGCAGGCACACCATTTCTCTCCACTAATACTGGCAGCGAATATTTTAGCAGCCGATTGCCATGCCATTAGTCTTATACTGATTTGTTTTATGTGGGCAACAGGAAATATATATTTTACTTTCAGAGAACAAGAAAAATAGGTTTATTTGTGTTATGCTTATTAATTTGTGCAGGTATTCAGTGTTTAATTTTTATTAAAATGTTATTTTATATTAATGATTGCTCATTAATTTCAGTCCTTTGTATTCAGCATGTCTGTATTGAAATAAACCTACATTTCTATGAAAATCGAAGCTTTTTTTGCAGCCCACATAAACTTAAACCTTGTTTATTTGGCCCGTGTTAGCCTTTGAGTTTGACCAGAAGATAGTTTGTGCATTTCTTTTTTTTTTTTTAAATTAAATTATTATCTGTGCACATATTTTAACATTGCCCCCCCCCCATACATACCCTCCCTCCCCAGAGTTTTGTGTCCATTGGTTGTACTTATATGCATGTATACAAGTCCTTTGGTTGATCTCTTATCTCCCCCAGATCTCCCTACTCTCCCCGCTGTAATTTTACAGTCTACTTGTTGCTTTACTGTCTCTATATCTATCTTTTGGTTTGTCAGTTTATAATGTTTTTTAATATCCATAAATGAGTGAGGCCATGTGGTATTTCTCTTTCATTGACAGGCTTATTTCACTCAGCATGATGTTCTCTAGTTCTATCCAGGTTGCTGCAAATGATGAGAATTCCTTCTTTTTTATGGCAGCATAGTATTCCATTGTGTAGATGTACCAAAGTTTTTTGATCCAATCATCTGCTGACGGGCACCTAGGCTGTTTCCAGATTCTAGCTATTGTAGATTGTGCTGCTATGAACATAGGGGTGCAAATATCCTTTCTGATTGGTGTTTCTAGTTTCTTGGGATATATTCCTAGGAGTGGGATTACTGGGTCAAATGGAAGTTCCATTTTCAGTTTTTTGAGGGAACTCCACACTGTTCTCCACAGTGGTTGCACCAGTCTGCATTCCCACCAGCAGTGCACAAGGGTTCCTTTTTCTCCACAACCTCGCCAACACTTGTTGTTTGTTGATTTGTTGGTGTTGGCCATTCTGACAGGTGTGAGATGGTACCGCATTGTTGTTTTGATTTGCATCTCTCAGATAATTAGTGACTTTGAGCATGTTTTCATGTGCCTTTTGGCCTTCTGTCTTCTTTTGAAAATATTCTATTTAGGTCCATTGCCCATTTTTTAATTGGATCATTCATCTTCCTTTTATTTAGTTGTATAAGCTGTTTGTAGATGTTGGAGATTAAACCTTTATCAGTGGTAACATTTGCAAATATGTTCTCCCACACAGTGGGCTTTCTTGTTGTTTTGTTGATGGTTTCTTTTGCTGTAAAAAAGCTTTTTATTTTGATGTAGTCCCATTTGTTTATTTTCTCTTTAGCTTCCATTGCCCTAGGGGCAGTATCAGTGAAGAAGTTCTTTTGGCATATGTCTGAGATTTTGTTGCCTGTGGATGCTTCTAGTATTTTTATGGTTTCCCGTCTGATGTTTAAGTCCTGTATCCATTTTGAGTTTATTTTTGTGTATGGTGTAAGTTGGTGATCTAGTTTCATTCTTTTGCATGTGTCTGTCCAATTTTCCCAACACCATTTATTGAAGAGACTGTCTTGACTCCATTGTATATTTGTGCCTCCTTTGTCAAATATTAATTGAGCATAGTGATTTGGGTTGATATCTGGGTTCTCGATTCGATTCCATTGATCTATATGTCTGTTTTTGTGCCAGTACCAGGCTGTTTTGAGAACAGTGGCTTTGTAATACAGTTTGAAGTCTGGTATTGAGATCCCTCCTACTTTACTCTTCTTTCTCAGGATTGCTGTGGCTATTCGGGGTCTTTTATTGTTCCAAATGAACTTTTGGAGAGTTCTTTCTAGGTCAGTGAAATATGCCGTTGGTATTTTAATGGGGAGTGCATTGAACCTATAGATTGCTTTAGGAAGTATGGACATTTTGATGATGTTGATTCTACCAATCCATGAACATGGTATGTTCTTCCATCTGTTTACATCTTCCTCTATCTCTTTTTTCAGTGTTGTGTAGTTTTCCGCATATAGGTCCTTTACTTCCTTAGTTAAGTTTATTCCTAGGTATCTTAATTTTTTTGGTGCGATGGTAAATGGAATTGCTTTTTTAGTCTCTGTTTCTATAAATTCGCTGTTGGTGTATAGAAATGCCATAGATTTCTTGGCGTTAATTTTGTATCCTGCGACATTGCCAAATTCATTTATTAAGCCAATTAGTTTTTTAATGGAGTCTTTTGGGTTTTTTATATACAATATCATGTCGTCTGCAAATAAGGATAACTTTACTTCTTCTTTTCCAATTTGGATGCCTTTTATTTCCTCCTCTTGTCTAATTGCAATGGCTAGTACTTCCAGTACTATGTCAAAGAGGAGTGGCGATAGTGGGCATCCCTGTCTTGTTCCTGATCTTAGAGGGAATGGTTTTAGTTTTTGCCCATTGAGTATGATGTTGGCTGTGGGTTTATCATATATAGCTTTTATTATGTTGAGGTATGATCCTTGTACTCCCACCTTATTGAGAGTTTTTATCAGGAAAGGGTGTTGGATTTTATCAAATGCTTTTTCTGCATCAATTGATATGACTATATGATTTTTATCTTTCAACTTGTTTATGTGATGTATCACGTTTATTGATTTGCGGATATTGTACCAACCTTGCATTCCTGGAATAAATCCTACTTGGTCATGGTGTATGATCTTTGTGATGCTCTGCTGGAGCCGATTTGCTAAAATTTTGTTGAGAATTTTGGCATCTATGTTCATGAGGGATATTGGCCTGTAATTCTCTTTCATTGAGTTGTCTTTATCTGGTTTTGGTATTAGGGTGATGCTGGCTTCATAGAAGGAGTTTGGAAGTGTTCCTTCCTCTTGAATTTTTTGGAATAGTCTGAGGAGGATAGGTTTTAGTTCTTCCTTGAATGTTTGGTAAAACTCTCCTGTGAAGCCATCTAGTTTGTGCATTTCTTATTTAAAAAACACAATCGTAACAACAACAACATAATAATTAGTCCAAATATTTTAGTTACATTTTGTATGTCAGAGTAATTGGTATCTGTAGGCTTGGGATCTGCCCCTTAGAAGTTTAGTGATTTTGCTAAAGACTACTTTGAGGCAGGTCCTAGGACTTTGCCCAGATCCTTGACTTTGGGGTTCAAAATCTATTAGATTATAGAAAATAGACAGGAAGGAAAAGCATTACTGTTCTGTGTCTTCAGAGAACACTCAAGAATCTCTATAAAAGTTGTCAGTGTATGATGATGTTCAAAGGACAGGACAATTTCTTCAGTATTTCAGAATACGGGAGCCCAAAGGGTACATTGGTCCATTAGCCTCTGTACTTTATACCTGAGGAAAGGGTTAACTCTTGCCCTGAGGAGGAGTGAGGAATAGGAACTAAAATTGCTTTGGATGTCTGAACTGTGCTTTAATAAAATATTCCAGGTGGCTAAGAAGTAATCCTAAAATAACCTGAATACTTAATTGCTTTTAAAGTCAGGCACTCCTATTTCTGGGGAGGTACAGTTCTAAGGAATGCAGTGCTGGCTCCTAAGATCTTAGAGGCATGGTTTAGTTGGCCTTTTCCCCCAAATCCCAGTAAAAAAGAAAGGCCCAAGGCAGCCTTATTGGGTCAGGAGACACTGGTTAAATTTCTCCTCATTGAAAGGTTGGCAGTAAGCCTTTGGCTCCTGCTGCTGCCAGTTGACATAACCTGGCTTCCTCCAGGGCTGTGGGGTTGGTCTCATTGTTCCCTCACTCCCAACCCACACACACACAAATATCCAGATCAGTGGCCTGTTTTCATTAGTGTCAAAGGCTTTCTTCTTGCTTGATCCCTTACTCTGTCTCTCCGATTTCCATTAAAACATACCTTTCTCACAAGAAGCTTCAGATTCATCCTTCTCTTTCTCTCTCATGCCCTCAGTCCATCTGCTTGACTCTCTGACTTGGCTGCATCTTAAGACAGTCATTTCTCCCTGGTTCTGCTTCCATTTACCATTGCTCACCCAGATTCTGTGTGCTGCTGACCAGCCCCTGTACCAGCTTTCCCTCTCAGATCGTCAATATTGTTTGCATAAGAAATATATTGACATTGTAAATCATTACTAGCACTAAAAATATTTTTAAGTGAAGAGTCATACTGCTCTGTTATTTGAAAGACTAAGCCCAGCTGCCATGGCTCAGTGGTTGAGCATTGACCTATGAACCAGGTGGTTCGATTCCTGGTCAGGGCACATGCCTGATTTACGAGCTCCATCCCCAGTGTGGGGAGTGCAGGAGGCAGCTGATCAATGATTCCCTCTCATCACTGATGTTTCTGTCTCTCCCTCTCCCTTCCTCTCTGAAATCAATAAAAATATTGAGAGAGAGAGAGAGAGAGAGAGAGACACACTAAATATTGTGGAGATGTCATCAGTTTGCTAAAATTATTCTATAATTTCAGTGCAATCCAAATTTTATTTGTTGGGGGTGAGAGCATGTGATGTGTCTTGACAAAAGATTCAAAAGTAAATCTAGAAAAAATAAACAATTTTTTAAATTGTCTCTTTCCATTAAATTGTAAGCTCCATGAGGTTAGAGACTCTTGTCTGTGTTCTTTTTCCCTCAGAACCTTTCACAGTATCTGATATATCCTAAGGCCGTGGTCTGCAAACTATGGCTCACTAGCCACTTGCGGCTCTTTGGCCCCTTGAGTGTGGCTCTTCCACAAAATACCACAGCCTGGGCGAGTCTATTTTGAAGAAGTGGCATTAGAAGAAGTTTAAGTTTAAAAAATTTGGCTCTCAAAAGAAATTTCAATCGTGTACTGTTGATATTTCGCTCTGTTGACTGAGTTTGCTGACCACTCTCCTAAGGGATCGATGTTTGGACATGAATGAATATAATGAAAAAAAGGAAAAGTGAAAGTTCCCCGTAATCTCAATCCAATTAGGTGTCTACATACATGTGTATGTGTATATTATATTTTTTCCAACAAAAATCACCTGAAATGCTAGTTTAAGCATTTGTTTTGTTATTCACAGTTCAGAATTTAAATTTCCTTCTGGTATTCAAGGCATCTCACAACCTGTTTTCACCTTAACTATTCAGACTTGTATCCTCTCTGCCAAAATACCTTGTTTATCCCTCACTCCATGTTCATTTAAACTGTAAACTTCCCCTGGGCCCTTCCAGGGCAGCTCTGTTTCCACCTCTGATCCTTCCCCACCCCTCCCTGCCCCCTTCCTGTGCACTTTGTATTTTGGTTCTCGTTGCCTTTCTCTAGTAAATGCTGTGTCTGCTCAGTTTGTTTTTCCATCTACACAGGCAGCTTTTTTCTTTTCTCCTCAGCAGCTTGCACAATGCTCTCTTTCTGGGATGGGTTCTCAGCAAAACAGTGTTGAATGAATTTGTCAAAGGATCTTCCCTTCTCAGGACAGAAATGACTCCTCGAGGCCTTCCTGTTCAGCCCTATCTCATGTTGGATTCCACACCATGACATTCCAGACAGATGGTCATCTGGGGACATGAAGCCGCCCACCTCTGTTATTAGGCAGTTCTGATTGCTAGAAAAGTCCTTCTTTGGCCTGGAATCTTCTTCTTGGTTACCCTGCCCTGTGATGGTAGTTCTGCCCACTGGGGCTATAGAGAAAACAAAACAAAACAAAAAACAACAATAACAAAAAACTACCTGCTTCCTCTTCCACAAGGCAGCCTTTTATATTTTCAAAGACAGTGATCCATTTCCCCTCTGTGTTTTCGATCTTCCAGCGTTGAGGTGTTGAGGTATTTTAGTTTTGAGTAGCAGTCAGCTTAAACTAATTCATATTTTTGAAGGCCTTTTATGTGCATGTCACAGTGCTAGGTGCCATATTTTCTAGTCCCCTCAGAAATGTAACCACTTGTCTCTCTACCTTCTAATTCTCCAGGGGGGCGATGAGGGCCCATCCTACCCAGGATGTTGTGTTTTGGAGGTTAGCAGTTCTTATTCCAGTACCCCAGGGAAGTCTCCTGGACAAGTGTTGTATTAGGACTGATTTTTAAGCCCACAAAATGAATTACAGAATAAAAGGCCTCCCATTGGTAGGAGCTGCCCCAGGCCGTGGCTGGGCCTTGTAGGCTCTATGGACAGAGGATTTGGTTCTTTTTTCCCTCCCTTTCCTGGTATCCCAACCCAGAACATCTACTGTTCTTTTAAGCCACCAGGCAGCATGGTGTAATAAAGAGAGCCAGATAGGTCTGGGTTTAAATGCTCTGAGGCTTGGGGCAAGTTACTTGAGCTCTTTGAGCTGTTGTTTTTCTATCTCTAAAACCACCACCTCTACATTATAGAATTAAGTAAGAAAATATTTTGTAAACTTTTGTCCCAGTACTTGCTATGTAGAAGATACATAAACGTTAGTTTCCTGCTCCCTTTTCTCCTTTCCAACCTTCTTTCACCACCATTTTTGAGGGATTTAAAAGCAAATGCTCTGTGGCTTCCTAGGGAAGATGAGCTGAATGTGTGTATAGTAGCCAGAGCTTGACTTGCTCAGGCATTTGGAAACAAATCGCCATTTTCTTGTGAGCTCCTAGTGAGATCAAAGCTGTTAAGATATTTCTCAAATAGGAGAAGCTGAGAAGGTTGTAAAATAACGTGTCATTCCGGCTGCTAGGCTATTGAACACTGCCTGCTGCCCATTGGCTGGCATAGGCTGGTCCTCTGGCCATTAGACTTGCACGCAGACTTTCAACTAGAAGGCTTTTCTCAGTGACACCCTCTTGATCCCTAAACTGTTGAGCTGGCTCTTTTGGGCTTTTTTTCCTCCATAATCACCTCTATTGCCCCCTGCTTTTCTCCACTCTAGGGTCTCAGTCAGCCACACTCAGCATTCAAGAAAAAAAAATCATTTCTGGGCTGATAACTTTCCAGCAGTCACATTTATACCCTGTTGATAGGCCAAGAAAGCTGCCGCCCACAAGCAGTTGGTCAGTTAAGAACCAAGAAAATAATTGCTGAAGTCTAATTCTCACAATGAAAGGAAGAGGGAGAGCAGAACGGTGCCCTCATGGGTGGCGGGGAGCCCATCCTGGTCTTTCAGCAGCTGTGCCAATGCTTTCTATGTGCTGGGCTGGGACAGGATAACTTACAGCCTGGGCACATAGACAGGGGCACAGGTAACCAGAACCCAAGTGACATAGCCCAGAAGAGAACAGTGTTAATTCTGCCTGGTGGCAGAGGTGGAGGCTTCATACAGCATTTCAGCTGGACTGTAAAGGGTGAGCAGGGTTTAGGAATTACTCTCACCTCAGCCAGAAAATCATGTGAAGCAGGTTGGAAGTTTAACTGCTCCAATACAAAGAGAGTAATTTGAAGAGAGTAAACATTTTCCCATCAGCCCCAACTGAATTCCGCCCCCCCCCACCCCCATGGATTTTCAGGGGTGGAGGGGTGGAGAGAGAAGGAGAGACATTGATTGGTTGCCTCCCCCACATGTCCCGACAGGGCCAGGAATCCAACCTGATACTCTTCAATGTGTGGGCCGATATTCTAACCATTCAACACATTGGCCATGGGCCCAACTGAATATTTTAAATTAAGTAATGGACTGTCCTGGCTTTGGAACTGAACAACAGGGAACACCTCTCTCATGGCCAACTGTTTTCCCTGCATTTCTTTAAATAGTAACTGTCCTATCTGTAGAATGGGTCAAACAGTGGATTGCAGAAAGAGTTTAGTGAGCCATTCATTTCTCCTGTTTGGGCAGGTCTCCTTGTCCTTTCTGGTCATGGAGATAGGGGCATTTCAGACTAAAATCCCATCACTAAGCAGGTTTTTAAACTAAGTGGTTCACACTTAGTAGGCAGAGCTGAAGCAAGTGGCCCCCAACTCCCAGGCATTCTCTTCTGTTCCTAGAATGGAGAGCCCTCACACTTAGGTGTTTATTGTCATACTAGGCACATGGTGGTTGGACTGGCCTGCCTGCTTCTACCCTCCTCTCCTCCTTTGGAAAACCCTGAGATTCTGGGTTGTGGATTCCATCCTCTCCACCTAACTGAGTGTTATATAGTTTCTGAGTGAGTATTCACAGTGCTGGAAGTTACTGTAATTAGCAAAAAAAAACAAAACAAAACAAAAAACCCAAAAAAACAAAAACCTACCCTGTGTTTTCATCTCTTCTGATAAAGAATCCCGTGAAGAACCGCTTCAGATCTCCAGCTAGAGAGGGAGTTGGGAATTCAGCTGCCATAGTAAACAGCTGACATAACAGAAGCAGCAGTGATCATGGGTTAAGTAAATGTCTTTCAGCCTATGGGAGCTCCCAGGATAATTGACTTTCCAGCAGGAATTTCTGGCTCAAATGAAATCACTGGGCATTAGGGAAGCTGCTACATCCTTTGTAAGGAGGACTGTGTCTGGTTTTGCTGACCTGACAGAATTCATCTTGATTACTCATTATCCTAGTTGCCGCCAGATTTCTATTGACTGTAATTACAATGTGAGGGTAAGTTTTGGCTTTTGAAATTTTTTTATTTATAGTGTTCCACCAAGTTGATTATCTGACTCCCTGAGCTGAAGGTGCGGTAGGCAGATTTCCACCGTATCTGCTGGGGACAGGAGGAGTGCATAGTCAGATAGCATTTGCTGAGCACTTCCAGCAGGGAAACAATTCATGTAGCCTATTCATTTCAGCTGACAGAGAATCACTTCTTGATTATGCTTACCTCTCTTTGTGCTAGATTGTTGCTGTCAGAAAGCAGGTCTACACCTCAGATCCCACTTGGAGTAAGAGAAGAAAAGGATGGCCCCCAAATATAACCAATAAGACCTCCTGCTTTCATGCAAGCTTTATTAAAGTGAGAGGAGAGAGAGAATGGGATTTGACCAGGCTTCAGTTTTATTGGCATAGCTTCACAGCAAGATCCTTATGAAGTCCAAAGACTGTCCTCCAAGAAACCTCTGCTCTCTGTTCCCATATGCCCCGCCCCAATCTCTTAAACACCCCAGCCAGCTGGGTGGCATTTGCCTACGTGTGCACATTGTGTGAGTGCATGCACCTGTGGTCCTGGGGAAGAAATGAGAGAATGACCCATCAACTGGGTCAGAGGTGAACAGCAGGCTTCTAATATGACTTTTTAATTTTTAAAAAATTCAGTCTTTTAATCCCCCCCCCCCCCCACTTTTAAATCCTCACCCAAGGATATTTTTCCATTGAATTTTTCAGCGAGAGTAGAAGAAAGAGGGAAGAGAGAGAAATATTGATATGAGATAAACACATTGATTGGTTGCCTCCTGCATGTGCCCCAACCAGGGCCTGGGCTGGGGAGGAGCCTGCAACCAAGGTACATAACTTTGACTAGAACGGAACTGGGGACCTTTCAGTCCACACGCCAATGTCCTATCCACTGAGCCAAATCTGCTATGGCTCATATGACATTTTATATATCCCCCAGCAGAGGGTGGTTTTTACTCTCCTGTATGGTATATGTGTTCTGTTTATATATTTTTAAAAGACGCTCAATTGGTTCAAATAGCCTTTTAACAATGATTGTGGTTCATCAAGCATTCACTAGGGCCTCAGAAGTGCCAGGCAATGTGCTATGTGCTTGCAATACAAAGATGAATAAGACACCTTTGCTCTCAAGGAGCTTATAATACAGATTAGAGGTCCAATGCAAGACATTCCCACACTGGGGGACCAGGAAGGGGAGGGGGGGCCGTGTCCCTCAGCCTGGCCTGCTCTCTTTAGCAGTCCAGGAGCCCTCAGGGGATGTCTGACTGATGGCTTTTAAGCTGCAGTCAGACATCCTCAGAGCTGCCACAGAGGCGGGGAAAGGCTCCTGCCACCACTGCTGCGCTCGCCAGCCATCAGCCCAGCTTGTGGCTGAGTGACGATTCCCCCCTGTGGGAGTGCACTGACCACCAGGGGAAGCTCCTGCATTGAGCATCTGCCCCCTGGTGGTAAGTGTGCGTCCTAGTGATTGGTTTTTCTGCTGTTCGGTCAATTTGCATATTACCCTTTTATTATATAGGACTAGAGGCCCACAGCCCTTTTGGTTGGGCTAATTTGCATACTCACTCCTGATTGGCTGGTGTGTGTGGCAGAGTGATGGTTAATTTGTATATTTTATTAGATAGGATAGTTTCAAAATTATAATGTGTTAATTTCTGAGTTCAAAATGTACAGAGATTGTTTCCAGTGTACTTAGAACAGCTTGTGGTGAAGAGGAGGCTGCACATATAAAACAATGCCTGATTTGAGGAATAAGTGTTACCCAACTGAATAAGGCAAAGAAGCAGATTTTAAGAACATAAACAAAGGCATATTTATACTTGCAGTTTTCTTCCTTCTTTTGAGTAGTATTTAACCTAATCAATTGAATCATAATTAGGTTTTTGCTATTTCTCTAATGAAAATTAACATCAACCGCCCTAGCCGGTTTGGTTTAATAGATAGAGCATTGGCCTGTGGACTGAAGGGTCCTCGGTTCAATTCCGGTCAAGGGCACATACCTGGGTTGCGGGCATACCTGGTAGGGGGCATGCAGGAGGTAGCCAATCAATGATTCTCTCTCATCATTGATGTTTCTATCTCTCCCTCTCCCTTCCTCTCTGGAAATCAATAAAAATATATTTAAAAAAGAAAATGAACATCAACCAAGTGGCATAGGGTCTCTATACCTTAGGAATAATTTCAGACCCTGGAGATCCTTAAATCACTAGGGAGTTCTCATTACTAGACTTAGGGCTTCTAGTAGTGAGGCTTGCCTAAGATACTACAACTGTGGTATCTGTGGCCTACTGCCTTTGACCCTTTAACCCCCACTTAGAGTGTTGTATGGAAAGCCAGACTAGCTATCTTTACAACATTATATAAAATGTACAAACACATCCTCATATATAAAAACCCTGAGTAATGACCAGTAACAATCGGAGGCTGACCAACCAGAAGTCAGTGCTGGCACCGCCCCCAAGCAAGTGGTAAGGGGCAATCAGGCAGGCAGGCAGAGGGGTTAGGGGTGATTAGGTAGGTAGACCAGTGGTTAGGGGTGATCAGGTAAGCAGATGGCCCCTTCCAGGGCTGGCTCCACCCCCAAGCAAGTGGCTAGGGGCAATCAAGCAGGCAGGCAGAATGGTTAGGGGTGATCAGGTAGGCAGACAGCCTCTTGCAGAGGGATGTCTGAGTTGCAGTTTAGGCCTGATCCCTAGGGGGTCCTGGACTATAAGAGGGCACAGATCAGGCTGAGGCCTCCCCAACCCCAGTACATAAATTTTGTGCACCAAGCCCCAAGTATATATATAAAAAGCTAAGTTGACTTATGCAAGTGCGATACATATGCTCTCACTGGCACCTATCATGAATTTGGTTGACATTTCTATTATAGAGAAAGGGCAAATAGCAACATTAAAATGTTTCTTCTAATTAACTTCCTTTCAATGTACACGAATCCATGCATTGGGACACTAGTATACCATAAAGAAACTGCAGAAAAGTGGTACATCTTATTGTGGTGGCTTCTTTTGGAAGATTGGCTAAACAGGAGCAGGTTCTCAGGAAATTGGGCCTTTGTGTCATTCTCTTCCAGAATTCTTAGGTGTAAGTAATGCCCACCCTCCCTTCATCAAATGGAGATGATTCTTCCACCTGATTTCCACTCATTTTGGAACCATAATTGGAAATAAAAACAACAACAAGCTCTCCCTATAGGGGCCTGAGCAGTGTAAGCCAGGATAGCACAATTGCTAATGCTCTTCATCTTCTTCCTAAACAATTGCCTTGTTTTCTAATGCTCTCTTCCTACTCATTCTGAATTCTGTGCTTTGTTCCCCTTTAGAATGGTGGTTTGGCTTGGAGTGATGATGCAGATGGAGGCCGAGGAAGAGAGATCTCTCGAGATTTTGCCAAGGTCTGTAATGTTTCCTTTGTGATAACAAAAGGGCAGTTCTGCAGCAGTGGGTTGTTGTATCTGATCCCCAAAGAATAGGATAGGCGTGGCCCATGAGTCATATTTGTAGTCATTCAGATGGTTGTGTATCTCTGGTATAAGGCTTCCTGCATAAGATGAATTTTTTTCATTGTGTGTTTTTTTTGGGGGGTGGGGGGACTGGGATTGCAGCTGTATGAACTGGACGGTAATCCGGAAAGGAAAGAATTCCTGGATGACCTCTTCATCTTTATGCAGAAGAGGGGTGAGTGTGCATTATTTCAATTCTGTTAATATTTATTGAGTGCCTACCGTGTGCAATTTACACTTTGGCTTAACTCCTCCCCACAGAGTGCCAGAGTCAGCTCAGGAAGACAAGGCATTTACCGCTGATTGGTTACGAACTTAGCTGAACAATTGACAACCAGATTGAAGAGGGCAGAGAGAGCCTTGCAGAAAATAAAGGGACTGATTATTCAGGCTTGATCCTGTCTTATTTTTGTTACTCTTCTGATTAACTTGTCTCTGGAGTCATTTCAAGTTTAAATATACTTTTTTCTTATCCTTATAGCTTCTTTGGACATCACTTAAACTAGTATGTGAGGTTTCCTGGTGATACATCTAGCCTTAGAGAGACTGAAAAAGGCCAATGAGAGAATAGAGGCCCCTCAGGATTTGTTGGGAGGGTAGGAAATGACCCGTGAAAAGGACAAGCTAACTCTTTTTCTAACCCATTAGCTCTTTGATTTTTACATCCACTGGCTTGGTGGGGGCATTCCTGCAATTTAACTGTAGGTACATAGGTGTCTGCTTGATTACACCTTCTCACTTCTCTCGTTTCACTCTCCATCACCTACCCCCATCCACTCACTATGGACCATGGCATGACTGAGTCTTGAGCCCAGTGACTCAACCTCCTGTCTTTATAGCCTTTCATAGCAATGGGTTCACCAGCTGGGACAGCCCTAAGGAAATCCCAGCCTCTCTAGGAAAAGGTCCTCAGCAACTTGTGTAGCTCCTCAGGACAAAGCCATGGGAGGAATGCTACTCCCACTAGCCTCTTCCCTATGATTATGCATCCCGTGATTTTTGTGTCAGCTCCTTCATTGAGATCTGGCAATGAAATGCTCCTCTTATCCAAGAGTGAGCTATAATGGCAGCCCGAGCTGGTAAATATTCTAAGTGAACTCTCCCTCATTCCATCTCCATTCACCCTGATCACCCTGTCTTGTCTTCTCCTTCCCCTTCCATCCGAATTACCTTCTTAGTAGCATGCCTATTACATATTATACTTTGTCATTTCTTTGTTCACAAAAGATAATCAAAAGTTTGATATTTGGTGTGTGTCCCCCATCTCCATGCATACCAAAACACTTGAAGCAGCCCTCGTAGTTTACTCCTCCAACTGTTGTCTGGAGCTGCCTGTGTCAGTGAGAAACAAGAATAATCCTAAAAGATAACGTGACTAGCAGCAGTGAAACACCCTGGTTGCCCTGAGAGGGAGAAATCCACTTAATACTTTGATCTTCCCTTTCAGTTGCCTTTTAATTATTTACAAGCTTCATAAGTCCAGCTGGTACAAACCCAGAAGCTGATCTCCGGGGTTGCAATAGCAATATAGAGTTTTAAACATATATTTTTATTGATTTCAGAGAGGAAGGGAGAGTGTGAGAGAGATAGAAACATCAATGATGAAAGGGAATCATTGATTGGCTGCCACCCATACCCCTACTGGGGATCTAGCCGGCAACCCGGGCACATGCTCCAACCACAAATCAAACTGTGACCTCCAGGTTCATAAATCAACGCTCAACCACTGGACCACACTGGCTGGGCGTGATATAGATTATATCAATAATTGGCACCATAACTGCCACTGCTTTATTTTCCATTTTATTGTTTTCTCCCTTCCCAGGAGGTTTTTAAAAAATTGATTTTAGAAAAAGGAAGGGGGAGGAGAGAGGACATTGATGTGAGAGAGAAACATCAGTGGCTTACCTCCATACACACCCTGTCTGGGGATGGAGCCCGCAATCCAGGTATGTGCTCTGACTGAGAATTGAACCATCTACCGTCTGGTGCTCAGATAACTGATCCCCACAGGCCAGGGTGAAGGAATTTTGAAGGATAGTGGAAGTTATATCAGCCTTGCCAAGAATGAAAATTCATAATTGCTTCTTTAGTACTGTATGTTACCATTAGACTAGGATGTATATGGAGATAACCCACTGATGTTTCTCTCTTACATCCATGTGAGGACAGCCAGTTTGTCACTTCTTTTGTCCCCCACTGCTAGGTCAGGGCTAGACAGGGAGATGCTCAGGCCATAATTGGAGGTCATCAGTAGAGAGCAATGAGTGCCAAGTCTTCTGCTACTCTGCAGCACTGGGGGCTGCCAGACTGCCATCTGGTGTATTTCTGGATGAATCCAAAGTAGGAGTAAGTGACTCCCTTTGATTGTGTCAATTTATGGTTATTCAGGCTCTCAGTAAATCTTTTTCCTGTCTTCAGCACTTATATTAGATATTTCACTATTTGCTGGCATCACCAATAGAAATGAACTGGTTGAGTCGGTTTTGTTATTTGTTAATTACTCTAATACAAGATTTCTCAGCCTTAGCGTATAACTTACGGTATTGGATAATCTTTTGTTGTGGGGCTGCCCTCCCCCAGTTGTGGTTACCAAAAATGTCTCCAGATATTGTAAATTTTCCTATGGGACAAAATTGCCCCCGCCTGATGAGACCAGATGGGAAAGAAGGTAAAGATCTAAAATTTCATCTGCAGAGAAACTGTTAGGAAACCTTCTTACTTCCACTTTGGGTGGCAAGGCCTGTATCAAGTCATATTACGATTGCCCCTTTTGTGGCTGAATGCCAAAGGCAAGGATGCTGGGCCCCCAATCCTGGTCTGGAGTGCAAAGTAGACCTCAGAGAAGAACTGAGCTCCAGGGTCATGGGAGTAGGGGCAGAAATACAGGATGTACATGGCTCAGGCACAGCTGGAAGAATCCTTGTCTATGTCTTGGATGTCATTTGTTACCAAACTGTGAAGAGCCGTATTTGGCCAAGAAGTTAGCACTCCTGTCTATGTACATAGTAGAGTTACTGAAGTTAAAACACGGGGTGGGGGAAGGATGGTCGGACCAAAGCTGTGCCTTTAGTTCACTTGCTGTGGTGAGCAGTGTATAGTTGGGATGGAGCGGGGAGATTGAGGCAGGGGGACAGTGTGGGCTGTTCCCTTAGTGATCTCCTTGGCAAACTCGTGTCTGATCATCTGAATTAGAGTGGGTGGTTCAAGAGGGTTGCGAGCAAATTGCACTTTTAATGTAAAGCTTCCTGTCATTTGCTCTTCACACAATGGTGAAAGCAAGGGCTCCTAGACATTTATGATTTATTTGTCATTCCCAAATTGGAGTGTGTGAGGCACTCAGGAGCCAGATCTTGTTAGCTGGGTCCAAGGAAAAGCCTTACATAGATCTTGGCTGCAGATCATCCTCCAGAGCTAATATGAAGGATAAGTGGTAGATTTCACAGGAGCCCCCGAAAACCGCCTGAGTTTGAAAAGCCTGGTGACGCCCACCTAGGCTGTGAGTGAGGCTGGACCGCTTTGACATGGTAGTCTGCACCTCAGAGGAAATGGACAGGGCTCCCTGGGAGGCAGCACACAACCATTCTTCCCCAAACAACTGCAGGATGATGAGCCTTCTGTTCAGTAGGAGGTAGCCAGCTGTAACTGCTGCTTTGTGCTGGCTCTTTTGTTTGTTAATGCGTTTGGGAAAATTGACTATAACAGATGGGCCTGTCAGGCACCTTGGTTTCTAGGCCAGACTTGGGTGACTTGTACCTGGTGACCCTCCCCCACCAATAGAGCAAACTGAACTAGGAGGAGCCTGAGAAGCCCAGGCTGTGGCCAGGCGGGCTGTCTCCTGCCCGCCTCTGGAAAGGGCTCTACATAAAGTCAGGGCTGTCATCCCACTCTTCCCCATGATCTTGAGTAAATCCTTCCGTTTCTGGGGCCATGGTTTGTTGATCTATAAAATGAGAGTGTTCAGTTAGAGTTAATCTTGAAGTTTCTTCCAAGTTCTATGTTTTTTTGTATGTGTCCATGGTTGTATCTGTTGAGCTAACAAAGGAGAAGACTCACACTTGAAGAACAAACAAAAAAAAAAGCCTTTAAAAGCAATTTCTATTAAAATAGTTATGTACTAGGTGTACCGGTTAATAATGGCAGATTTTGTAATCAGCGAAAACATGATTTCAAGAGAGGTATCAAAAGTGCTTTATTCAAATTAATGTCCAACACTAGCTACACATTTCCCCCACCTTTCAGGTAATTTGTGGATACCGTCCCAATAGAACTTTGCTGTTTTGAGGCAAACCATTCAGAGACCCAATTTTCCACTTCTTTGTACGTTTTGAAGTGCTGCTCAGAAAGTGCGTGTGCCATTGATTGGAACAAGTGGTAATCTGAAGGAGCAAGGTCTGGTGAATACAGCGAGTAGGTTAATACTTCCCAGGCAAGATCTTTTTAAAATATATATATATATATTTTATTTTAAATATATTTTAAATATACAGAGAGGAATCGAGAGGGACAGGGATAGAGTTAGAAACATCAATGAGAGATGTTTCAAACCTGGGACCCTCAGTCTGCAGGCCAATGCTCTATCCATTTGAGCCAAATCGGCCAGGGCCCAGGCAAGATCTTTTCATGTGTCTTTAATGGGTTTTGAAGTGTGTGATGGTGTGTCATCATGAAGCAAAATTACTTTGCCCTGTCTTCTGGCCCATTCTAGTCATTTCACGATCAAAGCATGGTTCAAATTGATTATTTGTTGTCAGTAGCAATGAGTATTAACGGTTTCACCAGGTTTTAAAAGCCCATAATACACCACACCTTCCTGATTCCACCAAAAGCAGAGCATTGTCTTCTTTCTGAAGCAATTTGGCCTTGCAGTTGATGTTGATAGTTGACCTGGATCAGCCCATGATTTTGAGCATTTGGGATTCTCAAAATAAATCCACTTTTCATCGCCAGTCACATTCAATGCAAAGACTTTATTTCGTGCCGTTGAAGCAACATTTTACTGATGACTTTTCCATTTATTTGTCTTTCGTTCAGTTGATGTGACACCCATTTTCCTTCCTTTAAAATCTTTCCCTTTGCTTGCAAACAATGAGAAATTGTTTGCTAAGCAACATTTAACCTTTCTGCAAGTTGTTTTTGAGTTTGACACGCATCTTTATCCAATAATGCTTGAGAATTGTTGGTCTTCAAATTTTTTCTGTTGACCTGGATATTCTTTGTTTTTCACATCAGAATCATCACTTTTAAAGCATTTAAACCAGCATTCACAAATATCTTGAGATAGCTGGGACTGGTTTGGCTCAGTGGATAGAGCGTCGGCCTGCAGACTGAAAGGTCCCGGGTTCGATTCCGGTCAAGGGGCACATCCCCAGTAGGGGGTGTGCAAGAGGCAGCTGATCAATGATTCTCTCTCATCGATGTTTCTAACTCTCTATCCCTCTCTTTTCCTCTCTGTGAAAAATCAATAAAATATATTTAAAAACAAAACAAACAAACAAAAAAACAGATATCTTGAGATGGAGCATGTTCACCATAAATTTTCCGAAATATTCAGCAGCAGTTTTCCCGCAAATGCTCTTTTTTGGGGTACGAAATTTGACATTTTTAAGTATAAAAATATCTATAATGTTAACACTGTCAGCAAATTAGACAAATGAAGTTGTTTGTTTTTTTTAATATATATTTTATTGATTTTTTTACAGAGAGGAAGGGAGAGAGAGAGCTAGAAACATCGATGAGAGAGAAACATTGATCAGCTGCCTCCTGCACACCCCCTACTGGGGATGTGCCCGCAATCAAAATACATGCCCCTGACTGGAATCGACCTGGGACCTCTCAGTCCGCAGGCCGACGCTCTATCCACTGAGCCAAACCGGCTTCGGCGA
Source organism: Pipistrellus hanaki (assembly GCF_964339955.1). Classification (NCBI taxonomy): domain Eukaryota; kingdom Metazoa; phylum Chordata; class Mammalia; order Chiroptera; family Vespertilionidae; genus Pipistrellus; species Pipistrellus hanaki. Next base: position 98,461,302 of record NC_140503.1, on the reverse strand, counting down.
CAAATGAAGTTTTGAAGCTTGTTGTCAATACAACAAAATAACATACATATCAAATCGCATAGATATCAACATATGTGTAACTGTCTGTTAAAAAAATTAACCTGTACACCTAGTAAAAACTAGACCAAGGATTCCCAAGACCAAATGCTTCTCCCCTTTTCTTGCTGACTGTATTTCTTTTGCTGACTAAAGCCAAATTAAATTAAACAATTTGCCGTGTGTTGGGGGAGTTATTGGAGGGATGAGGACACATATGTAATACCTTAATCAGTAAAGAAACAAAAACAAAAACAAAAACAATTTGCCCTGATTCTGTTCCCCCAAATGTTGTCTCTAGAATGATTGATTAGATTTCAGAACTCTAGTACTCCTTTTTGCTCACCTTTTGCCACGTGCACATGCATGTGTGTACACGTTTCTCTGCCAAAGTAAAGTGAAATAGTTGTAGATAAAATTCTGTGGTTAACTGAACTCACTGTGTGTGGTTTCTAAAATGGCATTCCCTAGTAGATTTTCCAGGAGGAAATGAGGGTGGAGTGCTAATTTGGAAGTCTGATAAGCAAAAATCTATAAACAATTCTACTCTTCCTTCATCAGTGAGGAAGAAAGGTTTGCTCTCTTGTTCTTTAGGCAGTGATCATTTGAAGAGGATGAGGACAGTGGTTTTGCTGTTGTTTTTATCATCATCCCATGCACTTTACAGAACCCTTTCAACCCATGATCTGACTTGCTACTCCCCATAGCTCCAGCTGGGGGGCTGGGGCGGGGGGGGGGGGGGGTGTTAGAGAGACTAAAGGTTATCACTTATCCAGTGAAGAATCACTGGCTTAAGTAACTTACCTGAGGCCACAGAGCAGATTTAGCACTTGGTTTCCTAACTACCTGGCCTGTGCTCTTTTCTCTCAGCACTGCCTTTGTGAAACTGGGCCCTAGCACCAACAGTTCCATCACTTCCTGTTGGGCAGTGGATAAGCCTTGTTTCTCCAGCCTTCCTACAGAGAATGCTGGTTTGACTCCACAGGCCACTATCCGATAGGATCTAATAACATCTAGCTGATTAACATAGGGTGGAACTCTATGCAAGGCCTATCAGGGAAGGGCAGATTCCCAGTGGCACCGAGGCTGCCATCTGTCAAGGCAAGATGGGATGAGTTAGGGTTAGCACAGGAGACAGAACCCCCAACAGTAAATCTTGCACTCACGTAGAGCACCCACAAGCAGGATCCTCTCTAGACGATGCCCCAGCTAGGTACAACAGGCTAAGGCACTGCTTGGTTATGTAGAAAAGTTTTGTCAAGACCTCCATCCCTCCTCCACCAGTTCTGTTCAAGGCTGCAAACTGACCTTGCTTTTCCCAGTGGATTGTTGGATGTTTTTGATGTGCACACACAAAGAATTTACTGTGGGAAAAGGGCTTGGTCTATCTCAAAGTGCAATTTGAGTGTTTTTCCTTCTGTTGTATACTTATCTATCCATCTTAGGCAAGGAAATGTTCATGACATATATTGCTTTGCCTTTTGGTGGAGGCAGGTTTTTTTTAAATTTGTTTTTTTCCTTCTTTGTATCTTGCGGTAAATGGTCTGTGCCGTGGACACTCTATCCTGGTAGACTAAAATACGTTGTTTTTGTCAGATGAAATAGGCTTTGGGGCTTCATTTCCTAACTTTATCCCCAAATGAAAGTCTAAAATGCAAATCTTTAAATATATATATATATATATTTTTTTTTATTGCTTTCAGAGAGAGAGAGAGGGAAAGAGATAGAAACATCAATGATGAGAGTGAATCATTGATCGGCTGTCCCCTGCACACCCCACACTGGGGATCGAGGCCACAACCTGAGCATCCAACCGTGACCTGGTTTATAGGTAGACATTCAACAACTGAGCCACGCTGGCCAGGCTAAAATAAATCTTTGTCTTAGGATTAGCCCTTTGTTTGAGGCCTGATCTTTTCTCTCCCCTGGTGATCCAAGTACTGTTGATATGCTGTTTATCTTTTTTCCACTTTTTTTTTTTTAATAAGAAAAAGTTTATTTAGAAAGTCACAGAGGTAGAAGTGAGCTGTAGAAGAAATGGGCACTGTAGAAGTTACAGAGGTAAAAGAAGGGCCCTTGGAGCTTGGGAGAGAGAAGGGTAAAGGTAATGCATCTTGGGGAGAAGAGAAGGGAAATGGGATAGATGCGGGGAAGAGGAAGAGAGACAGAGAGAGAGAAAGAGAGAGGGAGGGAGGGAGGGAGGGAGGGAGGAAGGGAGGGAGGGAGAGGGAGGGAGGGAAAGAGGGAGAGGGAGAGGGAGAGGAGAGAGAGAGAGAGAGAGAGAGAGAGAGAGAGAGAGAGAGAGGGAGGGAGGGAGGGAGGGAGGGAGGAGGGGAGAGAGAAAGGGAGAGAAGGGGAGAGAGAGAGAAACTCTTTTTTTCCAGGTTCAATAGTTATTTAATTATTTATGATATTGGGAAGGGATCCTGGTTTTTGAAAGGCCCACTTTTATAATTAAATTCAGCATCTTCTCCTTCAATATCTTTTATTGATACTTCTAGCACTTGGTAAAATTGGGTTGATAGTTTTGTCTCCTTTGTTCCAAGATGAGCTTATATTCAGTAGAAATCATCCAAGGGTTGGTGTAGGGGAAAGTTGGAAGTGAGGATTTGACTCACTTACACTTTGAGAAAATCTGTTGGGTTTTGAGAGGCTAGTGGCATGGATTGGCAATGGAAGCTCAGATAGCTATGCAGTGCCCAGGTCAGAAGGCCCTGGAGTTGTGTCTCTCCCCTGCCAGCCTTCCACTCTCTCCTAGAGAGACCAGCTAGGTCTGTGGTTCAGCAGCAAACAAAACAGAAGACTTGGTAGTCCTTCTAACTCCTTGGCCAACTTGTCTGAACACAGTTTCTAAAGGAGATAGCACAATCATAACCCTAATTTTGTTATCAGCCATAGTAGAATACAGTATTGCACATACTGTTGAAATTTACCTAAGGCAATTTATCTAAGCCAGAGTATCAAAAAAGATGATGAATTTCACATTAGCCTCTTGGGTTGTGATGCCTCCAGAATTTCCACATATTGCTGGTGGGAATATAAATGGGCATAATAAACTTTGGAAATCTGTTTGGTAGTATTTGCACAAGCTAAACATAGGTCATTCCCATTTCCCAGCAATTCAGCTAAGTATACCCCCAACAGAAATCAGTGCTTATGTTCACTGAAAAACACACGTAAGAATAGTCATTATAGCCAAGCAATGAAAGAACTCAGATGTGTACCAGGATAGAATGGTTAAATAAGTGGTGCATTAGCCACACAGTAGTAAAAAATAATGAACTTTTGTACCCATCGGGGATGACACTCATAGACACAAGATTATATACTACTAGTGGCGCGGTACACGAATTCATGTACCGTGGGATCCCTCAGCCTGGCTTGCAGGATAGGGCTGAAACCAGCTTTCCGACATCCTCCAAGGGTTCCTGGATTGCGAGAGGGCGCAGGCCTGACTGAGAGACCCCACTGGTGCATGATCGGGGTTGAGGAGAGACTGTGGGAGGGCTCCAGGGCACGTCCAACCTGTCTCACTCAGTCCCAATCAGCTGGACCCCAGCAGCAAGCTAACCTACCTGTCAAAGCATCTGCTCCCTGGTGGTCAGTGCACATTATAGAGACTGGTCTACTGGTTGTCTGCCCCTGGTGGTCAGTGCACATCATAGCGAATGCTTGAGTGGTCTTAGTATATATCATTAGCATAGTATGCTTTGATTGGTTGAATGGACAACCAGACACTTAGCATATTATGTTTTTATTACATAGAATGTGTATTTTCTACATGATTTCATTTATTTAAAGTTCTAGAAAATCAGCTGTGGTTACCTCCTGGGTAGGCTAGTGGGGGTAGTGTGTATTGTTTGGGAATGAAAGTTGTTTAGAGTGCTGGAAAAGTTCTGTGTTTACCTGAAAAATGATTACAGGGTGTACACAGAGTACAAGTGAGCTGTATATATACTTAAGATAAGTGCACTCACTATACTGTATGTTAGTTAGACTCATTCATTGGAAATCAGAGGTAGAAGGTTTAGGGTATGCATCACTTCATTTCTAGGATATTTGTGCACACTGGCCTCTGCCCTATCTTACTGAATGGTCAACTTCTCACTGAAGTGCATGCCAGATATTGCTGCTTAGTTTTTCAAGGCAGGTGTTTTCTACACATAAACAAGTCAGATATCACCAGTTATTTCTCTGCTTGTTCCTGGACTGGAGCATGGTAAGAATTAATATGCAGAGGAACCAGTAGAAAGCCTGCCTGCTTGTCTGCCTGCTCACATTCCCTGCTTAACATGGGTCTTAACTCTCCAGGCTACCTAGTTGGCCTCTCTATTTTTTAAAAAAATATATTTTATTGATTTTTCACAGAGAGGAAGGGAGAGGGATAGAGAGCTAGAAACATCGATGAGAGAGAAACATCCACCAGCTGCCTCTTGCACCCTCTCCCCACCCCCCCACCCCCCACCTGGGATGTGCCCCCAACCCAGGTACATGCCCTTGACCGGAATCGAACCTGGGACCTTTCAGTCCGCAGACTGATGCTCTACCACTTGAGCCAAACCGGTTTTGGCTAGTTGGCCTCTCTTGATGGGACTATGGAAATGACAAAGCCAGGAAGAAGTAGTGAGAGTCCCGAGCAGGGCTACACCCTAGGTCCTGGACCCGCTCCCTGATTGCTTCTCTGTCTTCATTGGAAAGTGCCCATTCTCTCCTGGGGAGGAAGTGGCCCTCCCTCTAGCACTCCCACCATCCACATCTTTTTATTTTTTTTTTTAATATATTTTATTGACTTTTTACAGAGAGGAAGAGACAGGGTTAGAGAGTTAGAAACTTCAATGAGAGAGAAACATTGGTCAGCTGCCTCCTGCACATCCCCCACCGGGGATGTGCCCGCAACCACGGTACATGCCCTTGACTGGAATGGAACCTGGGACCTTTCAGTCCACAGGCCGATGCTCTATCCACTGAGCCAAACAGGTTAGGACCCACCATCCCCATCTTTATCTCGAGAGCCAGAGGTGGCTGTTTCTGTCTCTTCCCACCTCTTTCCCCAGCTCTGTCTTCATAGTCTGAGAGGTAGGAAGGAGTGCCAAGTGCCAGGGGACAGTGTTTGGCTCATCTGCATAGGAAGCTCCCGATCATGGCTTTGGAATGCCCAGTAGCAATCCTACCACCAAGGGTTAAAGCCCAGGAGCCCTGATGCTTCCTGGCATCCAGGGCCTCATAAAACCTTTTCTACACAGCCCCTGGGATGCCTCAGGCTCCCTGGCAGAAATTTGATAAGGGTCCTCTTTGTTGGGACTGTCAGTCTCCTTTATTGAGGAGGGAACTGGAGAACAGCAACATTTCTTTGGATTGGGATACTGATAAGGCCCTGGATTCCTGTCAGAGGGAGGATGATTAATTACTCTGAATCCTGGCTCTTGCTTTGATACCGGTTACTGACAGTTCACAGGCCTCCCCATCAGGTGCTCATGCCCCTTCTGAGAGGCTAGATGGGGCTAAGATTCAGCCTCCTGCTAGGCCAACACTAGTGACCTGCGAGAAGCTGTGTAGAAGCAGTGGTAGTTTGCTTCTTTCCTGGTTCTAGGTAGGATGCTCTTGTATTTGTCATGGGAAGAGGCCTGTCCTTAGTTATAATGCAGCCCAGAGAGCAGTCCTAAGACTGCCCCTTCCCTTCAAGGCTGGGAAAGAACCATTGCTTGTGGCCTTGAACTTCACAGATAGTCCTAAGCCACCCAAAGCTCTGCACAGAAGATCACAAACCCTGAATCTCAAGGTCACTTGGCCACATTGTTTCATAATTCAGGCAAACTCCTAAAATCAGGTCACCCTCCCTTTGGTAATAATCAAAACTATTATTGTTTTTGTTTTAAGTAAATAAAATTATTCATGGTCTCATAGGACTTTAGAGCTGAGTCATCTAATCCAAAATCCTCATTTCACAGGTGGAGAAAATTAGGCATGAATGTCCCTTTCCCACCCCCACACCAGTCTGATGTACTGTTCTCTTTTTTATTCAGGCTAAAAGCCTCTACCCCTCTCGTTATAGTGGTGTCTCCCTGGGACAAAGGAAATGGCTACCAGGTCCATTAGGGACAGAGCAGACTGCAGAGACAGACTATCCTAAATATCTTGCTTCTCTCTTAATTGTCAGGAGAATGAAGCCAGGACAGGTTTGTGTCTGGATTATCTGGATGTGAGAAAACCAGACCATCGTCCAGAGCTTGTGCTTAGAGTAGGCTCAGCTTTGTTTCTCACAGTTCCAGGGTATCCCCTTGCACTGGGAGCTACTTTTAGCTGTTTTGCAGAGGGCCAACCACAATGAAAAATGCACTCCTTCCCCTCATCCACTAATCTTTGGGGCCACACACGGGCCTGTGTGAGGAAACACAAGATCCGCGTATGCCCAGAGTAAGGCTGGGCCAGTGCAGATTTGCAAGGACCTCCACCAGGGATCCAGTGCAGCCCTAGCCTGTGGTTTCTCTGAAGGTGCTGGGAAGAGGTCATTTTGGTTCGGTTACAGCCTTGACTCAAACGACACTTTGCTCCTTCCTTGCCTTCTCAGGTCCCGTCTCTGCCTTTTGTTTCCTTTCTCCCAAACAGTTCTCAGCCAAATGCAGTCACACTCTATGGACTATAAAAAAGTGAATTTTTAATGAAATTTCTACATATATAACATGGTTGTCTTTCAAAGAGGCCATCTCATATGGTTAAACCTTTAGTGCAGTGACTATTCAGAGTGAATTTACAATTCCTCTCTGGGAGTTGGCCTTCAGAGGCAGTTGAGTGCATGGATAAGAGGCTGCTGCAGACATCTAATTGGGAGCCAAGTGAGGGCCTGGTCCAGTGTGGTGGCTGCAGGCTGGAAAGGAAGACACTTTTGTGAAGTACTTCAACGGCAGAATCAATGGAGCCACACTAGAAAATCTTTTGATTTATGGCCAAACAAAATCAATATAAAATCACTTCATTCTATTCTGCTGGGTTTCCTCCATGCATGACCACTTCTGTCTACACTCTTTACGTTTGACTTACCGCCACTGGAGAGACTCAGATGAAAATAGTGCAGGCTCTAAAAGCTATTCGCAAATGGAGCTCCAAAACTTCATGGTAGCTGACTCTCCAAGCTGGCACTCTTGTCAACTAGACACTCCCTGCTTGGTAGCTATGTCTGTTCTGCACACATCACAGACCTGGCCACTTTCCCCTCTTTAGCAGCTGTTTCCCCTCCTCTTTGGCCCCAATGAGTGAAGTTATGCTTTCTTTACCTTCTCAAAATCTCCAACTCTCAAGCCATTTCTTCTGCTCATCATCTTGTTATGGAACTTGGATGCAAATGGCTTGACCACTGTGGGCCTTAGTTCCCTAGCCTGTTAACCGAGCGGGACCTATAAATACGTCAAACGTAAACAATATTGGGAATGGGTAGACGTATGAATACGTCCTTGAAATATATGTTGCGCCCTGAGAGGGACGGTATATATTTTTTGTAATCTTTATAACTGTTTGTAAAACTTATAATTTTTTAATTCGATGTTTCCATTTTTTTGTTGGTATTCTTTTCTATTTGTTTGTAATTTTGTATTTTCCTTTGTATTTTATATATAAATAAACGAAAAAATATATATTTCAGCCGAAACCGGTTTGGCTCAGTGGTAGAGCGTTGGTCTACGGACTGAAAGGTCCCAGGTTCGATTCCGGTCAAGGGCATGAACATTGTTTGCGGGCACATCTCCAGTAGGGGGTGTGCAAGAGGCAGCTGGTCGATGTTTCTCTCTCATCGACATTTCTAGCTCTCTATCTCTCTCCCTTCCTCTCTGTAAAAAAAAAATCAATAAAATATATTTTTAAAAATATATATATATATATTTCATTTATTTTAATTAAGTATAAATAAAAAATAATATAAAATTACATCCACTGGGCGTGATGTACTGACACGTCCTAGTGAAAGAGTATGCACCCGTTGTACGTTGCGTAATTAAAAAGGGAACTCCCTGGTTAACAGGCTAGTCTATTTAATAATAGTCTGTTTAATAATAAGGCTTGTGTGGGAAATTTGACATCTTTCAGGGCTATCAGCATAAAGCTGGTGGAGATTCCCAATTGGGTTACCATGGAGCAGCTTTTTGAATTATTTTATCTGCATGGTGGTTTAGTTTAATAAGCATTATAATATTCAAGCCATGGTGAAGGGAAAACAATCTCTGTCTTCAGAGAGCTACAGTCCTCCTGGGATACCCGATGAATACACACAAAACAATGAGAAAGTAATTATTTGCTGAAATTTTTAATAATAGAAATTCTGAAAGGGAAGGCATCCACATAAACTGGGGTAGTTAGAAAATTATTCCTGGATGCAGTGAACATTGAAGGCCAGTGTGGAAAGGTTTTGAGCAAAGTCAGGTCACTTTAACCTTGATGAAGAGGGAGAGCACAAAATAAAAGGTAGAGGAGAAATGAACTTGGTTTTGGAGGTAATAGTGAGGAGACCTAACTAATTGGAGAGTGAGTAGTTGGGATGTGCTGGAAATACTGCCTATATGATCTTTTACCAAGTGTCGGGGAAGTTGGTCATGAGATTGAATATGTGGGGTGGGATGGGTAGGCAGTAAGAGTCTTTATAGGTTTTGATCTTTTAAAAAATATATATATTTTATTGATTTTGTACAGAGAGGAAGAGATAGAGTGATAGAAAGTTAGAAACATCGATGAGAGAGAAACATCTATCAGCTGCCTCTTGCACACCCCCTAATGGGGATGTGCCCGCAACCAAGGTACATGCCCTTGACCGGATCAACCTGGGACCTTTCAGTCCGCAGGCCCATGCTCCATCCACTGAGCTAAACCATCTTTATAGGTTTTGAAGCAAGGGGTTGAGTAATATGGTGAAAGTATGGATAGAGACTGCTGCAGACATCTAATTGTGAGCCAGTGAGGGCCTGGTCCAGCGTGGTGGCTGCAGGCTGGAAAGAAAGACACCTTTGCAAGGTACCTCAACAGAAGAATCAGTGGATCTTCTTAACAACCTAAAGGTTGGTGATAGAGAAGAGGAATCAGTGCAGCCTCTGACCTTCCTGCCTAAAACCTCAAAGAATGATGTGTTATTGGAAGAAGGAAGCAATTGGAAAAGGGAACTAGCTTAGGGGATAAAGGTGAGCTGTTGTGAACACTCTGACTTGGAGTGAGCAGGTCACATGTGAAGATGTCCGGATAGCTTCTGGAAATGTGAGCTTAGGGGGCCTGTGTGAGGGGATCTTGGGAGTGGTTTTCATGGGGTCTCCAGGCAGTGCAATGGCGGTGTGTGAACTCGCCAAGGCCTTTAGTGAGCTCAGGCACATAGGCATCGAGAAGGAGATGGACCTTGGTCCTGTGCTGCCAGGAGACTAGTTCTGATGCATCATCAGGATCTTGTCTTGTGACTGGAGTAAAGTTGACTTTCCAGAACAGCACAGAAAGAAAACGTTAACTGACATATAACCTGTGTCTTAGGAATATACCAACAATCCTTGAGAGTTTACCTGTGAGACTTTGAATCTAATTCTGTGACCTCTTTGTCCTTGACCCTTCAAAGACCTCTTGGAGGCCTCGTACTTCCTCCCCACACTGAGAAAGATACTTGGTCTTGACATAACATTTCCACTTGTTCATGCTCACACTGCTTCTTCATAAATGTGGGAGTATTCACCCCGTTCTCTGACTTGAGTTATCCTATAAAAGAGTTGGTGGGGCCAACATTCCAGGGCTGAAAAGGGAATGTCATTCCTTGAGAGAAGAAACAAACAGCCCTTCTCTAGTCAGGCTGGCCTAACATCTACCAGGCTGTCAGTGAGGTTGGGACAATGGGAAAGGCTAGAGGAGGAGCAGCCTGTACAGTACAAGGAATTTGCCGTTAATAGGCAACAAGTCTCACACCCTGCCCTGGACCATGACCCTTCCCTTTGGAATTCTCCCCTCTGACCTCCAGATCATTAATCTGAAGGCTGCCAAATGATAGTCATCTATTATGCCTCCTGACTAGGACCTGTGAAAGGCACTTGGCTCCGCCCTCCCTGTATCTCCTGGTACTCATTAGTGGGCCTTCCTGCTCAGTGTCAGCTTTCCTAGTCACAGCTAGGCTCCTCTTATTTCCCTTCGAGGCCAAGGGGCTGAAGCTGCCCCTCCCTTTCAAAGACCAGAGAGGGGGTGGAGTCATTAGTGAAGAGAGCATTGTTGAGTGGCTTTTCACTGCCCTGGAAACTTGTGTTTCCTGCAGCTCCTTTGATGTGGTGGGGACAGGAGAGAAAAGCCCATTTCTCTCTGGTGCAGCAGGAGAGGAAGAAGGAAGCAGTTATCCAGGGGGGATGAACCAGGAAGGAGCTCCCCTGTCAAGCATACCAACTCCAAATTGAGAAGGAGCTGATTGGCATGTGAAGGCTGCCATTGGGCACATGAAGGCAGAGGAGTGAACTGCCACATCATTAAGACAGAATCTGGACTCAGTACTGCTAGGAAAATTAAAAAATCTAGTCCAACCCTCTTATTTGTAGACTAGTGACCTGGTGCACGAAATTCATGCATAGTGGGGTAGGGGGTTCCCTCAGCCCAGCCTGCAACCTCCCCAATCTGGGATCCCTCTCACAATCCAGGACCGCTGGCTCCCAACTGCTCACCTGCCTGCCTGCTCGCCCCCAAATATCCCCCCCCATCATCAGTCTTCTCACCCCCAATGCTGGCCTGATTGCCCCTGACTGCCCCCTAATGCCAGCCTGCTCTCCCCCAACTGCACCCACACTGCCGGCCTGCTTGCCTCTAACTGCCCTCCCCTCCTGGCTTGATTGCTCCTAACCACCTCTGCCTTGGCCCTGCCACCATGGCTTTGTCCAGAAGGACATCTGGAAGATCTCCTGGAAGGTCTGGTCTAATTAGCATATTACCCTATTAGTATAGCTGGAAAACAGATCCAAAAAGGTTCCGTGTTTTACCCAAGGCCACACAGCCTGTGAGTAGGACCTGTCTTTCTGTTCATCATAAGAGAAGTGGCAGCTAGTCTGATAGCTTCCAGGTTTTGGGAGTTTGAGTTAAATTATACTTCTAAGCAGATTCATGAACATAATATTTCCAACTGAACAGAAAGTGGGCATACACAGGTGTCTTTTTTTCCTTCTTTTTCCCCCCTGTGGATGTTTTGTGTACTATCTTTTTAAAAAAAATAAAGCTTTTATTGTTCAGATTATTACAGATGTCCCTTCCCTCCCTTCCATAGTTCCCCTACACCTGTTTCCCACCCCACCCATGCCGTACTCCCTCCTCCCCACTGTCCTCATCCATAGGTGTAAGATTTTTGTCCAATCTCTTCCCACACCCCCACACCCTCTTCCCCCCCGAAAATTGTCAGTCCACTCCCTTTCTGTGCCCCTGATTCTACTATATTCACCAGTTTATTCTATTCATCATATTTTTTATTCACTTGATTTTTAGATTCACTTATTTTTTTTTAAATATTTTTTTATTGATTTTTCACAGAAAGGAAGGGAGAGGGATAGATAACCAGAAACATTGATGAGAGAGAATCATTGACCAGCTGCCTCCTGCACACCCCCCACCAGAGATGTGCCTGCAACCAATGTATATGTATTCGATTCCTTGACCGGAATCGAATCTGCGACCTTTCAGTGCTCTATCCACTGAGTCAAACCGGTTTTGGCTAGATTCACTTATTGATAGTTATATGTTTGCTGTCACCTTGTTGTTCATAATTTTTATCTTTACCTTTTTCTTCCTCTTCTTAGAGAATACACTTCAGCATTTCATATAATACTGGTTTGGTGCTAATGAACTCCTTTAGCTTTTTCTTGTCTGTGAAGCTCTATCTGACCTTCAATTCTAAATGATAGCTTTGCTGGGTAGAGTATTTTTGGCTGTAGGTTCTTGCTATTCATCACTTTGTATCTTTCTTGCCACTCCCTTCTGGCCTGCATAGTTTCTGTTGAGAAATCAGCTGACAGTTATATGGGTGCTCCCTTGTAGGTAACTAAACTGTTTTTTCTCTTGCTGCTTTTAATATTCCCTCTTTGTCTTTTGCCCTTGGCATTTTAATTATCATGTGTCTTGTTGTGGTCCTTTTTAGATTCCTCTTGTTTGGGGTTCTCTGTGCTTTGTGGACTTTTAAGTCTATTTCTTTCACCAGGTAGGGGAAATTTTCTGTCATTATTTCTTCAAATAGGTTATTAATATCTTGCTCTCTCTCTTCTTCTGTCATCCCCATAATTCAGATGTTAGTATGCTTGAAGTTGTCCTAGAGGCTTCTTACACTATCTTCATATTTTTGGATTCTTTTTTTCTTTTTGCATCTTCGTATTTCAAATCTTTGACTTGATTCTTGAGATTCTGTAGTCTGCTGTTGAACTTCTGTATATTATTCTTTATTTCAATCAGTGTATTGCTTAATTTCTGATTGGTCCTTTTTCATATCCTTGAGTGTCTCACTAAATTTCTCAGAGGTTTCTAGAAGATTCTTTTTTTTTTTTTTTTTTTAATATATTTTATTGATTTTTCTACAGAGAGGAAGGGAGAGAGATAGAGAGTTAGAAACATCAATGAGAGAGTCATTGATCAGCTGCCTCTTGCACACCCCCTACTGGGGATATGCACGCAACCAAGGTACATGCCCTTGACCGGAATCGAACCCGGGGCCCTTCAGTCCCCAAGCTGACGCTCTATCCACTGAGCCAAACTGGTCCCGGCTAGAAGATTCTTGAGTAACCTTATAACCGTGGTTTTGAACTCTTTGTCCATTATTTTGTTTTCATCCATTTCTTTCATTTATGACTTGTTTCTTTGCCTCTGCATTTTGGCTGCTTCCCTGTGTTTGTTTCTATGTACTGAGTAGCTGCTAAATCTCCTTAAGTTGATAGGTGGCCTTTGTGTGCTAGGTGTCCTGTAGGGCCCAGTGGCTCAGCCTCCCCAGTCACCTGAGGTGGATACTCTTGGTGCATTCCTTTGTAGGTTGTTTGCACAGTCTTGTAGTTAGCCCTTGATTGCTGTTGGTATCACTGGGAGTAATTGGCCTCCAGGCCAGTTGGCTGCTATCACCAGCTGTGTCTACACTGGAAGATCTGTTGCGCAGGAGACACTCTTATGGGGCATGACTTGCTTCAGTGGGGCTTTGGTGCTCACTGAGTCTGCCCCCTGAGTATGTCTTTTATAGATCTAAAGAGTTGTAATCTGGTTTGGTCTCATTCTGACCACTGGGTACACTGGCTCTTGAATCTCCAAGGAGGAGCAAGGTCAGCCACTGCCAGGGGCTGCCCAGCAGGAGCTACAGAGAGATCTGCAGATTCTTCCTCTTTGTATGGGGTTTGGAAGTGCCTAGATGAGGCCCAGCTGTGAAGCAAGGCAGGCTGCTGCTGTTGCTGCTACTGTGGGGCATTGGGCCTTCTTTTGTAGGCTCTGGGGCTCTCTGACCCAGCTGCTGTTTGACAGGTTTTAGGCAAAAGGACAGGCCATTCATATGCAAAAGCTGGTGAGCACAGCTTTGGTGGGATTGTAAATTGGGTGGGGCGGGGTCTCTGGGAATCACCAGGGCGGAGCAAATAGCGATGGCTGCCCTGAACTGGAGAAGTCCCCCGTTCTCCACATCCCACGTCTCTGTGCAGAAGCAGTGATCACTGTGAGCACCTCTGAGAGAAAGCCACCCTTGCATTCCTGTCCCGATGCCAGACAGTCCAGTTTCTCCCATTTTGGGTCCCCCAGAGTCTCGCCTGGAACTGGAGTTCAGAGCAAATGGGAATTTGTATCTTCCTTCCGGTTAAAAGAGGAGCACACCCAGGTGCCAGCACTTTCTGCGCCTCCACTCCTCTTACCAGTCTCAGTGGGCTTTCTTCACCTCTCTAGTTGTGGGACTTCCTCTCAGCCAGCTTTCCTAAGGTTCTGGGTGGTAGTTGTTCTGCTGTTTAGTTGTGGTTTTGATGTGGTTGTAAGAGGCAGCAAGTATAGGTGATTACCTGTGCCTCCGTCTTGGTTCTCTCCACAAGCATCTTTTTTTTCTCTGCTTGATGATGTACCCCTCTGTTTCTCTCTTTGGACAATCACAGGGACCCCTATCAACCGAATTCCTATCATGGCCAAGCAGATCCTAGACCTGTATATGCTGTACAAGCTGGTGACAGAGAAGGGTGGCCTGGTGGAGATCATCAACAAGAAGATATGGAGGGAGATCACCAAAGGCCTGAACCTGCCCACATCCATCACCAGTGCTGCCTTTACCCTGAGGACCCAGTGAGTTGCCAGGGCCTTGGGGAAAGGGGGCTGAGACTGGAGAAAGGGATGTTTTAACTTAGAGGAGAGAAAGGAAGAAAATTCCACTGTACAGTTAACAAGAAGTGTGGGATTCCTGCGACAGCCAGGAGCTTTCTGAGGTCAATCCGTCACTAGACCAAAGTAATGATGAGAGTCGTCATTTCCCGAGTGGCCCGCATGCTTCTGCTTCAGCATTCTGTTGCTTTCCTAACACTCTGGAAGTTACTCTGTGAAGAATATGTAACTGATATACCAGTTATGTAGCATGTCATATCCTTGTTGAAAGGGTTTATCTATTGGAACTGACCCAGCAGAAGTGGGGATTAGCACTAAACTAGTATAGCAGGCCTTCTTTCAAGGTTCTTGGGTAGAGAATTGCTTCCTGGGACATCTGACACACAATGGGCAGAATGCCCCTGTCTAACCAGCCTGACTTGGGATGGTTAGAAGATAAGCAAGACAGTAATGTCACAGCATGGGCTTGGTTTCTGCCAGGGTTCTAAAAAGGAGCCAAAATGACCGTCAGCGGAGTTTTCCTTTATTTCCCTTAGTGAATGACGCCTCCACTTTGAGCAGTGTGCAGAACTAAGGAGCAGTTAGAGGGGCCTGGACCAGGGTGGTCAGCAGTCCCCAGCTTACTCTTCCACTGGGTGATCTAGGTGGTGGTCCTTTGTCCTAGAGTCTACTCCCACAGACCCAGCAGCTCAGATGGACTGTCTCTGGTGCCATGTTTTGATTGCCCTTGCTTGCTTGCTTCCTTCCAGGTACATGAAGTACCTCTATGCTTACGAGTGTGAGAAGAAAGCCTTGAGCTCCCCAGCTGAGCTCCAGGCAGCCATTGATGGCAACCGGCGGGAGGGCCGCCGGCCCAGCTACAGCTCCTCCCTCATTGGCTACTCACCCACTGCCACAGCTGCTGCCACCAGGGCCCCGGCCCTTCTCTCCACACCCAAGATCCGCTTCCCCGTCCTTGGGCTGGGCTCCAGCAGTGCTACCAGTGGCAGCAGCCCTCGGGTATCCCCAGCAACTACTCTCAGGAAAGGTTTGCAGGGCTCAGAAGGAGGGGGAAGGAGGGAGAAATGGAGCCAAGTTTCTGTGTGAAGTCCTGGGTGGGAGGGTGGATTATGGGTTGTTCTAGCTCTGGTGCTTTTGCCAGGTGATGGAGTCCCGGTGACAACAGTACCTGTGCCAAATCGTCAGGCTGTGCCCATGACCTTGACAGGCCAGCAGGCTAGTACCCGGATGGCCACGCTGGAGCAGCTGCGGGAACAGCTGGAGCCAGGAGAGCCCCCTGGGAAGAAGGCTTCCAGGCTGTCTGAGGAGGAGCAGCGCCTAGTGCAGCAGGCCTTCCAGCGCAACTTTTTCAGCATGACCCGGCAGCTACCCATGAAGATCCGGGTCACCGGCAGGGGTGAGTGTTGCTTGGACCCATTCAGGAGCGCATCACATCCCGTAGGACTGGAGTGGGCGCTCCTCCAGATAGATCTCAGTTCACCAAGCCCAGGTCATTTTTTTTTTTTTTTAATATATTTTATTGATTTTTTACAGAGAGGAAGGAAGAGAGATAGAGAGCTAGAAACGTCGATGAGGGAGAAACATCGACCAGCTGCCTCTTGCACATCCCCTACCGAGGATGTGCCCGCAACCAACGTACATGCCCTTGACCAGAATCGAACCTGGGACCTTTCAGTCCGCAGACCGATGCTCTACCACTGAGCCAAACCAGCTTTGGCAAGGTCATTTTCTAGAGGAGCAGAAATTGCCTCAGGCAGTGCCCTATTCTTTAGCAATAAGAAGAAGCATGCTTTCTAGAGGAGGAACCAGAGAACTTTAGGGACAGTAGCTGTGTGTCTGTCCCCCCACCTCACCCCCAGCCTTTTGATCTGTCTAAATTAAAGGGCTCAGCCTTCACTCCAGTACCTTACCGGAGGTAGAGATTGTATGCAAGTGCAAGGCAGATCTGGGAGAAAGTCAGCACCTCTGTTCTTGAGACTCTAGAGGGGCTCTGATGCCTCAGGCCAAGCTGCCAGTGTCCCTCAGTGCAAGTGGAAAGGAGGAAGCACAAGTTTGGAACATAATTGACAACCTTTCCCTTCCTTTTTGCATTTTTCAGGTTCCCCACTTTCACATCCCCTGAACCACATACTCTATGTCCCTTGTTCCTCTCCTCACCCTTTTCTCCTCACACACATTTTCTTTGCCATTTATTGCCCTTGATGCTGTCTCACAACGAACATGAAATAGGTGTGTGTGCGGAAGAAACCAGGTGTGGAGGGAGGGAGCTGTGCATATTCCCAGGCAGCCTGTCCCTCTTCCACCTTCCCCTGGTTGAGGAACAGAAGGAGGCTGAGGTGACAACCCGGACAGCAGGGCTCTGCTGTTACCCATTCAAGGCCAGGTGCCCTGGTCCTGCACATGCCAGAGGCTAACAGGACAGACAACTTACCTGGAGGATTTCGTGGCCCTGTGTGAGGTGAGCAGACAGAAGTGAGCTGGGCAGAGGCCTTCCGCAAGCCCCCGATGCCCAGGCTGAGATGAAACACCACATACTGGGTAGGTAGACCTCTCCTGAGGACCTCCCATTCCAGTGAAGTGGGAGACAGTGGCAGCGAGGTGAGGCCTCAGGCAGACGGGATCTTCCTGATCTCCAGTTCCCCAGTTGATAGATAGTTTGCCAGATTTGCTCAGGGAAGTTTGCCAGATTTCTTTGAAAGCACCAGCACACAGCTGTGAGCCAAGAGAAACCTCCTTGATGATGGTGATCCCTTTTTTCTTCAATCAGAGTTGAGGAGGTGAAATGGCTCAATAGAGAAAGCAGCAACAGGACATTAGCAAGTCTGAGTCTTCGGAGAAGATTATGTAAATACTTCCTAACGGTGGGCCTTGGCCCGCTGTGGCCAGATATGGGAGCGCCACAGAAAGGACAACAGAAGTGCCAGAAGGCTTGACCAGGTCCTCTCTCTCTTGTCCCCAGCAGAAGACAGATCAGAGGCCTCGGCTACAGCACTGAATCTGACCTCAGGCAGCATTGGGAGCATTAACATGTCTGTGGATATCGACGGCACCACCTATGCAGGTGAGGCCCTTGGAGCTCCAGGGAGGCGCTGTGTGGTGGTCAGCATCAGTGCAGCCGCCCGAGGGGCCCATTTGTTACCCTGCGGGCGCACACCTTCTTTGGGGCTCCGGAGGTAAAGTGGATCTTCTGGACTAGCGGAGGCTGAGGACTGCTAACATGATGACAGATCCCCCTCCACCTTTGACAGACGATAGAAACCCTACACTGAACCTTTTTGGACAATGATTGGCTTGCTAATTGGAAAAAAAAATATCACCTAATGTGAAGAACCATAATTCTATATCCATGCCTTAAACATTATATTCTAAATCCACCATTATGGTCTTCTAATATTAGGGTCTCCTTTCTTTGTGCTTCAGCTGTTCTCTTTCCAAACCTCTGTCATTCCTTTTTTTTTAAAATGGATCAAGGACAGACACAGGCAAAGGGATCTGAATGTGCAGAATTGACCTATATTTGTTTGTCATTTTTCCTGTCACAGTTTTCTCTCCCTTAGTGTAATTTGGCAATAGTGGTTGGTTTAACCCAGTGGCCGGCAAACTGCCGCGGTCACTCTGTTGACTAATGAGTTTGCCGACCACTGCCTTAGGGAAAAACACTTAAAAAAACATTTTAATAATGTACTAATGTCTTTCACCTGAAGTCAAAACTTCTGGGTAAGGGTAATGCCTTACGCAGGGGTCGGCAAACTCATTAGCCAACATAGCCGCAGTTTGCTGACCACGGTTTAACCAGTCTTCCCAAGCCATCAACTTAGTTTTCATAACATCAAACCTCTTTCCACTCCTGTTTCGTTGGTTTATGGATGAGTTTGGGAATAAACGCAGCCAACTTGTTAAGCACAGCTTGATGAGTTGGGGCTAAAGAGTTCAGACATTCTGGCCAGTGGCCTTCTGCCAGAAGCCCCAGCATCAGCCACCTATTTTAGAGAGGGCTTGAGAGGTGTCCTTAACATCAAAAAGGGGGGTATTTCCTCAGGACATGCTTTTAGTCCTTTGAATTCTCCTATGCTAGGGACAAGGCCCCCTCAGGGCACCATCCTACAGGCCTCATGCTATGGGTCTCTACTGGGCTACCTGCTGCGGGCATCACGGTCCACCGGAAAGGGACAGAGTTCCTGGGAGCAGCCTGCAGAGAGGTAGCCATGACAGGCTGTCTCTCCATTACCACTAATGTTTCAGAGGGCTCTGTCTGATGTGGGGGCCCTCGAGACCAGGCGAGCCAGTTGGTAGGGCTGTGGTACTCTTTGCATTCTGGTGGTGCTGTGATGGTCTAGGACAGCGGTCGCCAACAAATGGTTCCTGGTGGTCCATGAGGTCCGAAAGTTGGCGACTGCTGCTCTAGAGGGCTTGGGGGTTGGGAGAGAGGATTCGCGGAAAAAGCAGAGAAGGAGGATGTTGGGGCCTGATCTCCACATCTTTTTGTCCTCTTTCGGGAGAAGGGAGATGTAATGCTTTTCTCTCAAAATGGGGAGCACTTAGAAGAGAGTTGAAAGTTCCCCAAACCTCACCTGCTTCAGTTTCTGTTTCACCAGTGCCCTTTCCCTGTGGGTTTGCAGTCGCCCAGACCAGGAACCTGAAAGTCGTTCCCGAGAGCCCGTCATGCTCATCTTGGTCCCCCAGAGCGGAGCAGACCTCATTACTCTGTGCTCTCCTCCTCCCCTGCTCTCCTCACTGCCAGTGTCCTGGGTCAAGCCTCTCAGCTCTCTTGCAGACTTCCATCACCCATAATCCTCCCATCCCCACAGAGAACATTCTAAAACGTACATATCATGAGACCCCTCCCTTCTTAAAAATTTGAGGGCCTTCATGACCTCAGGGTAGGAACTGGCTTCCTTAGGGTGTACAGACCTCACTGCTTTGTCTTCCCATCTCTCTAGCCTCATCTGCCTCCAGACCAGCACGGTTACCACCTCTCTCTGTTCTTTTCAGATCTCTTCTTCCCTTTTTCATTTGGCCACTTTTTCTAAAAGTGCAGGCATAGCCTTCCCCTGAAGCCTTTCCTGACCAATTTTCCCCTGCTGTTCAAAACCTTTTTGTCCCCACAGCACCCTGGGGACACTTTCCTCAGAGCATTAGTGATATTTCAGCAAAATTACTCTGCCCACCTGTGTGTCTGCCACCAGCCTGTAAGCTTCTGGAAGCAGGACAGTACTGGGGACTTCTGTTAGCACACGGCACGGCATCCAGAGTGGGGCCTCGCCCAGTTAAATCAGTGGAATCGACGGAACCACCCTTCTCTCTTGGTCTGTTCACACTTGCTTCTCCTCCCCACCCCAGGTGTGCTGTTTGCCCAGAAGCCTGTGGTCCACCTCATCGCAGGGTCTGCTCCCCAGAGCAGCAGCAGCAGCAGCAGCAGCAGTTCTCACTGCTCACCAAGTCCTACCTCATCACGGGGCACCCCCAGTGCAGAGCCCTCCACCAGTTGGTCCCTCTGAGGGGCAGGACCCAGCTTCCACTCCCCACTCTTCTGTCGAGAGTAAAGGAAGTTGATGCACAAAATTTACCTCATCTCACGGATCCCATGTCAAATACCAGATGTTGCGAGTTTGGACGTGTTCACTTGTCCAGGCTCCATTCAGGTCCTGCTGTACTCGGGGGACAGAGAAGCTGGAGGGACGGGACAGGGCAGCGTTGTCCAATCAGGGATTGTCCTGGAGAAATGGGTGGGGTCTGTGGGCAGCCAGCTTCCTGGGATTCCCAGGCCACCTCCCATCCTGGGCACAGTGTATTGACAATCTGTAAGCCAACACAAGGCTGAGGCCCTCCATATCCTTTCTCCTTTAATTTATTTTCCTTCCCCTGCCTTCTGCCATGACCCCAGGGTCACTGGTCCCTTCCCCTGCTCAGTGCCCCAATCTTTAACTCTCGTGTGGGTCTGCTAGGAGCTGAGCACATGCCTTCCTATCCCTATCTGCTGAGCATGAGATAGGGCTTTCCTTACCTAACATATTGGTTCCTGGGGCATGGGTCCCTCCAATTCAAGTCTTGAAGCAGTCCTCAGGTCCGAAGGCCCATTGGACATCTGCTAAGGGAGAGGCAGAGTCTTGGAGGGCTGCCCAGGCAGGCTCTAGCACCCACTTCAAACTGACCCTCTTGGACCCTACGCGTCCCACTTGCCCTTGTTGGTCAGCTATGCCAAGAATAGCTCACTTGCCCCTTGGGGCCATCTTAGCCCCAACATCCCCAAGCCTACTAACTTCAGGTTCATTGAAATACCTCAGATTTGTAATTGTTGATGTTTGATTCTTCAGAAGTATTTGCATCTCTGAAGTCTTTTTATATGTGTTTTGCTGACCTGATTTTTTATTTTAAATTTTTTATTGTTATAGCACCAAAGATATGAGAGCAGATCACCCCAAAGCCAAACAAATGATTTGGTACCTAAGCCCCTCTGGCCCTTCCTTGCAACCTTGGTGAGGAAGCAGAAGGCAGGCAGGAGAGATGACTCAGGGATCAGAACAGCAGGGAGATGGTGGAGTGGAAGCCAGGCTGGGTCCTGAAACCATACCAGTTCTGAAGATGGCCCTCCAGCCAATTCCTATCATAGCAGGCTAGTCCCAACCCTAACCCCTACTCTCCAGTGGGGGTGGGATGCTTCCCCTTCACTTCACACTCCCACCTCAGGACAGGCAGGCCATGGCCCTTAGGAGATGACAGAGCTTTATCTTCTCAAACCCTGGAGCGGAGCAGGCTGCTCCAGTTTTTTAAGGAAGAGCTGGTTCTCACGCAAGGCTCTCCTGGAAATGAATAAGCCCTACGGTATGCTGTAGACAACACGCTGTGATACTGCTGGGTTGTATGAGCCTGCGTGGCTCGAGCCCACTCTTGGCTAACATTCAGTCCTGTCTAGGAAAGGAAAGAGAATTCCAGAGCTTGAGCACAAAATGTGCCTTAGCTCTGCTGGACCTTGTCTTCTCTCACCCCTGCCCTGGCCCTCCACCAGAGCTGACCCTCTTACCAGGCAAGTGCAGGGTGTGGGCAGAGAAAGGCATCTGGGACCTGGTGCCCGGGAGGAGCTCAATTGGCTGGCACTGGGCCCACCTGAAGGTGTTAGACATTTGCCAGTGTGTTTCTCAGGCGTTTGGTTACGAAGGATGGATTCTTCCCACCCAGAGGACACAGGGACAGCACACTGTCTTTCTGGTCATTGAATTTGATTCCTTAGGCAGCTAGCCTGGCCTCTCCTCTCAATGAACCCTTGCTGTCCTCAGGACAACAGCAGGGTTTCAGCCTGAAAGCCTGGGAGTAGGGGCACCAGTAGGTGTCTCTAGGAACAGAGCCTGGGCCACAAGGAACCCTAAAGGTGCCGTCCTGAAGGCCCCACAGGCAGGCAGCCCACGCAGCTCTGTCCCCTCCCCTCCCCATCTTATGTGTATTCTAGCCAGGAAAAATGTGATAGCACATGGGTAGCCCAGGCAATGGATAAATACCTCAGACGTCGTCTTGCAGCAAGTGTCTGTATATGTTGTGATTATTTTCTATCTTACATGTTCTTGAATGTTTATATTTCAATAAACCTCTACCTCTTCACACAAGAAGGTGGATGTTTTCAGTGACTCTTCCATGGGCAGTATGAGGGGAGAGGCCAAAGCCTCTTCAGAATAAAAAGGGACTGAGGGAACTGCTCCTCCGACCCACTGACTTTTCCTGCGCTCTTACCCCTTCACTGCTCCCCCATCCTTTCCCCCTAAGCACTCACTCACCTATCTTCTGTATCAGCAGTGACCTCTGGCGATTCCTGATCACCAAAACTGATTCCAGTGGTGTCACATCAGTGTCCTGGCAGGCACAGGCCTGGGCGGGGGCGGGGGGGGGGGGGGGGCGGGTGTAGCCTCCGTATAACAAGCCCCCCCTTTTAAAACAATTTTTTATTGACTGACTATAGAAAGACAGATGCATTGATTTGTTGTTCCACTTATGCATTCATTGGTTTTTTTCTTGTATGTTCCCTGACTGAGATTGAACCTGCAACATTGGTGTGTTGGGCTGATGCTGTAACCAACTGAACTACCCTTGCAAGAACCGGAAAGCTCTTTTGAGCTTCTGCTGAAGAAGTGGTCCCTATGCACGTGGAGCTCACAGTCTTCTCTGGGAGGCATTCACAACCAATTCTTTAAAATACAGTGTGACTGAGACAGTAGACAATTGAAGTAGAGGAGCTACCCAATAGATGCTGGGGCAGCTCACTAGGGAGTCTCCGAGGTGGTGACGTTTAGCTGGAAAGATAAGATTTACCAACTGAAGACATGAGGAAGTCTCAGCAGAGGAACTGATGTACATGTGTATCCATGTACATATGGAAACGTGGTGGCTTCAAAAGATCTGGTATTGTGGCCCTGGCCAGTCCTGGGGTTGGTGGGTGGAGTAGAGGACAAGTGGGTAGAAGTGTAGCTGGGGCCGTAGAGTCCCAAGCTAATGGATTTGGGCTCCATTTTCAGCATGAGGAGGTCACAGCCAATGTGTTTTTTTAGGAAACCCACTTTTCTAGAAAGTTGATCTGGAGCAGGGAGACATTCTGAGTGTGAATACCTGGAATACCCCCTGGAACTCAGTGCTTAGTCCTTTTCTCTGCCATGATGCTCACTTTTTTTTTTTTTTTTTTTTTTAATATATTTTATTAATTTTTTACAGAGAGCCAGAAACGTCGATGAGAGAGAAACATAGACCAGCTGCCTCTTGCACGTCCCCTACCGGGTATGTGCCCGCAACCAACGTACATGCCCTTGACCGGAATCGAACCTGGGACCTTTCAGTCCGCAGACCGATGCTCTACCACTGAGCCAAACCTGTTTCAGCTTGTTTTGTTTTTAATTTTATTTTGTTTAAAGTATTATGAACAGTAGTGCATATGTCTCCTTTTCCCCCCCATTGACCTTACCCCGGCCTCCCCTCACCCCCCCTTTAGTGTCGTGTCCATTGATTATGCTTATATGCATGCATACAAGTCCTTTGGTTGATCTCTAACACCCCCCTTCCCCCATTGCATACTTTTTTATAGGAGCTCTTTTTCATGTTCCTTTTTAAAACATGCTTTTATTGATTTTTAGAGATTGAGGGAGAGAGAAATACATTGATTTGCTGCCTCCTGCATGCCCCCTGCTGGTGATCGAGCCAGCAACTGGGGCATGTTCCCTGACCAGAAATGAACCTACAACCTCTTGGTGCATGGATTGACATTCAACCACTGAGTCACACCAGCTGCGCTACCATGATGTACATTTTATGGTCCCAACCTGGTTTTGAAAAAACTAAAAGAAATGAGCAGAGGTAAAGGATTGGGTAGATTTGTAATTGCCCTCCTCCACCCCACACCATGCACCTCATTTGTCTCAACCCTCTGGTTGCAAAGTGGGATCCCTTTCTCTGCCATTTTGAAGTGCTAGAAAAAGAGGGTGACAATGGGACAGTCTTGAATGTCTCACTGGTTCTTAAAAATCTTTTGACCCGGCCGGCATGGCTCAGTGGTTGAGAATCGACCTATGAACCAGGAGGCATTACTGAGAGATAAGTGGCAAGTTAGTGAGAGAATAAGGCACCAGGCCATGGCAACTTTATCCCATTTCAACTCTCAAAAGAAGATATAGGAGATTATCTCAAAGACTGAGAAAAGGAAAAATTTCTCAAACTAGACCCAAAAAGTTCATCAAAAGATATCATAAATTAGCCCTGACTGGTTTGGCTCAGTGGATAAAGCGTTTGGCCTGTAGACTCAGGGTTCCCAGGTTTGAATCCGGTTAAGGGCATGTACCTTGGTTGTGGGCACATCCCCAGTGGGGGGTGTACAGGAGGCAGCTGATTGATGTTTCTCTTTCATCGATGTTTCTGACTATCCCTCTCCTTTCCTCTCTGTAAAAAATCAATAAAAAATATATTTTTTTAAAAAGATATAAAATTAAAAAGACAAACTGTTAAGAGATATTTGCAACAAACAAAGGCATCGTAGCCAGAATGGATTCTTTTTAATGCTTATTAAGATAAAAGCAAAAAGAAAGGGTAAAGGGGCAAAGTTATGAACAGGTGTGTACAGAAGAGGAAATACAAATGGCTGGACCTCACTAGTGATCAGGTCAATACACAGAAAACCCTTCCACACCATTGGATCAATACAAACTTTAGTGCTAACATTCCAGGTCTTGATGAGGATGAGGAGCAATGGGAACTTGAACTGCTTGAAGAGTATAAATTAGTCAAAACTAGTTTGGAAAACACTTTGGTAATCAAGTAGAACATACACCTCCCTAGGATCCAGCAATTTTGCTAATTCTGAATGTGTGCCCCAGGAGACCCACAGCACTGTAGTCACTGCCCACAGTAGTTACTTTGCTGTGAAACCACTAATTACCAAACACTGGTGGGGGCCAAGGCCCTATGGTCCCAGCCAGAGGGGAGGGTCTGCAGATTGGGGGGGGGGGGGGGTTGCAAACCTGGGCCTGCCCTCAGACTAGGCAGTTATACAGAAAGCACTAAGGAGTTTGACCCAGCAATATTTTTGGATTCAGGAAATTTTTGGTCACCTGTACAGTCTGGATGGGAATAATGAGGCACCTTGCTCCCTTCCCCAGTGCTTTTCCATCAGCATCTCCCAGTATGCCCAATGTTTGAGTGGAAGGTATACTCCCAGGCAGGCCCCTGAGGGTATGGAGCTCTGAGACCAGGGTGGGGTGATGTCCGGAGGGAAACACTAGACCACGATAGGAACCAACCACCACCACTCCTTTTTCAGACATCCCTGCAGGAGGTGGGCTCTAAGCTGGCCCAGATGCAGGCTGAGCTCCAGAAAGATGGACATGGTAAAACTTTGGAACTGGAGAGAACCAAGTGGAGGCATAGGTAAACATCTGTTTTCTCTGCCTCCCACAACCGCATTAAAATTAAAACTGAAATACATAACTTATCATCCAGAACCACAGGAAAGCTGGCTGAGTGAAAATACTACAACTGGAGAGATAAAGAAGAAAGCACATTGAGACCAATAGTGCAGAGGTGCAGAACAGGCTGGCATCTAAGTGTGTGGCTTTTTTAATCAGGAGGGAGATAAAAGCTCCCGCTTGCTCAGAGCTCCAGTGCCAAGCTAGCCTCTGGGGGACCCAGACACATACGGGGAGAAACTGGACTGTCATTGGGGCAGGAACTCGGGGATGGTTTTCTTCCAGAAGGAGGTGCTCACAATGGTCACTGTTTCTGTGCTAGGACCTCCCTGGTGCAGGGCTGACTGGCATCCATTGCTGTTTGCCCTAGAGATTCCTTGAAAACACCCCCTCCCCCCCAAGCTATGCACAGTGGCTTTTGCATATAAATGGCCTGGCCTTTCTTAGCCTAAAACCTACCAAACAAGCCGCAGCTGGGTCAGGGAGCCCCAAGACTATCAAAAGAAGGCCCAAAGCCCTAGCCAGTTTGGCTCAGTGGATAAAGCGTCAGCCTGTGGACTCAGGAGTCCCAGGTTTGATTCCGGTCAGGGGCATGTGCCTTGGTTGCAGGCACATACCCAGTGGGGAGTGTGCAGGAGACAGCTGATTAATGTTTCTAACTTTCTATCCCTCTCCCTTCCTCTCTGTAAGAAAATTAATAAAATATATATTAACGGTGACGACAACAACAACAACAAAAAAGTCCCAAGGCCAGCACCAGCAGCAGCCTGCCTTGCTTCACAGCTGGGCCTTGTTTGGGCACTTCCAAACCCCATACAAAGAAGAGGAATCTGAAGATCTCTCTGTAGCTCCTGCTGGGTGGCCCCAGGCAGTAGCTGACTTTGCACCTCCTTGGAGATCCAAGAGCCAGTGTACCCAGTGGTCAGTGTGAGACCATACCAGATTACAACTCTTCACATCCTTAAGTGACACACTCAAGGGGCAGACTCAGTGAGCACCAAAGCCCCACTGAAGCAAGTCCTGTCCCATAAGGTTATCTCCTGCACAGCAGCTCTTTCATTATAGATACAGCTGGTCCTCACAGCCAGTTGGCCTGGTGGTCAATTTCTCCCAGTGATACCAATAGCAATCAAGGCTCAACTACAATAAGACTGTACACACAGCCCATAAATCCATGCAACAAGAGCATCTACCTCAGGTGACTGGGGAGGTTGAGCCACTGGGCCCTATTGGACACCTACTACACAAAGGCCACTCTATCAACTCAAGGAGACTTAGCAGCTACCCAGTACACAGGGAAGCAGCCAAAATGCAGAGGC
Organism: Pipistrellus hanaki; assembly: GCF_964339955.1. NCBI lineage: Eukaryota > Metazoa > Chordata > Mammalia > Chiroptera > Vespertilionidae > Pipistrellus > Pipistrellus hanaki. The sequence continues at coordinate 98,434,718 of NC_140503.1, read as the reverse complement.
AAAGAAACATGTCACAAATGAAAGAAATGGATGAAAGCAAACTACTGGACATAGAGTTCAAAACCAAAATTTAAGGTAACTCAGGAATCTTCTAGCCCTGGCTGGTTTTGCTCAGTGGATAGAGCATCAGCCTGTGGACTCAAGGATCCCAGGTTTGATTCCAGTCAGGGGCATGTACCTTGGTTGCGAGCACATCCCCTGTGGGGGGGTGTGCAGGAGGCAGCTGATTGATGTTTCTCTCTCATCGATATTTCTAACACTCTCTCCCTCTCCCTTCCTCTCTGTAAAAAATAAGATATATTTTTAAAAATATGAAGATAGTGTAAAGAACCTCTAGGGCAACTTCAAGAGTATCAACATCTGAATTATGAGAGTACTGAGAGAAGAGAGAGAGCAAGATATTGAAAACCTATTTGAAGAAATGACAGAAAACTTCCCCTACCTGGTGAAAAAAATAGACGTGCAAATCCACGAAGCACATAGAACTCCAAACAAGAGGAACCCAAAGAGGACCACACCAATATACATAATAAAGTACCAAGGGCAAAAGACAAAGAGAGAACTTTAAAGGCAGCAAGAGAAAAACAGTTTAGTTACCTATAAGGGAGCACCCATACAACTGTATGCTGATTTCTCAACAAAAACTAGGCCAGAAGGGGGTGGCAAGAAAGATACAAAATGATGAATAGCAAGAACCTACAACCAAGATTACTCTACCCAGCAAAGCTATCATTTAGTATTGAAGGGTAGATAAAGAGCTTCACAGACAAGAAAAAGCTAAAGGAGTTCATTACAACCAAACCAGTATTATATCAAATGCTGAAGGATATTCTTTTAAGAATAAGATAAAAAAGTATGAACAACAAAGTGACAACAAATACATATCTATCAACAAGTGAATCTAAAACTCAAATGAATAAAATCTGATGAACAGAATAAACTGGTGAATATAATAAAATCAGGGGCACCGAAACCGGTTTTGCTCAGTGGATGGAGCGTCGGCCTGCAGACTGAGGGGTCCCGGGTTTGATTCCTGTCAAGGGCATATACATTGGTTGCGGGCATATCCCCTGTGGGGAGTGTGCAGGGGGTGGCTGGTTGATGTTTCTAGCTCTCTCTCACCCTTCCTCTCTGTAAAAAAAAAAATCAATAAAATATATTTTAAAAATAAAAAAATAAAATCGGGGGCATGCAAATGGAGCAGACTGACTTTTTTTTTTTTTTTTTTTTTTTTTTTTTTTTTTTTTTTTTTTTTTTTTTCGGGGGGAAGCGGTGGGTGTGGGAAGAGATTGAATAAAGATATTATATGCATGTATGCAGTACCTATGTGTGTACACAGTGGGGTGGTGAGGGCCTGGGGTGGGATAGGAACCAGGTGAAGGGGAGCTATGGGGGGCAAAAAGAGGGACATCTGTAATAATCTGAACTATAAAAAAAATTTTTTTTAAAGTTTAGAACTCAAGTTTTTCATTGACAGGTATGCTGCTTTGTCATGTGCTAGTCTGTTCCCCTCCCAGGGCCACGTAGATATGGTACATGGGCAAGGTGGCCTGTGTCAGGTCTTGGCTCTGCTCTTGGCCCTTTGGTAGAGACAACCTGATCCTGACTCACTGATTCTATCAAGCTAGCAACACACACACACACACACACACACACACACACACTGCCCCGACCTCTCAATTTCCGTTCTACCTTTACCTCTCCAGGTGGCCTCAGTATCAGCTCCTCTGGTTCCTAGTCACAGGGCCCAGTCCACACAACAAAGAAAGACCCCTCCTCCAAACCCACCCCCAGCTTGATCTGAGTTGGGGGACAGCCAAGATCACCGAAGCCAGCTCTCACTTCTGTGAGGTGCAGCAGCTTGGCCCAGCCTTTCCCTGAGTTCTCCCCTCGGCCTCTGGCGGGGCCCAGGGACTCCTCTTTGTGCCTTGGCTTTGGCCACTGCTGGGGACTGTCCCATTCTGAGCATCATTAGCCCAACCGAGGCCAGTGGGCTACTCAGCTGGGACCATGGCACAGTTCTAAAGGGCTGGAGAGAGTGTGCCCTATGGACAGTGACCAGCTAGGTAAACTAAAGGGATAAGATCATTGAGGGTTAGAACCCCTGGGTCCTGCCAATCCTGCTCCCACTATATAGACAGGACCGGAGCTCAGAAACAGCAAGGGGCCCCACCAGGACCACAGGCCACAACCCCATCTACATCATCTTGGAAACCCAGATGACTGACACCCTGGAAGGATTCCACAGTTGCTTCCCTGACAGAATCTTGGGTCTGAGTAGACCATGGCCTGCCTCCCTCACTTATGTGAAGGAGGTGCCTGAGGCTCAATGAGCAGCATCCCCTATTCACTGTGGCACTCCAACTGTCACTCCAGCCTCTGTAGCTGTCAGGGTCCTGAGATTAAATGAGGGAAAAACGAGATCCCAAGTCACACCCAACACACTCAGCAAGAAGGTAATCAAACTAGGAGCTGTTATGGGTTGAACTGTTCCCCCCCCCCCCCAAAAAAAAAAAAATTGAGTTCTAACCCCTAGAATCTTAGAATGTTACCTTATTTGGAGATGGGGTCTTCACAGAGGTGATCAAGTTAAAATGAGAGAATTAGAGTGACCCCTAATCCATTATAACTGTTGTCCTTATGAAAAGGGGAAATTTGGCCACAAAAAATATGCACACAGTGGGAGCCCTTATTTTTTAGGTTTTGGTTTTTAGAGAGAGAAGGGAGAGGGTGATGGAGAAGCATCGCTGTGAGAGCCAAACATCAATCACATGCCTTCTACACTGTCCCCTACATGGGGATCGAGCCTGCAACCCAAGCATGTGCCCTGACTGGGAATTAAACCAGATGGTTTAACAGAGTTACACTAGCCAGGCAAGGGGGAAGCACCTTGTGAACATGAAGGCAGAGATTGGAGTGATGCATCTATAAGCCAAAGAACGTTAAAGACTGCCAGTGACCACCAGAAGCTGGAGGAGTTGGGAACAGATTGTCCCTCACAGCCCTCAGAAGTAACCAACGTTGCCAACACCTTGATCTCAGACTTCCAGCCTTCAGAACTGTTCCTGTTGTTTAAGCCACCCACTATGTGGTACTTGGTTATGGCAGCCCTAGCAAACTAATACAAAAGGTGAATAGGTGAACTAGATCAAACCCCATTGGCAACTCTCTGACTCCAAAGGGACCCTGATTTAGAAGGGGACTTTCATCTCAGCGCAGTCATGCCTGTAGTAGTGTGAGGTGTGTAGTAATAGTAATTAATGTTTCATGACTGCATGCTATGTGCCCAGCACAGCACTAAGCCTGTTACGGGGCTGTTGAATTTCACCCTTTCAGCCAGCTGAAGGGGAAGAAAACTGTTATTATTCTTGCTTCTTTTGTTTTTTTTTAAAATATATTTTATTGATTTTTTCTACAGAGAGGAAGGGAGAAACATTGATCAGCTGCCTCATGCACCTCCCCCCCCCCCCCCACCTGTGCCTGCAACCAAGGTACATGCCCTTGACTGGAATTGAACCTGGGACCTTTCAGTCTGCAGGCCGACGCTCTATCCACTGAGCCAAACCGGTTTCGGCTTCTTTTGTTTGTTTTTACAGATGATGCCCACAGAGGTAGAGTAACTTTCCTAAGATCACTGGCTAGTATAATGTGGGGTCAGGATTTAAGCCCATATTTTAGGTGCCTGAGCCCACAGTCATTTCTTACCTTAAATTTTATTTTTCAATTATTAGTTTCAGGTGTACAGCACAGAAATTAGACATTTATATGCCTTGTAAAGTAATCCCACCTGGCACTACATATCTATATATACTAGAAGCCTGGTGCACAAAATTCGTGCAGGGGGGATTAATCCCTCAGCTCAGCCTGCACTCTCTCCAATCTGGGACCCCTAAATGGGCAGTGGGACATCCCTCCCACAATCCAGGATTGTTGATTCCCAACTGCTCGCCTGTCTGTCTTTCTGATTGCCCCTAACCACTTCTGCCTGCCAGCCTAATCACCCCTAATCACTCCCATGCCAGCCTGTTTGCCCCCAACTTCCCTCCTCTGCTGACCTGATCACCCCTAACTGCCCTCCCCTGCAGGCTTGATTGCCCCCAACTGCCCTCCCTTGCAGGCCTGGTCCCCCCCAACTGCCCTCCCCTGCTGGCCATCTTGTGTCCACATGGGGCAGGATCTTTGACCACACAGGGGCAGCCATCTTGTGTGTTGGAGTGATGGTCAATCTGCATATTACTTTTATTAGATAGGATAGAGGCCTGGTGCATGGGTAGGGGCCAGCTGCTTTGTCTTGAAGAGTGTCCTGGATCAGGGTGTGGGTTCCCTTGTGGCATGGGGTGGCCTGGGCGAGGGGCCTGTGGTGGTTTGCAGGCTGGCCACGCCCCCTGGCGGCCCAAGAGGAGGCCCTGGTAACTGGAATTTATTTACTTTCTACAATTGAAACTTTGTAGCCTGGAGCGGAGCCAAACATTCTGCTTGCTCAGTGGTGGCAGCCATTTCTGTTGGGGTTTATTCACCTTCTTTAATTGAAACTTTGTAACCTGGCATGGAGGCCTAGGCCGGCCAAGGTAGGTGGAAAGCTTTGGTTTTCGTCACCGGGGACAACCCTAGCCTGCTCTCTCCAGCTCAGTGGCTGCCAGCATTTTTCTTGGGATTTATCTTCTATAATTGAACTTTGTACCCTTAAGGGGAGGCCTGGGCTGGCCAGGGTGTGTGGAAAGCTTTGCTTCCTCCTTTGCTGGGGAAACCCAAGCCTCCTTCCTGCTCTCTGTTGTGGCAGCCATCTTGGTCTGGGTTAATTTGCATTTTCTCTCCCATTGGCTGGTGGGTGTGGCTTGTGAGCGTAGCAGAGTGATGGTTAATTTGCATATTTCTCTTTTATTAGGTAGGATAAAAGGCTAATATTCTAAGTGTCCCTCCCTCCAACCATCCAACCACTTACAATAATGCACACTGATCACAAGGGGGCGGATTTTCAACACAGGAGCTGCTGTGATGTACACTAGTCGTTTAAAAAGAAAAGGCACTGTGGGCCAGGTGCCAACCAAGCAACACTTGGTTTCCCCCAAGTGGGACACAAGCCCCACCAGCACTCCAGAGCAACAGCCCACCAAATTGCAGCCAATGCTACTGAGACCCCATGGAGCAAAATGTGGCCCACAGCCCAGCCCATCCTGGAAATGGTCACTGTGGGCGCTAGGTAATGATGTCACATAGCAATGCCTGGCTTCCTCTCTCTAGCAACTAGCCTCCTTACAGTTTCTTCAGCCTACAATTACAACTCGCTTTATAGCCAGGTGCAGATATTTTACACTTTAACCAAATGTCTGTGAAGTGTTTTCCTCATCTCATTTGATCCTCACAGAAGTTCTGGAGTAGGTAGATAAGAGACTCCGTGGAATCCTATTTTCATTAGTCAGAAAGTGGATATTTAGAAAGCTTAGAAACTTGACCAGACTGTAAAGAAATAAGAAATTGTGGACCTTAAAAATGACGAGTTCATGTATGGGGGGGGGGGGGGGGGCAATGTTAAAATATGTACACAGATAATAATTTAATAAAAAAAAAATAAAATAAAATAAAATAAAAAATTAAAAAAAAAAAAATGACGAGTTCAATACCAGTCAAGAGCATATGCCTGGATTGCAGGCTTGACCCCCAGAAGGAGGAATGCAAAAGGCAGCCAATCAATGATTCTCATCATTGATGCTCCTACCTCTCTCTTCCTCTCTGAAGTCAATAAAAATATATTTTAAAAAGAAAATGACTTCTGGTTTCTCACGGCACAGAATATAGTCAAACACTGTTGCAGTTAAATATTTTACCCTTTGTTCTCCCTGTGTGATCAATAGTAATCTGGCTGAAACCAGTTTGGCTCAGTGGATAGAGCATCGGCCTGCGGACTGAAGGGTCCTGGGTTCAATTCCTGTCAAGGGCATGTACTGTGGTTGCAGGCACATTCCTGGTGGGGGGTGTGTAGGAGCAGCTGATCGATGTTTCTCTCTTATCGATGTTTCTGTCTATCCCTCTCTCTTCCTCTCTGTAAGAAATCAATAAAATATATTTAAAAAAAAAAGAAAAAGAAAAAGAAATCAGTTATAAAACAATAATAATCTGGTTCACATTGATATTTACTGCTGTGTTGCTACCTAAAAGAGAAGTTGGGGTGCTTCACTGGGCTGGAAAAAGTTTAGCTAAATCAGAAAGTGGGTCTAATTAAGCAAGTTTATTCTCACTATATCCTTTTAGGCCAAATTGACTTGTGCATGCACGATATATATAAAACTCTCATTGGTGCCAATTGCACACATGTGTTTCAATCTGTCATTGTTGGTCGTGAATTTGGTTGATACTTCTATTATACAGAAAGGGCAAACAGCAATATTAAAATATTTCTTCTAATTAATTTCCTTTCAATGTGAACAATCCATGCACTGGGCCACTAGTAGTTATTATAATAGTATTGACTATATTCCGTATGCTGTGCTTTACATCACTGTGACCATTTATATAAATGGCAATTTGTACATCTTAATCCCTTTAACTTTTTCACTCAGCTCAGCCTCCCAACTCCCTCCTTGAACACAGTCTCAACCACTAATTTGGGGACAGTGAAGACCATAGAATCCTGGGAATGCTGAGGAAGACAGACTGAGGGAGAGACCCAAAAAGTGTCAGGGTGGAAGGAGCTGGAGGTTGGGGATGGGACTGGAGGTGGAGCACGTTGGAAGCCCTGGGAGCCCCTCCCACCAATCCAATGAAGCAGCATCCAGATCCTATCCAGCTGCTGTCCCATCTCTCGGAGAACCTCTGTCCATCAACCACTCTCCATAGGATCCCTGCTCAGGGCCCAGAGTTGAATTCTAGGTCACTCTCCCAGGACAGGCCCAGGGTTGTAAGTACCCACTTGCTCACAGAAGGTGAGCCCTGGAAGGGCCTCCCCAGGGCCAGGGAGAGGAGAAATTACCTGGGCAGTCTAATGAACAATAGGCTGGAAGGCCCGCGTTGGGGCCTGTTGGCATTGTTTCGGGGTGTTGTCTGTATAGGACTCACTTGGTGCTACTTGCTTCCAGGAGTGTGATGGTCAGAGGGCCCAACCCAAGGTTACTATGTGCCCTGCCTTCTCGCTGACCTTGCCCACTGTAGGCCCCCAACTTGACCGGCATGCACACCCTATAAAAAGTCCATCCAGACCCCAAGCAGACAATCTACAATCCTCAAGGGTCTGGGTTGAGAAACACAAAAACTGAGATTTTGTTTCTTATAAATATGTAGTTGCAGGCCTTCTTGAGGAGCTAACAGCCTTCTCAGAGACCCCCATTTGAGATAAACTGATTTAGACCAATTCCACCTTTTGTAAGGCTCAAGTAGTATCAGACCAGCAAGGTACTGCTGCTGAGATACTCCCCACTCCCCCTGCTTTCCAGCAGGATCAACAGATTTGCTCCAGTAGGGATTCCTTCAGCAGAGCAGGATTCCATCTGGGTCCTTACAACTCTACATTCCTGTGACTCCAAGCCATCTCCTTTATGTGTTTCTCTGTCTCTGGGTGTCAGATGTGCACTTTGGTGTGTGTGTCCATATATCTGTCTGCCTGTGCACATATATATTTGCCCAGGAGACTAGGGAAGGTTATTGGCCAGGAGTGGCAGTCACTAAGCTGGAGTTCAAGTCGGGTGGACAGGGCCTGGGACACTTAAGCCCTTGCTCTGGCCCCTGTCCTACATTTTACATTAACCCCCTCACCCACTTACTTCTCATTTGGTTCAGGGACTATGTATAATACATCCCCACCTCCATGTCTCTCCTCTCTGGGCCTTGGTAAAGCTTTGTTCCTTCACTCCTGGAAAATATTCCTGTTCATCTTTCATTAAGGTTCAGAGGCCCAGAAACCCTGAATGTGGGGAGGACCTTCCTATCTGCTGCCCCCTTGTGCCTTTCCTCCCTATACACTTTATTTGTAATTGCCAGCTTGATGACTGTGTGGCCCCAAACCATAAGCTCTGGGACAGGGCGTGTTCTGGCATGAATTTTGTTCTCCCCTGCACAGAAGAGGGCTAGGCATAGAGATGCTCAGTGAATAAATGAATGGATGATGGGACATAATGAGAAAGGGGCAGAAGGGAAGAAGTGTAGGATAAAGCATCGTAAGAAGGAGGGAGACTAATTGCGTGCAGTAGAAAAGACAGGGCAGTGGGGAAAAGCATGGGGAAGAAGGGGCTGAGGGGAGAGGAAGGGGGAGCATAAACCTGGGGAAGCCAGGCCTCGTTTCTGGAGTCTCTGCAGTTCCTCCTCTTTAAATTCCAATGCAGCTGCAGCCTCCCCCACGGCTTCCCAATACTCAGCACCTTCTGAAACTCTCCACTGAGGGCACTGTACCTCCTGGACCTGAAGTATGCTGTAGAAACGGGAGCAATGTGTACACAGTGTGGACCCTTACCCCAATGTGTACACAGTGTGGACCCTTACCCCATTTTCAATTTCCTTCCAAGTTGCATGGATGTCACACTATGACTTGTTGGTTGGGATGGGGACTGGGGCAGAGATGCCCGTTTCATAGCTCTCTGTACACACAGAACTCTCTGTCCTGGGCACTTCCACTCCTTGGAATCCTGACAGGAGCTGGTAGATAAGGTTATTCAAGTCCCCTCAGACTGGCCCTGGGCCAACAGGAAGGGCTCAGACATATGTAGTGGAGACAGGGCTTCTTCAAGTGAAAGATTTCTCACAGGCTCCCATAAAAAGTCAGGCTGTGACAAACAGGAGTGCTAATACTTGGAAAAAGGGGTCTGTCTAGCTTTGGGCATGTGTTTCAGGGTTTGGTGACAGAGGCCGGCTTATCACATGTCCACAGGGCCACCTCACCCAATGTGAAAGCAGGGCTCCCACCCAGACTACAATGTGCATGTGCTATGTGGAGGCCCTGCTCTAATCTGTCCCTCTTGGTTATTCTCTTTACTATGGTGACCCTAGAGGCCCTCACCCAACTTTGGAATCCCCCAAAGGACAGTGCCCAGGCTCCCCTGCATCTCCGCCCCTGGCACAGGTGGACACAGCCTAGCTCAGTTGGTGCCCTGGGTTTCCTATGAGGCTGACCCTGCCAGCTGCTTGACCCACTACTGGTGAGTTTCAGCTTCCGATCCTACAGTAAGGTTATGTAGTGAGCCTGGGCAGAGGCCTCAGCTGGCCCCATGGAGACTCCCCTTTCCACCCTAGCTCTGCACCTGGCCCTGCAGGCCTGGCACCAGCATCGCCTGCAGGTACACTCAATTCAGGATACCAGGTCTCTTCTCCAGCTTTCTTTTAGGAATGAAAAATCCTATATGGTAGAATCTCAGGCATAACAGCAGTTTGAATGCAGGCCTTGGCGAGGGAGATGGTTCCTATTTTACTTAAGAAAAAGAGAGCTGTTTTGTTATAAGGAGTCAAGGACTTCTGGGATCTCGATGGTGAATGGTGGGAAAGCTGGTAAGAAGGTAGACCGGACTTACCCTTAGAACCTAGCACCCAGGATAGGAGCCTCTGCTCTCAGCTACCTACTTGGCCCTGGCTTCGGGCAGCCATGGAAACCGCTGGGAGGAGGGGACACCAGAGTCCTCCCAACCTCATTTCAATGGCAGAAATGGACTTGACTGTAGGCCAAGCTAAGGGGGTGGAATCTAGGGGCGGGGACACTCGAGCTCGGTCGTCTCTGACACTTGGAAAGGCCCCCGGGATCTCTATATTGGGGGGTGGGTGGGTGCATTTGGGTGGCAGGGGACTAGGAAGTGATCTTGAGGTTGCCTTGACGCATCCCGTTTTTACTTAGCTTCGGCTGAAGTAAAGAACCGGGCAGCTCCTCAAACCACGCTGTCAGGACTGGTTACGGGGAGGTAGGGACCTAGGACTTGAGGGACCTAGGCAACTCGGGAGGGGATGGCTCCGCTCGGCCGCGCCCAGCCCTCTCTGAGGAGGGCGGCCGGAGGGGCGCTCTGCTCTGCGCCTCCCGCGCGCCCCGGCCAGTTCGGCGTGGGAGCAATTGGCGGGCCCTTAGGTCCGCGCCCGGAGCGGCGCCTGCGGGGCTGGGGGTGCACGCTCACACCCCGCGAGGTCTCCAAAGGGCTCGGCCTAGGGCTCTCTATTCTGGGAAACAGGACCCAGCGCGGGGCAGTGGGTGGGAGGGTTTTGTTGCTCCCGGGGCCGTCGAGTGACTTGGAAGAATGGCCCGTGAGGCCTGACAGCGGCGGGGCGCGGGGTCTGCGCCTGAGAAACAGGCTCGAACCTGCTACGTCGCTCCCGGGAGCCTCCTGCGCCGGCGGCCCCGCACACTGCCCCACCTCCCACAGAGAGTGTGGTCTTGTTTCTTCCTTCATGGAAGCGGGAGTGAAGGCCGCCTTCCTGAGCCTCGGGCCGGCCAGGTCTCACGGAGGCAACGGCGTAACAATGGCCTCCTGCGCGCGAGGCGGGTGTGCGCCGTCGGGGTCGGGGCGGCCGAGCGAGCTGAGCCCCGGGGCAAAGTCGTGGCTCCACCTTTCGGCTCCGAGCGCCCGCCGGCAGGGACGGCTTCCTCCGAGTCTCGGAAGGCTCCGCGCTCCGCGAAAGGGAAGGGGGCGGGCCGGGGATGCCCTTAGGCTTTCCCGGAACCAGTCTCCATCCGCTCGGCACGGAAGGCGGGTCCTCCAGAGCCTTCGAGTCGGGAGCTAGAGCGGCCAGGCCAGCGACCTGGAACTGGCGACAGCTGCGTCACGCGAGGGGCGGGGCCGCCGCGGGCGGAGGCTGCGGCCGGAAGCGGAAGAGGCGCTGGGAGCGGGAAGTGGGGCCTAGTCGCCGCCGGAGCCCCAGAGACGGTAAGTGTGGTCCCAGATCTATCGCGGCCCGGTGGGCTCGCCGGATGCGGGTCCCTGGGTTCCCGAGCTGGGGTCGGCCTGCTCCTTATTCTCCTTGGCCACCGCAGGCCCAGAGTCCTGACGCCCGGGTCCCCGACCTCTCACCCCTGACCCGCCGCTTTCCCCCCGGGGGGCGGTCACCGTGGACCCCGATCTCTCGATTCCGCGGTGTCGGAGTCCGAGCCTAAGCGGCCTCTGAGGCCCCTGAAGGGATTCCGTTTCGGCCCTGCAACTGTCTGCGGAATGGGGTCGGGTGCCACTTAGACTCACCTGAGGGGCTTTCAGGACCCTCTCTTACTCCCGGCTCGAGGCTTGGTCCGCACTCTCCTCCCCTCGCGGCCTGGAGTTTGATTCCAACCCGGGCTGACTTCCTCCGCCCGCCCGCCCTGCTCTTTGCCTCGCCGGGCGGCGGTTAGGGGGGACGAAGCTTTGAGATCTCTGGGGCCAGGGGCGGCAGGAAGGGCCGCGAGCGAGGGCCACAGGCTCCCGCGTGTTTTATTGTGTTGATGGAGCCGCTCCAGTCCGGGGGAGGGGCTAGGCCTAGCTGACAGTACCAGTGTTCGGGCTGCTCCCGTCCGGAGCCTGTGCTGTGGTTCCGGGTGCGGGCACTCTGGTGTGGAGCTGGGGTGGGAATTGCCTGAGCCAGGCCCCTTGACGTGGTGGAGTTGGCGGCCTTCCAGCTTCCCTTCTCCATGCCCTTGAAAAGGAGTGTTCACTCGGTGGTGGCGGTTTGCAAGGTGGCAGGTTTGAAATTGCAGTGGTGGAGCAGCGTCAGCCAAAAATAACCATGGGGCACTGGGGTGGCTGGGATCTGGAGGGCAGTCGCTGACCTGGCTGGCTGCTCTTGTCAGCCCAGTTCACTGGCCAGGAAGAGCAAGTGAGAAGCCTGCTAGGTCTGTGCTCAGAGGAAAGTTGGCACGCTCTGCCTGGTTTCCTTCATTGTGTAGAGCAGATTCTTCTTTAGTATGATTGTGGCCCTTAGCTTCTTTAAATAACCTGTTTGCTGGGGTTTCAGAGAATGATAATTGAAGAGAAATGGGTCCTAGAGCCCTGCTGGGAATATAATGAGGGGCACTAGATAGACCTAGACTTACCTGCCTAGAATGTATTGAAGGAGAGGCTATTTCCCTGTGATTGCCTTGTGTGAAGTACTTTATAGCTTGTCATGTCTTTTGCCAAGTAGGCTGGGAGATGTTATCTGTATTTTCCAGGTATAGTCAATGGTAACCAAGAGCTAGAGTGGCTTGGTCAGGAGACCAGCACTGTCAGGTTTTCTACCCAGAGCTCTCCTCCCCATAGTCCCTTGGAAGATATTTTAAAAATGCCCTTAAGGCATTTAACACAGACTTAGGTATTATCTGGAATCTTTTTAAAAATATATTTTTATTTCAGAGAGGAAGGAAGAAGCGGGGAGAGAGGGAGGGATGGAGAAAGGGAAGGAGTGGGGGGGGAGGGAGAGAGAGAGAGATACATCAGTGATGAGAGAGAATCATGGATCAGCTGCCTCCTGCCTGCCCCTCACCCCCACCCCCCACTGGGGATTCAGCCCGCAACCCAGGCATGTGCCCTGACTGGGAATTGAACTCTGACCTGGTAGGTTGAAGCTCAACCACTGTACCATGCCAACTGGGCTACCTAGAACCTTTTTAACATTAATGAAGAACTGCCTTCAGTACCTCTTGCGGGCACAGACTTGGGTTAGACATTTGACCTAAAAAGGTAGGCATCTTAGTAAAGGGATGACATACTATAATCCTCACAGAACCCTGTAAGGGATTACCCCAGCTGTCAGAGGAAGCGGAAGGTCAGTAGTTTAATAACTTGCCTTAAAGGCACAGGTCTAAAAGTGGCATTGCCATCTATCTGACACTGAAGCTGTGCTCTTTCCTCTAACATGAACATGTGTTGACTTAAGAATCTTCTAGGTCCCAGGAGGGAGTCTTTGGCCTGGTGTGGACCAGACCATGTCCTTTGTCTGCCCAGTGAGGATGGGCAGGGCATCTATCCTTGCCACTGGAGGAGCATCTGTGTCACTTAGGGACATGTGAGATACCCACACCTTCATTTCATAGCTTGGGCACCTGTCCCAGGGTAATTGCAGGAAAACAGTGAAACATTAGTCAGCTGATCATCAAAACAGAACAACATTCTAAGTACTTGAGGAGCTGTGGGTAATTTTACATAGTATTTACCTCCAAGGATTGCTAGGACCTGGACTTCCAGGTAGATGGGAAGAAACCTGCTCATGGGTGACTGAGGACAGAGACTTTCTTAGGATCACATAGAAGCTCCCAGAAGTTTTGTCAGATATGTCTCACTGCTCTGCATTCCATTTTGCTCTTTTTCCTGACAGACTTCTCATGAGATGGGGCAGTCTCTGAGTTTGTCCAAAATGTGCTTGGTAGGCAAACCAAGACTGACCACCATTGGAAGTTGGCTATGTCCAAGTGAAGGGTTGGGAGTAAGGATGGCCATGGTCTCTGGCCCAGCCTTCCCATGGAGGCAAGCAATGTCAGGGTTTTTGGGGTGGGTGGAACAAGAAGCTGGCCTCACATAACTCTTTCTCCGCTGGTGGCTGATACAGCCTGGTAACTTCCTGTAGCGGATATTGGTCCTTGTTGAGCAAGCATAGTGATGTGGGCCCTTTTGGCATGCCTCTCTGAGCACATCAACCTGAGATGGGCACAGGAGAAAAGTCCCAGAGCAGAGGATCTAGGAGAGGGACAGTACTGTTGGCTAGAGGTGAAGCACTGCCCAGTATGGCACTGAAGGTGTCTGGGTGGTGCTGAATGGGTGTTGGGTGAAACACTTGGGTGCTCTGTCCTAGCATCTTTACTGGTGCTGACCCCGAGTATGGACAGCACGGGCTGGCCAGACCACTATATCTGCTGGGCCAGACCCTTAGGTGGGCTAGGGTATGTTTGTGAGATCCTTGTAAACCTTTTTCTCCAAGAGCTGGTCTGGTCTTGTTTCTGCCTGTAGCTCCTCATACAACTTGTGGTCCTTGCTTCTTTGAGCGGGGTTCAGTTCAGGGCCTCCACAGGCACCTGGGCTGTTCAACTTGAGCACTTTCACCCTTGGCTCCTATGTGTTGGCACCCTGCCAACAGCCATTTGCCTCTGGCTTGAGAGAATAGGTGCTTCATAGGACCCCACAGACAGGCAAGAGGGGATTGAGCATAGGAGGCTTCCCTTTCTCCGCGTCTCTTGTGATGGTGCTTACCAGCCCCTCCCTGGTTCCGTCCATCTCAACACCTGTCCTGGCTCACCTGGTTTCCCAAGAGCTCAGGCCAGTCAGTGCTGCTATGCTGGGGAGGCAGCTTTTTGTTTGTTCATTGGCAGAGAAAGGATGTTACCTATTGTCTGCTCTTTGACCACTGTGACCTCAGAGTTCTTTTTCACTTCATAAACCCCTGAGGGGCTGCCTCCAATGGAACAATGGACGTCTTCTTCAGGAGTGCCTAGGCTGCTCAGGCAACCAGGTGGCTGGCTGCATGGTTAGCAGGGCTGTCCATTTCTTGTGGCCTAGATGCATCACTGTAAGCGATACCGCTCCCCTGAGCCAGACCCATACCTGAGCTACCGATGGAAGAGAAGGAGGTCTTACAGTCGGGAGCACGAAGGGAGACTGCGATATCCATCTCGAAGGGAGCCTCCCCCCCGGAGATCTCGGTCCAGAAGGTGAGAAGGAACTGGGTCAAAAGGAAGGGCTCCTTCCCTCATCTGGGCCTGGGAGACGGTGGAGGCCTGTGGCAGCCCTGGGCTCCTTCAAGTGACTGCTGCCTCTGCTTGCTTGGTTGCACCTAGATCCCTGCCCTGTCCTCTGGATTCCTCCCCTCATTTCAGCTGCATTCCCTGCCTCAGTGTTTGCTCCCATTCTTGCTGCCCCTGCTTTCTCTGTCCTTGAGTCTTTCTTCCTGCACACACTTCATTTTCTAGGCTAGGCCAGCATTTCCCCTGCTAACCTCTGAGTTTTCCTTAATGGGGATTAGAAACAACTTTAGTTCTTTCTAGAGGTTGGCCCCTAGTCCTGTCTCAATCCCAGACCAAAATTATAGCCTCAGCAGGCCACAGGGAGTTCGAGGCATTGGAACCCTTGGAGACCCTTCCCTAGGACCACTCCCCAGCTCTCTGCCTTCTGTGCCACTGAAGGGATGCCATCAGTAGCTGAGGTTCTGGAGGTTGGACTTCATATACATATACCTCCCCTCCCCCACTTCCCTTAGTCTCACCACATACCTCTTGCCTTACAGCAGGAACCTGGCTGGTGGGAGGAAGGGCCCTATCTGACCAATGTCCCTTTGACCCTCTTGGCAGCCATGACCGCTTACCCTACCAGAGGCGGTACCGGGAGCGCCGTGATAGTGACACATATCGATGTGAAGAGCGGAGCCCGTCTTTTGGAGAGGACTACTATGGATCTTCACGTTCCCATCATCGTCGACGGTCCCGGGATAGGGAGCCATACCGGACTCGCAAACATGCCCACCATTGCCACAAACGCCGCACCAGGTCTTGTAGCAGTGCCTCCTCGGTGAGTGGTGGCCAGAGTGTGCTTGCTGGGGCTTTAAGGCCTCATCCGATCGTAGCCTTTTCTCAGGTTGGCTGGCCTGGGTGAGTACTGCTAGCCCTGCACACGTGCATTTGGTGTGCGTGCGTGCGTGTGTTTGTGTATGTCGTCTGGTTTAGGTGCAGGGCTGAGCAAAGGGCCTGGCTTCTCTATCTTCTGGCCCTTTGGCAGTGTCTGTACGGGCTCTGGTTGCGGCGCTGGCAGGCTCCTGGCCTGTCTTGTCTCCACATTGCCCAGGTTCAGGCTGCTTGGGAGCAAGTGGCCAGGGATACTTCTTAAGGACCCTAACAGGATTGCTGGTGTATGATCTGGAGCTGTATGGCCTGGTCCTTCCCACTGAGAGATTGCCTCCACACATAGCTCAATGCTCTGACTGGTGTGGATTGTCCCCACCCCTGCAGCCTCTCTTCCACCCCCCTCCCCAAAAGCCCGGAGGCTGGAGTTCCTATGGGTAGGGGAGAGTCTTCTTATCAGCTCCGGCTGGGAGCTTCCCTTCTGACCTCCAGCCAGGCCTTCAGCCGAGCTTCTTCGCAGGAGAGGCAGTCAAGACGAGGGATGAGCTGCCTGTGGGGTGGGACATGTACAAAGAAATGACAGAAAGGCCTACAGCCCTAGGCCTTGTCCAGTTGCAGGTCACTTGCCAGGAACAGGGCCTGGTGGTGTTTCTATTATGCAAGGTTATGTAGATCTCTGCTGAGACCTGGAGCCCTCACTGTAGTCACACCTCTGGGAAGGAAAGCCTGTGGTGTGTCTCCGAGGTTATGTGCTGTTTTCTTCCCCCCCACCCCTCCCTCCCTCCCTCCCTCCCTCCCTCCCTCCCTCCCTCCCTCCCTCCCTCCCTTCCTCCTTCCCTTTTGCCAGCCATGAGGCCCCTGAGTAGTGGTGGAACTGATGGAGGGGCCAGGCATCTTCTCTGCTGAGTTCTCCAGTGACTACTTTGAGTGGCCATGGTTTGCAGGTTGACTGTGCACCCATCATGCTTGGTGGTCTCTCTACACAGCCACACACTGCCACAGGAGGGCAGTAAAGGTCTCTGGCTCTGTGTCTCTTTTGGTGCCCTCTATTGTCATGAGGCTCAGGATGCGCCTGGCCTGTGAGTAGCATGGGTGCCATGGCAGGAGCTGGCTTGGGGCCTGTGTGGGCCATCATGGTAGGAGGCCTGGAGGTTGACCAGCCAAAAGAATGAATCCCTGGCTCCTTCCCTGTTTGAGGTTGGTGGCAAAAAGGTTGCTGATGAAGGCCGTTTCTGGTGATGATGCTAAGTCTGGCCATGGATGCTGTCTGGAGGCCTGTAGTAGCTTGGCTCTGAGTGGCAGCTGTCGAGTATGTGCAGGACTGTGTGGGCAAGACAGAGGCACGCAAAGACAGGCTAGGCATTCTGCAGCTGAAGCCAGCTTGGCCTCTGGCCATTCTGGATGATGGACCAAGGCTTGGGACAGCCACATTCTTGCGCCGTTTTCACTGCGTCTTCACCCTGGCCGAAGCACACTGGGAGGGTCCGGGAGGGGAACACTTAATAGCGAAGGGTGTCAAGGCTGTGGCTCTCCGCATGGCCCGGCCCCTCAGCAGCAGAGGCTGGTCGTCTTTCTGAGCGTCCAAGTTGTCTTTACATACCTGTAGCTGTTTTTACTTTTCTGTTTTTGAAGTCAGTTTGTGTCTTGACGTGTCCCTTGCAATATCCCTATCGTTATATATGCTGTGTGCCTTATGAAATGCTGGGATCTGGAAAATCCAACCAACCAACCCACCGGCTCCTCACCGTCTCCACCTCTGCCTTTGACTGACACCTCAATCTGTCAATCGGAACCGCCTACCATGCGATTGGTCGGATGGCGTTTCGGGGGGCGGTGCATGCAGAGAAGCCAACAGAGCAGTAAGCGCAGCAGCCGGAGTGTGGAAGATGACAAGGAGGGCCACCTGGTGTGCCGGATCGGCGATTGGCTCCAAGAGCGATGTACAGCCACCTTTCGTAAAACTTTACCTCTCTACTTTCTACCCCCCTGTTAGACCAGACCTCTCCTGCCCGGAGGGGCCTCTAGTGCTCGTGGTGCCTTAGTGGGGCCACCAGTAATTGCCTGAATGACACAAACACTAGCAACTTCTGTTTTTAAGAGTGTAGCAGTGAGAGAGAAACCTTTTTTGTTTTTGAGATTTTGAATGCTGTGAACTTGCAGGAGCTGCCGACCCTCTGCCCTCCAGTCCCTCATGCCCTGCTTCTTTTCTCTCCTAGATGAGATTGTGGGGAACCTGGGCGAAGGCACCTTTGGCAAGGTGGTGGAGTGCTTGGACCATGCCAGGTGAGCTGTGGCTGCAAAGTGCTTAAACACCTTGGACCCAAGAGGTTAGGGTTGGGATTAGTGAGCATAGGGTCATGTAAACAATGCATGACCAGAGAGAGAACTGGCAGATCTGAGAGATGTGACACATGATGGCAGCTAAGCTCTCTGGGCTGTGCCACTCTTGAGTAGCTAGAGGGAAAATTAACTTCTGGAGTCATTATGGGGCAGGACAGGGCTCAGGGTCCTTAAAGGGACTCAAAGGGAATCGGCCAGTGGGGTTGTGAAGAGGTAGAATTCAGCTCAGAAAAAGGGCCTTTCAGCCCTGATCAGGCTTCCACAGGCAGCCTCCCTGTGTTGAAGGTTGGGACACCATCAGGGCATCCTGTTCTAGGAGGAGGCTGGTGGCCTCCTATGAGGTCCTTTCCTGTCTTGAAAATCTGAGAAAATGAGATTTTCTCTTGGGAGAGAAAAGCAGGGTGGGGAGTATCCGACCCTCGGGCTGTATGAGGCCCGGAAAATCATTTGGTGTGGCCCTCCTAAGACATTAGGGGTAAGTTAATTAAATGTTCGACCAAATGCAGCAGGCTAATGTTTAAGTTGACAATCTTATGTGGCCTGCCGGTGATGTTATAAATATCCAAATGGCCCTTGGCAGAAAAATGGTTCCCCACCCTTGCTCTAGAAGATACCTCTTCCCTGGGGCCTGTGAGCTTTTCCTAGGCACCAAGGTAAGCCTCCCAGAAGTCTCAGAGGCTACACCCTTGCAGGACAGAGCTGCTTGTTCGTTCCCAGCCCAGCATCTGAATTCTGGCTGTTCCAGCCTCATTGGTCATCCTACAAGTCACCTCTGGGGGTAAGGGTGAGGCTTGGAGGATGCAGAACTGGAATTGTTAAAATCCTCACTGGACATTCAATGAGTTCTGATAAATACTTGGCTGGTAGGCAGGTGGGACTGGAGGGAATGTGGTAAAGGGAACAGCCCTTGGCCTCCTAGTGAGAGGCCCCTACTCTGGGCACCGTTACCTCTTGCCAGGCCTTCACTTCATCCTGGAACCCCCATCCCAGGGGGAACCATTTGTCCATTTTTGCAGACGTGATTAGGAAGGTCAGGAGACAGCCTGACAGGGATCAAGGCTGACTCGCCTATAGGTTGGGTTATTACTGAATGAGCTCTGGGGCTGGTGTTGGTCAGTGGGAGAGGCCTCTACACCTCAGCCCACTCTTCCTAGGGAGCTGGGAGGTAGCTGAGACCATAAGAGCCTAAGGTGCTGGAGGAGCTTGCTGTTCGGAGAGTAGAGGTCTGAGGTTGCGTGGGACAGCTTGGGCATCAAGTATCTGTTCTCAGAGTAGACCTGACCCTTGAGTTCTGGGTGGTGTCTGCCAAAAGTTGCTGGGTTGGGGTGGAATGTTGGGGAAGAGCTGGGCAGCTTTTCATGAAACCTCTGCTTCTTTCCCCGGTGCCAGAGGGAAGTCTCAAGTTGCCCTGAAGATCATTCGCAATGTGGGCAAGTATCGGGAGGCTGCCCGGCTAGAGATCAACGTTCTCAAGAAAATCAAGGAAAAGGACAAGGAGAACAAGTTGTGAGTGTCAGCAGGAGTGATGGAAACATTCACTGGGGACAGCATCCTCTCTAACCCTAATTCCCTGGACCCTTCTGGGGCTGAGCAGTAGTATCCTCTCAGTTGATTGGCATAATGCCTTCTCTGTGCGCTCAGAACTAGGGGAGTTGGGTAAGTGATTCTTGTTGGAAGGAGCCTTTGGATTCCGGCTCATGTTTTACCACAACCAGCTCTGAGTTCTGAAGCAGGCCTCCCAGCCCTGCATTTGTGGGCCTTTCTGAGTGTGATGGGCACTAGACAAAATGTAAACTGGAAGCTGTGGCTCACATAATCAGACACCCAAAGGAGAGCCACCTTTGGCATATGGATGCTGAGCCCTGTGGACTCAGGAATTTCCATTGAGATAGTTGAAAAAGGCACTGCTAGTCCTGTGGTGTATCCTGGCATCATTCTATCTTTTTTTTTGGAGATGCAGGGATTATGCCCAATACCTAATGTAGGTGAGGTAGGAGACCTTAAATCAAAATGCCCTCCCCAGCCTACCCCCCACATAGCATTTAGTTCTTGCTCAGAACTGATCTGGGTGATGGCTGGTGGGGTGGGAGATGTACTCTTGCTGTTAACTGATCCTCTTTATGTGTATCTGCATTGTGGTGTGTGACCCAGTGGCCTGGGAGGGAGTGCGGACTGGCTTCTTCTGAGGGAAGGGGGGGTGGGGCAGCCATCCAGCCCCCTCAGCACAGCCTGAACCCCATCCGTGTTTCTCCCCTAGCTTGTGCGTCTTGATGTCTGACTGGTTTAATTTCCACGGTCACATGTGCATCGCCTTTGAGCTCCTGGGCAAGAACACCTTTGAGTTCCTGAAGGAGAATAATTTCCAGCCTTACCCCCTACCACATGTCCGGCACATGGCCTACCAGCTCTGCCACGCCCTTAGATGTAAGTGTCACACTCAAATGGAGCATGGGGCGGGTTACATACCTGGCGGGAAAGTCACCTGGCTCTTCCCCATTCACTCTGGCACACTGCTAACCATTCTGCTGAGCCTGGGACATATCAGGGCCCCTTTGACTGAAAGGCATTTACGTATGAATCTGTGCAGGTGGAGAGGCTAGTTTTCTCTAGGGGCCTTTTGAGCCAGCCTCTGCCCACAAGCACTCAGGAAGAAAGAGCGCACTGCTCTAGAAATTTCCTGTTCCCACCTTCCTGCAAAAGATGAAAAGGTCCAAGTGACCTGAGAGATCCACCCACAGCTCCTGCCTACACGGACACCAACTACTACTTCCCATCTGCCTACTTGGGTGACTGCACCCAGCATTGCAGAATTTGTGGTGGTTGGAGCAGGACAGGAGGTCGATAGACCTAGAGCAGGGACTGTGTAGATGGAGGGGATAGTGAAGAGCACTCCAAGCAAGGCAAGTACTCAGTGAATGGCCTGGATCTAGCACATGCTGACGCTCGTGAAAAAGGGCCCATGCTGGGGAGAGGTGGGCCACACTGCTGTGAGGGTCTTGAGTGCCAGATGGGAGCCTGAGTCTGAAAATGCTGGGATAGGGATTGGAGGAAAAAGGAAGATTCCCTGCTTAGGACTAGGGATGAGAAGAGGCAAGGCTGGCTTCGTGGATGTTACTGTATTTGGTTTAATACTCTGTTGCCATCAGCTTGACACTTAATTTGTTAATAAGAGGACCTGCATTTTCACTTGGTAGCCCCGGAAAATGATGTAGCTAGTGCTGGGGAAATGGAACCACCCCAAGGCTAATGCTGTAGCTTTGGTGAGAGACCAGGCTCCTGCAGGGAGAGGTGGAGGGAGGCGTTTTGAATTAAAAGTCCTGGTGTCGTGTCTCTTCCCCCCCTCACTCCCCCCCCACCCCGGCATCTTCTCAAGCATTCAAACCCTCCAAGGCCCCAAGCACAGAATCTTTGAGAGGGAAGCCAGTGTAAAGGCAGAGATGAGTCTGTTCCTTCAGTCACTGTGAGGGTCTCTGGCAGACTGGCTTTGGAGGATGGATCTGGCCTAGAGCTGACAGGCGCCAGAGACCCAGGTTCTCAGAGCCCACTTCCCCCTCTCTCCTGCCTCCAGTTCTACATGAGAACCAACTGACCCACACAGACTTGAAGCCAGAGAACATCCTGTTCGTGAATTCTGAGTTTGAAACGCTCTACAATGAGCATAAGGTATTGATGGGAAGAGGGTGAGGCCCCACTCCCGAGCGAGGCTACCCACTGGGACAGAGGTCTGACCTGGCTCTCCTTCCTTGCCTCTCAGAGCTGTGAGGAGAAGTCAGTGAAGAACACCAGCATCCGAGTTGCTGACTTCGGCAGTGCTACCTTTGATCATGAGCATCACACTACCATTGTGGCCACTCGTCATTACCGCCCACCTGAGGTGATCCTTGGTGAGTGGCTATACAGCCCCCAACCCAGATAAAGTGGGCTATTCCTGGGAGGGAATGAACAGAGGCAATGGTGTGCCTGCATGCCACCCACTATGACTGCTTGCCAGTCACTGGTTGTCAACTTGGCCTGGCAGAGAAAGGGACCTGTACTGGGGTTTGGGCAAGAGTTCTGTCAACCAGTTTGGCTGCTGCCTTCTGACCTCTAGGGTGAGAGCACAGAGCCTCATAGCCTCTCCATTTTGGCCTTCAGAGTTGGGCTGGGCTCAGCCCTGTGACGTCTGGAGCATTGGCTGCATTCTCTTCGAATACTACCGGGGCTTCACACTCTTCCAGGTAAGGCCCCTCCCATACTGCCCTGCTACCCTGGGTGCTCATACTCTGCAGGATGGCCATCCAAGACCCATCAGTCAGCATATTGTGAGACTGAGAGTGGTAGGTGCTCAGAGAAAGAAAGAGGTTAGGATAGCTGAAGCACACAGGGAGTCTTAAGGTCAGCCATCAAGGATGAAGGGTCGGGACTCAAAAGAGAATGTTAGAGGCATGAGGCACAGCATAAGTGAGGGTGGGGAGGTGGGCTGGGGCAGTTTGCGTTCTTGGGAGAGAGTGAGAAACATGGCCTTATCCTTGGCAAAGGTAGCAGGCTGCCGCAAGGTCACAGAAACTGGGAAGGCACTTTTTTTCTCTCTTATCCTCCCTGAGGGGCTGAGGCTGGTACTGAACCCTGTTTGCTCTATCCCTGACCTTCCATAGACCCACGAAAACCGAGAGCATTTGGTGATGATGGAGAAGATCCTAGGGCCCATCCCATCACACATGATCCACCGAACTAGGTAAGGAGCCCTGGACCATAGACTTTTCCCATTTTGCTTGTGGGTCAACAAGCTACTGCAGTCTTTGCAGATGCTGTGGTTCATCCAGGCTCATAGCTTTCCCTGTATGCCCCTCTGAATGGCCTGACAAACCTGCTGGGCAGTCTAGGATTTCCTGCCTGGCTTTGCTGCCATTCCCCAGGCTCCTGCTATCTTCCTCACCCCCACCCCCAAGTGATCTCTGTTTCTTCCTTTTCAGGAAGCAGAAATATTTCTACAAAGGTGGCCTGGTTTGGGATGAGAACAGCTCTGATGGCCGGTATGTGAAGGAGAACTGCAAACCTCTGAAGGTCAGTTTCTGGCTTCCCCCAGCTCAACTCATGCCCAAGGCACTGGGCGTACATATAGCAGACAGGCCAGGCAGCTAAAGGCTGCCCTTTGCCTGATTCTATGGGAGGCTGTTGGGTGCTGGTAATGGGGCTCCTTTCAAACTGCTCCAGAGGGGTTCTTAGCCCTGCCCCTTCCCAACAGGGTGGCTATGAGTGTAATTGGGGAACACCAGAAGAGCCAAGTATCAGAGACCCTACTACTTCCAGCCCCCCCCCCTTCTCTCAATTTTGGGAAGAACTAGGCAGGTCTGAGGTGAGGGGGAGGGAAGTAGACATGACCAGGAAGCCTCTGTCGACTGCATTTGATGCACGGACAGTAAATTTCACAGACGTGATTTCTACCTACCTGGCAGGACTTGGCATGTGGGGCAGAGGCACCAAACCAGCAAAACATCCAGTAGCCTGACAAGTTCAGAGTAAAATGCTTTAACAGGCATAAAAGAAAAGAGCCACTCATTGTCCAAGAGGGCAGACAGATGCCTCCTCAACCCATGCAGTAAGGCTTCCCACATCCCTGCCCTCACACTGAGATACCTTGTGTCCCTGAGCAGAGTTATATGCTCCAAGACTCCCTGGAGCACGTGCAGCTGTTCGACCTGATGAGGAGGATGTTAGAGTTTGACCCCGCCCAGCGCATCACACTGGCGGAGGCCCTGCTGCACCCCTTCTTTGCTGGCCTGACCCCCGAGGAGCGGTCCTTCCACACCGGCCGCAACCCCAGCAGATGACAGGCACAGGCCACTACCTGAGGAGATGGAGCTGGGCTGCCTGGCCCTTTCTCCAGTCTAACCACCGGGCCCCTGGGCCAGAGCCACCCAATGAACAGTGCAATGTGAAGGAAGGCAGGTGCCTGCAAGGGCGGAAACATGCCCAGCTGCCAGAAAGCACAGATTTGAACCAAGCTATTTATATGTTGTAAAGTTATAATAAAGTGTTTCTTACTGTTTGTAACCCCTGGTACCAGTGCGTCGTCTCCAGGCTCCCTGTCTTAATAAAGTCTTCCTTAGCAGTTCAGCTTGTGGAGAGCTAAGTATGAACTGGGCCAGGCACAGAAGGACCAACCAGTGAAAAGACCAAAGCTGGGGTGTTCCTTTGGGCCCAGAAGGGCAATTTTAAACCTTAGCCTGCTGACAGACCCTGTCTGGTACCTGTTCCCCACTGGCCTTTATATACCTCAGCTCCAAGGACTTTTAGGGGAAAGACCCACTGTAATTCACCACGGGGCATCTAGTTTTACTGGCTGTATGTACCCCAAAACTACAGCTTATGAAGGCTGTCCAGCATGGCTCCTAGGGCTATGGCAGTATTTCACCGCAGTCTACAAAGTGGAACTTAGCAGAGCACAGGATTGTGTCACTTAGCTTTATTTTTAGTGCTGGTTTTTGGTCCCCCAAGAACTGTTTGAATTTTGACTACCTGACCGGGGCCCCTTGTGGACTGGGCACTGCGGGCAGGATGCCTCTGAAAAGAGCCAGAGGAATCGTGCTTATCTTGAGCACCACTGGGAAATGCCCAGGCTGAGGGCACAGTGCCACCAGGGGGAAAAAGGCTTGAGCATACTTCAGAGTGGCCCCTCAAGGCCATTATCCCCAGGCCACAGCAATTTACTAGAGCGAGCTCTTTTGGATCAGGGTTGTTCTAGCTCACTTTCTACTATATCCAATCAAGGGACCTAATCACATTAATAGGCAGCCAGAACTGCTTAGTGACTGTTCACTAAAATGCCTGTAACCTCGCACTGCTCAGATTATGGTCTTTGAGTAAAAAGGGCCCAATCTTGGGAGCTGCTTGGTCCTGAGTGAGCAGAAGCCAAGGGAGGATACACAGCACAGGGCTGGCAGTCTCTGTCCTCCCACTGCTGGAAAACACCATTTGAGGAAGGCTGGGAGAAGAGGGACCAGCTCTCTGCCCTGCCACATTTGTTCCTAGCTGTGCTCCTATAGGAAAGTAATAAGCAGCCTGAAACCAGTGCCTGCCTACCTGTGTCCGTGAGCCTTGGTGAGCCTTCCCACTCACCCCTTTAACCAGATTGGGTAGGCACAAAGCAGAAGGCAGCCTGAAGCCCTGAGAAAAGCTTTAAACCACGTCTTTGTTAGAGCAGCTGCCAGGAACTCCAGGGCATGGCTCCTGTTCTGTCAGCCCCCCAGGGCCTAGACCTGTGAAGGTCTAGGACAAGTATGTCAAACTTGAGGTCGGCAGGCCACATGCCTCGTTTAAGTCAGCCGCGAGTTTGACATGCTTGGTAGGGGCTTAGTGCCTTAGGATCTGAGCAACAGCGTTTATATGGCTGAGCTCCACCAGCTAACTTCCCAGAATTGGCCTCATTTTGGCATCTCTGAGATAAAGTACTGGCCCCAAGCCTGTTCAGATTGGACAACCAAAAAGGGATCCGATAAGGGAGGGACATATGTCCTGCTCTTGGATGATAGCTATAAAGGGGGGGAATTGTAGGGCTATGTATGTGCTGGCAAAGGGGTGGCCTAGGACAGAAGCACTGGCTCTACTGGCTCAGCACCAGGGGCCTTGCCTCAGACTGATTAGATGCTCAGCCCCCAGCTAGAGAGGGTACAGGGTTAGGGAGCACTGCTGGCAAGATGGGCATTTTGGTTCTACAGTTAACATAACCTGTATTACCTGTGATGATGCCACCCCTTTCCTTGCCTCTCAGAGTGGTTTAGGAAGGGGGAAGGATCCTTGGGGAAAGATCCCAGAAAAAAACTTGATCAGCTAAGGAGAAAAGGTAAAAAGCCTTCAAATCTACTTGTGGTGGGGTTTAGGGGAGGCTTCACAGCCCTCCAAACGAATGGGAAGTGCAGCTTTGTCCCATAGTGGACAGCTGCAGTGCAGTCAGCTGTACATGATCAGAGGGGAGACAAAGCCGCCAGCTCTGAACTAGAGGAAGTACAAGCCCCCAAACAGGACCTACCCAACCCTGCAAGACGTTCTCCCAGGCCCAGTGGCTGTAAACCTGAAACACAATTTGTGAGCTGCCTATGGTCTGTAAACAAAGGCCGACCTGGCCACGCAGGGGACTGAGTGTAGAAATGCCTAGAGCCGCTGCACACTCAGCCTGCCACCTGCCTCACACACACAGTGGGGAAAGCCTTTCCTGGCGAAGGGCAGGTGACAGGTCAGCTTTAAGTACATGTTAGCAAAAGAAAAAATATATATGATCTGTCCTCTCACAGAAGAAACAAACACAAAAGAAAAAATTTAACAATAAAGGTCCATGAAGCTTCACATCCTCTTAAGGCATTCGTTGTCAAGTTCAGTGTCAGGAGCAGCAGAAACTACCAGGTCCAGCTTGTCCAGAGTCCCTCTAGGCAGAGTGTAGTGGGATTACAAACTTGCAGCCAAAGGGTGAGTGGTAGTTGATCCCCACCTCCTGGAATACCTGCTGGGGAATGCCAATGTCGCACAAATAGACACGGCCCGCATGCTCTCCCAGTGGGAGAGGCAGGCCCAGAGCCAGTGACCACTTGGCATCAATGCCCTGTTCGACTTCATGCACTGGAGGATCTATGCTGAGTACTGGTGCCCGGTTCTGGTTGGCCCAAGCCACAGCTGCCTTGTACCAGGGCTGATCCCGCAAGAAGGCATTCTCGGGACAATCCAGACAGTTGATCACCAGGTCCACGGGACTAGTGGGCAGATCTGCAAGTGGAAAAAAATATCATCTGAAAATCCCTCTAAGCAGAGAACCTAGGTTGGGAGTAGAATCCAGGGGGCCTTCAAGTGTCTTGTTCAGACACTACTTCAGTGCTTCTCCATAGGCCAGCCTTCTAAGGCTGGGCCGGGCCGGAGGTACCTGGAGTTTCAAGGCTTGGTGGGATGGATGCTAGAGACCAACAGCATGTCAGCCAGATGGACCACTGTCCTCATGGAACTCACAGGCTGAAGCACTATCCTGCTGGGTGTGCAGACCTTCTCACAAGATAACCTAACTAACTTCCTGGGAATATTATGAGCTCCAGGAAGGTGGGGTCTGCCAAGTCAGCATTCACAGGGAGGCACTGACTGCCATTTGCTGACTGGCCCTAGAAGTGATCAGCCAAGAGCATGCTCACTCTACTCTGCTCTGACCTAGCCTACTCACCCTGCTAGAGCCATCTGATCTAGCTGGTCTCTTCACTGGTCTCATGGAAATGGGTCTTCCTTGCAGCCCAACTTGAGAATGGGAAGGGAGCCTATCACTTCACCCATGCATTTAAAAAGGCTTCTCTGCTCTAACCGGGCCTCTGGGACAGTATACTAGTAAGAACAGATGTTTTAGTAAGCATGTAACTCTTGACCAAGGTAAGAGGTTAAACTGAGAATAGCAAAAGTCAGACCAAATTCAAGGCTTGCACAATTGGGACAGGAAGCTTTTTAGGGCAACAAGAGAAAGAACTGCCTGGAATGGCATCATGTTAGAGATTACAAGAAGAGGAACTCATACCAAGCCCCCTTCCTAGCTCTCAGCCTAAAGTAATGACTTTTCTCAGAGACCTTTGGCTTCCTCACTTAGGACAGGGTACCATAGGTCTGTCTGAGTGCCCACAGGCCTGAAAGTTAAGAAACTGGCTCAAGCTCTGGCTCCAACTTGCCACCTGACCCCTGGCAAAGCCCTTCCTGTGGGCCACATTTGTTCTCTCCACCTCTCCCACTTAAACTCACTCTGATCAGATTTTACCGCCCCCTACTCCACTTGAAACTGCTCTTCCATACTGCTAAATCCAGTGGTCAGTTCTCATTCTTAATTTAGACAATCTAGAATATCTTGCTGACACAGTTCATCATACCCACCTCTGTTCACTTGTCTTTCAGGTACCAGACTCTCCAAATTTTCCTTCTTCACCGATCACTCCTTCTGTCTCCTTAGCTGGTCTCTGAATCTGACTCCCTGACTTGTAAACAAAGAAAATAGTCTAACAACTTCTCTATCTACTCTCTCTTCCTAGGAGATATCTTACCAGGCTCAGAATGGCTTTAAATACCACATATACACTTATAACTCTAGAATGGATCCCTCCGCTAAACTCCAGACTCATATTTACATATATAAATTTCCACCTGTTTATCCAGCAGCACCTCTGAGTTTCTGTTCTTTCCCAAAAACTCGTCCTTCAAATCTTCCTATTTCAGTGATGGCACCTCCATCCTTCCAGTTACTTAGGCCAGTGGTCGGGAAACTCATTAGTCAACAGAGCCACATATCAACAGTACAACGATTAAAATTTCTTTTGAGAGCCAATTTTTTTTAAACTTAAACTTCTTCTAATGCCACTTCTTCAAAATAGACTCGCCCAGGCCGTGGTAATTTGTGGAAGAGACACACTCAAGGGGCCAAAGAGCCACATGTAGCTTGCGAGCTGCAATTTGCCGACCACAGACTTAGGCCAAAGACCTTGCAGTCACTCATTTAAAAAAAAACAACTCTTCATTGTTGAGAGTATTGCAGATGTTCCCCTTTCCCTCCCCATTGTCCCCCTCCAACAGGATCCGGTCCCACCCCAGGCCCTCAGCACCCTATTTATCATCTGTGTCCCTGGGTAATGCATGTATGCAATATGAGTTCTTGGGTTAATCCCTTCCTCCCCTCTCCCCTTCCTCGAGATTCATCAGTGTGTTCCATGTTCCCATGCCTCTGGTTCTATTTTATTCACTAGTTTATTTTGTTTATTAAATCCTTGTTCATTTGTTCTGATTTTTAGATTCAATTGTTGATATATATTGATTGCCATTTTCTTGTTCCTATTTTTTTATCCTTTTTTCCCCTTCTTCCTCACGAAGATCCTTTAACATTTTATGTAATGCTGGTTTGGTGATGATGAACTCCTTTAGCTTTTTCTTTTTTTTTTTTTTTTAAATATATTTTATTGATTTTGTACAGAGAGGAAGGGAGAGAGATAGAGAGCTAGAAACATTGATGAAAGACAGAGTCATCGACCAGCTGCCTCTTGCACACCCCCTACTGGGGATGTGCCCGCAACCAAGGTACATGCCCTTGACCGGAATCGAACCCGGGACCTTTCAGTCCCCAAGCCGACACTCTATCCATTGAGCCAAACTGGTCTCGGCAGCTTTTTCTTATCTGTGAAGCTCTTTATGTGACCCTCAATCCTACATGATAGCTTTGCTGGTTGTAGGTCCTTGCTATTCATCACCTTGAGTATTTGTTGCCACTCCTTTCTGGTCTGCAAAGTTTCTGTTGAAAAATCAGCTGACAACTGACTGCTTTTCTCTTGCTGCTTTTAAGATTGTTTGTCTTTAACCTTTGGCATTTTAATTCTGATTGTTTCTCAGTATGGGCCTCTTTGGGTTCCTCTTGTTTGGAACTCTATGAGCTTCCTGGATTTGTAAGTTTATTTCTCTTACCAGGTAGGGGAAGTTTTCTGTCATTATTTCTTTAAATGGGTTTTCAATAGCTTATTCTCTTTTTCTCTGGCACCCCCATAATGTGAATGTTGGTACACTTGAAGTTGTCCCAGAGTCTCCTTACACTATCTTCATATTTTAGGATTCTTTTTTCTTTTTGCTCTTCTGATTGGGTGGTGTTTTGCTTCCTCATATCCCAAGTCATTAATTTGATTCTCAAAATCCTCTACTGTTGAAGCCATGTAAATTATTCTTGATTTCTGACTGGACTTTTTTTGTCTTTGATATTCTCATTAAATTCCTTAAATGTCTCACTAAGTTCCCTGAAGGCTCTTTGAGTCCCCTGAAGCTCTCATTAGTATCCTTAAGTAACCTTATAACCATGGTTTTGAACTCTGTATCTAGTAGTTTGTTTGCTTCCATTTCTTTCATTTGTAACATGTTTTTTTGTCTCCGAATTTTGGCAACTTCTATATGTTTGTTTCTATGTATTAGGTAGAGCTGCTATGTCTCATGGAAAAGGTAGAATGGCCTTTTGTAGTAGGTGTACTGTAGAACCCAGTGGCTCAGCCTCCCCAGTCACCTCAGCTGGGCACTCTAGGTCCACCCCTGTGTGGCTGTGTGCACAGTCTTGTTGTAGTAGAGCCTTGATTGCTATTGGCGTCACTGGGAGAAATTGACCACCAGGCCAATCAGCTGTGAGGACCAGCTGCAATTACAGTGGGAGAGCTGCTGTGAAGGAGATACCGCTATGAGAGGGCCTTGCTTCAGTGGGGCTTTGGTGCTCAGTGAGCCTGCCCTTGAGTGTGTCCCTTGTGGATTTGTAGAGTTGTAATCTGATATGGTCTGAAGCTGTCCACAGGTGCACCGACTCTAGGGCCTCCAGGGAAGTGCAAAGTCAGCCTCTGCCTGGGGCCACCCAACTATAAAGATCTGCAGATGGCTGCTATTTTGTATTGGGTTGGGAAGTGCACAGGTGAGGCCTAGCTGTGAAGCAAGGCAGGCTGCTGCTATTGCCAGGCCTGGAGCCACTGATTGAGAGTATGGAGTACATTGAAGCCAGCTGCTGCTTGTTAAATTTTAGAAAAGTCTGAAGCCTGAGCCAGTACAAGCCGTTCATATGGAAAAGCCACTGCAAACAGTTTGGGTGAGGGCTGCAAATTGGGTGGGGCAGGGTCACAGGGAATCACCAGGGTGGGATGAACAGTATAGTCCAGGTTGATGGAGACTCAGATATAGTGATGCCTCTTGGCACTGTGGTGGGGAGGTAGGTTTCAGCAAAGGAACAATGGCCTCTGCCAGCACTTCTGTCTGGAAGAAAGCTGACCCCCAGTTCTTGTGATGCCAGACAATTTAGGTCCTCTCCGTATGTCCCTGGATTCTTTCAAGATACTGCCCCAGCACTGAAGCTCAAGAGGGAATGAGTCTAAGTTTGTGCGCTAGCCCTTTAAGAGGAACTGCCTGGATCCCAGTAGCCTCTGTGTCACTCAGCCACAATTCCTGCTGGTTTTTACAGCCCTAAGTTATTGAGACTTCTCTTCCCAGTACTGGTATCCTGGGTGGAGGTGTCTGGGACCCCTTGCTCCTCACGGGAGGGCTTCTGTGGCCAACATATCCCTCCTGGTTAAAAACATGCCACACGTGGGTGTCAGACTAGACCAGTGGTCGGCAAACTCATTAGTCAACAAAGCCAAATATCAACAGTACAATGATTGAAATTTTGAGAGCCAATTTTTTTAAACTTAAACTATATTGTTATTAACTTAATTAGGGTACTCTTAAGCTGGCCTTTGCTAAAAACTCAAGGGGCCAAAGAGCCGCATGTGGCTCGCGAGCCGCAGTTTGCCAACTACTGGACTAGACTATTCCATGCCTCCACCTCCCCTACCAGTCTCAATGTACTTGCTTTAATAGTTGTAGGACTCCCATTCAGCCAGATTTCAGGTGATTCTGAATGACGGTGGTTCTGCGATTAATTTTGATGTGGACCCTGAGCTGGATTATATCTTTCTTCTACTTATGCCTCTGGTGACTTTATATCTCACCCTAGTAAAAGTTCAAACCCTTACAGTGATCCAATTCATAGGCTCTTGATGACCTGATGTGGAAATATCTATGTCTGCTACTCCTTACCCAACCCTTCAACATACTCTTCTCTGCTTTGTTTCCAAAATACTACAAAAAAAAAAAAAATGTTACTTATTCATCTGTCCTAACAAGCATGAAGTTGAGAAAATCAAAAACAAAAAAACTATTGCTTTATCCCTTGTGTCAGGAACAGTGAGTGCCTGTTCCATTAATATCTGTGAAATGAATAAATGGGTCAACAGCCTTCTGAGTATGGGAGGATGAAGGGATGGGAAGTAGGCAAGTCAACACCAAAGTAGTTCCCATTTGTACTATGACTCTTACAACAGGCAGAGCATACCTTATACACAAGGTGTTTTTCCACCTGTCGCCACTGGGCAGTACAATCAGACCATCAAACTACTGAGGAGGGAGGCAACCTCAGCCCAGCCTTGTGCAGCTGCTCACCTTTGAGACTAGACACTTGTAGGCCTTGGGTCTTGCTGAAGAGAGACAGCTCATTGGTGATGGACTCGAGCATCTTGACAAAGTTGGGCAGGAAGAGGATCACCTGGACATCATGGTTGGCCAGGTGCCTTCCACAGCTGATACCCTGAGCCCCCTTCACATGGGGCCCACATAGCAAAGCCACTGTAGGCCTCTGGTGAACATTTTTGGGATTCAACCTGAAACAGAGGTAAAGACGCATTCTCAATCGCAGACCTGGCAATCCCTTGCACCCTCAACCAAGAGAGTGCCTCGGCTCTCAGGGTTCCTGATGGTCCCAGGTTGCAGAGGTCTATAGCGTGTCCCATATCCCAGTGTCACTTCATATACTAGATCTTCTCACTAGGTAGTTCATCGAGATTTTGTTCCATAGAACACTGTTTTCTTACCAAGAACATTTACTGTTCTCACAGTGTGAACCTATTAGGTCCAAACTCTGCTTAACCTCAGCAGCCTTCTTTACTTTTCTTCCCCAACATGCCTGCCCAACTGCAGTTAAGTCTGGTCTCATCATTCTCTCCTGCACTTGTAAAGCTCTTTCTTGATTCTGCTCAAACTGTGTTCCCTGCCCAGAAAGCCCACATTTTCTTTGTGCTCCAGCTTAAGGCTCATCTTTTCCAGGATTACTCTGGCTCAGCTTCTAAGAAACTCACAGTGAGCACCAGCTGGGATAATTCTAAATTGTCCTCCATTGGTTACCAGTCCACATTCTTTTTACTGAGCTGGCAGTAAGCTTTAATAAGGGCAACTTTGTAAATACGAATAGGCCTAACTTCATAGGATGCTGTTTGGATCAGTTCAAAGACAGAGCCCAACACACAAAAAGTGCTCATAGATGTTGACACTATCATAGTACTGGTCATAGAGGAGGCAACAAGCTAGGGGTTTCCCAGCCTTCTAGGCTGGCAATTGACTTGGACACCCACTTTCTTATGACATCACCTTTAGTTTCCTCTCAGGTCTCAGAAAAGCCACACGTAAGGTAGAAGGATTGGCCCTGAAGGTGTGCCCAACCCAAAGGCAGTACAGTCTAGGGAATGTACAAAAACAGACTTAGGCCCCTGCTTGATGTGGAGCAGTGACAGTTACTTACTGGTCTCCAAAGGGAGAAAGATGACAGTGCTGTCAAGCCAAAGAGGAAATCCCTATCCCCTGAATAAATTTGGGGGAATACCATTCATTTCTTCTATATTTGTATCTTAAGGAAATAGGAGTACTGCCTTCAGACAGACACTGCATAGTTCTGGCATATGATTCACCTATGTCTTTTTCCTAAATGGACTTTGCCTCTCACTGAGGCATTCCCCCATCAGAGGACTCAAAGCAGACCATAGTACCAACACACACAATAGTAGGGAGCAGAGCACAAGCACTGGAAACAGATCTATCTATATCAGACACCTGGCTCCATGTATGAGCAGGGTCACTTGGGCAAGTCTTTGGCTCTAGCTCTGAGCCTTAGCTGGTTCATCTTAGAACTCTAGACTACTACTTACCTTTGAGGTGAAGTTATGTGAAAGCACAGTGAATAAGTGCATGGTCGCTGTAGCCAGTTTGGTTTAGTGGGTACAACATCAGCCCAGGGACTGAAGAGTCCCGGGTTCAATTTTGATCAGGGGCACGTACCTCAGTTGTAGAGCTCCATCCTGGCCATGGTTGGGTAACATGCAGGAGACAACCAATTGATGTGTCTCTTTCACATCAATGTTTCCGTCTCTCTCCCACCCTCTTCCACTCTCTTTAAAAAATCAATAAAAAAATATCCTTGGATGAGGATTAACAACAACAAAAAGTACATGATCTTTGATATACATGAAACTGCTTACTAAGTGGTAATCTTTCTCAAAGGAAAACCAGCAAATGCTGCAAAGGACAAGGAACAGTTTTCTGAGAGTTCATATAGGCACAAGGATAGCCACCTCCAAGAAGCTGGCTTGAGAGGAGTATAACTACTGTTTTTGGGAAGCCACTTAATGGCCTCAAATACTCCTATGAAGAACTCATTCCAGGAGCTGCCCCAATGGCCAATTTTGGGGAGGTGCAGCAGTCACCAGAACCAAGGGCCTGGTACTCCATCAGAGGGCAGCTTGCACTATTTCCTTCTTTGGGGATGTGTGTGTGTGTGTGTGTGTGTGTGTGTAGGTGGGGGGTGAGGAACTGGGTCTCCGTTGCTTCTTTGTGGCATAGGAGAGGCCAGGAATCCAGCACAGTTGAGAAGCAAGCCTAAAGCAAGGGCAAGGAGGAACAAATACACCTACAACTCTATAAGGCAAGGTGAGTGGAAGAGCAAGAAGGGGAAACCAACCTCATGTCCAGATTGGTTCACTTTAGACACATCTCTCCCACAAGGTTGCCACTGTCCTTTTTATTGACAAATCCAGCAGACACTTGTCAACTCTAATTTTGCTTGATATCTCAGCAGTACCAATGCTGACTGTTCCTTTATTCTTCAAACACTATTTCTTGGGTTCTGAAGCACTATCCTCTTAATTTTCTTAATTCTCTAGCTTTCTTTCAGCCATTTTGGAAGGCTCCAGATCACCTAACTATGCCTTTAGTGCTAATGTTTCCCAGAATTCCACCCTAAGCCCATCCTTTTTTTTACTCTCTTTATAGAATATCTAATCTATACTACTTATGAGCTGATGACTTCCAGATCTCTATCTTCTGCTCAGACTGTCTTTTAAACCACAGATGGCTAATAGTCTGTTTGGCTATTTCACAGGCCTCTCAAACTTAACCTATCCAAAGCAAGATCCACCATCTCCTCCAAACATGCTCCTCTTCTCACATTCCCTATCACAGTGAATGTTATCACCATCCAACAAGATATCCATGTTGGAAAGCTTGAAGTTCAGTGACTACAGACTTCACTTTTCATCACCTCCAACATCCATTCAATGGCCCTGCCCTAATTCTATACTTAAAGATAAAACAAAACCCTTCACCTATTTCCCCCTCTCTGATCTCTACTTCCCTGGTTGAGGCCACCATCATTTAGCCCCTAGCTCAGTTTTTGTTACAATTTGCTAACTGGTCTCAATATCTCCAGTCTTGCCTCCACTTAATCTACTCAGCCTAAGTCATCTTTGTAAAACCCAAGACTAATCATGTCACAACCCTACTGAAATCCCTTCAGCAGCTCCCTACTGCTCAGTGCACCAAGCCCTATTTTCCAGCCATACTTAATGACTTAAGCCCTCCTCACCTTCCACAGTTCTCTCTGCTGCTGGCATATGCTACTCCGTAGATCTAGACTACTTTTCTCCATTTCTGCTGTCACTGTTAAATGGCCCTTCCTCTGCAGGACTCGGCTTGGATGCCCCTGCTCTAGGAAGGCTGACTGGCTTCTTCCTGGAGTAGGAAAAAATGTGGCTTGCTAGAGAATCTTCTTTTTCCTCTACCACAGCATCATACTTTTTGGAGGCCCCATTAGGCTACTAGAGGGCAGAAGCAGTGTTTTCTCCTTCTCTGTATCCCTAGTCCTAGCACAAGGCTGGTACACTGTATCAGTAAATATCCACAAATAAAATTAAGCACTGCTCCAGACATATAAACTGAAATGGTAGGTGTGAAGATACCAAACTCCAGCTCTCTCACCCAACTGCGAGGGTGGTTTTGGAAGTTCTCAGGTATGGAACTCAGGATCGATTTGTACCCCAGCCCCTTTTGAATGACAAGTGCCAAAGGCTGGATTTCTGAAGGTTCTGAGAAGGCAGGCCTCTGGCAGTCAGCAGCAATCTCAAAGCCAGCTCTTATCAGGAAAGAAAGTCAAAAGGTGGCTTGCTGGGAGAAAAATGAGGACTCACAAGAGATGGGTTAGAGAAGCAAACAGAAACCTCCAGCATCTAAGAAAGTTACTTCATAAAGGCATTCCCATTAGACAAGCAGAAACTGTCTAATGAATGTCTCTTGTGTGAGGCTCCGTGGTGGGGCCCAAGCAGAACAGCATCAACCCACACTCATCCCCCCCCAGCCAATCTGGAGGCTTTTACCTGTTGGGTCCTCCGAGTAGAGTCAGTGCCATCTGACTGGCACACACGCCTGTCATCTCCAGTCTCCGCTCCAGAGTCAACCCATGCTTTTCAGCCACAGACAACAGCTTTTTATGTAGCTCATAGGAAACACTTGGGACAACCAAGCCAGAGTCTGCAGTTCAAAAGGAGGTGTGGAGAGAAAGGGGCAGTGATTACAGGAAATCAGGTTCACAAATGCATGTACTCAATCCAGAATTCTATGAAAGCTAAGTCTTTTAAACTGACCCTCCCTGACCCATCTGCCTCAGCTGGGACTGAGACTTGCTATGCAGCCCCAGAGGCTCAAGCAGTGGATGGGAAACAGAGAAACAGCTTATTCAGGTTTCCACAGAGCAGGGTTTGAGAAGCTTTGACCACAAAGACCAAATCTACAAGATATATTAGGTACTACCAAGAAAAGGCTGGCAAAGAGCATGTATGAACCACATTAGAAGAGAACACACTTGTCCCAACGTGGAAGAAAAGCTGTCCTGCAGTGAGGTTTTTCTTACAAACAAACCCCTTATCCTTCCCCAGAAGTGGAATAAACATGACCTAACCCTCCTGACCCTCTGGTACCACTAGTCAATTTCAAGGCAGGATGACTTGTTCACCCCATCTACTCCCCACTTCCTCCTCTCCTCTACTTACCTTCCTCTTTGTAAAAAATTTCAACTAGCAACGCCAGGACTGGGTCTCGTGCGATTTCGCACACTGGGCCTCTAGCATATTAAAAAGATCATACACATGACCAAGTGGTATTTATTCCAGGAATGCAAGGCTCGTACAATATTCACAAATCAATAAACATCACCTAAACAAACTGAAAGGCAAGATTCACATGATCATATCAACAGATGTAGAAAAAGCATTCTACAAAATCCAACACCCATTTTTGACACCCACTCTCAGCAAAGTGGGAATAGAGGGAGCATACACCAACATAATAAAGGCAATATATAAGGAACCTACAGCGAACATCATACTGAATAGGCAAAAACTACAAGCATTTCCCCTAAGAACAGGAACAAGATATGGATGTCTGATTTCACCACTCTTATTCAACATAGTTCTGGAAGTCCTGGCTACTGCAATTAGACAAGAAGAAATAAAAGGCATCCAAATTGGAAAGGAGGAAGCAAAACTCTCATTATTTATAGAAGACACATCAATGCTAAAGATGTCACCAAAAAAACTAATAGATTTAATAAATGAATTCGGCAGTGTAGCATGATACAAAATTAACACCCAGAAATTGATGGTATTTTTATATACCAATAATGAACTCTCAGTTCTCGAAACTACAAAAACAATCCCATTTACCACTATAACAACAACAACAAAATTAAGATACTTAGGAATAAACTTAACCAAGGAGGTAAAAGTCTTGTACTCAGAAAACTACAGAATGTTGTAAATAGAGATAGAAAAGATATAAACAAGTGGAAGCATATACCATGTTCATGGATTGGTAGAATTAATATAATTAAATGTCCACACTAACCCAAAGCAACCTACAGATTCAATGCAATTCCTATTAAAATACCAACAGCATATTTTACAGATTTGAACTAATACTCCAAAAATTTACATGGAACCAAAAAGACCCCAAAAAGCTACAGCAATCTTGAGAAAGAAGAACAAAGTTGGAGGAATCACAATACCAGATATACTACAAAGCCAATGTAATCAAAACACCTTGGTACTGGCACAAGAACAGACATATAGATCAATGGAACAGAACAGAGAACCCAGAAATTGACCCAAACCACTATGCTCAATTTAAAAGTTGACGCTTTGAAATTACACTACTGAGATAGCCTTTGAAATTCACATTTGAAGTCACATACTGATAAATAACAATTATAAACAGGGCAATGTACTAGCTGCTTTTCTACATGGTCTCATTTTACAAGTATTAACCCAATTTACAGTTAAGGGAATAGGCTCAGCAGCCTTCTTCCAGCTATGGAACTCAATTCTCTGACTCTACAGAAGCCTCCTTGTTGAAACCTTTAATAGTTATTAAATCCTTCACCTTTATTCCTCAGTGTAGTAACTACAGTATCTGCTTTCTCTGGGCTTAGTCATAAAGCACTACTGAACCCACTATAAATCCATGCAGTCTGACTGCAATTAGACTCTCACTGATGTTTTTCCTGCCTCACAGGTTTAATGCCTTTCAATCTTCTTGATCACCCTATCCTTTCCCACTTGTTTTCAATAATCAAATCCTATCAAATTCCCCTTTGTCACTTCTCTCACATCTGTCTTCTTTTCCATTCAGAAGTCCAAATCCCTGGTACATTAGTTATGTCATGAGCCGAAATGTTTTGAGCCTAATCTGGTCTCTTTTCTCATTCTACCCTGAATTCTATCATGAGACCACTCTAAATAGACTCAGTCTTCCAAAAAGAATTTTTGGATTATGTCATTTTCAGAATCTTTCAGTTTGTTCCCTATGGCCATAGGACAAAGACAGCATTGGCACACAGGGCACTCTGTGCTTTTGTCCAAAGCTATTTTTAATTCCTGCACAACATAAACTTTCTGACCTGGCCAAACCAGCCAATGGCTGATTTTGCAGAGGCTCTTTCCTCACTAGCACCTGCCCAGCCTTCTCATGAATATCCTCTTCATGTTTGTCTGATGAAATCCTGCCCATGCTTCAGGGCTTTTGTTCTGTTCCCTTTGTGAAGCCTGTCCTGAACAGCCAGTCTTCCAGACCTCTCCTGCTTCTCAACACGCAGTGCACTCTCATTGGACTCCAGGCATAGATAGTATATTGCCATTTTCCAGTACATTTTAATAGATTGAACACAAGGACTGTCTTTGAATGACTTACAATAAGCACAGCATTTTGACTGATCCAAAATGTCTTAAATATTTCATTTAGAATATTATGAATGTTGAGCAAAGATTCTCTGAGGCTTTACCACTCTCCTGACCAGTGTTCTTTGGGGACCTCTCACTATTGAACAGAGTACTCACATATATCTAGCATTTTATAGCCAAAACTAACGCACACGGATGTGGCCTCTGATATTATTTAGCAGGATAGGTCCAAGCTGGAGGAATATCTGATAATCTGTGACTGCTGGAGACAGCAGTATTGTCAAAAGACTCAAAAAGGGCTTTCCAGAGAGAAAAGACTAGTTTTAAACAAAGAACTAAATTTAGTTGCTTCCTGAATGTGTTTTCCCAATCAACATAACTTTTATACCATTGTTGCCCTTTATCCCCCACAGTTAGTGAAGAGTATTGCCAAGAGAAGAAGTAAAAGCAATTAGTAATGGCTTAGAAACCGTTAACACCACTTGGCAGTAGTATATGGAATACCAGCACCGAGCTCTCAGAACCTAAAAACCCAGCCATCACCCAATGGGTAGTTACTTGTTCTTCTGTTGCCTCTCTGGGTCTGGGGATTAGTAGAAAACAGGTATCTGAGGTTCTAGAACATGAAAGCCACAAGGCTAGTAGATTGAGGAGTAATTCAAGCCACTTTTCATGTAATGGCTAATCTAAGTTGGCCAATTTCTGAGGGCATACTAAAGAGAAAAGACTAAAGTCTATTTTGCCATTAAACTGCCCTTCTTATACTATATTCTCCTTCCTTGTTAACTGCATTCAGAAGAGGAAAGTAAATAGGATCAAGTTTTTAAGAGCCTTTACACTCTGGGCTTCAATGTCCTCATCTGTAAAATGAAAAAATTATACTAGGTAAGCAAGTAACCAAACACTAACATTGTATGAACCTAGGTTGTTTCTCCACATATTTCAGATAGTGTGCCTTATTCTGATCCTAACATTTAGATAGTGGATCCAATTGGAAAAGTGTCCCCAACACTATCTGAATAATATTCAGTAAAACCTGCTTTGAGGCTTATTTATGCCTTGGATCTGAAGCTGAGATAAAAATCACCTATAGAACCCTAACTGTTTTGGCTCAGTGGACAGAGCATTAGCCTGTGAACTGAAAGATCCCAAGTTCAATTCCGGTCAAGGGCATGTACCTTGATTGTGGGCATATCCCCAGTGGGGTGTGTGCAAGAGGCAGCTGATCAATGTTTCTCTCTCATTGATGTTTCTAGCTCTCTATCCCTATCTCTTCCTCTCTGTAAAAAAAAAAAAAAAAAAAAAATCAATAAAATATATATTTTTAAAAATCACCTGTAGAAACTGCTCATTAAGATTAACTGTTTGCTGACTCCTTTTCCGACCTAGACTCTGCTAGGCAAAAGGGCTTATTTCCAACTCCTTAGCACTGTTGACACTTTACTGATTCTGTTATTCTCTCCCTGTTAG
Organism: Pipistrellus hanaki; assembly: GCF_964339955.1. NCBI lineage: Eukaryota > Metazoa > Chordata > Mammalia > Chiroptera > Vespertilionidae > Pipistrellus > Pipistrellus hanaki. The sequence continues at coordinate 98,394,596 of NC_140503.1, read as the reverse complement.
TTACTTTACTCCAAGGCAGGCTGTCATCTCCCTGAGCTCAGGAATTCTAGGTAAATCACATACTGAATGACCAATCCCCTCAGTCCAGAGAGCTACCAGTAGAGGCAGTAAAAGGAGAGCAGTCAGAGGTAGATGGATGGCAGGATCTAAGGTACTACCTGAACTGCTGGATGATAGCTGCCTTTGAAAAACTTAAAACCTGATATACTGTTGGGGAAGAATCCAAGATGGCTGCTCGGGTAGGCACCTAGCCGCAGCCGCACGCAACAATTTCAATAAAATACAACTAAAATATAAAATGGACATTACCCAGAACTACAGGAAAGTCGACTGACTGGAAATTCTACAACGAGAAGCAAGGAGAAAACCAGAAGGAAGTGCGGAGGAGCTGTAAAAGCCCAAGGTACGGAGACACGCGGCGCGCGCGCGGAGAGAACGGAGCCGGAGAGGAGGGAGGCTGAGTGCCTGGCTGGCGTTCCCAAGCGGGAAGGAGATAAACACTCCGACTGTGCTGGGCCCCCAACTGCTCTGAACCCCTGTTCTAGGCCAGACCCCGGGGACCCAGGCTCACACAGAGGGAGCTGGGCTGTAAGGCGGAACCCGGGGAAGCGGCGAAAGGAGGTCCCAGAGGTGCGCACATTGCGCGCAGAGAAGGTACAGCCGGCTGTGCCGTAGGACTGCCCTGGCGGGAAGGAGACAGGGGCTCCAGACTGCTCTGAACGCCATCTCCAACTCCACTTCCAACTGAACTGAACCCCAGTTTCGGGCCCATTGCGGGAGAGCCTACACTGTTTGGTAGCAGGCGAAAATCGAGGGCACCTTTCTCTCAGAGGTGCTTGCAACAAGTACTGAAGGACCCTGAGTCTCAGGAGTCGCATAGGGCGGGGCTGATGGAAGCCAAGGCTGTAGGCTCCACCCTGAAACTCCGCCCCATCAGGAAAGCTGCCTGCGAAAATGCCTAAACCAAATAGATCACAAACGAAAGAAATGGAGGACAAAAAGCGACTGGATATAGAGTTCAAAACCACACTTATAAGGTTTTTCAAGGGTATCCTAGAAAAGGCCGATAAAATAAACGAGACCTATGAGGATATGAAAAGGGATCAACAAGAAATAAAGAATACATTGTCTGAAATAAAAAATATTATACAGAGTCCTAAAAACAGAATAGAAGATCGCAAGAATCAAGTCAAAGATTTGGAACATAAAGAGCCAGAAGACACTCCTCTGCAGAAGCTAGAAGGCAAGAGAATCCAGAAAATTGAAGATAATGTAAGAAACCTCTGGGACAACTTCAAACGATCCAACATCAGAATCATGGGGGTCCCAGAAGATGAGAGAGAGCAAGATATCGAAAACATACTGAAAGAAATAGTGACAGAAAACTTCCCCCACCTGGGGAAAGAATTGGACTTACAAGTCCAGGAAGCACACAGAACTCCAAATAAGAGGAATCCAAAGAGGACCACACCAAGACAAATCATAATTAAGATTCCAAGAGCAAAGGACAAAGAGAATATTAAAAGCAGCAAGAGCTAAGCAGGTGGTTACCTATAAAGGAGCTCCTATACGATTGTCAGCTGATTTCTCAACAGAAACCATGCAGGCCAGACGGGAATGGCAAGAAATATCCAAGGTGATGAATAGCAAGAACCTACAGCCAAAAATACTCTACCCAGCAAAGCTATCACTCAGAATCGAAGGTCAGATAAAGAGCTTCACTAATAAAAAAAAGCTAAAGGAGTTCATCACCACCAAACCAGAATTATATGAATTGCTGAAGGGGGTTCTTTCAGAAGAGAAACTAAATAAAGATAAAAATTATGAACAACAAATACGTAACTATCAACAAGTGAATCTAAAAACCAAGGAAATTAAAAAAAAAAAATCTGATGAACAATAGTAACTGTTGAATATAATAGAATCGGAGGTATGGAAGGGGAGTGAACTAATGATTCTTGGGGAAAAGGGGACAGGGGAATGTGGGAAGAGACTGAACATAAACTGTGCACCTATGGATGAAGACAATGGGGAGTGGGGAAAGGGCAGAGGGGGGGGCGGGAAGGGGGGGGGGAAGGAACACTTGTAATAAAATGAACAATAAAAATTTATTTAAAAAAAATAAAAAATAAACTTAAAAAAATTAAAAAAAAAAAAAAAGAAAAAAAAAAAAAGAAAAACTTAAAACCTGCCGAAACCGGTTTGGCTCAGTGGTAGAGCGTCGGTCTGCGGACTGAAAGGTCCCAGGTTCGATTCCGGGCAAGGCATGTACATTGGTTGCGGGCACATCCCCGATTGAGGGTGTGCAGGAGGCAGCTGGTGGATGTTTCTCTCTCATCGATGTTTCTAGCTCTCTATTTCTCTCCCTTCCTCTCTGTAAAAAATCAATAAAATATTAAAATAAATAAATAAATAAGAAAAACTTAAAACCTGGCCAGTTAAATTAAGCCTGATTCTGAACTACACTGTTTGCCTTTATATAGGTGGTAAAAATCAAAGGAGTTCAGCAGAATGCCACTCAATGCCACTTAAGGAAACTACCTTAAGTAGTCTAGGCACCATAGTAAAGAGTCACCTCCTACGGAGTCTGCTAGTGAAAGATGGAAACAATTTAGGAGTCTTTCTTAGCTTGACATTCTGCTTTTTTTTCTTTCACATGAAAAGTAAGCACAAACTGCTACACTCAGCAAAACCAAATACAACAGAGCTCTATAGCTGTCTACAAAAAGCCAGGCCAGCCTGGCTGGTGTTGCTCAGTAGTTGAGCGCCCACCATGAACATTTCAATTCCTGGTCAGGGCACATATCTGGGTTGTGGGCTCAATCCCCACTAGGGGCTGTGCAGGAGGAAGCCGACTGATGATTTTCATCATTGATGTTTCTCTCTCTCCCTATCCCTTCCTCTCTCTGAAATCAATAAAAACATATTAAAAAAAAAAAAAAAAAAAAAAAAAGCCATGCCAGATCGATTTTTCTCCATGTAATTAAGCTGTCTCCATAATTCTTTCTATAAACATTACTAGAATTCAAAATTTACACTCAAAACCTCAAACCAATTACTCAGTTCCTTTTCTACTTATTAAAATGATTATGATTCCACCTTTAGCTTAAAATCATTTAATAACAATGGTTTTCAAACTGTATTCCAAGAAGCCCAGTTAAGAGTGTGATTTGGGAGGAAGGGACAAGGATGAGGTAGACCACTTCTCCCACAGCTGCTTTTACATGCTTGAAGACTCTACTGCTAAAAAAAACACCCCAAAACTTAAAAAGCACTGGAATAACAGACTAGACTATCTCATATACTACAGTGACATAATTACCAAGGTGCTGTTTTGTTATATGACAATTATGACTAGTCAACTCTCAATGACTAGGGCTAGCAGGAGATGAAGACAGTGTAGCACAAATATAATTTACCGAAACCCTAGTGTTAACCAGTGGTTTCAAACATCCATTTCCAACTGTTTTTTACCACAGCAAATAATTAGTGAAGAAGAGTTGAACTTCTGCTAGAATGTTCAGGCAGTAACAGGGAAGCCAAAGTGAAAATAGACTGGATTTATGTGAATATAGATAGTTGGCCCCTATGCCTTGACATTCTATAAACATCCTATATAATAAACATCCTATATAATAAAACCTTAATATGCAAATCGACTGAACAACAGAACGACTGATGGCTCTGATGCGCACTGACCACCAGGGGCAGATGCGCGACAGGAGCTGTCCCCAGCCCGTAGGCCCGACCGGCAATGGCAGGAGGAGTGGGGGGACAGCGCCAGGCTGCCAGCCAAGACAGGTGCCAGTGTCCCCCCCTGCAGAGGAAGGTGCTAGGCCAGCCCAGGTGGGTGCAATAGGGGGCCCCTATTGCCCTGCTGGTCACCCAAAGATTGGCCCTGGTTGCCAGCCAGGCCTAGGGACCCTACCCATGCATGAATTTTGTGCACTGGCCTCTAGTACTAAATTAACTGCAGAACAGATTCTGCCAGATGCAGGATATATAAATGGATATGTAGAGAAATCAACTCCCCTACAATGGTAGGTAATTATGTTATATTGGCCAGAATCCCCAAGAGAAAATAATAATGGCCAAACACCAAGCCACTTTAGTTAATTCCTACTATAATACTCTGAGTCAGAAACTGGGTCATTCTGCTTCAAGCATAATAGGAAGGGGAGAGCAGCCAGAAGGATGTGGAATCCGGTGCAACTCACCTGTGCAGAACTCCTTGCTCACATTGTGGGGCACTGTGATCCGTCGGTACACTATGGGCTCTGACTCCAGGATGTTCTCATCGTGGCGGTACCGAGCAGGCCTTTCATTTGGAATACCCCTGGAACGGGTACCGCTTCTCCTCTCATATGTATCAATCTCCTCAAACACAGCTGCCTTGTCAAATAGGGCTAGGTTCCCTTCAAAATCAAAATCTGTGTCTGGGATCTCTTCAATATCATCCCCAAAGCACTCGTCATCTTTATTCTTCATTTGGCCATTCTTTAAACCACTTTTCTTTGGAGTTGCCTGGTTTGGGTGCCTGCTACTAGACGACCCTGGAGAAAAAATAGGAACTAAATTCAGTGTGCCCACAGAAAAGTGCTCAGTGGAAGTGGAAAATGCATTAGTTTTTTGTGGAGAGTGTTACAGGAATCAAAGTGAAGATGGTAAGCTATTCTTCAATCATATTAAGTAGCACAAACTACCACAAATTTAATGAATAATAGACTTCATATATTACCCAAGTAATAGTGAACATAAAATAAGCAGAATTGCCCTGGCTGGTGTGGTTCACTTGATTAGAGCATAATACCAAGTTCCAGGTCAGAACACATGCCCAGGTTACGGGTTCAATCCCTGGTCAGGTGTGAATGAAAGGCAGCCAATCAATGTTTCTCTCTCTCCCTCTAGAATCAATAAAAAACATATCTGTGGGTGAAGATTAAATAATAATAACAACAATAACAAAAGAAACTAAGCAGAACTTCTGGAAGTTTAAACCAGTTCTCTCTTCAGAAGGAAACTGGTAATGACAGAGGCTTTTAAAAACAAATTGTTGTTTTTGTTACAATCCTCACCTAAGGATATTCCCCCCTCCCCCGCCACAATTGATTTTTAGAGAGTGGAAGGGAGGGAAGAAGGGAGGGATGGAGGGAAGGAGGGACAGACAGACATTGATGTGAGAAAGACACATTGATTGGTTGCCTTCTGCACGTGCCCCAACTGGGCAGGGGATTGAACCTGCAATCCAAGTACGTGCCCTTGATGGGGAATCAAACCTACCACCCTACGCAGGATGACACTCCAACTACTGAACAACAATGGCCAGGGCTTAATATTTTAAAAATTCATTTGAGAGAGATAAAAACATCATTGTGAGAGAAACTTGGTCAGTTGACTCCTGAACATACCCTGTATCCTGACTAGGAATCAAACACAACGTGGGTATGTGCCCTGACGGGAAATTGAACCTGCCACCTTTCTGTGTACAGGACAACGCTCCAACCATCTGAGCAACACAGGCCAGGACTGAGAGAGGCTTTTTTGACAACTGAATATCAAAAAGTGAAAGGGCAGCCTAAACCAGTTTGGCTCAATGGATAGAGCGTCGGCCTGGGGACTGAAAGATCCCGGGTTCGATTCCGGTCAAGGGCATGTACCTTGGTTGCGGGTATATCTCCAGTAGGGGGTGTGCAAGAGGCAGTTGAGCGATGACTCTCTCTCATCGATGTTTCTAACTCTCTATCTCTCTCCCTTCCTCTCTGTACAAAATCAATAAAATATATTAAAAAAAAAAAAAGTGAAAGGGCAAAAATACAGTAGTCTGGGTGGGTTGATTCTGAATGTTAAGTAATTAAGAAAGAGCCGAAACTGGTTCGGCTCAGTGGACAGAGCATTGGCCTGTGGACTCAAGGATCCCAGGTTGGATTCCGGTCAAGGGCATGCACCTTGGTTGCGGGCACATCCCCAGTGGGGGGCGTGCAAGAGGCAGCTGATCGATGATTCTCTCTCATTGATGTTTCTAACTATCCCTCTCCCTTCCTCTCTGTAAAAAATCAATAAAATATATTTTTAAAAAGTAATTAAGAAAGAATACTCCAATATGGCAGGTACTTTTTTTTTTTTTTTAAAGATACTACTTTAAAATATATATATTTTATTGACTTTTTACAGAGAGGAAGGGAGAGGGATAGAGAGTTAGAAACATTGATGAGAGAGAAACATTGGTCAGCTGTCTCCTGCACACCTCCTACTGGGGATGTGCCCACAACCAAGGTACATGCCCTTGACTGGAATGGAACCTGGGACCTTTCAGTCCACAGGCCGACGCTCTATCCACTGAGCCAAACCGGTTAGGGAGGAAGATACTATTCAACCAGCTCTTAATTCTATCTTACCACACAAGCAACCTTCTGATTTTTAATTTGGCACCAGGCTAGAGCCCAGTGGGTTGGAATCCCTGGTTTAGACAGATTTCAGATTCTAAGACAGATATACATCTCCCATTATACATCGTTATTTTTAAATATAATTTTATTGATTTCAAAGAGGAAGGGAGAGGGAGATATAGAAACATCAACAATAAGAGAGAATCATCAATCAGCTACCTCCTACACGCTTCTCCTTGGGGATTGGGCCTGCAACCTGGGCATATACTCTGACCTGTGACCTCCTTGGTTCATAGGTTAACTTTTTTTTTTTTTTTTTTTTTAAACAACTTTATTTCAGAGAGGAAGGGAGAGGGAGAGATAAAAACATCAATGATCGGAGAGAATCATTGATTGGCTGCCTCCTGTATGATCACCCTGCAGAGCGAGGCCCAGGTCACCAGCCAGTGGGGTGATCAATCAATCAAGAGGCTCCATGATTGCCCTAAAGAGGGAGGCCCAGGCTACACTGCGAGTGGGTGGGGCCTCTCTGCGGGGATGATCCATCCTGGAGCCCGGGCTGGCTGGGCAGGGCCTACATCATTAGGGAGATTGATGGTAGAGGCCCTCAATAGATTGCCCCAAAGAGGGAGACCCAGGCTACCTGAAGCAGCAGCGGCTGCAGGTAGGCTGGGTCTCCCTCTGCATGGAGAGATCCATCACAGATCCCTGGCTGGGTGGGTAGGGCCTACCTCTTTGAGGTGATCAATTGCAGGGCTCCCAGACTGTGAGAGGACACAAGCCAGGCTGAGGGGCCGCACCCCTCCCCCACAAATGAATGAATTTTGTGCACTGGGCCTTTAGTTATATCTATAAAAAGAGCATATAAGGCAAAAGCAAAAAACCCATTCAATGCAGTACAATGGTAAAAAAATGAAATTAGAAAGCAACAGCAAACAATTATTTCTTTTTAAAAAATAACATTTTGTTAACGTTCATAGTGGATAATGCATAAAATATATAGAAAGTTACAGATAATTCACTTAACATTTTGATATATTTCCATTTAGTTAAAAATATGCATTTTTTTCCTTTTATAAAAAATATATTTTATTGATTTTTTACAGAGAGGAAGGGAGAAGGATAGAGTGTTAGAAACATCAATGAGAGAGAAACATTGATCAGCTGCCTCCTGCACAGCCCCTACTGGGGATGTACCCGCAACCAAGGTACATGCCCTTGACCGGAATCGAACCTGGGACCCTTGTGTCTGCAGGCCAATGCTCTATCCACTGAGCCAAACCCATTAAGGCTATGCATTAATCTTATGAAGTTTTGTATCCGGCCTTCTTAGTTAGTATAGCATCTTACTGTTTCATAAAATATTTCTCCAAATATTTTTTTTGGCTGCATAAATTATAGATACCATATTGATATAGGGTGGGGCAAAAGCGGGATTACAGTCATTGATATGGAAAGTAATATAATAATTAATAAACAATAATACATTTCACATAAAACTGTAAACCTACTTTTGCCCACGGCTATATATACTGTATATATGTACTGATGAATTTTTTTTAAAAACATATTTTATTGATTTTTTTACAGAGAGGAAGAGAGGGATAGAAAGTTAGACATATTGATGAGAGAGAATCATCAATCAGCTGCCTCTTGCACACCCCCTACCGAGGATGTGCCCGCAACCAAGGTACATGCCCTTGACTGGAATCGAACCTGGGACCTTCCAGTCTGCAGGCTGATGCTCTATCCACTGAGCCAAAAACGGTTTCGGCATACTGATGAACTTTTAAGGTATTTCTCATTTTTATTGTTATAGACTCAGCCCAAACATATGATCTCTGATAACTCCAGCTGAAAAATCACTCATATTTGACCACTTGTAGCTACACTACTTACTTTGTTCTGTAGTTATCTGTGTTCTTATGCTAACTTTCCAAGCAGCATGTAAGCTAACAGTGGGCAGAACCTGTCACACAATACTACTGGTATACCATAAGTATACAAATCTCTACTGAATTTAGGAATGAAAAGAGCCACATCAAAACAAACAATAAAAATTAAAAGTCTAAAAGATTATAAAGAAAAGGCAACTTGAGATTAACTATGAGAAAGAAAGGGAACCAGCAAAAACTATGACAAGTGTGTTATATGACTGAAAAGTACAGGAAGATGAAGTTGTCGATCTATAATAATAAAAGTGTAATATGCTAATTAGATCTGTCAGCTGAATGATCTTCCAGACATCATTGTGGACATCCTTCTGGATGAAGCGCAGTGGCAGGGACTGAGGCAGAGATGGTTACGTGCAATGAGGCAAGCCAGGCAGAGTAGTTAGGGGCAATGAGGCAGGCAGGAAAGTTGTTAGGGGTGATCAGACAGGCAGGCGAGTGGTTATGGGCTACCAGGTAGGTGAGTGTTTAGGAGCCAACAGTCCCAGATGGTGAGAAGGATGCCCTGTGAGATCGGGCTTAAACTGAGAGTTGGACATCCCCTGAGGGTTCTCGGAATTGCAAGAGGGTGCAAGCCAGGCTGAGGGAAACAAAAAAGATGCAATTGACCATACCTTCGCAACTCCCACTGGCCAATCAGGAGTCAGTATGCAAATCAATCCAACAAAGATGGCAGGACGTTTGCATTATCGACATGGTGACGGGGCAGAAGTTCTGCACTGCCCTAGCTGCTCTTAGCCTCTGGACAGTGTGGAAGGCAGATCGGCAGCTCCAGCTGGAGCAAAGGCAGAGAGTTGGCAGCCAGGGGGAAGGAAGGCCCATTCTTGCACGAATCTTTATGCATCAGGTCTCTAGTAATAATATAAGAAGGGGTATGTGGCAAGGGCTTCCGAGAAAAGGAATTCAGTCATGTCCAATATGGCCCAACCAACTGATAATGAGCTATTCTGGACTTATCACAACAACAAATAAAGACAAGCAATTAATCAATGGAGAGAAGCAAGGGTCAAATAGTAAAATGGGAAACCATTTTTGGCTCAGCACTAAGGACTCCACAAACAAATTGCAACCAACCCCAGAGCTATGTTTTTAGAAAGTGTCAGGTATTTTCTTGTGCTCTCTGCCTAAAGATCTCCATTCATTCATTTGACAAATATACACTAAAGACCAACTATATTCTAAATACTATCAGGGAAGCAGAGAGAGAAATAAATTTCTAAGAGGAATTACTGACATCAAGGGTCATCAAGAGAAAGTTAAAAGAATGTAAAATAAATTAAAGGTAACTGTGTCTTATTATTTTCTTTCCTCATATTTTAATACAAATATTGAAAAATCCTAGATGAATAAGCTACCTCAATACTTGACTTACTTGACTAAAGGGCCTAGTGGTATCAAACTGACCTTTGGTCACTGGGAGAGAAAAGCATATCCCTTGGAAAAGATAAACAGTGCTTCCCAGATTTCTTTACCTTTTAAATATGTATTATGACAGGAAGCAAGTGGTCTTCTCTTTGCCATTTTGTTGCCAGCCCATTGGCTAGGATAACAAAACAAACATACATACATACATACATATATATATATATATATATATATATATATATATATATATATATGCTATCTAATAAAAGAGTAATATGCAAATTGACCATCACTCCAACACACAAGATGGCTGCCCCATGTGGTCAAAGATCCTGCCCCCATGTGGACACAAGATGGCCAGCAGGGGAGGGCAGTTGGGAGGGACCAGGCCTGCAAGGGAGGGCAGTTAGGGGTGATCAAACCTGCAGGGGAGGGCAGTTAGGAGTGACAAGGCCGGCAGAGGAGGAAAGTTGGGGGCGACTGGGCCACAGGGAAGGGCAGCTGGGAGGGACCCAAGCCTGCAGGGGAGGACAGTTGGGGTTGACTAGGTCTTCAGGGAGGGCAGTTAGGGGTGATCAAGCCTGCAGGGGAGGGCAGTTAGGAGTGACAAGGCCGGCAGAGGAGGAAAGTTGGGGGCGACTGGGCCACAGGGAAGGGCAGCTGGGAGGGACCCAAGCCTGCAGGGGAGGACAGTTGGGGTTGACTAGGTCTTCAGGGAGGGCAGTTAGGGGCAAACAGGCTGGCAGGGGAGCAGTTAGGCATCAATCAGGTTGGCAGGGGAGTGGTTAGGGGGTGATCAGACTAGCAGGCAGAAGCAGTTAGGGGCAATCAAGGCAGGGAGGTGAGCAGTTGGGAGCCAGCAGTCCTGGGTTGTGAGAGATGTCCAATGGGGTCCAGATTGGAGAAGCTGGGCTGAGAAACACAACCCCCCTGCACAAATTTTGTGTACCTGGGCCATAGTATGTATATATAAAAGCCCAGTGACCAGAATGGTGGAATGACCAGAATGACTAGTGGCTATGATGTGCACTATGGCAACCAACCAGCCTGATCCAAACCCCAATCGGCCCCCAACACCACAACTAGGGGCAGGGCTGACTAGCGAACTACCCGTGGCCCCCCCAGATGACCCAACCCTAATCAGCCCCCAATACCCTGATCAGGGGTTGGCCAACCACCCACAGCCCCTTCCCCCTGGTGGCCCAGCCTAATGGGCCTCCATTGGGGCTGGCCGGCTGGACCCCATCCATGCATGAATTTATGCACTGGGCCTCTAGTCTTATATAATAAAAGGGTAATATGCAAACTGTCCCCTCGACGAGGAGTTCAATCAGGGGACATGGGTGGTCCACCAACAGCCCAGGGCCCCTCCAACTGACCAGCCCTGCCCCCGATCCAACACCCACACAGTCGGAGGTGGAGCTGGCCATTGGCCCCTCCCCCTGGCCAGCCCCACACCCAATAGGTCCCCCATTGAGATCAGGGGCAGGACCAGCTAGCCAACCTCCTGCATCCCCTCCCAATTGGCCCCAATCAGTGCAGACCAGCTGGGCCCCACCTGTGTACAAATTCATGCACCAGACCTCTAGTTGTTGTATAATCCTCAGTGTCAACTTTTTTCTTGAAGTGTCACTTTTTGCTTTTTTAATTTAATAAATCTTTATTGTTCAGATTATTACAATGGCTCCTCTTTTACCCCCCTCCCCATAACTCCCCTCCACATGGTTCCCACTCCACTCTCTGCCCTTACCTCCCCACCACTGTCCACATCCATAAGTGTACACTTTTTGTCCAGTCTCTTCCCTCACCGCCCACTCTGCTTTCTCCCAAAAATTGTCAGTCCACTCCCTTTCTATGCCCCTGATTCTATTATACTCTTCAGTTTATTCTGTTCATCAGATTTTTTATTCACTTGATTTTTAGATTCACTTGTTGATAGAAATGTATTTGCTGTTCATAATTTTAATATTTATCTTTTTCTTCTTCCTCTTCGTAAAGAATACCTTTCAGCATTTCATATAATACTCATTTGGGGGTGATGAACTCTAGCTTTTTCTTCAATTCTGAATGATAGCTTTGCTGGGTAATCTTGGTTGTAGGTTCTTGCTATTCATCACTTTGACTATTTCTTGTCACTCCCATCTGGCTTGCATCATTTCTGTTGAGAAATCAGCTGACAATCCTATGGGTGCTCCCTTGTAGGTAACTGTTTTTCTCTTGCTGTGTTTAATATTCTCTCTTTTTTACCCTGGCATTTTAATTATGTGTCTTGGTGTAGTCCTCTTTGGATTCCTTTTGTTCGGGGTTCTGTGCACTTCCTGGACTTGTAAGTCTTTTTCTTTCACTAGGAGGGGAAGTTTTCTGTCATTATTTCTTCAAATAGATTTTCAGTATCTTGCTCTCTATCTTCTTCTGGCACCTCCATAATTCTGATGTCGGTTTGTTTGAAGTTGTCCCAGAGGCTTTGTACACTACCTTTAATTTTTTGAATTCTCTTCTCTTCTTGCTTCTCCAGAGAAGTGTCCTTTGCCTCTTTGTATTCCAAATCTTTGACTTGATTCTTGCGTTCCTCTAGTCTGCTGTTGGGTCTCTGTATAATATTTTTAATTTCCATCAGTGTATGTTTAATTTCTAGTTGGTCCTTTTTTATATCCTTGAGGGTCTCCCTAAATTTATCGGCCTTTTCTAGGAAATTCTTGAAAAACCTTATAACCGTGGTTTTGAACTCTATATCCAGTAGTTTGCTTTCCTCCAATTCTTTCATTTGTGATCTGTTTCTTTTTTTCCACATCTTCACTGCTTCCCTGAGTTGGTAGGGTAGCTTTGTGTGCTAGGTGTCCTATATAGCCCAGTGGGTTAGCCTCCCCAGTTATCTGAGGTGGACACTCTTGGTGCACCCCTTTGTGGACTGTGTGTATAGCTTGTTGTAGTTAAGTCTTGATTGTTGTTGGTATCACTGGGAGGAACTGACCTCCAGGTCAATGGCTGTGAGGATCAGTTATGTCTACGCCGGGAGAACTCTGTGCTAGAGACAGCCTTATGGGACCAGACTTGCAAAATTGCAAAAGCCTCTGTGCTCATCTTGAATAGGGTGGAGTTTCAGGGTGGAGCTGATAGCCTTGGTTTCCTGTCAGCCCTGCCCTATGAGGTACCTGAGTCTCAGTGTCCCTTGGTAATTGCTACAAGAACCTCTGAGAGAAAGCCACCCTCGAGTTTCACCCACTGTCATACAGTCCAGTTTCTCCCCGAATGAGTAGGGGTTCCCAGAAACTTGCCCAGAACTGGAGTTCAGCGCAGTCAGGAGCTTCCGTCTACCTCCCGCTTTAGAAAGCCAGCCATGCACTCAGCCACCGATGCATTCAGCAGTCAGTCCTCTCTGCATGAACATGCCTCCGGACCTCTACCTTTTGCAGCTCCTGAGTCTCAGTGTGCTTTCTCTTTTCCTGACAGTCCAGATCTCCCCTGAATGAGTCTGGTTTCCCAGTGTCTTGCCTGGGACTGGAGTTCAGTGCAGTCGGGAGCTTCCTTCTCCCTCCCGCTTTAGAAAGCCAGGTGCGCACTCAGCCACCTATCCTCTCCGCATGTTAGTCTCTGTACCTCAGCCCTTTGCAGTTCCTCTGAATCTCAGTGTGCTTTCCGCTTTCCTTCTAGTTGTAGAATTTCCACTCAGCCAGCTTTCCTGTGGTGTTGGATGGTGTGCATTTTGTCTTTTAGTTGTAGTTTTGATATTGTTGTGTGAGGCAGCAGTTTAGGTGTTTATCTATGCTTCCATCTTGGTTTCTCCCTCTTTATTGTTTTTTGTCACATACATATCATAAAGGGAACCTCTGTCCTGCACTTAGCAGGCTAAAGGGCAACTGAACATTAAATTACAAGAGCTAAACTCGAAGGGTTTCATGATGAGGTGCCTGAAAAAATCTGGGACTTTCTTTTCAACTCTCAAATTCTAGGCTCTGGCATCAGTGAATTTCTTGGGCTAGAGCAGCAGCACCACCAAAATTTTCAAGTCTATTGGAAAATAAAGTACATCCAAGGTGGTTACAAAGTTGTAGTGGGACCATTAATCTTGGCAAAAAATAACTTTCTGACCTCAGATGGAGGGCTTACTGTCACACTGAATAGATAATACACAAACTTGTTCCCTTAGCAGATCTCAAGTGGTATCTCTCTGCTCCCTGAGAATGAAATTTCATTTATCTACTTGAAAATACTTTAAGTGATCAGTTCAATGACCAAGGTCAAAGAAACTATATTATATATATATATATATATATATATATATATATATATATATATATATATGGCTAAGTGACCGACCATCCGTCTATCTGATCTTCAGACCAGACGATATATATGATGTGCACTGGCAATCTATAATAATAAAAGCCTAAGCGACCACTGCAATTGAATAGACAACTGAACAGGTTGCATGGGGAGACCAGCATGGCAGGGGGATTAGTGAGGGGCAACCAAATGACTGAGTAGCAGGCTGTGTTGGACAACCAGGCCATGGGGAATGGGGAGCATTTGGAGGCAACCAGGCTGGCGGGGGTGGGGGTGGGGGTGTTGAAGGGGTGGAGGAGGGGTAGTAAAGGGCGATCAGGCCGGTAGAGGGGGGCAGTTGGGGGTGACCAGGACAGCAGTGGGGAGGAGGGGCAGTTAGATCAAGCAGGCAGGCAGGTGAGCAGTTAGGAGCCAGTGGTTCCATATTGTGTGAGGGATTTCCAACTGCCACTTTAAATCCAGGGATCAGGCCTAAAATGGCAGTCAGACATCCCCAAGGGGTCGCAGATTGGAGAGGATGCAGGCCGGGCTGAGGGGACTACCCCTGTCCTGTGCATGAATTTCATGCACTGGGCCTCTAGTTTAAAAATAAACATTGATCAATTCTCTGAATGATGAATAGTTGGCAGTCTTACAGACTATAACTTCAGCCATCAAAGACCAAACTGTACACCCCAAATGCTTTTTCTTGGATGGTCCAGGCGGTAGTGGAAAAACATCTTTATAAAGTTTTAATACAAAGAGAAACCAAGATGGCAACCTAGGCAAGCACCTAAGCTGCTGTCTGGCACAACTTCAAAATAACTAAAAGACAATACGAACATCATCCAAAACCATAGGAAAGCTGGCTGAGCAGGAAGTCTACAACTAGAAAAAAGGAGAGAGGCTCACAGATTGGATTGGGAGCCGCAAAGAGCTGATGTAGGGAGACGCTCGCACAGAAAGGAAGGGTGGTGGGAGGGGAAAGGAAGCCCCTGGCTGCATTGAACCTGTTCCAACTACACTGAACCCCAGCCCCGGCCGAAACCCCATGTACCCAGGCTCATACGGTTAGAGTCTGGAATGTAGAGAAAGGCACCAGAAACTCTGAGACTGAGAGACCAGGAGAGCTGGAGCCACAGCGGGCAGGGTCTACAGTCGCATGCGAGTGAGTGTGCACAGAGAGTCTGACCAGACTGGGAGACCAGGGGAGCCACGAGCCGCAGCGCGTGAGTGTGCGTAGAGAGATCTGACCGTGGAGGTAGCTGATGCCTCTCCATAGCAGAAGGAGTCAGAAGTCCCTAACTGCACCAAATCCCCAGTTCCAGCTGCACTGAGCACTGAAACCCAGTTTAAGGCGAGCCCCTGGGATACCCACACTCTTGCACAGGGAATCTGGACTGTCAGGCGGAAAATCAGGGGTGCCACAGAAGGCAGAGGTCTGAGGCGCACGCACAAGGGCAGGACTGATGGGAAGCCAAGACTGGCAGCTCAGCCCTGAGACTCCGCCCCATCCAAGCTGAGCTCAGAGGCTTTTGCAATTTTTCAAGTCTGATCCTATAAGACTATCTCCAATACAGAAGGTATCCTGGAGTAGACACAGCTGATACATCCAATAAGCCTGGAGGTCAATCTTCCCAGTGATACCAACAACAATCAAGACTTAACTACAACAAGGCTGTACACGCAGTCCACAAAGGGGAGCACCAAGAGTGTCTACCTCAGGTAACTGGGGAGGCTGACCAACTGGATCATATAGGACACCAAGCACACAAAGCCATCCTACCAACTCAGGGAAGCAGCGAAAATGCCAAGCAAGGAAAGAGATCTCAAATAAAAGAAATGGAGAAGAACAAAAGATTGGATACAGAGTTCAAAACCACGGTTATAAGGTTTTTCAAGAATTTCCTAGAAAAGGCCGATAAATTTAATGAGAACCTCGAGGATATGAAAAAGGACCAACTAGAAATTAAACATACACTGATGGAAATTAAAAATATTATACAGAGACCCAACAGCAGACTAGAGGAACGCAAGAATCAAGTCAAAGATTTGGAATACAAAGAGGCAAAGGACACTTCTCTGGAGAAGCAAGAAGAGAAGAGAATTCAGAAAATTAAAGGCAGTGTACGAAGCCTCTGGGACAACTTCAAACGAACCAACATCAGAATTATGGAGGTGCCAGAAGAAGAGAGAGAGCAAGATACTGAAAACCTATTTGAAGAAATAATGAGAGAAAACTCCCCACCTAGTGAAAGAAATAGACTTACAAGTCCAGGAAGCACACAGAACCCCGAACAAAAAGAATCCAAAGAGGACCACACCAAAACACATCATAATTAAAATGCCAAGGGCAAAAGACAAAGAGAGAATATTAAAAGCAGCAAGAGAAAAACAGTTAGCTACCTATAAGGGAGCACACATAGGACTATCAGCTGATTTTTCAGCAGAAACTATGCAGGCCAGACGGGAGTGGCAAGAAATAGTTAAAGTGAGGAATAGCGAGAACCTACAACCAAGATTACTCTACTCAGCAAAGTTATTATTTAGAATTGAAGGGCAGATAAAGAACTTCATAGATAAGAAAAAGCTAAAAGAGTTCATCACCACCAAACCAGTATTATATGAAATGCTGAAAGGTATTCTTTAAGAAGAGGAATAAGAAGAAAAAGGTAAAGATAAAAATTATGATCAACAAATACATATATATATCAACAAGTGAATCTAAAAATCAAGTGAATTAAAAATCTGAGGAACAGAATAAACTGGTGAATATAATAGAATCAGGAGCAAAGAAAGGGAGTGGATTGATAACTATCAGAGGGAAAGGAGTGTGGGAGGTGCAGGAAGAGACCGGACTAAAATCGTACACCTATGGATGAGGACAATGGGAGGGAAGGTAAGGGCAGAGGGTGGGGTGAGAACCGGATGGAAGGGAGCTATGGGGGGAAAAAAGGAGAAACAACTGTAATAATCTGAGCAATAAATATTTGTTTAATTAAAAAAAAAATAAAGTTTTAATACATTATATTACAGGTTGTGGTGGTACTGTTTTACCAACAGTGTCTAGAGAAATTTCTGCAATTTTACTTCTCAGTGGAAGAACCTTTTATTCCCAATATAAATTACCAATTCCATTAAGTGAAACTTCAATTTCTAGACTCGACATAAAGAGTGAAGTTGCTAAACCCATTAAAAAGACCCATATTCTCATTATTGATGAATGCACCATGGCATCCAATCATGCTATAAATGCCATAAATAGATTACTAAGAGAAATTATGAATTTGAATGTTGCATTTGGAGGGAAAGTTGTTCTCAGAGGGGATTTTCGACAGTGTCTCAGTGTTGTGATTGGCCATAGTACAAATGAGTTTAAAGTACTTATTGTCTGGGGATGTTTCAGATAGTTGTCTCTGAAAACAAATATGAGATCAGAGAATTCTGCTTATAGTGAATGGTTAGTAAAACTTGGAGATGGCAAACTTTTCATTTAGAAATGGATATTACTGAAATCCCCCATGAAATGATTTGTAACAGATCTATTATTGAAGCTACCTTTGGAAATAGTATATCTATAGATAATATTAAAAATATATCTAAACATGTGATTCTTTGTCCTAAAAATGAGCACATTCATAAATTAAATGAAGAAATTTTGGCTATACTCGATGGAGATTTTCAACCCAATTGAGTGATGATTCCATTGATTCAATGGATAATGCTGAAAAAAATTTTTTTCCCATTGAATTTTTAAAAATATATATGTTTTATTGATTTTTTACAGAGAGGAAGGGAGAGGCATAGAGAATTAGAAACATCGATGAGAGAAAATCATTTATCAGCTACCTCCTGCACACCTCCCACTGGGGATGTGTCTGCAACCAAGGTATTGAACATGCCCTTGACAGGAATCGAACCTGGGACTCTTGAGTCTGCAGGCCAGTTTTGGCCCATTGAATTTCTTAATAGTATTACTTTTTTGGAATGTTATGTCATAAATTAAAATTGAAAGTAGGTGCAACCATCATGCTACTGAGAAATCAAAATAGTAAATGGGGTCTATTATCAAAAGATTTATTATTAAAAAAGTGCGACCTAACATAATCAAAGCTGATGTATTAACAGGATCTGTGGAAGGAAAGATTGTTCTGATTCCAAGAATTGATTTGTCCCCATCTGACACTGGCTTCCCATTTAAATTAATTTGAAGACAGTTTCCCATGATGCCAGCATTTGTGAGACTATTAATAAATCACAATGACAAACTCTAGACAGAGTAGAAATATTACTACCTGAACCCATTTTCCAACATGGTCAATTAAATGTTGCTTTCTCTTGGGTTCGAAGAGCACGTGATGTTAAAGTTGTAAATACTTCATCACAAGGGAAATTAGTCAAGCACTCTAAAAGTGTTTTGGTTTTTTTCCCCCTTAATGTGGTGTACAGGGAGATATTAGAATAAGTTTGATTAATTTATCAGTCATTGTTTTTATCAATATTGTTTTTTGTATGTTTTTGTTATTTTTATACTAGAGGTCCGGTGCACGAAATTTGTGCATGGTGTGTGTGTGTGTGTGTGTGTGTGTGTGTGTGTATGTGTGATCCTCAGCCCAGCTTGCACCCTCTCCAATCTGAGACCCCTTGGGGGATGTCCGACTGCCGGTTTAGGCCCAAATCGCTGTGGGATCAGGACTAAACCAGCAGTCGGATGTACCTCTCACAATCCGGGCCGCTGGTTCCTAACAACTCACCTGTCTGCCCACCTGATTATCCCTAACCACTTCTGCCTGCCAGCCTGATCAACGGCTAACTATTCCCCAGCTGGCCTGATCGCCCCCAACTGCCCTCCCCTGCCACAACCCACCTCCTCGACTGGGCCCCGCCTCGACTGTGTGCGTGGCCATCTTGTGATGTGTGAGGGCAAGATGACCACCTAGGCTATTATTAGTATAGATCATGTTTTTATTCTTTTTATATCTTTTTATGTTTTTGTTGTTTATATATCACATTTTTGTTGTCATATTGTGTTATTGACTTATTAATCACTTTATCAATCATTGTTTTTATCAATGTTGTTTTTATATAATTTTTCTTATTTTTTATATCATCTGTTTTTTTATTATAGATCATGTTATTATTTATTTTTTAATCAATTTATATATTATTTTCATATACATTTTACTAATTTTCTTTAATCTCTGACACTTCTATTATAAATGGTGAATAGTGATATTAAAATATTTTGTATTTTAATTTTATGATACTATTTATATATACTATTTTGACATGTAATTTTTTATAGTAATGTAATTACCACACTAATCTTTCTTCTAATTAATTTCCTTTCAATGTACATGAATCTGTTCACTGGGCCACTAGTTCTTTATAACTGCTCCCCTATTAAAATCTGTTTATACTAAGTCTCTCATCAATGTTGAATTAGGTAACTAGAACCAACAAATACCCTCAACAATTCATTACTAACTTTGAAAGAACACTTATAAGCCAGAATTGAAATTACTATATTTCAATAATTTTATCAATCTACTAGTCTCAACATCAATGTTCATATATCAGAAGGAATTCTATTTACAGATTTCAAATAAGAACCTAAATCTAAATGAGGAAAATACTGATAATCTACATTACAACGGTGGTGGGAAGAAACCAATCCACTTCCTTGAAATCCTTCCCATGCTAAATAAATGCAAGTAAGTCAATCTCTGGTATACCTTTCTATTTATCTCATAGGGCCATTGAGCAGATAAATAGATGCAATTCTATCCTCTATCACAAACCAATTCTGAGCCACATTTCATGATCAAATTCCCAAGCCACAGACATTTCCCACATAATCTGAATTAAAAAAAAAAAGTCCTCTGAATGAGATTTCTGCTGGTGAACACCGCGGAGTAAGCATCGTTGGAATTCCCCCTGTTGCAGTCATCATGTCTTAGCCTGACTCTCCCAAAGAGCCGGAGCATCTGCGGAAGCTCTTTATCGGAGGTTTGAGCTTTGAAACAACCGTTGAGAGTCTGAGGAGCCATTTTGAGCAATGGGGAACGCTCACGGACTGTGTGGTGATGAGAGATCCAAACACCAAGTGCTCCAGAGGCTTTGGGTTTGTCACCTATGCCACTGTGGAGGAGGTGGATGGAACCATGAATACAAGGCCACACAAGGTGGACAGGAGAGTTGTGGAACCAAAGAGGGTTGCCTCAAGAGAAGATTCTCAAAGACCTGGTGCCCACTTAACTGTGAAAAAGATTTTTGTCGGTGGTATTAAAGAAGACCCTGAAGAACATCACCTAAGAGATTATTTGGAACAGTGTGGAAAAATAGAAGTGATTGAAATCATGACTGACCAAGGCAGAGGCAAAAAGAGGGGCTTTGCTTTTGTAAACTTTGATGATCATGACTCTGTGGACAAAATTGTCATTCAGAAATACTATACTGTGAATGGCCACAACTATGAAGTAAAGAAAGCCCTATCTAAGCAAGAGATGGCTAGTGCTTCGTCCAGCCAAAGAGGTCGAAGTGGTTCTGGAAACTTTGGAGGTGGTCGTGGAAGTGGTTTTGGTGGAAATGACAACTTTGGTCATGGAGGAAACTTCAGTGGTTGAGGTGGCTTTGGTGGCAGCTGATATGGTGGCAGTGGGGATGGCTATATGGATTTGGAAATGATGGAAGCAATTTTGGAGGTGGTGGAAGCTACAATGATTTGGGCAATTACAATAATCAATCTTCAAATTTTGGGCCTATGAAAGGAGAAAACTTTGGAGGCAGAAGCTCAGGCTTTTATGGTGGTGGAGGTCAATACTTTGCCAGACCATGAAACCAAGGTGGCTATGGCAGTTCCAGCAGCAGCAGTAGCTACGGCAGTGGCAGAAGGTTTTAATTCTGCCAGGAAACAAAACTTAACAGGAGAGGAGAGCTAGAGAAGTGACAGGGAAGCTACAGGTTACAACAGATTTGTGAACTCAGCCAAGCACAGTGGTGTCAGGGCCTAGCCGCTACAAAAAAGACATGTTAGACAATACTCATGTGAATGGGCAAAAAAAAACTCGAGGACTGTATTTGTGACTAATTGTATACGGGTTATTTTAGTTTCTGTTCTGTGGAAAGTGTAAAGCATTCCAACCAAGGGTTTTAATGTAGATTCCCCACCCCCCCCCCCCGCGTCCATGCTGTTGATTGCTAGTAATAGTCTGATCATGACGCTGATTAAATGTGTCTTAAAAAAAAAAAGTCCTCTTGCCGAAACCGGTTTGGCTCAATGGATAGAGCGTCGGCTTGGGGACTGAAGGGTCCCGGGTTCGATTCCGGTCAAGGGCATGTACCTTGGTTGCGGGCATATCCCCGGTGGGGGGTGTGCAAGAGGCAGCTGATCGATGGCTCTCTCTCATCAATGTTTCTAACTCTCTATCTCTTTCCCTTCCTCTCTGTAAAAAATCAATAAAATATATATTTTAAAAAAAAAAAAAGTCCTCTTAATAAGAATAACATTTTTCGTTCTGTTTTTTTTTTTAATATATTTTTATTTATTTCATAGAGGAAGGGAGAGGAAGAGAGAGATAGAAACATCAATGATGAGAAGAAGTCATTGATTGGCTGCCTCCTGCACGTTGGACCGCGCCCACAACCCAGGTATGTGCCCTTGACCAGAATTGAACCTGGGAACCATTAGTTCGCAAGCCGATGCTCTATTCACTGAGCTAAACTGGCTAGGGCGAGAATAACATTTTTCTGTCCATGATCTCTTCATTTACATGTAGTTAATCTAGAAAAAGGGAATGGACCCAACAGCAAAAGCAGAAGCTGCATCACTTTTTAACATACCAAAGTAAATTGTTAAAGATCAAATAATTATTTATTTTCAAGTAAACTGCAGACTTCAAAGAGAGCTGCTATGATGGTTAGTATTAAATAAAAATAGAAAAAACTGAATCTTACCAACATCCAGCAATCACACTTCTAGGTATTTATGTAACGTAACCGAAAACTTATATCCACATAAAACCTGCACACAAATGTTTATGGCAGCTGTATTCATAATCACCAAAAGTTGAAAGCTACCAAGATTTCCTTTAATAGGTAAATGGGTAAACGAACATCTATACAATAAAATGTTGTTGAGCAATAAAAGAAAATGAACTATTACAGCACAAAAAGAAATGGAAGACTCTTAAATACATACTGTTAAGTGAAAGAAGACAGTCTGGCTCTCACTGGTTTGGCTCAGTGGATAGAGCATCGGCCCACAAACTGAAGGGTCTCGGCTTCGATTTTGGTCAACGACACGTACCTTGGATGCAGGCTTGATCCAAGGCCCTGGTCAGAGTTCGTGTGGGACGCAACTAATCAATGTGTCTCTTTCACATCGATGTTTCTTTCTCTCTGTCTCTCCCACTCCCTTCCACTCTCTCTAAAAATCAATGGAAAAATATCCTTGGGGCCGAGACCGGTTTGGCTCAATGGATAGAGCGTCGGCTTGGGGACTGAAGGGTCCCGAGTTCGATTCCGGTCAAGGGCATATACCTTGGTTGCGGGCATATCCCCAATAGGGGGTGTGCAAGAGGCAGCTGATCGATGACTCTCTCTCATCGATGTTTCTAACTCTCTATCTCTCTCCCTTCCTCTCTGTACAAAATCAATAAAATATATTTTAAAAAAAAAGAAAAAAAAAGAAAAGAAAAATATCCTTGGGTAAAGATTAAACAACAAAAAAAGACCATCTAAAAAAGCTACATACTGTATGATTTTAATTATGTTATAATCTGGGCTGTGAGCAGATTGGATGAAAAAGATGAAGGGATTAAGAAGAACAAAATTAATAGTTACAAAATAGTCACAGGGATGTAAAGTACAGCATAGGGAATATAGCTGATAATATTACAATAACCATGTGTGTTGAACACTTTGTAAAGTATATGATTGTCTAACCACTGTCCTGTACACCTGAAACTAAAGTAATATTGATTGTAAACTGTAATTGAAAAATAAAAATTAAAAAATATTATGTGATATTCTGGAAAAGGCAAAACTACAAAGACTGGAGAATCTAAAGATGGAATGCAGAATGTGACAGAATCTGTTACAAACATATGAGACAAGTCAATGGAGGTATGGATTAATAATTCTGATAGTTATACATGTATATTGGGATTGAATATATATTTTTTCTTTTTTTGGAATAATTTAAGTCAATGGATGGCAGAAGATAGGAAACAGGTGTCTCACTGTTGGAGTTACACATTAGAAAAGGAGACTAGAATGATCCACATGCTAATAGATTAAAATTGCAGATATCTATACACTCATATTTAGCTTCATATAACAGAGAAGTTACATATATAAATACTTATAGGTATGTGTATATACACTGGTTAAGTATAAATATATTTTTTTCTGCTCTGTCAGCTTAAAGGGCAACACCCAGTAGCGGTGCACATGCCTAGGACCCAGATCATGGTTTGTAGTACATTGTCCAATAAAATAAAATAGGGCTCCTTAGAGACATGGCTGATTCTAGGGGTGGGACAGGAAATACAGAAGATAAACCTGGAGCCTGTTGTAGTGCCAGAAAGTAAAGAACTATTGGTAAAATATCAGTTTGTTTGTTGTTGTTATTTGTTTCCCAGTGGCCACAGCTAAAATGATGAGCACTAAAATAAAGCAGTATTGCATCAAGTCCATACTGATAAAAAAATAAATAAAGAGATGACTGAATAAATAGGGAAGAAATCTCTGGTGCAGAAGAATTCAAAAAATTTTACGTAGATACTCTGCATAACTCCTGTTCTTTGGGTGTGGGCTGCACAGAGTGGCTTCCTTACAGAGGGCACAGTTTGTAAAGGGGGAGAAAGAAGTCACTTTATAGAAGAAATCTGACACACACTACCTCAGCCAGGCAATCAAGGTCAACATCAAAAGTCATAAACCATTTTGATAGTAGATACCCATGATGTGATGTTAATGAAAATGACATTATCTCTGTGGTCTTCCTCCCCAAAACACCAGTCTAATAGTGAGAAAAACATCATATACCAATTGAGGGATATTCTACAAAATATCTGACCAGTACTTATCAAAACTAATTCATAAAAAACAACAAAAATCTGAGAAACCATCAGAGCCAAGAGGAGACATGGCCACTAAATGTAATGTGGTATGCTGGATAGGAACATGTAACAAAGATATTAAAACAAAAAAACAAAAAACTAAGGTAACCTGGCCAATGTGCTCAATGGTTATAGCACCACTGGGGGCATGTGTGGGATGCAGCCAATGTATCTCTCTCACATCGATGTCTCTCTTTCTCTGGGTTCCTCCCTCCCTTCCACTCTCTTTAAAAAAAGCAATGGAAAAAATATCCTCAGGTGAGGATTAACAAGATAACACTAACAACAACAAAAATTAAAGCAGTTTGAATAATATAGACTTTAATTAACAATAATGTATCAACACTGGCTCGTTAATTGTAACAAATGTACCATGTTAATGTAAGATGTAAATGACAGGGAGAAAATATGTAGAAAAATATATAAATGATTAATAAAGATGATCTCCAAGTATATGAGGTTATAAATTGCTTCAGTATTTAAACTTTTAACAAAAAAGTATGGGGACGAGCTGGAGGGAGTCAAGGGGGGGAAAAGGGGAACATACGTAATATTTTCAACAATAAAGGCTTATTTAAAAGAAACACACCAAAAAAAGTAAACATTTTGGTAAAGAAAGAAGTCTATTTTTAAAGAGAGAATAAAGCAAAGTAATGAAGGTTAAATTCCAAATGTCATAGCCACAGCAATCGGACAAGAAGAGATAAAAGGCATCCAAATTAGAAAGGAGGAAGTAAAACTCTCAGTGTTCACAGATGACATGGTATTACACATAGAAAACCCTAAAGACTCCACCAGGAAACTACTGTACTTAATAAATGAATATGGCAAGGTATCAGGATACAAAACCAACAGCCAGAAATCAATGACATTTTTATATACCAATAATGAACTCTCCAAAGGAGAAACTAAACTAACAATCCCATTTACCATTGCAACAACAAAAAATAAAATACCTAAGAATAAACTTAACCAAGGAGGTAAAAGACCTATACTTGGAAAACTATAATACATTGAAAAAAAGAAATACAGTAAGATACAAAAAAACAGAAATGTACACTATGATCATGAATTGGAAGAATTAAAATCATTAAAATGTCTATACTACCCAAAGTAATCTATAAATTCAACCCAATCCCTATTAAAGTACCTATGGCATACTTCACAGAATTAGAATACTCCAAAAATTTATATGGAACCATAAAAGAAATCATGAGAAAGAATGAAGTTGGAAGGATCAGAATACCAGATTATCAAACTATACTATGAACCCATTATAACCAAAACAGCCTGGTACTGGCACAAGAACAGGCATATAGACCAATGGATCAGAACAGAAACCTCAGAAATTGACCCAAACCATATGGTCCATTAATATTTGATAAAAGAGGCAAGAACATACAATGGAGTAAAGCTTCTTCAACAAATGGTGCTGGGAAAACTGGACAGACACATGCAAAAAGATGAAACTAGACCACCAACTTATACCATACACAAGAATAAACTCAAAATGGATAAAAGACTTAAATGTAAGCCAAGAAACCATAAAAATCTTAAAAGAAAACATAGGCAGTAAAATCTCAGATATCTCACATAGCAGAATTTTTGCCAATATATCTCCTAGGGTAAAGGAAATAAAGGAGAAAATAAATAGGATTACTTCAAAATAAAAAGCTTCTGCACAGCAAAGAAACCACCATCAAAATGAACCCACTGTATGGGAGAACATTTTTGCCAATGATACATCTGATAAAGTTAATATCCAAAATATAAAAAGCTTTCCACAGCTACTGGTCTGCAGCTGTTCTCCTGGTGGTAGTTGTGGCATTCCTCTGTGGGAAAGAAATTGTTACATGATCAAACACCACTTTCTTGGCAAAATAGAAAGTGGGCATATGTGTGACAAACATGAGATGTATTCCATTATTTTGTGTGGCTAAGGAGATGATCTTGAAAATCAAGATTTATTGTGGCCCAGCTGGCATGGCTCCGTGGTTGAGCATTGACTTATGAACCAGAAGGTCATGCTTTGATTTCTTTCCAGTTAGGGCGCATGCCCGGGTTAGGGCACAGGCTCAATCCCTGGTATGGGACGTGCAGGAGGCAGCCAATCAGTGATTCTCTCGCATCATTGATGTTTCTACCTCTCCCTCTCTCTTCCTCTCTGAAATCAATAAAAATAATTTTAAAAAAAGATTTTTGTCTGGACTAAGGTAAAAAGATATAATTACTTAAATAATGCTAAAAAATTTTTCAAAATATAAAAAACACTCATACAACTCAACAAGGAAGACAACAATCCAATTACAAAATGGGCAGAACAGCCCTAGCAGGTTTGGCTCAGTGGACAGAACGTAAGTCTGTGAACTGAAGGGTCTGGGGTTCAATTCCAGTCAAGAGCACGTACCTTGGTTGCAGGCTCTTCACTGACCAGCCCAGGCTCTGGTTGGGACGTGTGCAGGAGGCAACCAATTGATGTGTTTCTCTCACATCAATATTTCTCTCTGTCTTTTCCTCTCTCTTCCCTCTCTCTGAAACTCAATGGAAAAATAACCTTGGGTACTATCTGGTTTGGCTCAGTGGATAAGCGTCAGCCTGAGGACTGAAGGGTCCCAGGTTCGATTCCAGTCTAGGGCATGTACCTTGGTTGCGGGTACATCCCCAGTAGGAGGTGTGCAGGAGGCAGGTGATCGATGTTTCTCATTGATGTTTCTAACTCTCTATCCCTCTCCCTTTCTCTCTGTAAAAAAAAAAAAAAAAAAAAGACCTGAATAGACATTTTCCCAAAGAGGAACGACATATAAATGGCCAGGAAACATATGAAAAAAATACTCAGTCACTAATCATAAGAGAAATGCAAATTAAAACCACAATGAGATAACACTTCACATCAGTCAGAATAGCTATCATCAAAAAAATCAACAAGCATCCTCACTGGCAAGGATGTGGGGTAGGGGTGGGGGGAAGGCAACGCAAGTGCACTCCTGGTGGGAATGCAGACTGGTGCAGCCACTATGAAAAACCGTATGTAGTTTCCTGAAAAAATTAAAAATGGAAATGTCCGTTTGACCCAGCGATCCCACTTCTGGGAATATATCCTAAAAATCCCGAAACATCAATCAAAAAGAATATATGCACCTCTACGTTTAGAACTAGAACATGAATTCGTGCATGGGTGGGGTCGCTCAGTGTGTCCTGTGGGAACTGGGCCCAAAAGACAGTCCAACACTGCCTGCCACTCCTGCTCACCCCAGCCCCACTGCACCCAGTCTGGCACCTGTCCTGAGTGGGATGAGAGCAGGGGCTGGGACACGATCAGCCCTCCGGGCGGGCAGTGACATGCCCTTGCTAGCCCAGGATTAGGATCCGTACCACTGACGTTCGCACCAGTTGCTGGGAGCCACCTGGTGGCTGCTTTTATATCATTTCTTCCTTGCAGAGCTTCTAGGGAGGGAAAGCAGCTGCGGTGTCCGAGGCCAACTTCTAGGAGGCCAGCAGGTCTACTGAGGGAGGGAGTGGCTGCCGCTGAGCTGGTAGGCCACTAGGATGTGTCTGTCAGCTGAGCGGCACACCCCCTGTGGGAGCACAATGACCACCGGGGGGACAGCTCCTGTGGTGAGTGTCTGCTTCCTGGTGGTCAGTGCGCGTCACAGCGACCAGTCAACCGGTCGTTCGGTCACTTAGGCTTTTATATAGATAGATAGCTAAGATTTGGAAAGAGCTCAAGTACCCATCAGTAAATGAATGGACAAAAAAGCTGTGGGACATTTACACTATGGAATACTACCTTTATATATAAAAGCCTAAGCAACTGAATGACTGGTTGACCAGTTGACACACAGTGAACACCAGGGGGCAGATGCTCAACGCAGGAGTAGCTCCCTGGTGGTCAGTGCGCTCCTGCAGTGGGAGAGCCGCTCAGCTGGCTGCCGGACGCCAGGCGCTGGGCTCACGGCTAGCAAGTGTAGCTACAGTGGCGCGGGCCTCTCCTACCTCTGCAGCAGCACTACCAAGTGGTGGTGGCGGCAGCAAGCACAGTGGGGCCAGGATGAGCAGGAGTGGCAGGGTGCCCAGCCCGGGCTCAGGCTCTTCCCTGTCCGCCTGCTGTTTCACACACCACTACATCCCTCGAGGGATGTTGGACTGCCTGTTTCTACCTGATCTCCGCAGGCCTGGCCGAAACCAGCAGTTTGACATCACCCAAGGGATACTGGATTGCAAGAGGGCGCAGGCCAGGCTGAGGGAACCCACCAATGCATGAATCCATGCACCGAGTCTCTAGTGCAGCTATAAAAAAAAGAGGGTCTCTTACCTTTGGGATGAGTCTCTAACAGTATATTTCTTTTCTTTTCTTTTCTTTTTTTTTAAAAAAGTGATTCAGAGGGAAGGGATAGAAACATTAATGAAGAGAATCCCTGCACGCCCCCTGCTGGGAATCAAACCCTGACCTGCTTCTTAGATCGACACTCAACCACTGAGCAACACTGGCAGGTCATCTAACAGCTTATTTCTTTTTCTTTAATATCTTATAGCTCTGGAATAAGAGAACTGTGCTATATTTTTGTGAAGCTCTGCCAGCATCCTTTTGTATTAGGGTAATAAAAGATTTGTTTAAAGAATAGCAGTAGAAAAGAACTTACTGCCCTCAAATATCAGGTTAAGAAGAAATATCAACTTGCTCCAACTTACAAGAGTTGTGCCGGCGACGGAAACTTTTGGACTGACTCAAAGGCTCCATGTGCCTGTCCACATAGCTCTTGGAACACTGCTGCTGCTGTGGGGAAACAGCAGCATCCTGGCTCTTCACATCTGTCCTCTTAGGGATGTTTTGAGGGGCACTGCTGGAAGAGGTTGGCTTCTTGACCAACCTGCCCGTGCCATTCTGATTGATACCCACTTGGTACCCAATACCAGAAGGGCCTAATTCTGTTTGATGAAGGTCTCCAAAATGTTGGTTTTCTCCAGGACCTGGTATCTCCAGAATTCTTAACTCCATAATGTCACCTGCCCTGAAATGCACAAAAGAATCCAACTCTTAAAACTACAATAGTGGTAACAGTGATGAAACTGAAATCAATAGCAACCAACCATGTCAATCTTGTGGCCGGTGGGCCCCAAGTTTGACATGCTTGAGCTATACCTTTGCAAGGCTGCATTTCAATGAGTTATCAAAGACAAAAAGTAGAAAAGGTGGTAGATCACTTAAAGACAAGACAGCCACCAACATTCAATAGACTCAGCACTGGTCTTTAAAGAATCCTATTGTTAATCATAAAACTATTATTAGTATCTTAGATTTCCAGAATATTTAATAACTTTTTTTCATTCATTTACTCACTTGCTCCTTCAGAAGGCATATACATAGTACTTAATATATGGTAAGCCTTGCACTGGAAATGGGGTATATAGAGATGAAAAGCAATACATGCCTACAAAGAACTCACAGTCTAGTCAGCATAAAAGACAAGCAGATAATCAAAAGTGTTAAATACTATGACATAAGTGTGCGTAAGAGACTAGAGAAACTAAAAGGAAAATACAGACATTTGTTTGGCAGAGATCAATGAAACACGTATGCTAGGTCTGGGTGGGTATGGAAAATAAGAGTTGTCCAAGCAAGAGAGGCATTTAAAGCCAAGGCTCAGAGGCTAAGAAAATGTGGCCCATTTGATGAACTGCAAATGCTATGGTGTGACTAAAAGGAAGGGTGTTTATAGAGGGCCATGAGGAGGCAAGGCCTGTGAAGGTAATCAATCAGGAGCCAGTCATGGATTTTTCTAGTGGCTGTAGGTGAAGAAACCAGAGTTAGGAAACCAGGCAAGAAGTAGGAGGGGATAAATAGGGCAAGTGACAATGAAAAGAGAGAAGGAAAAATACAACCATGAGACATTTGAAATTCACAGGATTTGGTGACAGGAACATCAAAGAGAAATAGTAATTTATTATGGTACTGAAGTTTCTAACTTGAGTAGAAGGTGTCATTAAGGGTAGATCTTGGGGCGGGGGAGGAATCTGCAGTAACAAATCCAGCTTTGAATTTTTTTTCTAAAAAAATATTCTTATTGATTTGAGAGAGAGAGAAAGGAGAGAGAGAGAGAGAGAGAGAGAGAGAGAGAGAGAGAGAGAGGGAAATAGAGAGAGGAACATCAATGTGAGAAACATCAATCAGTTGCCTCCCTCACATACCCTAACTGGGGATCAAACCTGAATCCCGGGTATATGCCCTAATCAGGATTCAAACAGGTGATCCTTTGGTGCATGGGACAATGCTCAACCAACTGAGCCACACCAGTCAGGACAGCTTTGAAAATCTTAAATTGAAGAATTAAGGATATCTACCTCAAAATGACCAGAAGACAAAATGTCTGAAGTTCAGAAAATGGGTCTAAATTAAAGATTTGATATAGGCAAACAGAGAAGTCACCAGTAACAATGGCCAGTTTATAAATATTCTCAAGGGGATAAATGACATGATATATGCAAACATTAAACTCTAGTATTTAGTTATTAAAAATTAAATAAATGTTTATTATTACTACTCATCCTATGTAAAAAAGAGGCAACATGCAAATTAACTCTCTCACCCTCACAAGATGGCTGCCTACAACCAGGCTGGCAGAGAGGTTAGTGAGGGATGACCCAATGACTGAATAGCAGGCCACATGGGGCGACCAGGGCAGCAGGGGAGTTAGTGAAGGATGACCAAACAACTGAACAGCAGACTGTGTGGGGTGACCAGGCTGGTGGGGGAGTCGTGAGGGGCAATCAAGTCAGCAGGTGTGTGTGTGTGTGTGTGTGTGTGTGCGCGCGCGCGCGCGCGCACGTAATTGGGGGTGACCAGGCCAGCGGGGGGGGGGGGGGGCAGTTAGGGGCAATCATGCCTGCACACAGAGGCAGTAAGAAGCAATCAGGTTGGCAGGGGGCAGGGTGGGGAGGAGAGGCAGTTAGGGGTGACCAGGCAGGAAGGCAGGACAGTGACTAGGAGCCAGTGGTCCAGGGTTGTGAGAGGGATGTCTGACTGCCGGTAGCCTAAACTGGCAGTCGGACATCCACCAAGGGATCCTGGATTGGAGAAGGTGCAGGCTGAGCTGAGGGGAACCCACCTCCATGCATGAATTTCGTGCACTGGGCCTCTAGTATATTTATATACTGTATATTAGACCCCTAGAACTATAAGAAATGCAAAAACTTGACTGTTAGTAACTCATTCTCGAATTGCCCTCCTTAAAAATAAAATTGCCCCCCTGTGGGGCATGTGCTCCATGTTGGAAACCACTGGACTAGAGAATGAGGCCACAAAAGGAATGAAGACAGACTACTTAGCTCTGAAAAGAACTATGAGTGTAAAAAGAAGGAAATGATAGTTGCAAATGCAAGTTGTATGTCAGATGAGGGCAGAATGTGTACTACAGGGGAAGCCTGGGAATATTAAAGAGGAAAGAGAATAACAGTTGAAACTAAAGACACACAAAAGATGGACAGGGTCTCAAAGATGATAGAAAAGGATAGCATATAAAGCACCTCTACTAATAAAAGGGTAATATGCTAATTAGATCGGGAGACTTTCTGGGAGATCTTCTGGACAAAGCCATGGTGGCAGGGCTGAGGCAGAGGTGGTTAAAGGTGATTAGACTAGGAGGGGAGGCCAGTTGGGGGACTAGCAGGCCGGCAGGGTGGGGGCAGTTGGGGGCGATCAGGCCAGGAGACGGTCAGTTGGGGGCAAAAAGGCCGGGGGGGGGGGCAGTTGGAGATGAGCAGGCCGGCAGGCAGAGTGGTTAGTGGTTAGTGGCGATCTGTCAGGCAGGCAGGTGAGTGGTTAGGAGACAGTGGTCCCAGATTGCGAGTGGGGTCCCAGATTAGAGAGGGTGCAGGCTGGGCTGAGGGACAACCCCCCACCCCATGCCTGAATTTCATGCACTGGGCCTCTAGTACATGATAAGGTGAGTCCTGAACACAAAGGAAATATTTCTATTGAGACTTCAGAGGAGGTAAGAAATAAGATTGGATACACCTACAGAAAAGGTTATGTGAGGGTATTATTCAGAAAGTTAAGGAAGCTCTTGTCTGATAGTCTTTTTTTTTTTATTTTTATAAATAACATAAGTTTGCCACACTGGTAAAAAGAGGGATGTGAAGACAACTGAACTTCAGATATGCTAGAAAACACTAAGAAAAATACATCCTTTTAGCTAAGAACTTTAACTACTGGCCACATTGTGCTTCTGGAGCTAAGTTATGATATAGATCTACAGAGAGCTGCAGTTATACAAGGGAAAACCAGTAACAACCTCAGAGTAAGAAAGCACAGTGATACAAAACTGAGAAGTAAAATCTGAAGTCATAAAAGGAAACAGAAAGATTCTAAATTTGACCCATCCATTTAAATAATATAACACTGCTTGCTTGGTAGAGGTAAGAAAAAGATTTCACAAACCCCGAACCATTAGCTGAAAGCCAATTATGATAGTTTAATGAAACAGCAGCAGGACTGCAAAATCTCACCTCTGACAAGACTGTATTCAAAAATAGCACTACACAAGAGAAAACTGGCAATCTGGCCTAGGTTCAGATCACCAGATTACCAGATTAGATTTGAAAGAATCAGTCAGGATACTCACCTGAAGGTGACTTCAGGCACAAGGCACTTCACTCCATTGTGGAAAGGTCGAGTGAGAGAAATGGTTTGGCTGACCTGATCAACTGCTGAGACTCTTCCCTGATAAACACCCAAGCTATCTCCACAGTTGATGGACACAATACTGCCCAGCCAATCAGTAGCCATGTTTCAGATGTGAGACCACTGTGGAGAGAAGAAACCAGGCAGAATACCTTAAGAAATAGACAAATCTTTAATTAAATTCAGTAAAGAATTACATCAGGCTCTGTATCATGTGTTGCTTAATAATACATATTAATATTCTGTCACATCCTTAATTGATGTAATAAAACATAAAAAGTAACTTTTTTCCAGAAGGAGTATGCATATTAATGAAAAAGCAGTATCATATAACATGTATATATAAAGATCTTACAATTGCTTTAAAGTACATGTACTAAAGATACATATTTACCCAGATATCAAATCACACAAACTATAACTTGTTTATAACCTATTATATTTTAATATAACTGCCATTAGAATGCTTTCAAAAACAATATGAGGAAATAATATATTAAAAATATTGGTAATGCAGAGTAGCTCATATCAGAATAACCCTCTTGAAATAATAAATTCTGGACAAAATTTTTCTTTAAAAGCTGGCTGAAGGCATTACAGAACACTACGCCTAACAATTACAGAATATACATTATTTTTAAGTTTACCCGGAATGCTCACCAATGTATGCTGTGCCTTAACTAGTACCAATTCATTTCAAAGGACTGATATCAGTCCACAATAAAACTCAATTTGAAATTGATAACAATAGATCTCAAATATTTGGAAGTTTAAGCAAGACATTTCTAAATAACCTGTGGGTCGAGGAAGAAATAAAAAGAGAAGTTAGAAAATAGTTCAAACTCAGTGATAATGAAAGTGCAACATTTGTGTAACAAACTGAAAACAGTTTTTAAAGCCCAGCCAGTGTGGTTCAGTGGTTGAGCATCGACCTATGAACCAGGAGGTAACAGTTCAATTCCTGGTCAGGGCACATGCTCACGACACAGGCTTGATCCCTGATGGGGCATATAAGAGGCAACAAACGAATGTTCTCTCTCATCGATGTTTCTACCTCTCTTCCCTCTCCCTTCCTCTCTCTAAAATCAATAAAAACATATTAAAAACAGTACTTAAAGAGAAAATTAGAGCTTTAAGTACTTATATTAGAAGAGGAAAAAAGTTCAAAACCAAAGATTGAAGACTCTATCTTAAGAAGCTAGGAAAAAAAGAGCAAATTAATCCAAAATAATTAGAAAGAAAATAAAGCATATAAATCACTAAAACAGGAAACAATTTAGAAAAATAAACAAAACCAAATATTAGTTATTTGAAAACAATAAAGTTTATAAACCTTTAACTACTAGACTAATCAAGAAATAAAGATAAAACACATATTGAAACATCAGAAATAAATCAGGAGACATCACAGGCATTAAAGAGGTAACTTTATGACAGTAAACCTGATAACTTACATGAAACAGAGAAGTTCTTTGAAACACAAAAGTTACCAAAATGGATACAAGAAGAAATAAAAAATCTGGTAGCTTTACATCTATTTTAAAAACTGAATCCATCAAGAAAATGAGAAATCATGTACTAAGAAAATATTTGTAAAAAATATTCCTGATAAAGGATTATTATCCAAAGTATATAAAGAACTTAACAATCACCCGGCCGGCGTGGCTTAGGGGTTGAGCGTCGACCTAGGAGCCAGGAGGTCATGGGTCAATTCCCCATCAGGGCCCATGCCCAGGTTATGGGCTCCATTCCCACTGTGGGGTGTACAGGAGAATCAATCAGTGATTCTCTCTCATCATTGATGTTTCTGTCTGTCTTTCTTCCTCTCTCTTCCTCTCTTAAGTCAATAAAAATATTGTATATTAAAAAAGAAAATGAACAATCTGATTTTAAAAATGGGCAAAATATCAGGCCCATTTTAAAAATCAGATTGTTCATTTTCTTGAAGATATGTAGATGGCAAATAAGCATATGACAAGTTGCTCCACATTATATGTCATTAGGGGAATGCAAATTAAAACAGCAATGAGATACTACTACATACCTACTAGAATGGCCAAAATCTAAAACACTGACAACATGAAATGCTGGTGAGGATATGGACCAAGAAGAGTTCTCATTCATTGCTGATGAAAATGCAAAGTGGTACAGCCACTTTGGAAGACAGTTTGGTAGTTTCTTACAATACTAAATATACTTTTACCATATAGTCCAGAAATCATACTCCTTGGTATTTACCCAAATGAGTTTTAAAAAAGCTGAACACAGATGTTTATAAAAGCCTTATCTACAACTGCCAAAATCTGAAAGCAACCAAAAAGTGTTCATGTAAGTGGATATATAGACAATGGAATATTATTCAGACCTAAAAAGAAATGAGTTATTAAGCCATGAAAAGAAACTGGATATTACTAAGTAAATGGGTATTACTAAGTAAAAGAAGCCAATCTAAAAAGGCTATGTACTATATGATTCCAACTATATGATATTCTGGATAAGGCAAAACTATGGAGATAGTAAGAAGATCAGTAGTTGGCAAAAATAATCCAAAGGAAACAACATAGCATTTACAACAAATAGTACTGGAACAAAGAGGTATTCATCAATAAAAATAAACATTGACTTAAGTCTCATAACTTTAATAAACATTTATTCAAAATGTATCTTGAGCTTAAATGTAAAAATATCAAACTATAATACTTTCAGAAAAAAGATATGCCAGCCTGATCACCCTCTAACCACTCCCCAAAGCAACCTACCTAATAAAAGAGCAACATGCAAATTAACCATCACTTCGCTCAAGCCACGCCCACTAGCCAATCAGAGCAAGTATGCAAATTAACCCCAACCAAGATGGCTGCAGCCATACAGAGCAGTTGACAGGCTTGGGTTTCCCAGGCAATAGAGGAAGCCAAGCTTTCC
Organism: Pipistrellus hanaki; assembly: GCF_964339955.1. Lineage (NCBI taxonomy): Eukaryota > Metazoa > Chordata > Mammalia > Chiroptera > Vespertilionidae > Pipistrellus > Pipistrellus hanaki. The sequence goes on along the minus strand of NC_140503.1, from coordinate 98,358,907 downwards.
ACCTGCCCTAGCCAGCCTAGGCCTCCACTCAAGGATACAAAGTTTCAATTATAGAAGGTAAATCCCAAGAAAAATGGCGGCAGCCACGGAACTGGAAAGAGCAGGCTAGGGTTGCCCCCGGCAATGGAGGAAGCAAAGCTTTCCACCTGTCCTAGCTGGTCTAGGCCTCCACTCCAGGCTACAAAGTTTCAATTATAGAAAATACATAAAACCAAACAGAAATGGCAGCAGCCACAGAGTGAGCAGGGGCTTGGCTCTGCTCCAGGTTGCAAAGTTTCAATTGGAGAAGGTAAATAAATTCCAGATACCAGGGCCTCTGCTTGGGTCACCAGGGGGTATGGCTGGCCTGCAAACCACCACAGGCCCCCTCGCCCAGGCCACCCCACAGCCCAAGGGAACGCCCACCCTGATCTGGGCCACCTTTCAGGGCAAACCAGCTGGTCCCCACCTGTGCACCAGGCCTCTATCCTATCTAATAAAAGAGTAATATGCAGGTTGACCATCACTCCAACACACAAGATGGCAGCCCCCATGTGGTCAAAGATCCTGCCCCTATGTGGATACAAGATGGCCACCACAAGATGGCCAGCAGGGGAGGGCAGTTGGAGTCGATCAACCTTGTAGGGGAGGGCATATAGGGGTGGCCAGGCTGGCAGAGGAGGGAAGTTGGAGGCAAACAGACTGTCAGGGGAGCAGTTAGACATCAATCAGGCTGGCATGGGAGTGGTTAGGGGGTGATCAGGCTGGCAGGCAAGCAGTTGGAAGCCAGCAGTCCTGGATTGTGAGAGAGTCTGACTGCCCGTTTAGACCCAATCCCACTGAGTCTAACATCCCTCGAGGGGTCCCAGATTGGAGAGGGTGCAGGCTGGGCTGAGGGAAATCCCCTCACCCCTTGCAGAATTTCCGGCACCAGGCCTCTAGTGATCCATAAAAAGAGAAATTGATCAATCGGACTAATTTTATTTTTTAAATTTATTTCAGAGAGAGGAAGGAAAGGGAGAGAATGACAGAAACATCGATGGGCTGCCTCCTACATGCCTACGGGGAACCCAACACACAACCTGGGCATATGCCCTGACTGGGAATTGAACCAGTGACCTCCTGGGGTGTGGGAGACACTTAACCATCTGAGCCAAACAGGCTGGGCTCAACTGGGCTTCTTGAAAATTAAAAACATTGCCAAAACTGGTTTGGCTCAGCGGATAGAGTGTTGGCCTGGGAACTGAAGGGTCCCGGGTTCAATTTCGGTCAAGGGCATGTACCTTGATTGCAGGCACATCCCCAGTGGATCCCAGACGTGCAAGAGGCAGCTGATCAGTGATTCTCTCTCATCGATGTTTCTAACTCTCTCTCTCTCTCCCTTCCTCTCTGTAAAAAACAATAAAATATATTTAAGAAAAAAGAAAATTAAAATTATTTATTCTGAAAAGACTTTAGGAGAAAAAAAAGGACACATTACAGACTGGAAGAAAATATTTGCAAACTACATATGGACAAAAACAAAGTGATAGTATCTAAAATATATTTTTTAAAAGTCTAAAAACCCAATAGTAAAATCAGAACTAAAATAACCCAATCAAAAGGGGGCATGAAAAGCTATTTCAACAAAGATATCAAATAGCACATGGAGCCCTGGCTGAATTGGAGTGTCATCCTGTGCACCAAAAGGTTGATGGTTCTAGTCTCAGTCGGCGCACATATAGGAGGCAACCAATCAATGTCTCTCTTTTACATTGATGTTTCTCTCTATTTCTCCCCCTCACTCTTCCTCTCTTTCTAGTCAATAAACATATCCTGAGGTGAAGATAAGAAAAAAGCACGAGTCCGACTGATGCGGCTCAGTGGTTTAGTGTCGACTTATGAACCATGAGGTCACGGTTCAATTACCTGTCAGGGCACATGCCTGGGTTGTGGACTTGATCTCCAGTGTAGGGCATGCAGGAGGCAGCCAATCAATGGTTCTCTCTCATTACTGTTGTTTTTGTATCTCTCTCCTCCCTTCCTCTCTGAAATCAACAACAACAAAAATATTTTTTAAAAAGCACATGAGCCAAGACCAGTTTGGCTCAGTGGATAGAGGGTCGGCCTGCGAACTGAAAGGCTCCATGTTCGATTCTGGTCAAGAGCATGTACCTTGGTTGTGGGCACATCCCCAATGGGGGGTATGCAAGAGGCAGCTGATCGATGTTTCTAACTCTCTATTCCTCTCTCTTCCTCTCTGTAAAAAATCAATAAAATATATATATATATATATAAAAAAATTTTAAAACTTAATTTAAAAAAGTAAATAAAAAGCACATGAAAAAATATTTAACATCATCAACCATTAAGGAAATGCAAATTAAAACCATAATGAGGCATCATTACACATCTATGCTAAACTAAAAAATACTGATCGTACCAAGTGCTGACAAGAATGTAGAAAAACTGTATTACTCATGCATTATTGATATTTATATTAATAATGTAGCCATTATTAAATATATTTAATAGTGTAGCCATTCTGGAAAACAATTTGACAACTTATAAAAAATCTAAACACGCAACTACTATATGATCCAGAAAATGCACTACTTGTCATTTATCCCAAAAGAATGACTCAGGTTTACACAAAAATCTTTACATGGATGTTTTTATCATGTTTATTCCTAATAACCTCAAACTGGAAGCAACCCAGACGACCATCAACAAGTGAATGGTTAAACGAACTGTGGCCCTGGCCGGTTTGACAGTGGATAGAGCATCAGCCTGTGGACTGAGGGGTGTTGGGTTTGGTTCCGGTGAAGGGCGCATGCCTGGGTTGCAGGCTCAGTCCCCAGTGTGGGGTGAGTGGGAGGTGACTATTCAATGGTTTCCTCTCTTCATTTACTATGTTTCTGTGTCTCTCTCCCTCTCCCTCCCTCTCTGAAATAAAAATATATTTTAAAAAACAAAACTGTATACATCCATATGATGAGAATGAAAAAAGCCAGCCCCAAAAGGTTACATTTTGTATCATTCTATATGTAGAACACTCTAGAAATGACAATCTATAGAAAATGGAGAAGAGATTAATATTTCCCAAGGGGCAGGGAAGAGGTAGCAACAGGAGGAAAACAGGAATGTCTATAAAAGAGCACCATAAAGTATTCTGGTAATGAAAATGTTCTGTGTCTTAACCATATCAATGTCAACATTCTTGCAGTGATATTGTGCTATATATATTTTTTAATTTTTAAAATATATATTTTATTAAATTTTTACAGAGAGAAAGAGAGAGGGATAGAGAGTTAGAAACATTGATGAGAGAGAATCACCAATCAGCTGCCTCTTGGACCCCCGCACCGGGGATGTGCCCGAAACCAAGGCACATGCCCTTGACCAGAATCAAACCTGGGACCTTTCAGTCCGTTCTATCCACTGAGCCAAACCGGTTTTGGCTATTGTGCTATACTTTTTTAATCAGGTAGCATACATGGAATTTCTCTGTATTATTTCTTACAAATGCATATACATGTACAATGATCTCAAATAAAAAGTTTATAATAAAAAACCAAGGTCTTCAATTTTAGAGGAAGATGGCTGTTGAAGGGAAGGAAGGCTGCAAGATAGTGTATGAGTGAGAGAAGGAAAGAACAGTGTGTGGACCCATGGGGAGTGTCTATTTGTAGTGAGGGACAGCTATATTCCAAGGGACTGTTGGGGACTGACCGGGCAGCCTCCACTGCTGCTGAAATCTCTCCCAGAGCGACTGGCTCTGCCGCAGAGACCGCGCCATATTGAAGGGGAGAATGGCTGTGATCAAACCCTAGCCTTACCTTCAATGAGGAAGAATCGGATAACTCCTGGGACCCTACAACCACTATACCCAGGGACCAGCAGTGAACCCACAAACACCAGGTCGCAAGCAGCGCAAATACACAGACTCGGACAAGCTCTGCACTTTCTCACAGAAAGGTCAGATTTTGCCCAGAGAAAGGTGAGGCGTGCGATCCAGGGTGAAGGAAGAAACATGCACAGCGAGTTCTAGAGGTTCAGACAAAGTCTGTGCCCCACAAAATCTGAGTACATTGTCCAAGAATGTGGAAGGGGGCCCACAGAGGACTTTTACTACCCCACTAACACCACTGGACAAATCCTCTAAACAAAAATCAGCAGAAATATCAATGCTAAATGACACACTAGATCAGGTGGAATTCACTGACATCTTCAGAACATTTCACCCCAAAGCCATAGAATATACAATCTTCTCAAGTGCACATAGATCATTTTCAAAGATAGACAATATGTTGGGAAAGTCTTTTCAAATCCAAGAAGATAGAAATCATATCACACATCTTCTCAGATCACAATAACATAAAAATAGAAATCAAATACAATAAAAACAATTTTAAAAAATCAAACACCTGAAAGTTAAATACCATGCTATGAAACAATGACTGGGTTACCAGAGAGATCAAAGAAGAAATAAAAAGCATAATGGCAACAAAAGACAATGAAAACACAACAATTCAAATCAATGGGGCACAGTGAAAGCAGTCTTGAGAGGGAAGTTCTTAGCTCTATAGGCCTACTGCAAAAAAACAATAAACAATGGTAAAAAATTATCTAACCCTACAACTCAAAGAGTTAGAAAGAGAGCAACAAGAAAAGCCCAGTGTAAGCAGAAGGAAGGAAATAATAAATATCAGAATGGAGATAAACGACATAGAGACCAAAATAACAATACAAAATACCAACAAACCAAGAGTTGGTTCTTTGAAAAGATAAACAAGATTGATGAACCTATAGCCATGTTCACCAAGAAGCAAAGAGAGAGGACCCAAATAAACAAAATCAGAAATGATATAGGTGAAATAACAACAAACCCCACCAAAATACAAAAGATTGTTAAAAAATACTATGAACAGCCCTGACCAGTTTGGCTCAGTGGATAGAGCATAAGCCTGCGGACTGAAAGGTCCTGGGTTCGATTCCGGTCAAGGGCATGTACCTTGGTAGCAGGCACATCCCCAGTAGGGGGTGTGCAGGAGGCAGCTGATCGACGTTTCTCTCACATCGATGTTTCTAACTTTCTATTTCTCTCCCTTCTTCTATGTAAAAATCAATAAAATATATATTTTTAAAAATACTATGAAAATCTTTTCCGCTGAAACCGGTTTGGCTCAGTGGTAGAGCGTCGGTCTGCAGACTGAAAGGTCCCAGGTTCAATTCCGGTCAGGGGCATGTATGTTGGTTGCGGGCACATCCCCGGTACGGGGTGTGCAAGAGGCAGCTGGTCGATGTTTCTCTCATCAACGTTTCTAGCTCTCTATTTCTCTCCCTTCCTCTCTGTAAAAAATCAATAAAATATATATTTAAAAAAAAGAAAAACTCTATTCCAACAAACTGGACAACCTGGAGAAAATGGACATATTCCTAGAAAAATACAACCTTCCAAAACTCAAGAAGAATCTAAAAGTTTCATTATGCCAATAACTATGGAAGAAAATGAAGCAGTCATGAAAAAGCTTCCAGCAAACAGGAGGATCCAAGATGGCTGCTCGGATAGACACCTAACCGCAGCAGCACACAATTTCAATGGAATACAAATAAAATGTAGAGTGGACATTGCCCAGAGCTACAGGTAGTCGACTGACTGAAAATTCTACAACAAGAAGGAAAGAGAAAACCAGAAGGAAAATCAGAGGAGCTGAAAAAAGCCTAAGGTACGGGGACATGCTGAGCGCCCGCCAGCACGCACGCGCCCGCGGAGAGGTCACAGCCGGAGAGGAGAAGAGGGCTGGGGGTGCTGCCTGGCATTCCCTAGCAGGAAGGAAATAAAACCCCCAGCCTGGGCTGAACCCCCGAACCGGCAGCGCTGAGCCCCAGTTATGGGCCAGACCCTGGGGACCCAGGCTCGGGCAGAGGGAGACGGGGCTGTGAGGCGGAATCCCAGGGGAATGGCAAAAAGCAGGGCCCCCGGAGTCACGCGCACATTGCGCGCAGAGGACTGAATGTTGACTCTGATGCTGGATTACCCTAGCCGGAAGAAACAAAGCCTCCGGCGGTGCTGAACCCCAGTCCGGACTGCTCTGAACCCCAGTTCTAGGGCAATCCCTGGGGACCCAGGCTTAAGCAGAGGGAGATGGGGCTGTGAGGTGGAGTCCTGGGAGAGCGGCGAAAGGCCGAGCCTCTGGAGTCGCGCACATTGCTTGCAAGGGAAGGAATGTTGACTCTGATGCGGGATTGCCCTGGAGGGAAGGAAACAGGAGCCCCGGCCGTGTTGGGCCCCAGTTTCGACTGCTCTGAACCCCAGTCCTAGGCCAGACCCTGGGGACCCAGGCTCAGGCAGGGGGAGACGGGGCAGTGAGGCGGAATCCCAGGGGAGCGGCGAAAAGCGGAGCCCCCAGAGTCGTGCGTGCAGAGGACAGTCTGTTGACTCTAATGCTAGACGCCCCTAGCGGGAAGGAGAAAAAAAGCTCCAGACTGCAGGAATGCGACAGGGAGCAGGAGCCCCTGCCGGACACCGGCTAGCAGGGCACCATCAAGGAGCCGGGCGACGGGGCCCCCAGGGGGGGTTGCCCCTGAGCCTTCGACCGCTGAGCACGGGCAACGGAGCCGAGGCAGGGGGCTGCTTCCTGGGTGGCGCCGACCCAGGCAACAGGCTGAAGCAGTGCAGGAGCCCGCAGAGAACAAAGGGGTGCCACAGGCCAACCTGCTGAGATTCCAGGACAAGGAGGAAGAAACCAAAGAAGTTCTCAATGTGAAGAAATCAAGTGAGAGCAAAAGATAGTAAAATTACTTAAGAAAGAATACAAAGAAGATCTTGAAAAATCAAAGACTAAGTCAGAACTCAACTCACCAGCCAACATTGCAACATAAATGCGTTTGTTTTTGTTTTTTTTTTTTTTAAAAAAAAAAGGACAGAATGTTGGAACAGCGGCGGCCAGGCCTAGAGTGGCCAGGCACAAGGCAGTGGCAGCTGGGCCCGGAGCAGCAACGGCCAGGCCCCAGAGCAGCAGCAGCCAGAACCAGAGCATCAACAGCCAGCACTGAAGCAGCCAGACCTGGGGCAGTGGCAGCCAGGCCTGAGGCGGAGGTGGCCAAGCCCAGGGTGGCCAGTCCAGGAACACCCAGACCCGGAGTGGCCGGGCCCGGCTTCCGGGCCCAGAGCAGCTGGGTCGGGAGCAGCCAGGCCCAGAGCAGCAGTAGCCAAGCCCAGAGCATCCAGGCCGGGAGCGGCCAGGCTCGAAGCGGCCGGGCCCAGGGCAGCCAGGCCCAGAGCAGCCAGGTCGGGAGCGGCCAGGCCAGGAGCAGCAGCTGCCAGGCTGGGAGCGGCCAGGCCTGGAGCGGCCGAGCCCGGAGCAGCCGGGCCCAGAGCAGCCGGGTCAGGTGTGGCCAGGCCTGAAGCAGCCGGGACTGGTGTGGCCAGGCCCGGAGCAGCGGCTGCCAGGCTGGGAGCAGCCAGGCCCGGAGCAGCCAGATCTGGTGCGGTCAGGCCCGGAGTAGCGGCGGCCAGGCTGGGAGTGGCCAGACCCAGAGCAGTCGGGTCGGGTGTGGCCAGGCCCGCAGCAGCAGCTGCCAGGCTGGGAGCAGCCAGGCCCGGAGAGGCCGGGCCCATAGCAGCAGCAGCCAAGTCCAGAGCAACTAGGTCGGGAGCGTCAGTGACCAGACCCGGAGCAGCTGGTTGCGGAACGAACCAGAGCAACAGAGGCCAGGCCCGGAGCATCCAGGCCCGGAACAGCTCACTCCTCGCCTGCCCCTGCCCCTGCCCCAAGGCTGCCTCTCAGACATGGCTGGAAACTTTTGCAGGAACTTGAGGGTCTGCTGAATCAAGTGATGAAGGCTTAGATCTGGATGTGTTGATTTAGTATAGCGCTAGGGTATTGATCTGTGAGTGCCTTGGGTGGGGCCTGGATGAGGCTGGTTGACCTATTTGGAAATGTCTTTTGTGTGAAGTGTATCATTGGGCATGTGGAGATATTATTGATATGAGAAAATGCTAAGTAACTGATTTACTATCTGAAAAGGGATTTACTCTCGGGGAAAGGGAGGGAGGAAGAGACTGAACATAAACTGCACCTATGGATGAGGACAATGAGGTATGGGGAGGGGGCGGAGGGTGGGGTGGGAACCTGGTGGAGGGGGGAAGAAATGAGGAACCTTTGTAATAATATGAACAATAAAGATTGATAAAAAAAAAAAAAAAAAAAAAAAGCTTCCAGCAAACAAAAGCCCGGGGCCAGCTGGCTTCACAGGAGAGTTTTACCTAACATTCAAGGAAGAACTAAAACCTATCTTCCTCATACTATTCCAAAAAATTCAAGGGGAAGGACCGCTTTGAAGCTCCTTCTATGAAGCCAGCATCACCCTAATACCAAAACCAGATAAAGACAACACAATGAAAGAGAATTACAAGCCAATATACCATGAATATAGGTGCCAAAATCCTCAACAAAATTCTAGCAAATCAGATCTAACCGTACACAAGAAAGATCTTACACCATGACCAAGTAAGATTTATCCTGGGGATACAAGGATGGAACAATATCCACAAATCAATAAATGTGATATATCACATAAACAAATTAAGGGGGAAAAATCAAAGTCATATCAATTGATGCAGAAAAAGCATTTGACAAAGTCCAACACCCTTTTTTGATAAAAACTCTAGAAGGTGGGAAAAGAAGCATCATACCTCAACATCATAAAAGCCATATATGATAAATCCACAGCCAACATCACACTCAATGGACAAAAACTAAAACCATTTCCCCTAAGAACAGGAACAAGACAGGAATGCCCATTCTCACCACTCCTGTTCAACATAGTACTAGAAGTACTAGCCATTGCTATCAGACAAGAAAAAGAAATAAAAGGCATCCAAATTGGAAAAGAAGTAAAACTGTCCTTATTCGCATATGACATGATACTGTACATAGAAAACCCTAAAGACTCCATCAAAAAATTATTCGACTTAATAAATGTATTAAGGTAGCAGGATACAAAATTAACACCAAGAAGTCTATGGCACTTCTATACACCAATAGTGAACTTACAAAAAGAGATGAAAAAAGCAATCGCATTTACCATCATATAAAAATAAATAAATAAATAAATAAATAAATAAATAAATAAATAAATAAAAATTTAACATACCTAGGAATAAACGTAACTAAGGAGGTAAAAGACCTATACCTGGAAAACTACAGGACACTGAATAAAGAGATAGAGGAAAATGTAAACAGATGAAAGAACATACCATGTTCATGGACTGGTGGAATCAACATCATCAAAATGTCCATACTACTCAAAGCAATCTACAGATTCAATCCACTCCCCATTAAAATATTTAACAGACCTAGAACAAACTCTCCAAAAATTCATCTGGAATAAAAAATTAAAAAAAAAAAGAAAGAACCCAAATAGCCACAGCAATCCTGAGAAAGAAGAACAAAGTAGGTGAGATCTCAATACCAGATATCAATTTGTATTACAAAGCCAATGTTCTCAAAACAGCCTGGTACTGGCACAAGAACAGACATATAGATCAATGGAATAAAATAGAGAACCCAGATATCAACCCAAACCACTATGCCCAATTAATATTCGACAAAGGAGGCATGAACATACAATGGAGTCAATACAGTCTCTTCAATAAATGATGTTGGGAAAATTGGACAGATACATGCAAAAAAAATGAAACTAGACCACCAACTTACACATATACAAAAATAAACTCAAAATGGATATTGGACTTAAACATATGACGGGAAACCATAAAAATACTAGAGGAATCCACAGGCAGAGAAATCTCAAATACATGTCGAAGGAAGTTCTTCACTGATTCTGCTCCTAGGGCAATGTAAGCTAAAGAAAAAATAAACAAATGGGACTACATCAAAATAAAAAGCGTTTGCAAAGCAAAAGAAAACATCAACAAAACAAGAAAGCCTACTATATAGGATAGGGGTGTCGAACCCAATCAGAGAAGGGGCCAAAATCTAAAATCCAGCCTAAATCGCGGGCCGAATCGTTTACTGAACAGTCATAAACTGACAATGTCATAAACTGACAGCGGAGTGCAGTGATGACAGCGCAGTGCGGGCCACATTGCAAGGCCTGGCGGGCTGGATTTGGCCCGCGGGCCTTGTGTTTGACACATGTGATATAGGAGAACATATTTGACAATGTTATCACTGATAAGGGTTTAATCTCCAACATTTGCAGGGAACTCATACAACTTAACAAAAGGAAGATAACTGGTTTGGCTCAGTGAATAGAGCGTAGGCCTGCGGACTGAAGGGTCCCGGGTTCGATTCCGGTCAAGGGCATGTACCTGGGTTGCGGGCACATCCCTGGTGGGGAGTGTGCAACAGGCAGCTGATTGATAGTTCTCTCTCATCGATGTTTCTAACTCTCTATCCCTCTTCCTCTCTGCAAAAAATCAATAAAATATATATTTTTTTTAAAAAAGGAAGCTAAATGATCCAATAAAAAAAAAATGGGCAACAGACCTAAATAAAATTATTTAAAAGAAGACAGAAGGAAGGCCAAGAAACATGAAAACATGCTCAAAGTCACTAATTATCTGAGAGATGTAAATCAAAATGACAATGTGGTACCATCTGACACCTGTCAGAACGGCTATTATCAACAAATGAACAAATAACAAGTGCTGGCTAGGATGTGGAGAAAAAGAAACCCTTGTGCACTGCTGGTGGGAATGCAGACTGGTGCAGCCACTTTGGAGAACAGTATGGAGTTTCCTCAAAAAAACTAAAAATGGAACTCTCATTTGACCCAGTGATCCCACTTCTAGGAATATATCCCAAGAAACTAGAAACAGCCGAGGCCGGTTTGGCTCAGTGTATCATAGAGCGTCGGCCTGTGGACTGAGAGGTCCCAGGTTCGATTCCGGTCAAGGGCATATACCTTGGTTGCGGGCACATCCCCAGTGGGGGGTGTGCAAGAGGCAGCTGATCGATGATTCTCTCTCATTGATGTTTCTAACTCTCTATCCCTCTCTCTGTAAAAAAAAATCAATAAAATATATTAAAAAAAAAAAAAAGAAAAAAAAAAGAAACTAGAAACATCAATCAAAAAGGATATATGCACCCCTATGTTCATAGCAGCACAATTTACCATAGCTAAGATCTGGAAACAGCCTAAGTGCCCATCAGTAGATGAGTGGATTAAAAAACTGTGGCACATCTACACAATGGAATACTGTGCTGTGCTAAAAAAGAAGGAACTCTTACTATTTGCAACAAAATGGATGGAACTGAAGAGCATTATGTTAAGTGAAATAAGTCAGTCAGAGAAAGATAAATATCACATGATCTCACTCATCTATGGGAAATAATGAACAACATAAAGTGATGAACAAAAATAGATCCAGAGACAGGGGAGCATGAATCAGACTATCAAACCTCAGTGGGAAGGTAGGGGAGGGTGGGGGTAAGGGGAGAGATCAACCGAAGGACTTGTATACATGCATATAAGTCTAACTAGTGGACACAGACAACAGTGGAGAGAGGGCATGAGTGGGGAGGGATGGGGGTTTGGGAAGGTAATGGGGGGATGAGGACAAATATGTAATACCTTAATAAAGAAATTAAAATACAAATAAATAAAATAAATTAAATAAATAAAAGCTAGAGAACAAAAAAATAAATAAAAATAAAAAGCATAACTACTGGAAAAGTAGAAGTAAAATAGTCTTTATTTGTAAACTATACAACTATGTATATAAAAACCCTAGGGACAATTGAGAAACCTAGATGGCAGCATAGGTAAACACTTGAACTTGCTGCCTCGCACAACCACTTCAAAACTACAACTAAAAGACAAAACGGACATCATCCAGAACCACAAGAAGGGTGGCTAAGTGGAAATTCTACAACTAGAAGTGAAGATAAAAGCACATTGAGACTCAGAGGAGCTGCGAAGTAAAATGCAGAGGTACTGAGGTGTGCACGGAGAGGCCTGGCAACTGAGGATGCGGCTGGCTATTTCAATCTGCAGAAAGACACAAACTCCCAAATGCTCTAAATTCCCATTCTGGGTGAGACTCTGGGTTAGACTCTGGGGACCCAGACTCATAGGGAGAAACTGGACTGTCTGGCAGCAGGCAGAACTCGAGGGCGGCTTTCTCTCAGAGGTGCTTGCAGCGAGTACAATGGGACACTGTGATCCAGAGGCCTCTTAAGGCAGGGCTGAAGGGAAGCCATTACTGTTTGCTCTGCCCCAAGACTCCACCTCATCCAAGCTGTGCACAGAGGCTTTTGCATATGAATGGCCTGGTCCTTCGAAATCTAAACTTACCTAACAAACTGCAGCTGAGTCAGAAAGACCCAAAACATCCAAAAGAAGGCCTACAGCCCCACAGCAGCTTGAATTGCTTCACAGCTGGGCCTCACCTGGGCACCTCCAAACCCCAAACAAAGAAGAGAGATCTGCAGATCTCTGCCAGAGGCCACCCAGGTCCTGCTGGGTGGCCTCTGGCAGAGGCTAAATTAGCACCTCCTTGGAAATTCAAGAGCCAGTGTACCCAGGGGTCAGAGTAGGACCATCCACATTACAACTCCTCAAATCCATAAGGGACACACTTGGGGGGCAGACTCAGTGAGCACCAAAACCCACTGAAGCAAATCTTGCTTCATAAGGGTGTCTCCAGCACAGAAGTTCTCCCATTGTAGACATGGCTGAACTACACAGCCAATTAACCTGGAGGCCAATTCCTCCCAGTGATACCAACAACAATCAAGGCTTAACTACAAGACTGTGCACACAGCCCACAAAGGGGTGCACCAAGAGTGTCCACCTCAGGTAACTGGGGAGGCTGAGCCACTGGGCCATATAGGATACCTAGCACACAAAGCCACTCTATCAACTCAGGGAAGCAGCGAAAATGCAGAGACAAAGAAACATGTCACAAATAAAAGAAATGGAGGAAAGAAAACTACTGGATATAGAGTTCAAAAACATGGTTATAAGGTTTTTCAAGAACTTTCTAGAAAATGCTGATAAATTTAGGAAGACCCTCGAGGATATGAAAAAGGACCAACTAGAAATTAAGCATACACTGACTGAAATTAAAAATAATATGCAGAGATCCAACAGCAGACTAGAGGACTCCAAGAATCAAGTCAAATATTTGAAATACAAAAAAAAACAACAAAAAACACCCAACTGGAAAAGAAAAAAGGAAAAGAAAAAAAAAGAAAGACAGTGTAAGGAGCCTCTGGGACAACTTCAAGCGTACCAACATCCAACATCCGAATTATGGGGTGCCAGAAGAAGAGAGAGAGCAAGATACTAAAACCCTATTTGAAGAAATAATATTAGAAAACTTCCCCCACCTGGTGAAAGAAATAGACTTATAATTCCAGGAAGCACACAGAATCCCAAGCAAAAGAAACCCAAAGAGGACCACACCAAGACACATCGTAATTAAAATGCCCAGAGCAAAAGACAAAGAGAGAATATTAAAAGCAGTTAGTTACCTACAAGGGAGCACCAGTACAATTGTCAGCTGATTTCTAAACAGAAACTATGTAGGCCAGAAGGGAGCGGCAAGAAATATTCAAAGTGATGAATAGCAAGAACCTACAACCAAGATTACTTTACCCTGCAAAGCTATCATTCAGAATTGAAGGTCAGATAAAGAGCTTCACAGATAAGAAAAAGCTAAAGGAGTTCACCACCACCAAACCAGTATTATAGGAAATGCTGAAAGGTATTCTTTAAGAAGAGGAATAAGAAGAAAAAGGTAAAGATAAAAATTATGAACAACAAAGTGACAACAAATACATATCTATCAACAAGTGAATCTAAAAATCAAGTGAAAAATCTGATGAACAGAATAATCTGGTGAATATAATAGAATCATTGGCATAGAAAGGGAGTGGACTGACAATCCTTGGTGGGATAGGGGAGTAGGGGGTGTGGGAAGAGACTGGATGAAAATCATACACTTATAGATGAGTATAGTGGGGGGGGAGGGGGGGTAAGGGCATAGGGTATGGTGGGAACCAGGTGGAGCGGAGCTATGGGGCGGGGGGGGGGGGGGGGGAGAAGAGGAATAACTGTAATAGTCTAAACAATAAAGATTAAAAAAAAACAAAAGAACCCTAGGGACTGTACTAAAAAATTAAAAAATCCTACTAAAATTAATAAGTGAATTTAGCAAAGTCACAGGATACATGCTCAATATATAATAGACAACTGTATTCTATAGAATAGCATCAAAAAATTGAAAGTCAAAGTTTAAAATACTATTTATAATGATATTAAAAAACATAAAACACTTAGGAATAAATCTAATGAAAAATGTATAGGATCTCCAATAGAAACTGATGAGAAATATTTTTTAAATATCTAAATAAATGTAGAGATGTACCACATTCATAGACGGAAGAGCTTAATGTTGTCAAGTCTCCCCAAGTGAATCAAATACATATATCAATAAAAATCTCAGCTGCCCTTTTGGGAGATGAAAAACTGGTCCTAATAGTATATGGAAATGCAAAATAGAGAAGTCAAAACAACTGTGAAAAAAAAAAAAGCAAAGTTAGATGTTTCACTACCTTATATCAAGATTTACTATTAAACTGTGGAAATCAGTGTTATACTGTTGCAAGAATAGACAGACAATGAAACAGAATAGAGACCAGAAGTTGACTCACTCACATATAGTCAACTGACCAGATCAAGGTAACAAGGTAAATCAATGGATAAATGAAAGTAATTTTAACCGAAGGGTGATAGAATAACTGGATGGATATGTGAGAAAAATAACCTATTCCTATCCCACACCATATACAAAAATTAATTTGAAATAAACTATCTAAACATAAAAGCAAAAACTAAAGCCACTAGGAAAACAAAATGCAGAGTATGTTAGTGACCTTGGGATAAAGATTTCTCAGACAAAACACCAATTCTAATCCTGGAAGAAAAAAATCTGATAAATTAGATTTCATCCAAGTAAAAAGTCATGTTCATCAAAGGCCACCATTAAAGAACACAAACTGGATACAGAGTAAATGCCATGTCTATCAGACAGAGGCAGAGACTGGAACAATGCTGCCACAAGCCATGGATGGCCAGCAATCAGAGGCTAAGAGCATGGAGCAGCTTCTCCCTCAGAGTCCCCAGGAAGGAACCAACCCTGCTAAATGACACTCTGAGATCAGACTGCTGGCCTTCAAAACTGTGAGAATAAATTTCTGGTTTTTTGTTGTTGTTTTTTTAAAGAATACAAACTGTAAGAGGTGCAAAAAAAGATGCAGTGCGACCACAAAGTCCATTTGAGAGATGATGGTAAGCTAGAATAGGTAACATCAATGAAGGTGGAAAAAAGCCGATGGATTCAAGACCATTACTAGTTTAGATGGTGGTTTGAATTTGGTGGTAGTTTAATGTGGTGGGTAACAGAAAAGGGAAAAATCACCTTCAAGAAAATAAGAGATGATTAGAAAACACACAATCCCACAACCATTTACACATCATATTGTGTAAGAACATCAGAGATTGCATTTATTGCATACTTACCATTTCAGGCATGAGCTAAACCGTTAGGGGCCATTCTTTCCTTCCAATCGCAATGAGGTAGCTACTTCACTATCCGATTTTACAGATGGGGTATTTGCAACCCAGATATTATATTGGGTATTTTACACACTGTAACCAGAGCAAAAGTTAGCTCCTTAGGCTCTGGCCGAGTGGCTCAGTTGGTTGGAACATTGTCCTGTACACTAAAAGGTTGCACGTTCTATTCCCGCACATATCTAAATCCAGAGTTCAATCCCTGGTTGGTGGATGTGTAGGAGGCAACCAATCAATGTTTGTCTATTTCTCTCTCTCTTTCTCTCTCTCTAAGAATAAAAACATATCCTCAGTGAGGTTCTAAAAAAAAACACAAAAACAAAAAACAATAAAAACCCTCAGCTTCTTAATACAAAGGCATATTTTCTGTGTTGTACATACTACTCCTTTCTTTTTTTTAAGCATTCAGATAATTCTATTTTTCATTTATAAAAAAATGCAGCAATGACTAATTTCATTTAGTGCTTGTTTTAAATCATTGTCTTAGGATAGAAGCTCAATCAGTTCAAAGGTAAAATCACCTTTTTGTCAAATTACAATGTACCAGCGCAGAAAACTATTTTTTTCAAATCAAATCATTCTCTGGATAGGTTTAGATAGTCATATCTTTTACATAAAGGGAGAGGGAGAAAGGGATAGAAACATCAATAATGAGAATCACTGATGGGCTGCCTCCTGTACGCTCTGCACCAGGGATTAAGCCCGCAACCCAGGAACCAGACCATGATCTTCTGATTCATGAGTTGACACTCAACCACTGAGCCATTCCCGCCAGGCTAGATAGCCATATATTTAAAATAATGGTACTATAGAGCATTACGTCAAGGAAAATAAACCAGGCAATGAAAGAAAAATATCACATGATCTCATTCATTTATGGAAAACAAAGAACATTATAACCTGATGAACAAAAAGATAGATACAGAGGCAGTAAAGCACCAAACAGACTGGCAAATTACAGCAAGAAGGCTGGGGAGTGTTGGGGAGTGGGGGGAAAGAGATCAACCAAAGGACTTGTATGCATGCATATAAGCACACCAATGGACACAAGACACTGGCGGGGGGATGGGAGAATGAGGGAACACAATGGAGGGTAAGGGAGGCTGGGGGAAGGTCAATGGGGAGGGGGGGAGGAGATATACGTATTACTGTATGTAACTAGAGGCCCGATCCACGAAATTCATGTGTGAGGGTGTTTCCCTCAGCCCAGCATGCGCCATCTCCAATCTGAGACTCCTTGAGGGATGTCCGACTGCCCTCTCATAATCCAGGCCTGCTGGCTCCCAACTGCTCACCTGCCTACCTTCCTGATTGCCCCTAACCGCTCTGCCTGCCAGCCTGATCAACCCCTAACCACTCGCCTGCCAGCCTGATTGATGCCTAACTGCTCCCCTGCCAGCCAGTTTGCCCCTAACTGCCCTCCCCTGCAGGCTTGTTTCCCCCAACTGCCCTCCCTTACAGGCCTGGTCCCTCCCACCTGCCCTCCCCTGCTGGCCATCTTGTGTCCACATGGGGGCAGGATCTTTGACCACATGGGGGCAGCCATCTTGTGTTGGAGTGATGGTCAATTTGCATATTACTTTTATTAGATAGGATACTTTAAACAATAAAAAAAAGAAATATCCATATAAAATAAAATGGTACTATAATAAAACATTTAAGAAGGTATTCCATATCATCTTGCCTCATCCCCAAATCACTCCACTGGAGACTACTTCCCAGGCAGTGAAGCACTTCAAGTAAACTTTCAGATTTACCACGGTAAAAAGATGGGCCTGCTTTCTTCTATTATAAACAACCCAAAACAATGAGGGGGGAAAAGGTAAGCTATAGTCAAGGAGAAATATTCACAACAGAAGTATCTGACCCAGGGATTATATAAAAAATATGTAAGGAAAATTTAGCTTGGCCGGCATGGCTCAGTTGGTTCAGTGTTGACTTATGAACCAGGAGATTACAGTTCGATTCCAAATCAGGGCACATGCCCGGGTTGCAGGCTCGATCTCCACTGTGGGACATGCAGGAGGCAGCCTATCACTGATTCTCTCTCATCACTGATGTTTCTATTTCTTTCTCCCTCTCCCTTCCTCTCTGAAATCAATAAAAAAAAGAAAGAAAAAAGAAAAAAGAATATATATGGAAAGCTTATGATTTTACATTTTTAAAGCAAGCAAAAGAAGTTATCTGAATGCCCAATAAACATATGAAAAGCTTTTCAACATCATTAATTTAGTAAAGGCAAATTTAAACACCAGACAATCCAAATGTTCATGAGATGAATGGATAAACAAAATGTGACATATACATAGAATGGAATAATAAAATTCAGTCTTAAAAAGGAAGTTCTGATATGTTACAACATAGATAAACCTTGAAGACATTATGTAAGTGAAATAAGACAGTTACAAAAGGACAAATTTAGTATGATTCCACTTATATGAGGTTCCTAGAGTAGTCAAACTCAGAGAGACAGAAAATATAATGGTGGCTGCCAGGGACCGGGGGAGCAGGGCATGGGGAGTTATTATTTAATGAGGACAGGGTTTCAGTTGGTGATAATGAAAAAGTTCTGAAGATGGTGATGATGGTTACACAATGTGAACGTACTCAATGCCCTGAATTGTAACAGTAAAATATGGGTAAAATGGTAAATTCTATGTATATTTTACAATAAAAAAATCAAATCAGAAAACACACACCGTAAGATACCATTATAAAGCCACTACAATGACTTAAAATAAAAAGAACTGGCTCGCCTATCTGATTTGGCTCAGTAGATAGAGTGTCAGCCTGCAAACTGAAGGGTCCCAGGTTCGATTCCCGTCAAGGGCATTTACCTTGGTTGCAGGCACAACCCCAGTAGGAGGTGTGCAGGAGGCAGCTGATTGATGTTTCTCTCTCATCGATGTTTCTAACTCTCCCTCCCTCTCCCTTCTTCTCTGTAAAAAAATCAATAAAATATATTTTTAAAAAGAAAATAAAAAAGAGAACTTGCTGGTAATACCAAAAGTGTGTGACAATGTGGAGCAACTGGGACTCTCTTACAATGCTGATAACATAAAATGATATAACCACTTTGGAAAACAGTTTGGCAGTTTCTTGTAATATGGAACACACTCCCATGACCCAAAATTTCATTCCCAAGATCTATCCAAGAGAAATTAAAGCATATTCACAAAGACTTGTACATGAATGTACATAAAGGGGTAGGCAAAAGTAGGTTTATAGTTGTGAATATGCACAGAGTTTAATCTTGTACTATTTATTTGTATTATATCTATAAACCTAGTTGCAAACCACCACAATCTCATATTTGCATAAATCCCATAACTGGTCTCTCTACTACCACTCCTGCCCCTCCTACTATTCTTTCTTTGCACAGCAACCAGAGCAAATTTTCAAATGTAAATCAGTTGTCATGATCTTAACAACTGTACTAGTCATCAAGACAACCTTCCTTTCCATAACACTATTGTCCCTACATGATCTGAAGCTGTGTGAGAGATGACCTCACACAGCTTCATCTCTCACCATTCCCTTTCCACTGTCCTGCAGACACACTGGTCTTCCTACTGTTGCTCAAATATGTTAAGCTTGCTCCTTCCCTCCAGAACGTTGCACCACGTAGTCTCAGAATACGCTCTCTCCAACTCTGTGAATGGCTAGTTCTATCTTGTCTTTCGGGTATCTGCTAAAATGTCACCACCCAAAAGAGGCTTTCCCTGGATACCCAATCTATTCCCCAACACTCTCAAACATCTTACCTTCTGTATGAGCTCAGAATAAATCACCCATATGAATTATCTTATTTGTTTATGTTGTGAGTCACCCCACTAGACTGTAAGTTCCATGAAGGCAAGGAACCTTGACTGTCCTGTTCAGTCAATAAGAATGCCTAGAATAGAAGGGGAACTCAATAAATATTCAATGAATGAATGAAACATAATAAATCTGACAGAAGATAATCACTCAAAGTCTAGAGTACCTAAATATTTGTATCTAAATGCCTGGCTGACCCTAGCCGGTTTGGCTCAGTGACTAGAGTGTTGGCCTACTGACTGAAGGGTCCCGGGTTCGATTCTGGCCAAGAGCATATGCCTGGGTTGCAGGCTCAATCCCCAGTGCAGGAGGCAGCTGATCAGGGATTCTCTCTCATCATTGATGTTTCTATCACTCTCTCCCTCTCCCCTTCCTCTATGAAATCAATAAAAAAATATTTTTTTAAATGCCTCGCTGTTTTTGGAAATGATTCTAAAAATACAATATCCTTCAAGCATACTCTACGCAAAATCCTATATAAGATATGACATCTAACACTGTCCTAGACACAGAAGGAAGTCAGGAAATAGCAGATGAGTATATGAGTAAACATGTAACTTACTGTTATAATAATGTTATGGTCATAAAGAAACCTTTCTAATATATGAAGCAATTATTGTGTGAAATGTCTGCTGACCTTAATACTCTGTAACTTTTAAATTGGTGAACACCCCACTATCTTGATGTGAAAACCCTGAGCCCCTAAAGCACATATGTCAAACACAAGGCCCACGGGCCAAATCCAGCCCGCCAGGCCTTGCAATGTGGCCCGCACCGCACTGTCATCACTGCACTCCGCTGTCAGTTTATGACACTGTCAGTTTATGACTGTTCAGTAAACCATTCGGCCCGCGATTTAGGCTGGATTTTAGATTTTGGCCCCGTCTCTGATTGAGTTCGACACCCCTACCCTAAAGTGTCAACGCCCTAGCATAAGACGCACTGACTGGCCCATACTGATAAGGACACAAGTTGTTTACTACCGGCTATATAAGCATCGAACATTTCTTCAGTCAACATCTCCTGCCTGACAAGAGGACTCCTCCATGTTGCTCCGTGAGACGTGCCCGACTGACTGCTCTGCTGTGCGAGCCTAAACCAACTGCGGCGCCTGTATGTCCTTGTCGTCCGTCTATCAGTGTGCATCGCCGGGTGGCCTTTGCTGGAGCCTGGGACCCACTAGGAATCAGTAAATAACCCATGTGTGATTGCATACTAATTTTGTCCTGTGTGTTCATATGTTCCGGTTTGGCTTAGCTGTCTAGACATTGAAGCACCAAGGGATAGGCCGTTATTGCTGACTCCTGGTCACCTGTGTTTAGACACTAAGTCTAAACAGATAATTAATTGGGGCATAATTAGGACACTTACAATATTAAGTGCAAAATGAAACACTAGCTTAGTGTTTTTCATGAAAAATAAAAAAATAAATAGAATAGCATTTCAAGCTGTTTCAAATATTTATTTCAGAAATATATCTACATAAAATATAAAGTATAAAACAGGAAAAATAATAAAAAAGAATACAAAGGAGCAAAAAAGCACTCCTGTGGTAATCAAAAACATAAAAACTTAAAGACAAACTCAGGTACAATAGTTCTCTAGTGATCTAACTGAGCAAGTATCACAAAACTATCCTGACAGAACAGAAATAAAAGAAGCAATACATTAGCAGATTCATCTATAAGACTTTAAAAAAATATATATTTTATTATAGAAAATTTCAAAGTACAAAAATGTAGGTAGAACAGCATAATAAACCCTCACATATCCATCACTGGGTTGCAACAATTACAATGTATCTATAAAAATTTAATAAATCAGGTAAATTTCCCATACAACACAATTTCCACAACACTGATGACAGTAAACGGAACAAAATACACATATGTACTTCAGGCTTATTTTCCTTATCCTGATCAGCCTTTTGTCTACTTAATGTCACAAAAGTATGAATTTCTTTTCCGATCATTTATGCCCAACATGATTCTATTCTGATGCTTATTTTAGATAGATGCAGAATGAAAAGCTACAGTAAGAATTTTTAAAATACCAGAATTAATCAAATGTGAAAAGACTTTTACTTCTTTTTGTTGTTGTTGTTAATCCTCACCCAAGGATATCTTTTTCCATTAATTTTTAGAGAGGGAGGGAGGGAGGGAGGGAGAGAGAAACATCGATGTGAGACAGACACATGGACTGGTTGCCTCCCCCATGTCCTGACCCAGAATGGAATTTAACCCGCAACCTGAGCAAGTAGGGACTTGCCCCTGACTTGGAATCGAACCTGAAACCCTTCTGTGCATAGGCTGACACTAACCACTAAGCATATACAAGCAAAAGAATTTCCACACTACTTTTCAAAAACTTGATCTGCCTAGATAATTGGATTATCAATAAAAGATTTTTAACCATAACATTCATTATTTCAGGACAGAGATTAGAAAAGTACAGTGCATGGGCCAAATCTTGCCCACTACCAATAAAGTTCTATGAGAACACAACCATGCTCAGCTGTTTGCTTGTCTGTGGTTGTTTTTTGAACTACAATGAAAAAGTTGAACAGTTATGACAGAAACTACATGGTTCACAAAGCCTACCATCTGGACCTTTATGTTTTAGGATTAAATCTTGTGAAAATGGATGGATACAAGTTCAAAAAAGGAAAATGAAAAAGAAAAAAAAAAAAAGGACCAATTTCCAGAATGATACAAATTACCAAAAGTGACTCAAGAAATAAAAGAAAATGTGGATAGACCTATATCAAGTAAAGAAATTGAATAAGTAATTAAAGATTTACCCATAAAAAAAAGTCCAGGCCCAGGGGCTTCATTAGTAAATACTATTAGACATGTAGAAAGAAATAATTGACAAACTCTTTCAAAGAATATAAAAGGAAGGAATATTTCCCAACTAATTTAGCATGATAGTACAGTTGATCCTGAACAATGAGGGAGTTAGGGGCAGTCTAAAATCTCTGAACTTTTGATTCCCAAAAAACTTAACACTGTCCCTTGGTAGCCAAAGGGGATTGGTTCTAGAACATTCCCACACCCAGAAAGATACCAAAATCCACCGATGCTCAAGTCCCTTACATAAAATGGCATAAACAATGCATACAGTTGACCATTAATCGGTAGATTCCCAACTGAGAATTGAAAACACAGTTTTCGAGAGACCAAGATGGTGGCCTAGGTAAGCACCTAAGCTGCTGCCTCGCACAACAATTTCAAAACAACAACTAAAATCAGAATAGACATCATCCAAAAACACAGGAAAGTTGGCAGAGTGGGAAATCTACAATTAGAAAGAAGGTGAGTGACTCACGGATCGGATTGGGGGCCGCAAAGCGCTGAGGTAGGGTGATGTGCACACAGAGAGGAAGTGCGGCCGAATGCCTGGCTGGCGGGAGGGGAAGGGAAGTCCCCAGTTGCACTGAACCCTTTCCAACTGTACTGAACCCCAACCCTGGCCGAAACTCCATGGACCCAGGCTCATATGGGTGGAATCCGGACTGTAGAGATAGGCACCCGCAGACTCAGAGACTGGGAGACTAGGGGAGCCGGGAGCTGCAGCGGGCAGGGTCTACAGTTGCACGTGAGTGAGTGCGCGCAGAGAGGTCTGACCGCAGAGGTTGCCACAGCCTCTCCATAGTGGAAGGAGTCAGAAGCTCCGAACTACAAAGACCCAATCCAATTCAGGGCAATCTGGACTGTCAGGCGGAAAATCAGGGGCACCACAGAAGGCAGAGGTCAGGTGGAAACTCAGGTGAGCGCACAAGGGCAGGGCTGATGGGAAGCCAAGACTGGCAGCTCAGCCCTGAGACTCTGCCCCATCCAAGCTGAGCACAGAGGCTTTTACCATTTTGTAAGTCTGATCCTATAAGACTGTCTCCAATACAGAAGGTATCCTGGAGTAGACACAGCTGATACATCCAATTGGCCTGAAGGTCAATTCCTCCCAGGGATACCAACAACAATCAAGACTACAACAAGGCTGTACACACAGTCCACAAAAGGGAGCACCGAAGTGTCTACCTCAGGTAACTGGGGAGGCTGACCCACTGGGCCATATAGGACACCAAGCACACAAAGCCATCCTACCAACTCCGGGAAGCAGCGAAAATGCCGAGACAGGGAAACAGATCTCAAACAAAAGAGATAGAGAACAAAAGACTGGATATAGAGTTCAAAACCACGGTTATAAGGTTTTTCAAGAATTTCCTAGAAAAGGCCAATAAACTTAATGAGACCCAACTAGAAATTAAACATATACTGACTGAAATAAAAAATATTATACAGAGATCCAACAGCAGACTGGAGGATGCCAAGAATCAAGTCAAAGATTTGGAATACAAAGAGCCAAAGGACATTCCTCTGAAGAAGCAAAAAGAAAAGAGAATCCAGAAAGTTGAAGATAGTGTAAGGAGCCCCTGGGACAACTTCAAGTGTATCAATATCAGAATTATGGGGGTGCCAGAAGAAGAGAGAGTGCAAGATACTGAAAACCTATTTGAAGAAATAATATCAGAAAACTTCCCCCACCTGGTGAAAGAAATAGACTTACATGTCCAGGAAGTGCACAGAACCCCAAACAAAAGGAATCCAAAGAGGACCACACCAAGACACATCATAATTAAAATGCCAAGGGCAAAAGACAAAAAGAGGATCTTACAAGCAGCAAGAGAAAAGCAGTTGGTTACCTATAAGGGTGTACCCATACAACTATCAGCTGATTTCTCAACAGAAACTATGCAGGCCAGAAGGGAGTGGCAAGAAATATTCAAAGTGGTAAATAGCGAGAACCTACAACCTAGATTACTCTACCCAGCAAAGTTATCATTCAGAATTGAACTCCTTTAGCTTTTTCTTTTCACAGATAAGAAAAAGCTAAAGGAGTTCATCACCACCAGACCAGTATTATATGAAATGCTGAAAGGTATTCTTTAAGAAGAGGAAGAAGAAGAAAAACGATAAAAATTATGGTTAACAAATACGTATATATCCCTTTGCACTCCGAACCATTCTGGACATTGGCTACCAGCTACTTGACGCTACTTTGCGGCGGAGTGCGTTGAAATAACTCAATTCCCCGTAATCACTAATAAACTGCAATGTCCCCTGAGAGGGGACAGCGGAGTGCAAAGGGATATATATCAAGTGAATCTAAAAATCAAGTGAATTAAAAATCTGAGGAACAGAATAAACTGGCGAATATAATATAATCAGGGGCAAAGAAAGGGAGTGGATTGATAATTATCAGGGGGAAAGGGATGTGGGGGGTACAGGAAGAGACTGGACAAAAATCGTACACCTATGGATGAGGACAATGGCGGGGGGGGGGGGGGGGGGGGGGATAAGGGCAGAGGGTGGGGTGGGAACCGGGTGGAAGGGAGCTATGGGGGGGAAAAGGAGAAACAATTGTAATCATCTGAGCGATAAAGATTTATTTTTTTTAAAAAATACTGTTTTCAATCCACACTTGATTGAATCTATGGAGACAAAAACCCAGGGATATGGAGACCAATTTAAAGAAAAAACTCATGGCTCAGTGGTTGAGTGTTGACCTATGAACCAGGAGGTCACGGTTCAATTCCTGGTCAGGGCACATGCACAGGCTGCGGGCTAGATCCCCAGTAGGGGAGTGTCCAGGAGGCAGCCGGTTGTTTCTATCTCTCTCTTCCCTCCCTTTTTCTATGAAATCAATAAAAATATATTTTTAAAAGAAAATAGAAAAAAATTCAGGTATAAGTGGATCCCCATAGTTCAAACCTATATTGTTGAAGTGTCAACTGAATCACAAACAAAGATATCAAAAGAAAAATAAACACCTCAGATCAATATCCCTCATGAACACAAACAAAAATTCTTAACAAAATATTAGTAAGTTGAATTCAGCAACATATAAAAACTATTATACACCATGAATAAGTGGGGTTCATTACAGGAATACAAGACTGGCTTAACATCTGAAAATCAAGCACAGTAAAATAATATAGTACCATTTTATATCTTAGAGGGTTTTAAAAATATGTTTTTATTCATTTCAGAGAAGGGAGAGGGAGAGCGATAGAAACATCAATGATCAGAGAGAATCATAATTGACTGCCTCCTGCATTCCCCCTAATGGGGATCAAGAATGCAACTCAGGCATGTACCCTGAGAACTGAACTGTGATCTCCTGGTTCATGAGTGGATTTATGCCAACGACTGCGCTCTTAGAGGGTTTTTAATGTAATAAAGTTTCTTTATATATTTTAAAAACATCCAGTTGTTATTTTATTTAGCCTTGCGTTATTTTTACAAAGTCAAAATTTACAATATAAGAAATTATATCCTTAATTTTGTGTTGTTGTTAATCCTAACCTGAGGATATTTTTCCCATTGATTTTTAGAGAGAGAGGAAGGAGGAAGGGAGAAGGAGAGAAAGAGGGAAAGAGAAACATTGCAAGTGCCCAAGGGCCTGCCGTTGACCAGGAATTGAATCAGCAGCCCTTCCGTGTATGGGCTAACACTCCAACCCAGAGCATATCCTTAACTTTATTTAGCCCTAACTGGTTTGGCTCAGGGGATAGAGCCTTGGCCTGAGGACTGAAGGGTCCCAGGTTCCATTTCAGTCAAGGGCACAAGCTCATAGCCTTGGCCTGAGGACTGAAGGGTCTTTCAGTCAAGGGACAAGCTCAGGATGCAGGCTCAATCCCCAGTAGGACATGTCCCCTCTCCCTTCCTCTCGGAAATCAATAAAAATATATTTTTAAAAATTAAATGTTTAAACTACTTAAGTTTATGATGAAAAATTTCAGATGCCAACTTAAAAATAAGAGATTTCCCAATGTTTTAAACACTTTCAAGCAAATATATTTTAAGACCACACTGACCTTAAATATGTATGAAATGATGATGGGAAAAAGAATCACTCATGCCAAAGCAACTTCACCGTATCTTAGACAGCCAATTAAAAAAATGACTTTTTATAATTTGACAAATTCTAACTCCTTTTAATGTCTAACCTCACAATTAATTTATTCTCGTAGATCCCTGGTGTGAGCAACCAGTGCTGTGGTCAAGTAATGCCACAACCTTCCTTGATCTTACATTTTCCTAATGCAATCTAATACTTCAGGTCACCAGTTCTTCTCACAGGCTAACCATACCACTGACTCAGATTATTGAGATTCCACATCTTTTTATACATGAGCCCCTCCTAGGACACATCTCTACCATCATTAACTGGTATAACTGAATTTTTGGACTCAAGTAAAATTCCTCATTTATAAGATCCTTCCATTCCATTAATTTGCACTGGGAAAATCCTGAGATTAGCCAGATCATGCTTCATCAAGGTCACATAATTGCTAAGCAAACCTTCCAGATAAGGCTTCAAAGACATTCTGTGTATAAAGAAAGTGACAGAGCCTCAACTCAGATCACTAGATCCCAGCGGTCTTATATCCATAAATCAAACCTTCAAAACACAGATTCTCAAAGTCATGACTACATCTACTTTTACCACAATCTGGCAAATTCCCCCATCTCATCCACTATGCCATCAAAAAAGACATAAATGCTTTGCTAAAATTGACACTATCACTATGGATATTATACCGACTTTGAGCTACCAATTTGGATGTCCTGTCCTGTTGATCTGAATGTATAAGAATTCTAATAACCTGGCTATTCTGGCTAAGAATAACAGAAAAATTACACATTTTCCACTCTGCATTAACTACAGAATCTCAGAAATCAT
Source organism: Pipistrellus hanaki (assembly GCF_964339955.1). Classification (NCBI taxonomy): domain Eukaryota; kingdom Metazoa; phylum Chordata; class Mammalia; order Chiroptera; family Vespertilionidae; genus Pipistrellus; species Pipistrellus hanaki. The sequence continues at coordinate 98,331,769 of NC_140503.1, read as the reverse complement.
GAGGAACTTGAACATTTTCTAGTTCAATGTTTTTCAAACTATAGGTTTTAGTAATCAGTCAATTTAGTGAGTTGCAATCAACTATTTTTACTTTCAATGAAATAATGTCAGAGTGCATCATATGTAGAAAGGGTAAATTTTTTTGTTGTGTGTGTGTGTGTGTTACACACTTTATGCATGCAGGGGGCACAGTGAGTCATGATGTAATATGTATCTAGCTGTGGGTCACAGTCAAAAGAGTCTGAGAGACAAAGCCCTACCATTACAAGGAAGCTCCAACGAAATATTCTTGGTAATCAAAAGTTGTTGTTTATAACCATCTTCACAGAAAAACCAATAAATAGGAATTTTGTGCTCAATACACCTAATATGCTATTCACAAAAACACACACAAAAAAACTAGAATTATTGGGGGGGAGGGGGTTCCAGTTGAAATAGGGACCTGCTCAAAAGACTGTCATTTTGCTTTGATGAGATTAAGACCACTAGACCGACGGCAGGATGAAATCACTTTAGCCTGTGGCTACGGAAGCGAACAAAACCATTCTGGGTCTTCAGTTCCTGTTCTGTTACCAGGGGAAAGGATTTTAGGATTCCAGCTCGCTCTAGAATTGGGAGACTTATTGAAAACTAACTGGCCAAGCAGGCGAGGGCTATGCCTCCCGCTCAGCAAAATACCTTAACCACTTGTTAAATTCAATCAATATCACACAAAGAGCACCGATAATAAGTTCAGTCTTACTCCAGCAGCAGGAAAGAATCATGAGGAAGTTCCCAGTTCCTTCTGCTGAATCCAGCCACCCTTCCCTTCCAAACCCCAGTTCATCCCTGTCCTCAAGCCATCAGACACGGATGTGGCACTCGCGCTCTTCCCTGCCACCCTACTCTACCGTGCAAAAGGAAACTGAGGCACAAAGCAATGAGTGGGCGAGCTGCAGCAGCCATCAACAAGGCTAAACCAAGCGGCCAGGCCGCTAAAGCTGCACCCACTCCATTCCCAATTGCTTAGAATCCCGCGGCGCTTGGCCTCCACCTCAAACCACGCCCCCAGGGCAACCCCTAGTACCTGGCCGTCGGCGACCGACGCGGCCTCGAGCGTGCGCCCGCCTGCGAGCAAGCCTGCGAGGCCTGGAATCTCCAAGCCTTAAAGCAAACCCGCCGGGCACCCCGAAAGCCTCTCCCACGGGCGCCCGCAAACCGGCCGCAGCCCCTTGCTCCCACCTCCAAGCAGTCGGGCCCGCGCCTCCTCGGCACACCACGCCAATCCGCCCAAACTCGGCGGTGAACCCAGAGACCAAAGGGATACTCCAACCCACCCCCACAGGCGCGGCCGCCGGAAGTGCCCCGCGTATCCGCGCCACCGTCGTGAGGTCACTTCCTGTGGGACGCCTTGAACTGGAGGCGGGCGGGGGGCGGTGCGCCTGGAAGTTGAAGAGCTCGGAGCCCCCGGGAGGGTCGGTGTTGCTTGCCCGCGTACTTACGTGGCTGAGACCTGCTTGGCCGGGGCCCTATCCCCCTCCCTGCCCGGATGCCCGGGGGACTACGCTCTTCCTGGAAGACTTGGTGACAAGCTCCGGCTTTCCCTCTAGCCCCCCTTGCACTAATATCCGAGCAAGCGCAGAGAATTTTGGGAACGAGGAGTTGTGACCATCTTTGGTCAGTTGCAGCCGTGGGATGCAAAAAAGTAGGCCCCGGGATGGATTAAAGGAAATTAGAAACCCCTTTGTGGTTGATCAGAATTTGTCACCTTTAGCCCATTGGAGATTCGTGTCAGCCAATCTATGCGTGATGGTTCCCCTCCCCCCGCATCCGCCCCCAGTAGTAGTTACACAAGAAAATGCCTCTCCTCACCACTACCACCCCCGCCTCCCCAGTGGCTTTTAATTTTGGTAGTCTTGATTTTTATGAAACGCAGGTGTTTAGGGTTAACACTAAATATAATGAAGAATTTTAGAACGTAAAATTTACAAGGTCATCTTAAAGCCTGACACCTGGTTTGAGAACTGCTTGAATAGGCAGCACTGAGTAGGGTAGTGGTTCCAAAACTGGCTCTTCAAAATCAGCTGATGAACTTTATAAAATGTTCACTTTCCAAGGACTCTCCCCTTGAAAGATGAAACAGAGGGCCAGAGACCCAGAGACCAGGACACAGGCTTTATTGAGAAGACCCCGCCAGGCTGCCTTCCAGAGGAGAAAGAGCGCGAGTACTGGAGTGAAGGCACCTTTTAAGGGGAAGAAAGAGAAGGGATGGGACTTAGGGCACTCAGCACAGGCTGATTGGTGGTCTCATATAAGGCACAATGTTAGTGACTTAGGATGGGGGGGGGGCTTAGGGTATTTGGCAGGTGCTGATTGGTGGTTCAATGTACAGTCCATATAAGGTGCCTGGTTAGGTGCTCAGGAATGTCCGGGCTGCAGGTGGAGTTTACATCTTTCTCCATCCATCAGTTGTGGGAAGGGAGGATCTATCATCCCAGGCTTTGATATATATATATTTTTTAAATTGAGAGTCCGTTCAAGGTCAGGGAGTGAAGGTCCATCTTCCAGCTGAGAGGGGTCCTAATAGTGGGAGGAGCCAGAGGGTAAGTGAACCCAAAACAGGTAGTTGGACGAGGGTGCAACAGCATGATTTTCCCAAGAGACTGGTTGAAGTCTTGAGAGCTATCCTGTTGAGTCACTTGGGAGGTAAAAGCTGGTCCTGAGGCTGCCATAGTGTCACTTGTCTGATTTTGCTGCTTTTCTTGTCCAATAATTTTTTTTTAAAAGAAACAAAAAAGGAAACACACCAAACCAAAACCTATGTGATGCTGCAAAAGTAGTCCTAAGAAAGAAGTTCACAGCAATCAATGCCTACAAAAGAAAGACATATCTCAAATAAGCAACCTAAATTTATGACTCAGGAACTAGAAAAAAGAAAAAAACTATGCCCAGTGTTAGCAAAAGCAATAACAAAGAGCAGAAACAAGTGAAACAAAGACCTAAAAGCAACAGAAATGATAAACGGAACTAGAACAGTTTAAAAATAAATAAACAAAATGGACAAATCTTTAGCTAGACTCACAAAGGAAAAAAGAGAAAACTCAAAAAAATAAAATCAGAAATGAAAGAGGATACATTGTAACTGATACCACAGAAATACAAAGGGCCATAATAGACTTCAATAACCAATTAGATGCAAGAAATAAGATTGTTGGAAGCTGCCCATTGTCTTCACTAGCAGAGAGGTGTTGACAAGGAACCTGGAAGGTCAGAGCTCTGCACCCACTGGTTAGGTGAGACAATGGTAACTAAAGCAACTTCCATCTTTTAGTTTTATGTAAATCCTTGCTGATTGGCTATTATTGGAATTGTCTGCCTAAGGGCTATGGGTGTATCACAAAAACCTGAATAAAAGGGATAGCAAGGCCAGTGCAAAGCTGAGTCCTTCCTCTTGAGCTGGGCTCCTGCCTGGCCCCCAATTCCCAAATTTATATTTTCTTGTCTAATTTCTCTCATCTGTGTGCAGCCTCCTCTAGAACCTGAACCCTGAACCTGAACCCTGAACCACGTGGACTTGGAGGGGACACTCACATAATATAATCTCAAAGAAATGGAGAAATTCCTAGAAATATAAAATCTACCATGACTGAATCATGAAAATCTGAATAGATCAATAATAAATAAAGAGATTGGATCAGTAAACAAAAACCTCTCAACAAAGAAAAGCCCAGAATCAAATGGTTTCACTGGCAAATTTTAACATCTAAAGAAAATTAACCCCAATCCTCAAACTCATCCAAAATAGTGAAGAGGAGGAAACACTCCCAAACTCATAAGACCAACATTACCCTGGTACCTAGGCTAGGAAAGGATGTTACAATAAAACTACAAACTAATATCCTTGATGAATATAGAGGTAAAATTCTTTTTAAAATATTAACAAACTGGGGCTTCCAGTCAAGATTGTGGCATAAGTAATAGTGGTATTGGAACCTCCCGCAACCATATCAAAATTACAACCATCATTCAGAACTGCCTAAAATCTAGCTGAACAGAAGTCCTACAACTAAGGATATAAAGAAGAAACCACACTAAGAATGATAAGAGGGGCAGAAATGCCAAACTGGCACCACACCCTGTGGGGTTGTAACAGGGAGGGTTATTTTGGCTGTAGAGGAACCCCCCTCTGAGGAGCCAAGGGGCCCAGTATCACACCAAAGCCCATAGCCAAGGATCTGAGTGCCAGGCAGAGAAGTCACCATAATTTTGTAAAAAGAGGCAGAGATTGTGGCTGAGTGAGACTGAGGGATCCTGGAGTCCCAGGCATTTTTCTTACAGGGCCCAGATGGACTTATTTGAACTCACTTGCTTTGAGTTTCAGTGCTGGAACAGCAACTCCAAAGGTTCCAGAGATATACAAGAAGGAACCGAATAGTTTGGCATCAGGGCAAGAACTAGAAGGATAGCTTTCTCCCATACAAAGTGCTGGCAGAGACCATTTTCCTTTGTTGAGCCCTCCCCCTTTCCCCACCATATCTGAGTCTCTATCAACTTGACTATTACTGTTCACCTGCCCTGGTGATTCCCTGAAACTCTGCCCCAACCTGTGGGCCCCATCCAAACCCTTTCCAGTGGCTGTTACATACCAATAGCCCACATGTGTCAAACACAAGGCCCGCGGGCCAAATCCAGCCCGCCAGGCCTTGCAATGTGGCCTGCACCGCGCTGTCATCACTGCACTCCGCTGTCAGTTTATGACATTGTCAGTTTATGACTGTTCAGTAAACCATTCGGCCCGCGATTTAGGCTGGATTTTAGATTTTGGCCCCTTCTCTGATTGAGTTCGACACCCCTACATAGCCTATCTTGGCTCATGATACAACTTTCCTAAAATCTGTCAAACAAGCAGTATCTGGCCTTTGTGTACCCCATACCTCTTGCTAAGTGGCCCTGGCTTGGCACTAGAAGCAACCAGCATTGGTTGGCAGCTTGGCTTCTTCCAGGCATCTCCAAGCCCAGCACAAGTAGCACTCACCTGTAGATAACTCTGTAACTCATGCCTGGTAGCCCCAGACTGGGCACAGAGGGAAACTGACCTTGGTGCATACCTACTAGGAGTCCCCAGAGCATGTGAACTCAATGGACAGCTTCAGACCACACTAAAGCACCACCCAACCATCTTCACAACTGGCACACTCGAGGAGTGAACTCAGCGGGTACCTGAGCCCTGCTAAAGTGAGTTCTGCTTTGTGGGGTTGGTGCCTGCACAACAGATCCTACACAGGAAGTCACTTCCAATCCTTGGCACTGATCAGCCTGGAGGGAAATCCCTCCTATTGAAGTGCCAACAGCATTAAAGGCTCAACTACAACAGTACAGTACACATGGCTGGTAGGGAGAGGGACACCTGGAGTGTCCAGCTGGGGAGGCTGTGCCATTGGGCCCTATAGGACACCTATTACATAAGGTCATTCTACCAACACAGGGAGACATAGCAGCTCTACCTAATATATATAGACAAACTCATGGAGGCAGCCAAAATGAGGAAGAAAAGAAACATGTCCCAAATGAAAGAACAGGACAAAACCTCAGAAAAAGAACTAAACAAAATGGAGAACAGCAATCTACCACATGCAGAGTTCAAAGTACTGGTTATAAGGATGTTCAATGATCTCAGTAAGAACTTCAACAAAGAGATAGGAAACATAAAAATTGAGATAGAAAGCATTAAAAAGAACCAGTCAGAAATGAAGAATACAATAACTAAAATGAAGAATACATTACGGAGTATCCACGGTAGAGTAGGTGAAACAGACTCAAATCAGTAATATGGAAGATCAGAAAGCAGAAAACATGCAATCAGAAAAGCAAAAAAGCAAAAAAGGACACCAAAAGTAATGAAGATAGTGTAAAGAGTCTCTGGGACAACTTCAAGTGTACCAATATTCACACTATAAGAGTGCCAGAGGGAGAAGAGAGAGAGCAAGTAATTGAAAACCTTTGTGAAAAAATAATGATAGGCCCAACTGGCATGGCTCAGTAGTTGAGCATCAACCTATGAACCAAGAGGTCAGGGGTAGGTTTATGGTCAGGGCATATACCCAGGTTGCAGGCTCTATTCCCAGTGGGGCATGCTGAAGGCAGCCAATCAATTATTCTCTCTCATCATTGATGTTTCTATCTCTCTCTCTCCCTCTCCCTTCCTCTATGAAATCAATAAAAATGTTTTTAAAAAAATAATTATGGAAATACTTCCCTGACCAGGTGAAGTAAATAGAGATACAAGTCCAGGAAGCACAAAGAATCCCAAACAATGAACCCAAAGAGACCCACACAAAGACACATAATTAAAATGCCAAAGATTGAAGACAAAGAGAGAATACTAAGAGCAGCAAGGAAATAGCAGTTATTTACCTACATGGAAGCACCCATCAGACCATCAGCTGTTTTCTCAACAGAAATTTTGCAGGCCATATGGGATTGGTAAGAAATATTCAAAGTGATGAAAAGTAAGGACCTACAACCAAGATTACTCTACTCAGCAAAGGTATCATTTAGAATTAAAGGACAGATAAAGAGGTTCCCAGATAAGAAAAAGCTAAAGGAGTTCATCACCACCAACCAGTATTACAATAAATATTAAAAGCTCTTCAAGAAGAAGAAGAAGAAGAAGAAGAAGAAGAAGGAGGAGGAGGAGGAGGAGGAGGAGGAGGAGGAGGAGGAGGAGGAGGAGGAGGAAGAAAAAGGTAAAATGTAATTAGCCCTGGGTGGTGTGGCTCAGTTGAGCATTGTCTCATGTACCAAAAGATCATTGGTTTAATTCCTGGTCAACATATCCAGGTTGGGGAGCATATGTGAGGCAAATGATTGATGTTTCCTTCTCACATCAATGTTTCTCTCTCTCTCTCTCTCTCTCTCTCTCTCTCTCTCTCTCTCTCTTTCTCTCTCTCTCTAATCAATGAAAACATTTTAAAATATAAATAATAAAATGCCAACAAATGCATATCTATCAATAATTACTTTAAATGCAAATGGATTAAATATTCCAATCATAAGACAAACAATGGCTGAATGGATAATTTTAAAAAGACCCTTAGAAATGCTGTTTACAAGTGATACACTTCAGATTGAAAAGCACACAGAGACTGAAAGTAAAGGGATGAAAAAGAATATTTCAAAAAAATTTGGGGGGGAAAAAGCTGGGGTAGCAATCCTTATACCAGACCATCTATATATCCTATCTAATAAAAGAGTAATATGCAAATTGACCATACCTCTGCTACACTCACAAGCTATACCCACCAGCCAATTAGGAGAAAGTATGCAAATTAACCCAACCAAGATGGCTGTGGTCATGGAGCTGCAGTAAGCAAGAGGCTTGGGTTTCATCAACAATGGAGGAAGCCAAGCTTCCCTGATGCCCTGGGGCCCAGGCCTCCACTCAAAGCTACAAAGTTTCAATTATAGAAGATAAATAAATCCCAACAAAAGTGGCAGCAGCCACAGAACTGGAGAGAGCAGGAGGCTTGAGTTTACCAGGCAATGGAGGAAGCCAAGCTTTCTGAACACTCTGGCAGGCCCAGGCCTCCACTCAAGGCTACAAAGTTTCAATGATAGAAGATAAATAAATCCCAACAAAAATGGCTGTGGCCACGAGCAAGCTTGAGGCTTGGTTCCACTCAAGGCTACAAAGTTTCAATTATAGAAGATAAATAAACCCCAGATACGAGGACCTCTGCTTGGGTCACCAGGGTGTGTGGCCAGCCTGAAAACCACCACAGGCCTCGCCCAGGCTTCCCCATGCCCCAAGAGAACCTCCACCCTGATCCAGGACACCTTTCAGGGCAAACCAGCTGGCCCCTACCCATGCACCAGGTATCTATCCTATCTAATAAAAGAGTAATATGCAAATTGAACATTACTCCAACATACAAGTTAGCTGCTCCCATGTGGTCAAAGATAGCTGCCCTCATGTGGACATAAGATGGCAGCCACAACATGGCCAGCAGGGGAGGGTAGTTGGGAATGTCCAATTCTGTAAGGGAGGACAGTTGTGGGCAATCAGGCCAGCGGGGGAGGGCAGTTGGGAGGGACCAGGCCTGCAAGGGAGGGTAGTTGGGGGTGATCAAGCCTGAAGGGGAGGACAATTAGGGGTGACCAGCAGAGGAGGGAAGTTGGGGGTGACTGGGCTTGCAGGGAAGGGCAGTTGGGGGGGACCCAGGCCTGTAGGTGAGAGCAGTTGTGGGGGACCAGGCCTGCAGGAGAGAGCAGTTAGTGGTGACCAGACCTGCATTGGAGGGCAGTTAGTGGCAATCAGATTGGTGGGGGAGCAGTTAGGCATCAATCAGGCTGGCAGGGGAGTGGTTAGGGGGTGATCAGGCTGGCAGGCAGAAGTGGTTAGGGGCAATCGGAAGGCAATCAGGCAAGCAGTTGTGAGCCAGCAGTCCTGGATTGTGAGAGGAATCCCAGATTGGAGAGGCTGGGCTGAGGGACACACCACCCCATTCATAAATTTTGTGCACTGGGCCTCTACTCTCTCTCTATATATATGCCTGACTGGTCAACCATAGACCAGTCTCTGTAATGTACACTGACCACCAGGGGGCAGATGCTCCGACCAGTAGATTAGCTTGCTGCTAGGATCTGGCCAATCAGGACTGAATGAGATGGGCTGGACACACCCGGGAGCCCTCCCACTGGTCCCTCCCCAACCTCTAAAATATTTCTTCTAATTAGTTTTCTTTCAATATGCACGAATTTGTACACTGGGCCTCTAGTGTGTGTGTGTGTGTGTGTGTGTGTGTGTGTGTATTTTTAATTTAAAAAATATTTTATTGATTTTTTACAGAGAGGAAGGGAGAGAGGAGAGAGATAGTTAGAAACATCAATGAGAGAGAAACATCAATCAGCTGCCTCCTGCATGCCCCCCACTGGGAATGTGCCCACAACCAATGTACACCCCCTTGACTGGAATCGAACCCAGGACCATCCAGTTCTCAGACTGATGTTCTATCCATTGAGCCAAACCAGTTTGGGCATATTTTTTTTTTTTTTTTTTAAGGCTATAATAAGAAACAGAAGGACACAGCAATTCCACTTCTGGATTTTAATCCAAAGAAACCCAAAATACAAAATGAAAAAGACACATGCATATGTTCATCTCAGCATCATGTACAATAGCTAAGATATGGAAGCAACCTAAATGTCCATCAATAGATGAATGGATAAAGAAAATGTAGTACATATGTATAATGGAATATTACTCAGCCATAAAAAAGAATTAAATCTTGCCATCTGCAATAACATGGATTAAGCTAGAGGGTTATTGTGCTGAGTGAAATAAGTCAGAGAAGGACAAATGTCAGATAATTTCATTTATATGTGGGATCTAAACAACAAAATAAACTAGCAGAACAGAAACAGACTTACAGATACAGAATGCATTTTGTTTTTTTTTTCTTTCTTTCTTTCTTTATTTATTTATTTATTTTTTACATATTTTCTTGATTTTTTTTTTATTGCCCCCCTCCCTCCCTCCCACATATCCCCTCCCTCCCCATAGTTTTATGTCCATTGGTTGTACTTATATGCATTTATACAAGTCCTTCGGTTGATCTATTATCTCCCCCTGATATCCCTCCCCTCCCCACTGTAATTTGACAGTCTGCCTGTTGCTTTACTTTCTCTATATCTGTCTCTTGGTTCATCAGTTTATAAAGATCTTTATCATCCACCGATGTGTGAGGTCATGTGGTGTTTCTCTTTCGTTGATTGGCTTATTTCACTCAGCATGATGCTCTCCAATTCCATCCAGGTTGCTGCAAATGATGAGAATTCCTTCTTCTTTATGGCAGCATAGTATTCCATTGTGTAGATGTACCATAGTTTTTGGATCCAATCATCTGCTGACGGGCACCTAGGCTGTTTCCAAATTCTGGCTATTGTAGATTGTGCTGCTATGAACATAGGGGTGCATATATCCTTTCTGATTGGTGTTTCTAGTTTCTTGGGATATATTCCTAGAAGTGGGATTACTGGGTCATATGGGAGTTCCATTTTCAGTTTTTTGAGGAAACTCCACACTGTTCTCCACAGTGGTTGCACCAGTCTGCATTCCCACCAGCAGTGCACGAGGGTTCCTTTTTCTCCACAACCTCGCCAACACTTGTCGTTTGTTGATTTGTTGATGTTGGCCATTCTGACAGGTGTGAGATGGTACCGCATTGTTGTTTTGATTTGCACCTCTCGGATAAACAGAATGCATTTTGATGGCTGCTAAATGGGAGGGGAGTTGGGGAATGGGTGAAAAGGGAAAGAAATTTAGAAGTACAAATTAATCCTATATAATAAAGAGCTAATATGTTAAGTAGACCAGATGGCAGAACGACCTTCAGGAATGACCTTCCAGAACAACCAGTGGGCGGGGGGTGGGGCTATGAGGGCTGAGCAGCCAGGGCTGTGAGGGCCAAGCTCTTTGCACGAATTTTGTGTATCGGGCCTCTCATAGTTACAGAATAGTCATGGAAATGTAAAGTGCAGCACAGGGAATATAGTCAGTAATACTGTAATCACTACATATGGTGTCAGATGGGCCCTACAGTTATCAGGGTGATTACTTCGTAATTTATATAAATGTTTAATCATGGGTTGTACACCTGAAACTAATATAATATTGTACATCAATTGTGATTTAAAAATACAAAAATATTAGCAAACTTAATTCAAGAACACATTAAAAGTATCATATACCATGATCAAGTGGGATTTATCCCTAGGACACAAAGATGGTTTGATATATACAAATCAATAAATGTGATACACCACATTAACAAAGTTAAAAATGAAAATTATATAATCATCTCAATAGATGCAGAAAAGCATTGATAAAAGTCTTTCATGATAAAAAAAAAAAGCACTCAACAAATTGATTATAGAAGGAACGTACCTCAACATAATGAAAAACCCACAACTAACATTGTACTCAATGGTGAAAGGTGAAAGACTTCTTCTTTAAGATCAGGAACATCACAAGTTACCCACTTTCACCATTCCTGCTGAACATAGTACTGGAAATTCTAACCAGAGCTTTTCACATTGGAAAGGAAGAAGTAAAAATGCCTTTGTTTGAAGATGATATAATCTATATGGGGTACCATTAGAATTTTAGATTTAGCAAATAAAAATATAGGATATCCAGTTAAATTCAGATTTCAGATAAACAATTTTTTTTTACTACAAGTATGTCCCAAATATTGCATGGGACATACTTATACTAAAAAGTTATTAGAGCTCTTGAGCGCCAGCTTGGAGAGGGACTTATTAGATCTGTGCCATCATGTGTTTCCTAAAAAATGCTCCTTTAAAACAATCAAACAAAAATTCTAAGGAATGGTCCAACTGGCATGGCTCAGTGGTTGAATGTTGACCTATGAATCAGGAGGGCACAGTTCAATTCCCAGTCAGGGCATATGCCCAGATTGTGGGCTCGATCCCCAGAGGAGGCATGCAGGAGGTAGCCAAATGATGATTCTCTCTCATTGATGTTTCTATCTCTCTCTCTCCCCTCCCTTCCTATTTGTAATTTAAAAAATTACTAAGGAATGAAAAAAAATCATCTGACAATGACATGATAAACAGGTTTAGTAAAGTATTGCCTAATGAACTCTCTAATAAAATAATAAAATTATTATTATATAATTAATAATAATAGTTAATAAAATAAAGAATATATATAATTAATAATAATAGTTAATAAATGAAAGAACCACAAAGGAGCCTAGTATATCCTAGGATAACAAAATACAGCAGCGAGAGTCAGCAGAAATAGTTGAAATTCAATCTTGTCCTTGAGCTATATACCCAACAGCAAACTGAAAGTTATCAATAACAGCACACAATAGGTCAACATTGAGTGCTCAAGAATTGAGGGTCATGCCAAAACCGGTTTGGCTCAGTGGTAGAGCGTCGATCTGCGGACTGAAAGGTCCCAGGTTCGATTCCGGTCAGGGCATGTACGTTGGTTGTGGGCACATACCGGGTAGGGTGTGTGCAAGAGGCAGCTGGTCGGTGTTTCTCTCTCATCAACGTTTCTAGCTCTCTATCTCTCTCCCTTTCTCTCTGTAAAAAATCAATAAAAATATATTATAAAAAAAAATTGAGGGTCCTGTGGGATTGCCACCACGTGGGGCCTTCGCTTTGAAGAAAATTTAAAAGAGAAAATAAATTTATTAAATGAATTTAATTTATTAAACTTGCCAAGCAATGGAGACCTGCATTTATTTGGAAATACAGTCTTTCCCAAATAACCCTTTAGCCAGTCTTATATGTTACACTTAGTATGCACAGAAGATTCTAATTGGCCCGTAGACCAAATATGAACAGCTTCAACATTCTATAAGACTTGTTAATCCTGGCCTCCTGGTACCTGATGTAATTTTTAAAATTGAGATATAATGCATATACCATAATATTCTGCTTTTTAAAGTCTCTAATTCAGTGTTTTCTTTACTATAGTAATGAAGTCGTACAGCCATCACCACTAATTCCAGATCATTTTTCTCAACTCAAAAAGAAACTCTGTACCCATTAGCAGGTATTTCCCATTCCTCCATATAATATGTGGTCTGGTTTCTTTCATTTAGCATAATGTTTTCAAGGTTCATCCATGTTACAGTAGTATCAGTGCTTCATTGTTTTTAAGTTTAAATAATATTCCATTGTGGATAATACACATTTTGTTTATTCAGTCAACAGGTGATAAACATTTGAGTTATTTCTGTTAGTTTAGCTATTATGAATAACATTGTTATGAGAATTTATGAGCAAGTTTTTGTGTGGACACATGTTTTAATTCTTTTGGTTGTATATAGAAGAGTACAATTTCTAGGTCACATGATAACACTATATTTAAACTTTTGAGGAGCTGTTTTACAAAGCATCAACATCATTTTACATTTCCACAGCAATATATGTGTTTGTTTTGCAGACACTCAAGTATATTATGCTTCCTTAAAAAGACACTCAGAAGCCTCCAAAATGAGGCAAACACAGATTATTCATGAGAACTTCCATGAGGGATAACTGATTCCATTTTCATGGGTACTCTGCAGCTACAATTCTCACAGTGGGAATAGCACAACTAGAAAAGATTCAAAGTTGTTTCTGACCTACCAAAGTAACATATGATCCCACTTCTGTTCTAAAGCCCAACAAGCTAGTTTAAATTCATTGACTAAAGTTGTCAGACAATCATACAGTCTGTGATTTCCTCTTGGTCAACCAAGGGGAAGTCTTGGCTATAGCAAATACGACTTGCTGCACCTATATAAATAAATCCAAGGAAAATATAAAAAGCCACTTGACTCCCTACAATAGATCCAAATGAATTCTGGAACATGTGTCATTGCCTGGGTTTAAATAGTTTAGGTCTTTGGCTTCCAGGCCTATCAAAATACTAATAGTCATTTTGATTCTGATAATTGCCTATGTTACAATTGGCCAATATAGCCTGTCTAGAATCCTAAGTACTGGTAGGCCCTACTAGTGAGGTAGCCATTGTCACAACAGATGGTCCAATAACGTCCTGCAACAGAATAAGAAAAGATTAAACCTGATTCAATTATAGGCTACAGTCAATTACAGAAGTGTATGCTCTTCTTAATCAGCAGAGTGATCTTAGCAAAATCTTGGCAATGATAAAAATCTGGATGAATGCTCTGAGGCCAAACTTTGTTTGTACTTGACCAAAAAAGAGAACTGAGAAAGAACAGATCCTAATTGCTGGAAATGATCTGATGCTAGCAGCTAGACCTCAGTATTTTTATAAGCTGGCCACTTTGTTCTCATGCAAGGTTATTTTGAGAACATGATAAAACAAAATAAAACCACTTTCATAGAAACAGAATGTATGTGGGGAGGGGAATAAGGAGTTATTGTTAATGGGTAAAAAGTTTCAGTGCTATAGGGATGGATATTAGTGTCCATTGCATAATATCATGAATATATTTAATACCATGAACTGTACACTTAAAATGGTTAAGATGTTAATTTTATGTATATTTTACCAAAATTTTAAAAATGTAAAAAAAACTCCACAAAAAACAAGATCACTTCATAGTTTTGTTTAAGCACAGGTAAAAGCAAAGTCACAGATATATCCACTAAATATCCAATCAGAGAATTGTCCCCATTTTCTGACAGCATCCAATCTAGAGTTAACGCTCCCCTAAATCTTTCGACCAAAGCCTAAATCCTATAATAAGTTTTTTCTAATATCCTCTTATTGAGATACCTTACAGTTTTCTGTGGTGTGTGTTCTTCCTTGCTGCAATGAATAATAAACCACTTATTTAACTACTGGTGTGTTCTTTCTTTTTTCCTGTTTATATGGGTCTTTTGGTTAATACTTGCCTAAATTTCAAGAGTGCTGTTTAAAATATATATATATATATATATATATATATATATATATATATATATATATATATATATTTCAGAGAGGAAGAGATAGAAACATCAATGCTGAGAATCATTGATCAGCTGCCTCCTGCACGCCCCCCACTAGGGATCAAGCCCACAACGCAGCATTTGCCCCTGACCAGATTCAAATCATTCAGTGCACAGACCAATGCTCTATCCATTCAGCTAAATTGGTTTGTTCTTCATAGTCTTTGGCTGAAGGGCATTGACAATATATATGAATTATATTTCTAAAAAAGCAAAGAGCAATACAAGCTATGTGTTCATTTCTCTATTTTATAAAGTAAGCATTCTTATAACCATATCCAGCTTTAGAAATAGAACTTTATCTCCATATGTCCCCTTTCAATTGTAACCCATTCCCTCCCCACAAAAGTGCCCATTTTCCAGACTCTTATATTAATAATTTCCTTGTTCATTATAGATTTATAACCAATTGTGTATTGTTCATTTCCTAAAATTTAATATGTCTTTTAAGTCTCTCCCTCTCTCTCTCTCTCTCTCTCTCTCTCTCTCTCTCTCTCTCTCTCTCTCTTTCTGAAGGGAGAGAGAGGAAAGGAGAAGGGAGGAGAGGAAAAGCATTGGTTAGTCGCCTTCAGCATGTATCAAACCTGCAACCTGAGTATGTGCCCTGACTAAGAATAGAACCTGCCACCTTTTTGTGTACAGGACGACCACCAACTGAGCCACCACAACCAAGGCTTAATCCATAAGTTTTCCCTCCATCCCTTGCTTTTCCTTATAATTATTCTGTTAAAGAACCCAAGCCTTTAGACTAGAGTTCTCAGAAGTCTGAATTTTACTGACTGCACACTTATGTTTCCATGTTTACTCATTCTCAGCATGTTTATTCATTCTCTGAATTTATTAAAAATTGGCAGCTGGATCCAGAGGTTTGGTCAGACTCTAGTTCAATCCCTTGAAATATGGTAGGTAGTGTTGGGTTCTTTCATCAGGAACCACATGCCTGGCTTTCTCTGTTTTTATGCTACCGTGTTTCCCCGAAAATAAAACATTCTCTGAAAATAAGACCTACTTACAGGTTTCCTTCAGAGTGAAATATAAGGCATCCACCCGAAAATGAGGCCCCCCTAGGCTCTGTCTCAGAATGAAAATTAATTTACCGTAAACTGTCGCTAGGGCCGCCCCAACTGGCATCTAGCAACCAATGATGTTATGCGGAGTCATTGCTGTGTGGAGGCAAAGCGGAGGTCGGAGTGAGCAGTGAGCGCAGGGCAGCAGAGAGGAGGAGACTTTCACAGATGCGTGTAGAAGAACAAGGTGAGTGCTGGTCTGTCTCTGGTGACACTACCTGATGCCCACGGCCGCCCTCATGATGACTGAAAGTTCTCAGTCAGTGGCAGACCCTGCTCCAGCCCTGATCCAGGCCCTAGCAAGCCCAGTGACAGTCCCCAGGCAGGCCCCAGAGGGTAAATGTCTGATAAAAGGGTAGGGGGGATGTCTGGTGAAGGTGTTCAGTGGCACAAGGGTTGGGGGAGGGGGATCACTTAAAACAGGGGTCCTCAAACTTTTTAAAGTGGGGGCCAGATCACGGTCCCTCAGAGAGCTGGAGGGCCAGACTATATGAACTACTAATTGCTACTGTAACACCTTGGCTGCGCTCACTGCCCAAAAACCTGGCAGGCAGGATCAGACTCCCCTGGGGGCTGCATGTGGCCC
The DNA here is from genome assembly GCF_964339955.1 of Pipistrellus hanaki. Lineage (NCBI taxonomy): Eukaryota > Metazoa > Chordata > Mammalia > Chiroptera > Vespertilionidae > Pipistrellus > Pipistrellus hanaki. The sequence goes on along the minus strand of NC_140503.1, from coordinate 98,315,632 downwards.
GCGGGCCGTAGTTTGAAGACCCCTGACTTAAAATGACACAGGAGGATCAGAGGGGGCAATCAAAATGACACAGGAGGATCAAAAGGGGTTACTAGGGAGATCAATCCAAGATGGCTGCACAGGTAAATACCTAGCCGCAGCCGCACACAATTTCAATAAAATACAACTAAAATATAAAATGGACATTACCCAGAACTACAGGAAAGTCAACTGATAGGAAATTCTACAACGAGAAGCAAGGAGAAAACCAGAAGGAAGCGCGGAGGAGCTGTAAAAGCCTAAGGTATGGAGACAGGCGGCGTGCGGAGAGGACGGAGACAGAGAGGAGGGACAGCTGAGTGCCTGGCTGGCGTTCCCTAGTAGGAAGGAGATAAAAGCTCCGACTGTGCTGGGCCCCAGTTCCGACTGCTCTGAACCCCAGATCTAGGCCAGACCCCGGGGACCCAGGCTCATCCATAGGAGCGGGGCTATAAGGCGGAGCCCCGGGGGAGCCGCGAAAGGAGGTCCCAGAGGCGTGCACATTGCGGGTAGAGAAGGGACGGTTGGCTGTGCCGCGGAATTACCCTGGCGGGAAGGAGACAGGGCCTTCAGACTGCTCTGAACGCCACCTCCAATCCCACTTCCAACTGAACTGAACCCCAGTTCCGGGCTCATTGGGGGAGAGCCTAAACTATTTGGTAGCAGGCGAAAATCGAGGGCACCATTCTCTCAGAGGCACTTGCAGCGAGTACTGAAGGACCCTGAGACCCAGGAACCGCATAGGGCAGGCATAGGGTGGGGCTGACGGAAGCCAAGGCTATAGGCTCCACCCTGAAACTCCGTCCCACCAGGAAGCTGCGAAAATGCGACAACAAAATACATCACAAACGAAAGAAATGGAGGACAAAAAGCGACTGGATATAGAGTTCAAAACTATGCTTATAAGGTTTTTGAAGAATTTCCTAGAAAAGGTCGATAAGTCCTATGAGGATATGAAAAGGGGTCAACTAGAACTAATAAGGAATCAATGAGAAATGATAAGGGATCAACAAGAAATAAAAAATACATTGTCTGAAATAAAAAATATTATACAGAGTCCTAAAAACAGAATGGAAGATCACAAGAATCAAGTCAAAGATTTGGAACATAAAGAGCCAGAAGACACTCCTCCACAGAAGCAAGAAGACAAGAGGATCCATAAAATTGAAGATAATGTAAGAAACCTCTGGGACAACTTCAAGCAAACCAACATCAGAATTATGGGGTCCCAGAAGATGAGAGAGAGCAAGATATCAAAAACATACTGAAAGAAATAGTGACAGAAAACTTCCCCCACCTGGTGAAAGAATTAGACTTACAAGTCCAGGAAGTGCACAGAACTCCAAACAAAAGAAATCCAAAGAGGACCACACCAAGACATATCATAATTAAAATTCCAAGAGCAAAAGACAAAGAGAGAATATTAAAAGCAGCAAGAGCAAAGCAGGTAATTACCTATAAAGAAGCACCTATACGATTGTCAGCTGATTTCTCAACAGAAACCATGCAGGCCAGACAGGAATGGCAAGAAATATTCAAGGTGATGAATAGTAAGAACCTACAGCCAAAGATAATCTACCCAGCAAAGCTATCACTCAGAATCGAAGGCCAGATAAAGAGCTTCACTAATAAAAAAAAGCTAAAGGAGTTCATCACCACCAAACCAGAATTATATGAATTGCTGAAGGGGGTTCTTTCAGAAGAGAAACTAAATAAAGATAAAAATTATGAACAACAAATACATAACTATCAACAAGTGAATGTAAAAACCAAGGAAATTAAAAAAAAAATCTGGTGAATATAATAGAATCAGAGGTATGGAAGGGGAGTGAACTGATGATTCTTGGGGAAAAGGGGAGAGAGGGATGTGGGAAGAGACTGAACATAAACTGTGCACCTTTGGATGAAGACAATGGGGGCTGGGGAAAGGGCAGAGGGTGGGATGGGAACCTGGTGGAGGAGAGCAATGGCGGGGGGGGGGAAGGAACATTTGTAATAATATGAACAATAAAAATTTATTTTTTTAAAAAAAGGGGGGTTATTCAAATGATAACCCCCCCTCTGATTCTCCTGTGCCATTTTGATTTCCCCCTCTGATCCCCCCCTGTGTCATTTTAAGTGATCCCTCTTCCCCCACCTTGATACCCCAATTCCTTTTTTTTTTTTTTTTTTTTTTTTTTTTTATCCCTAGAAATGAGCGCAAAAAGAAAAAGCTACTCCGTGGAGTACAAGAAAGGAATCGTGGAAGACTCATGGGGCCAAAATCTTACTGCTATCTACAAAGAGAAGATGTTGAGTATCCGATTGGTCTGAAAATGGCGAGCAGAGTATGATAAGCTCATTGAACAAGTGTACAAGGGAAATGCTAAAAAGCACAAGTGTGGATCAGGTCGGCAACCATTATTTTCCAAGCTGGAAGACCTAATCTGTGAATGGTTTGTTGACAGGAGAGCAAAGGTTTTGGTTGTGAATAGGGCTCAGATTCAAGAATTTGCCCTTGCAATGGCACCACAGTTTGACATAGTCCCCCAAGACTTCAAAGCATCACAACACTGGCTGGATAATTTCCTTCAGCGAAGTGAACTGTCTGTAAGAAGATCTACTGGTACAACATTGTTTAGGTTGGAAGATACTTAAGTTATTAAGTGAGTAAGCGAAGATGGCTGCTCGGGTAGACACCTAACCGCAGCAGCACACAACAATTTCAATGGAATACAACTAAAATGTAGAGTGGACATCGCCCAGAGCTACAGGTAGTCGACTGACTGAAAATTCTACAACAAGAAGGAAAGAGAAAACCAGAAGGAAAATCAGAGGAGCTGAAAAAAAGCCTAAGGTACGGAGACATGCTGCTCGCCCGCACGCACGCGCGTGCGGAGAGGTCACAGCCGGAGAGGAGGAGAGGGCTGGGTGCTGCCTGGCATTCCCTAGCAGGAAGGAAATAAAACCCCCAGCCTGGGCTGAACCCCCGAACCGGCAGCGCTGAGCCCCAGTTATGGGCCAGACCCTGGGGACCCAGGCTCCGGCAGGGGGAGACGGGGCTGTGAGGCGGAATCCCAGGTGAGCAGCGAAAAGCAGGGCCCCCGGAGTCGCGCGCACATTGCACGCAGAGGACTGAATGTTGACTCTGATGCTAGATTACACTAGCCGGAAGGAACAGGGCCTCCGGCAGCGCTGAGCCTCAGTCCGGACTGCTCTGAACCCCAGTTCTGGGCCAATCCCTGGGGATCAAGGCTCGAGCAGGGGGAGACCAGGCTGTGAGGCGGAATCCCAGGGGAGTGGTGAAAAGCGGAGCCCCCAGAGTCGCGCGCACTGCGCGCAGAGGACAGTCTGTTGACTCTGATCCTAGACTCCCCTAGCAGGAAGGAGAAAAAAAAGCCCCAGACTGGAGGAATGCGACAGGGAGCAGGAGCCCCTGCTGGACACCGGCCAGCCGGGCGCCGGCAGGGAGCCAGGCAACAGGGCCCCTAGGGGGGGGGTGCCCCTGAGCCTTCGACCTCTGAGCGCGGGCAACAGAGCCAAGGCTGGGGGCTGCTTCCTGGGTGGCGCCGACCCCGGCAACAGGCTGGAGCAGCACAGGAGCCCGCGGAGAACAAAGGGGTGCCACAGGCCAACCTGCTGAGCTCCCAGGACAAGGAAGAAGAAACCAAAGAAGTTCTCAATGTGAAGAAATCAAGGGAGAGAAAAAGATAGTAAAATTACTTAAGAAAGAATACAAAGAAGATCTTGAAAAATCAAAGACTAAGTCAGAACTCAACTCACCAGTCAACATTGCAACATATATGCATTTAAAAAAAAAAGGACAGAATGTTGAAACAGCGGCGGCCAGGCCTAGAGTGGCCAGGCACAAGGCAGTGGCAACCGGGCCTGGAGCAGCAATGGCTAGGCCCCAGAACGGCAGCAGCCAGAACCAGAGCAACAACAGCCAGCACTGGAGCAGCCAGACCTGGGGCAGTTGCAGCCAGGCCTGAGGCGGAGGCAGCCAAGCCCAGGGTGGCCAGTCAGGAACACCCAGACCCGGAGTGGCCAGGCCCGGAGAAGCCTGGCCCAGAGCAGCCGGGTTGGGAGCAGCCAGGCCCAGAACAGCAGTAGCCAAGCCCGGAGCATCCAGGCTGGGAGCGGCCAGACTCGGAGTGGCCGGGCCCGGTCAGCCAGGCCCAGAGCAGCTGGGTCGGGTGCGGCCAGGCCCTGAGCAGCGGCTGCCAGGCTGGGAGCGGCCAGGCCCGGAGCAGCATCTGCCAGGCTGGGAGCGGCCAGGCCAGGAGCAGCGGCTGCCAGGCTGGGAGCAGCCAGGCCCGGAGCAGCGGCTGCCAGGCTGGGAGCGGCCAGGCCCGGAGCAGCAGCTGCCAGGCTGGGAGTGGTCAGGCCCGGAGCAGCCGGGTCGGGTGCGGCCAGGCCCGGAGCAGCGGCTGCCAGGCTGGGAGCGACCAGGCCCGGAGCAGCCGGGTCTGGTGCGGCCAGGCCCAAAGCAGCGGCTGCCAGGCTGGGAGCAGCCAGGCCCGGAGCAGCCAGGCCCGAAACAGCTCGCTCCTCGCCTGCCCCTGCCCCACGACTGCTTCTCAGACATGGCTGGAAACTTTTGCGGGAACTTGAGGGTCTGCTGAATCAAGTGATGAAGGCTTAGATCTGGATGTGTTGAGTTAGTATAGGGCTGGGGTGTTGATCTGTGAGTGCCTTGGGTGGGGCCTGGATGAGGCTGGTTGACCTATTTGGAAATGTCTTTTGTGTGAAATGTATCATTGGGCATGTGGAGGTATTATTGATATGAGAAAATGCTAAGTAACTGATTTACTATCTGAAAAGGGATTTACTATCGGGGAAAGGGAGGGAGGAAGAGACTGAACATAAACTGCACCTATGGATGAGGACAATGGGGGATGGGGAGGGGGCGGAGGGTGGGGTGGGAACCTGGTGGAGGGGGGAAGAAATGAGGAACCTTTGTAATAATATGAACAATAAAGATTGATTTTAAAAAAAGTTATTAAGTGAGCACTTGCATTCAAGTCCTTTATTGATGATGCTGACTTCTCTAAATGCAATCTTTCCAACATGATTGCTATGGATGAAACTGCAGTGTTTATGGGCCAATCATCAACAACAATTGAGCAGCGGGGTGCCTCCTTAATGTACATTCCCTCCACTGCTTACGAAAGTGCATGTGTTTGCTGTATTTTGGCAATTCGTCCGGATGGCACTAAAATCCCACCTTTAATCATTTCTAAGGGCAAGAAGGAAAATATTGAACGTGTTTTGGGCATTTTTATTCTTGAAACTGAAAAAGCCTGGGCCACACAAGCAGTTATAAGGAAATGGGTCGATTTAATGCTGCTGCTTATTATGTGAGGGAGCCAAAGAGGTCTGCTAGTCTGGGATGCAGCCAGCACTCACCACGATAAAGACATGAAGACATTTCTTCACGAAAGAAAAATAGATCAGATAATGATTCCCGCAGGAATGATGACCTATCTCCAAACTCTTGATATTGCAATAAACAAGCCATTCAAAGACAATTTTCATATGGAAATTAATGACTACATTGAAAATAGAATGGAGAGAAATCAGCGTGGAAACTTTGTGAAACCTAAACTGCAAGAAGTTGTGACTTGGGTGAAGAATTCATGGGAGAAAATCACTGACAGTTGCATTGCAAATGCACTGCGAGCAGGCTACCTTGACAAGAAGTACTCATTTAAAGACAGTGCTATTGCTAAACATGAGAGATTTGGTCCACTGATTCTGAAAGAAATGGAGTCACAAGAAATTCACCAGGAAATTCAGGAATTGGATTGTTATGATGATGTTCCAGAAGATTATGACATGATTGTCATTGAATGAATGAGTAAATTCTTGATACTGTAGGATTCACAGTTTGTCTGGTTTGTGTTGACAACTACCGTACTACCGTACCGTATACAGGTAATAAATTTCCTTTATTTTCATTTAATAATAAATGTGTACCGTATTCTTCTTCATGGAAAAATAAGACATCCCCGAAAATAAGACCTAGCGCATCTTTGAGAGCAAAAATTAATATAAGACACTGTCTTATTTTCGGGGAAAAAGGGTAGCAGTTGTTGGGTGCTAGGCCCAGATTCATTAATTTATTGGTGGCTGCAAAATAGTGACATTATAATTCTGTTATTTGTTTTTAATTTATTAGTTGGAACACTTTAATTAAAAAATACTTTCATCTATTTTTAATTATCTGTAGGTATAGTTCATGTAGAAAGGGTGGAATAAGTGCTAGCTTTTTGCTTTGGTTTTTCACTTTCAATATAATAGGTTGGTTCCTCTAAAGATAATCAGGTGATTTTTTATGAGCTCATGGATTCAAATATATTTGATGGGTTTTAATCAGTGGACATATTTTCATGACACTCAAATTGTTCTATCTTTGACCAGTTGGAGTCTTTTCCATAGGCTCCTGAATGTCTTAATCTACTCATGGTCATCTTGTGGCATCTTTGCTTTGTGCTATGTACAACTGTTTTAAGCTCATCTTTTATATTTCTTGCCCCATATCTGTAACCAGTATTTCTCCAAAGAAACCCTGGATAGTAGTATAGGCATTAGGAATGCTCATCGCTATGAGTTGGTCATTGTTTCTAACACTTAGAAATATATATACATAATGTCTACAGTAATAAAAGAGAAAGATGCAAACTGACCATACCTTCATGATGCCCACCAGCCAATCAGGAGTGAGTATGCCACTTAATCCAATGAAGATGATGGGTTAATTTGCTTATGCAGGTGCTGAGCAGCTGGGGGCGGGGCCAGGGCGACAATGCAGGCATTCTGCACCGCCCTAGCAGCTTTGGGCCTCTGGGCAGTGTGGGAAGGCAGAAAGGCAGCTCTGGGTGGAGCAAAGGCGGTGCCGGCAGCTAGGGGAAGGAAGGCCCATTCTTGCACCAATCTTCATGCATTGGGCCTCTAGTATATATATAACATATGCTTTTTAAAAATATATTTTTTATTTATTTCAGAGGAAAAGAGAGGGAGAGAGAAATAGAAATATCAATGATGAGAGAGAATCATTGATTGGCTGTTTTTGGCATGCACCGGGAATTGAACTGTGACTTCCTGGTTCATAGGTCAACTCAATCACTGAGCCACACTGGCCGGGCAACATATATACCTTTTAACTTAACCTTTTCTGTATTACATCTGTATCTCTTTTTTTACACACCAAAAATCTTGGTTTTCAAGAATAGAGGGGGTTAGGAATTAGAATAGCCTCATTATTATTTTCTCTTATTTTTTTTTTAAATAAATCTTTTTTTAAAAAAAAAAAAATCCCTCCATTGCTCCCTCCACCAGATTCCCACCCCACCCTCTGCCCTTTCCCCACCCCCATTGTCCTCATCCATAGGTGCACAGTTTTTGTTCAGTCTCTTCCCGCACCCCCACTCTATTTTCCCCCCGAGAATTGTCAGTTCACTCCCCTTCCATACCTCTGATTCTATTATATTCACCAGTTAATATTGTTCATCAGTTTTTTTAATTCCCTTGGATTTTAGTTTCACTTGTTGATAGTTACGTATTTGTTGTTCATAATTTTTATCTTTATCTTCTTCCTCTTCCTAAAGAATAATTCTGGTTTGGTGGTGATGAACTCCTTTAGCTTTTTTTTATTAGTGAAGCTCTTTATCTGGTCTTCGATTCTGAGTGATAGTTTTGCTGGGTAGAGTATTTTTGGCTGTAGGTTCTAGCTATTCATCACGTTGAATATTTCTTGCCATTCCCGTCTGGCCTGCATGGTTTCTGTTGAGAAATCAGCTGACAATTGTATGGGTGCTTCTTTATAGGTAACTACCTGCTTAGCTCTTGCTGCTTTTAATATTCTCTCTTTGTCTTTTGCCCTTGGAATTTTAATTATGATTTGTCTTGGTGTGGTCCTCTTTGGATTCCTTTTGTTTGGGGTTCTGTGCACTTCCTGGACTCGTAAGTCTATTTCTTTCCCCAGATGGGGGAAGTTTTCTGTCACTATTTCTTCTAATATGTTTTTGGTTTCTTGCTCTCTCTCTTCTTCTAGAACCCCCATAATTCTGATGTTGGTTCGCTTGAAATTTTCCCAGAGGTTTCTTACAGTATCTTCAACTTTCTGGATTCTCTTATCTTCTTGCTTCTGTGGAGGAGTGTCCTCTGGCTCTTTGTGTTCCAAATCTTGTCTTGATTCTTGGGATCTTCTAGTCTGTTTTTAGGACTCTGTATAATATTTTTTATTTCAGACAACGTATTCTTCATTTCTAGTATCCTCAAAGGTCTCATTTATTTTATCGGCCTTTTCTAGGAAATTCTTGAAAAACCTTATAACTGTGGTTTTGAACTCAATGTCCATTCTTTTACTTTCTTCCATTTCCTTCCTTTGTGTCCTGCTTCTTTTCTGCATTTTAGCTGCTACCCTGATTTGATGGAATAGTTGTGTGTGCTAGGTGTCCTGGCAGAGCCCAGTAGCACAGCCTTCCCAGTTACCTAAGGTGGACAGTCTTGGTGCAGCCCTTTGTGGGATGAGTGTACAGTCTTGGTGTTAAGCCTTGTTTGTTGTTGGTATCACTGGGAAGCATTGATCTCCAAGCCAATTGGCTGTGAGGATCAGCAGTGTCTCAGCTAGTAGGACTTCTGTGCTCCACTTGGATGAGGCAGAGTCTCGGGGTGGTGCAGACAAGCTTTGGTTCCCCATCAGTCCCACCTTACGAAAGTCCTATTAGTGGCAAGTCCTGCAAGACTGGCTATATGCATGTGCACCTCTTGGGGAAAGGCTGTTCTCAAGTTTTGCCTGCTCCCTGACAGCCAGTTTTTTGTTTTTGTTTTTGTTTTTAATATATTTTTTATTGATTTTTTACAGAGAGGAAGAGAGAGGGATAGAGAGTTTCTGTCCACAGGCCAATGCTCTATCCACTGAGCCAAACTGGTTTCAGCTGACAGCCAGTTTCCCCCCCCTGGCTCAGAGCTGTCTCTCAGTGCAGTTGGGAGGTTTTTTTGTTTTGTTTTCTCTCGAACGAGAAAGCTAGCCACTGAAGGGCTTCTGTGCTCTGCTTGGATGGGGCGGAGTCTCGGGGTGATGCAGACAAGCTTTGGTTTCCTGTCAGCCCTCCCTAAGAAGGTCTGGTTCCTGTGTCCTGCTGTAATGGCTGTTTGCCACAAGCACCTCCGAGAGAGCTTTGCCCACTGCCTGACAGTCCTGCCTCTCCCTGACTGGGGCTGTCTATCAGAGCAATAGGGTGGTTCTGTTTTCCTCCCAAACAAGAAAGCCAGCCTCTCGTTAGCTGCCTGCCCTCTCCCTCTCTGTGTGCCGCGAGTAAGCCAGCAGCGAACTCGGTGGCCACCTTTTCCTCACGCACAGATCTCCGCCGCACCTCCACAGTTCCTAAGGCGCAGCGTCCCTCCTCTTCCCTTTCTAGATGGTAGAGCTTCCTCTCAGCCAGCCGTCTGGTGTTTCAGGGCAATGTTTCCTCTGTTTTCCAGTTGTAAATTTAAAATTGTTGTGGTAGGCTGCATTTAGGAGTCTATCCTATGCTGCCATCTTGGTTTCTCCTAGAATAGCCTCATTATTAATTGCTCATTTATTTTACCCTAAATTACCATATAGTCTCAAAATAGAAATATTAATATTAATACCAATATAATTATTGATAACTTACATAAATTGTGCATATACTATCCCCATTTCTTTCTCACTATTTTTTTCGAAAAAGGGTTGACAAAATCTTTCATTTTTCAGTGTTTTAGTTTAAACTGCATAATTCAGTGGTTTTTAGTATATGCTGTACACCTGAAAATAATATAACATAATATTGAATGTAAACTATAATTGAAAAATAGCATAAAAAGTTATACAAACATCACCATCATATAATTCCAGGATATTTCTATCACTCCTAAAAAAAACCCTGTACCTTCCTTTATTTCATCCCCTGGCCGCTGGCAATCTCTAATGTACTTTCTGTCTCTATGAATTTGCATGTTCTGGACATTTCATATAACTGGAATTATATAATATGTGGCCGTTTGTGTCTGGTTTCTCTCATTTAGCATGATGTTCTCAGGCTCATCTGTGTTATAGTACAGAAAACAAGTTATTTTTTTTAAGTAAAAAATGAATCAGTACATGAATGATTTGGCATCTTTAACTCAGTGGATAGAGCATCAGCCTGTGGACTGAAGGGTCCCAGGTTTGATTCTGGTCAAGGGCATGTACTTTGGTTTTGGGTTTGATCCCCAGTAGAGGCAGCCGATTGATGATTCTCGCTCATCACTGATGATTCTCTCTCTCTCTCTCTCTCTCTCTCTCTCTCTCTCTCTCTCTCTCTCCCTCCCTCCCTCCCTTTTTCTCTGAAATCAATAAAAATATATTTAAAAAAAGAAATCTAGGTCACAGTCTGCTTGTGTGGCTGACAACCAAAGGCCTTGTTCTCCATCTATGATTAGCGTTGGGTTCTAATATGGCTGCAGGACCTAAGCCAGATATGACTAGTGAGGAATAAATCACAACTTTGAACCTCTCTCTCTACCCTGACCAGAACCTACCCAAGTGAGACCTTTGAGGAAGGCTATGCACAGTTGTCCCAAAGACCCAGTAATTTTTCCCACCATTCCTCACCTTAAGGCTCTGGACCTCACCCTCCTATATGTATCTGCCTGGTCACAATGAGTAGGATAATGTGCTTATGAGTCAGCAACTTGGGAGGCTCTCAAAGGCAGGGGTCATGTTTTACTCACTTTATATCCCCCAGTGCCTGGTCCAGAGAATGCTGTTAATTAATGTGTGTTCTGTCCCCAACCAGATTGTGAGTTGCCTGAGAAGAGTGGCTTTACCTTCTAACCACCTACTTTTCTTCTCCTATAGTAAAACTAGACACAAGATAGAGAGCAGGCTGGGAGTGTAGATGAGCAATGGTTTAATTCAAGATTCAAAAATCTCCACTATAGGACTTCTGCATAATATCTTTATTTAGCTCAGAAAGATGTTTCCTACACATTTCTAGATATGTGGATATGAATTTTTTTCTATCACATTTAGTAAGTTGTTTTTAAGCATTTACATATAATAAATGCAAACAAGCAAGTACAATACAGGTTAAAATGAAAAGTTCTTTGCATACAAACATTTTTAAAAGACATGTTAATACAGGGTATAGAGAAAGAAAACCAATAGAAGGTAATTGAATTACCATCCCCTAATTCACAATCTGATCCTGGTTCCTCGATATAGGACTCTCTCTGCTCTTTCCTCTTCTAACACCCAAGTCCCTAGCTCCTCCTGGACAGGAACAGAGGCTGCCTAAGGCTGGAGGCAGCACTGTTCCTGGCTGCAGAAAGGAAGGGAATCCCCCAGGCACATGTGGTCCTACTCATGTAGTCAGATTCTTCAGCCTTGTTCAAGTGGGGAGTCCATCTCTGTGCCAGTATCCTGGGCTGCCTCTTCTCTTCACTTTTGATGGTTCCCAATTGTTAAAGAGCCCTGGTGTGGCTTGTTCTAAATTTTTCTCATGCCAGTCAGCCCCCACAGAAAACCAGCTAGATGCTGGGCCCAGGGACTTCTAAAGAGCTCCAGAGGACTGAGAACCTCCTAACCTTATCAGACCTCCTAACTCAAGCACTATATCAGAAGGCTCCATCAGCTCCTACACTGTCAACTGTCTGCATTCAGTATGCAGAGGGGAAAGTCAGGGTGGGGTATATGCACAATCTTTTAGGATTGCCTGCAGCCAGACAGAAGAATATCAGCCAGTCCAGTATTTGTGGTTTTCAAGCCAAAGCCTAGACCTCCCTGGGCCACCCCCCTGGCCTGTCTGGGCAGCCAGGCCAACGAGACAGTTATGGGCCATACTTCAATTGGTATTGTTCAGGACTGGTGGGAGGGACATGATATGGAAGGTAGGGGGATCTCATTGTGGCCATGTGCTTGGCTTTACCTCCTTCTAGTACTACCAGAGACACAAGCCTGAGTGGCTTTTACAGATACAAGGCTCTGCAGGGCTCTCAGCCACCTAAGAGCGAACTTGCACCTGGAAGTGCTCACAGTGGGCATGCTTCATGGTCAGCCCATAGATGGGGGTCATGTCCACCTTCACGCCTGGTGACATGCTGAATTCTACCTGTTGCAACATGATTGCCAGGAAGAGAAAGACCTCGAAGCGGGCAATGTTTTCACCAATGCACCTCCGCTTGCCGAGGCCAAAGAGAATCACCTGCTCACTCAGTGCTTTGTTGATAGTGCCATTGGGGGTGAGAAAACGTTCTGGTCGGAACTCGGATGGGTCATCCCATAGTTTCCTGTAATCAGAATGAGTAACTGAAGAGGCAGCTCAGAAGCATGTAGCGGGTTGAACCACAGCCCACAAGAGTAGGGGATAGGCAAATGGCCAGGGACAGCAGGGTCTGAAACTCAGAAGAGGGCGGGGTTTCTACTGCCCCATATCAACTTACTGGTCATGGTTGATCTGCCACTGGTTCACAAAGACACAACGCCCCTTGGGGATGTAAAAGCCACTCAAATTTGTGTCTCTGGTAGTACTGGGGAGAGAGGAAGTTCAGTTAAGCTCAGGGCCACAATGAGATCCCTCTACCCCCATACCATGTCCACCTACCAGCCCTGATTAGGTGCAGAGACTGAAATAAGGCCCAGTATCAGACAGAAGTAGTTCCATGGGGCCTCACCTGTGGGGGATGGTGAAGGGGACGAAGGAAGAGTGTCGGAAGGTCTCCAGGATAAAGGCCTCCAGATAGGGCAGCTGGGGTCTGTCAGAGAGCTGTGGCCGTCGTACCCTCCCAACCACTGTGTCTGCAGGGCACAAAGGACCAGACAGATGAAGGTGCCTCCCATACCATGGCTGGGTCCCCTGCATTGAGCACTTTGAAGGAGGTCAGCACCTACCAAGCTCCTCCTGGATCATTTTCTGCACACCAGGACGTGTAACCAGGTACATTAGGCTCCAAGAGATGGCAGTTGTGACTGTGTCAAACCCTGGCCAGAAAAGAACAGGGGGAGAAGTTTGGCAGATGGGGTAGGGTAGTTGAGTACAGGAAAGGCAAATGGGGTAGCTCATACCAGCTCCAAAGAGGTCCAAGACGACACTAACAATCTTCTCGTCTGACAGTTGGGTATTGGCGTTTTCATCCAGCTTCTTTTCCTTACAATGTTCGATCAGGCTGTCTGTGATATCTCGGATGTGGCCCTGAGTACAGAGGACCCACGGGTGAGCAAGATTCCAAACCCACACCTACCTCTCCATCCAGATCGGGTCCCTTACCATCCCTAGTATCTTTGTTCAAGAGATGACACTTCAACTCACACACCCAAGGCTGTCATCCCAGCTTCTCTCTGCCTGTCCAAGGCTCTCTCCTGCCACAACTCAAGGGAAACCTGACAGACAGAGTCTGGTACCATTGTCATCTGGACATACACTTTACCCTTGTGTGTGTGTGTGTGTGTGTGTGTGTGTGTGTGTGTGTGTGTGTGTATTGATTTCAGAGAAGAAGGGAAAGGGAGAGATAGAAACATCAATGATGAGAGAGAACCAATAGCGCTTCCCAATGTCACTCTGTGATTTCCATATACACCTGTGCCTCCTGTACATGCCTCATAGGGGATCAAACCCACAACCTGGGCAAGTGCCCTCACCGGGAATTAAACCATGACTTCCTGATTCATAGGTCGATGCTCAACCACTGAGCCACACTGGCCGGGCCTCTTTACCCTTTTTTCTCCCATGAGGCCAGGAGACTAACTTTTTAATTCTTCCTAGTCCCTATAACTTGCCTAGAATACAGCATGGTCTGGTTATTCAGTAAATATTTCTGTCTGACAAAGGATAAAATGACTGGTCGAGATAATGTTGTATTCCCCTCCCATGGATGGAGTCCTATCCATTACTGACTTCAAAATCCCAGGGTGAAGGCCCCTGAGAGTCTGCAAAACCTCATGCTGCTCGAGTTATCACTGACCACCTAACCCCTGACCCTACCTGCTCCTCACCACCCACCTGCCTCTCCCCAGTCTGTACCTTCTCAAACGTTTTATAGTGTTCCTTAACCATCTTTTGTATGAAGATGTAGATCTTCTTATTCAGGTCCTTGAAGATATTCAGGGCAGAGTTGGGCAGGTAACGAAGGATAGGGAAGAAGTCAGTTGGGTTTCCAGAAGCAACCACCTCCCCAAACTCATTACTCAGGTTGACTATGCTAAGTAGCTCTTGATCATCATGGTCATAGCGCCGACCAAAGCACATGGCACATATGACGTTGGCCACTGACACCACTACATACCTGTAGGGGTCAAAGTGTCCAACCCTTGCCATCAGCTCCTGGAACTTGCTGATGAGGACCTCAGCCTCCTTGCTCACATGTTCCTCTAAGTAGCAAGAAGATGAGGAAGTCGGGTCTGAAGCAATAGAGAAACTCTTCAGGGCATTTTGGGCGAGACGCCGGCGGGCAGCCCACACTGGTCCAGAGTCTGGGTTAAAGGTCATGCTCTGGCCATCAGAGATGAGGGTGAAGCTGTAGAAGTCAGGCCGGCCCTTGAAATCATCAGCCTGCCGCACCAGGGCCTGCCGGATGGTGTCCAGGCCACTGAGCACCAGCACAGGTGTGCTGCCAATGCGGATCTCTAGCACGTCCCCATAACGCTGGCTCAGCCGTGACAGTGCCAGATGTGGGTTCTTCCCCAAGGTCAGTACATGTCCAAGCAGGGGCCAGCCCCAGGGTCCTGGGGGACTCTTCAAGCCTTTGGGGACCCGAGGCTTCCAGGCTCTGAACACCCAGAATACTAGGCAGAAGGTGGTGGAGGCCAGGAGAAGTTCTGTGGCTGAGATGGGGATGGAGGATCCAAACACATAAAGCATGATCAGCGTAGAGATGGCAAGGTGGCCACTGAAAGGTGAACAAGAGGGAAATATCAAGACATCATATAGGGGATTAAGAGGAACCAATGTCCTAAAGTATCAGCATGCCGACTAAGAGGAAACCTTATCTAGAACTGCTCACTGAGCATGAAGGGGAGGAGGAGGTGAGAGGAGCTATAGTGCTGCCACTGTGTGCCAATATTTTCCATATTCTTCATTCAGTCCTGGACACAGCCTATGAGGTAGGCTGAAGTAAGGCTCAGAGAAGGTAACTAACTTGCTCAATGTCACATAGCCAGGAAGTTTTAGATCCACATGTTCAACCCAAATTGTTTAATTCCAGAACACTCTCTCTTATCTGTCACTATGCGATTTCCATATACAAATGCACTATTACTTTCTCCACATTTTTCTAAAATCAACTTTAAATCTACTCAAACAATCATCTGTGTGAAAGTACAGGTTTGACTTTTCCCCCTAAGGTATGTTAAAATAAAAACGTAATTGATATGCATCACCTAAATCCCCCTGAGTAGTACTCACCACACTAAGGGAAACACTGCTATTGGGAGAACTAGGCATCAACCACTCCTTTAACCTCATTTCACATTTGGGGAAATTGATTTTCAGAGGATGCAATGACTTGGCTAAAATTACCCAGCAACCAGTGACTGAGCTAGGATTCAAACCTCTTAGCAAAAGTTCTCTGGGAGATTTTCAGCTCCTGTCATAGCTACTTCCCTCTGGTTTTTTATTTTATTTTATTTTTTTGTTTTAAAATATATTTTATTGATTTTTACAGACAGAAAGAGAGAGGGATAGAGAGTTAGAAACATCAATGAGAGAGAATCATTGATCAGCTGCCTCTTGCATACCCCCTACTGGGGATGTACCTGCAACCAAGGTACGTGCCCTTGACCAGAATCGAACCTGGGACCTTTCAGTCTGCAGGCCGAAGCTCTATCCACTGAGCCAAACCGGTTTAGGCGCTACCTCCCTTTGAAGAGTGTTCCAGAACCATCAGTACTCTCCTGCTCAACTCCAGGGTCTAGGGTATCCTGCCAGAATCTGGAATAGGGTGGGAAGGGAATGGGATAAAAAGACCACTGTCAAGCCACATGGCTCTCAGCCCCAGCTCTGTTTAAAAGCAGCTGGATACCAGTTAGATTGAGGTCCCAGTCACAAAAATCTAGGCCAGAGTCTTCGTTGGGCTCAGTTCTTACTGGAGAGCAACTCAAGATGGAGGGGTTGGCTGTATGGTTCCTACCTCAAGTACTATAGCTGTCTGTGTAGGGAGGCTTCCTGGAGGAGCTGGATCCCAAAGCACACACACAAAAGTCCTGGCTCCCTAGGTGAACTGGGAACACTGCTAGGCCTTGGCATGCCATTGTGTCCCTTGCACACATTGGGTGCCCCAAGGACCTCTAGCCATACTTAGTAAGATGGTAGGAGCCCAATAGATATGTGACGGGTGAGTTACCTGAAGCTGACAGTCCCTCACACTGACTTCTCCCCAACAGACGCCAGAGAAGACAGTCAACAGGATAGGGAGGGCAGTGCCCGGGACTCTTGCTCAGATCTCTTGTCTGAGTCAGCACATCTTGGCTCTGAAAAGCCATTATTTGGGAGGGTAGAGCCAGCCAGGGGTAGCTTTTAGATAAGGCAGGTACAGCTGGTAAGAACACAACCTGCCCCCTCCATTCACCTGACAACCCAGGGAGAAGCCCTCTTCATCACAAAACCTGAGGAGAGGCTATATATGCACCCAGCTTAGGTAAACTGTGTTCTTATTCCACACATCCAGGTGACTCTGGTGGGGAAGGCCCAAGGCATTTAGAGAGCCATTGGCTGATAAAACTGGAGTCTGGGTTCAGTAGCCTAAAAGGGGTCCATCTGGATCTAGAGTTCTGATACTAGCTGTGGGACATTGGGCAAGTCCTGCCCTTCTCTTGGCCTCAGTTGCCCCTTTAGGAAGCTTGACTGCTTGGTCAGTAAGGTCACTCCTAGCCTTCTTTTTTGAGGTGCTAGATGTAGGAAGACCTGGAGGCATCAAAATTTTCCTTCTATTGGGAGGAGAGGGGCAAGCCAGAAGTCCCCAGCACTCACCTGTGGTTGTGAGGAGGTGCTGAACTGCTGGGAAGAGTGGTCTTAGAAGCCAGGACCCCAAAGAAGATCAAGGAAGGCTCCAAGCAACTGTCACCTTCTGGGTGAGGGTGAAGGCACAACCAACTTTATAGGCAGCTTGCGCGTGGCCACGCCCCTTGGCGCCCGGTTGCAACTAAGGGAGGGGCGGCCTGAGAGGGAATGGTCGCTCTAGGGTGGGTGGGAAGTGGAGGAGAGGAGGCACATGCACAGGGAAGAAACCACTGTGGGGGCGTCTCTTCCTAGTGCCCACACGTAAAAGGGTGAGGGCTTGGGGACACCTGGGATCTCCAGTTCCAAGGTACCCCTTGGACAGCACAGAGCCCAGGTGAGGCAGGGGTTTGGGGAGAAGTCCCAGCACAGCCCGAAAAGAAGGGATGGGGACGCCTCACCCTCATTTTTGTACCCACTAGACCTGCAGTCCCCCCCCCCCCCTTACACACACACACACACACACACATACACACACACACTACTAGCGGACCGAGGCCAACAAGCAAGGGCGGGGCTGCCGGGTGGTGACCTCCTTTTCCCGGTTTACTGAGTCCGGGCTCGCGTGAGAAGCGCGGCGACCCTGCCCCCAGGTCACCGGGACCGGAAGGCCAGTGGCGCCGACGGGCTGTCCTCCCCCACCCAGCGTCCGCAGAGCCCCGGCCAAAGACCCGCGCCCCTGCCCGGGAGCGGAACGGAGCAGGTGCATCCCTCCGAGCGCCCACTCGCTGCTCGGCGCCCCCTCGGCCGGGACCCGCCCGCCCCAAGTTCCCTCTCGGCTCCCGGGGTCCCGGGGTGCTGGCGCTTTGGCACAAAACCCGGGCGGCGAGGCTGACTGCGCGGCCAGCTCCGGGAGGGCGAGGACGGGGCGAGAGCGGCCCCAGGCCGGCACCGGCCTCCCTCCGGGCGGAGGTCACGTGGCCCCTCCCCCGCTCGCGCGGCCCGGGTGGAGCGCGGCGGTTGCGTGAGAAAGCCTGGGAGTCCCGCGCAGCCACCCGGAGCGCAACGTCGCGGCCCTGGTGGGTCCGGCGCAGTCACGCGAGGGGGAAAGGGGCGCCGGGGCGGGCCTCGGAGGGAGGGAGGGGAGTGGCGGGCCTGGCAGAGGTGCTATTGGAGACGGAGGTGGGGCGGTGCACCGCGCCCGCCCGGGTTCGCGTGCGGAGCCGGGGGTTTGCCTGCGAGCGGCCGCCTGCCTGTGTCCGTGCTTTTGGCTACGCCTGTGGCGGGACACGCATACCCCGCGTCGCCCGGTCGCCTGTCTGGCTGCCTCCCAAGCTGTCCCTGGCCCACGTGGAATGTCCAGGCACAACCTGTCCCCAACTAACCGCCCTCCTCCCTCCCCTCCCCCGAGCTGTGCTCCCCAACCCATCGAATGGCACCGCCATCCCCGTGCTGGCCCAGGCCAGAAAACAGCTGCATCCTGGCCCCTGACCTCCACTTCACCAGATGCCACTTAATACATTGCACAAACATTTTACCAATCGCCTACTATGAGCCAGGTACTGTCTGGGTGCTGGCGATTGATATGTAAGCGAACAAACTGACAACCTGCTCACATGGAATTTAAATTCTATTTTGGTGGTGGGAGGGGGTCCAGATAATGCACAGAGAATATCAGAGGGTGACAAGTGCTACCGAGAAAAATCAGAGAAGGGGTAGGAATTACATGGGGGCAGAATGTAGTTGAAAATAGGAAGGTCAGAGAAGTCCTCACAGAGAAAATGACACTGAGCAGAGATAGAAGTGTGGAATCAAGAGTCAAGGCGCACAGATACAAGAAGCAGAGTGCACAGAAAGCCAGCCTGTGGGTAATTTATCTGATAAGCCAATTTCTTCCAAGATATTAATAACTGCTAAAGGTGTTAAACCCAGCTGTATCATGCCCTGGCCAATGCTGCTCAGTAGTTAGGAGCATTGTCCTTGCACTGAGGGTCATGGGTTCGATTCTCAGTGAAGGTTGTGTACCTGGTTGCAGGTTTCATCTTTGGCCCCTATCGAGGTATAATACATTCAGGAGGCAACCAATCGATATCTCTTTCACATTGATGTTTTTCTCTCTCCCTTCCACTCTCTCTAAAAAAAATAAATGGAAAAAAATATCCTTGGGTGAGGGCTAACAACAACAAAAAATCCAACTGTATTATGACCAGGGTGATGCTGATCCCAAAGTACTGGTGCTATAATGGTGGAATTTAGGCAACAGAACAGACAGGAGACAAGGGAGCTATTGCTGTGCTTCCAGTTCATCCAGCATTGTTCCATCCACCCCATCCTCTACATCTGTGGCTCAGCCCACAGAACATGCTGATACCCAGAGAGCTCTGTCCTCCAACCCCAGTTGGAGAAAGAACCTGCATGGAAGCGGTGACAAGGAAGTGGGGAGGAAGGCACTCCCAGATTCCTCAGCCTGCTCTGTAGCCCAGTCTATTCTTCGGCTCCCCAGAGTCCCCACCAATGCCCAAGCTTTAGAGAATCACAACAACCTGCTCATCAGAACTAGAGGATCATCTACTGAGGCTCCTGACCAAGGATCCAAAAAACCTCTTTGTTTGATAGAAGAGGCATTGTCTCGCTCACATTCTCTAAGGGGCTCTTAAAAAAAAATAAATAAATAAATAAATATATATATATATATATATATATATATATATATATATAGAGAGAGAGAGAGAGAGAGAGAGAGAGAGAGAGAGAGTTGATTTTAGAGGGGAAGGGAGAGGGAGAGGGAGAGAGAGATAGAAACATCAACGATGAAAGAGAATCACTGATCGGTTGCCTCCTACACAACCCCCCACCAGGTATCAAGCCCACAACCTGGGCATGTGCTCTTGACTAAAATCAAACTTGGGACCTTTCAGTCTACAGGCTGATGCTCTGTCCACTGAGCCAAACTGACTAGGGCATCTAAGGGATTCTTGATCCCAAAGAAATTCATTAGCTAATTAAGCCAATTCCTTTCCTACTTTTCAGCTGGAGAAACATACCAGAAGGAGAAGGCCCAAGGATATAGGGCAAATCAAAGCAGAGACTAGAGCTCTAGGCCTTTGCTTCCAGGCCAGGGCTCTTCCCACCATGATTTATTGTCCTAGAGTACCAGCAAAACCCTGGGAGGCCGAAGAGGAACAGCCTCAGCCTCTGGGTCAGGGCTCCCATCTCCCCATACTCCTGGGCAAAAGTCTGGTGCAATGAGGGTTAGGAAAGTGTTGCACTTCTCACCAAGTCCTACCTCCACAGAACAGCTCCCCAGATGGCGGGGGTGCTCAGGAGCACTGGGCAAGGGAAGAGGGAGATAGGCAGGAGGTTAGAGAACCTTGGCCAGGAGCTGAATAGACAATGCTGGGTCAAAGTTTGCATGCCTTTGCGTGAGAAGCTCTTTGGCTGATTCCCTGGCGATCAATACCAGGAAAACAGAGGCAGGTGACAGTAGGGAGCAGAGACGGCTCTGGGCTGGAGAGATAGAGACTGCTGAGTGTCTTGGCCCAGCAGATTTGTCCAGCTTAGAATCTGCAGTCAGCACCATTGAGGTCTATGTGGCAGGAGGATGGGGAGACAGCAAAACCCACAACAAACATCTACCTCATGATGGAGGCAGGACCCATACCCCAAACACAACCTATGCTGAATCTGGAAATACTTCAGGAGCTGTAAGACCAAGTAAAGGGATTCTGGGAGAGTGAGGGACTGGAGAATAGTTATGGAGTAGGAAGAGTACAGGAAGGACATTTCTGGCAAGAGGACATTCATAACAAGAGCAAAACATGGGACTGGGAGGTTGGGTGAAGCTGTTTGAGAAGAATACAGTTTGAGTGGTTGTGTAGAATTGGGACTTGCTTCCCAATGTGTCTACACACACACACACACACACACACACACACACACACACACACCAGCCACCCTCTATCCCACTTGATATCTGAACCCCATGCACCTTCTCCCTCTTACCTTGGGAAGTAGGAGAGCCTAAAATATTTGGTTTGCAGGTTCCAGGACTCAATGGGGCAATCCCCTACCCAACCCCAGCTTCCTGACTCTTAGACTTGATCTAAGCCTATTTTCCTGATGTAAATATTAAAAGTGCCCTCTTTTACTCTCAGAAGAGTCATGTCTTGAACAATAGATTATATGGTCATGCTAGTAATAGTGGACATCTGAGTGGTATTGTATGCACAGCAACCATTCTCTCTTCTTCTGGCAATACCACTTCTGTTCTTTAGCCCACCCCTATTCTTAGCCAATGAGAACCCAACAAAGGTTTTTTCTGAAATAGTTGGAAAAGAGAGTTTCTCTTTCTGCAGGGTAGTCAAGCTAATTTGAAAATAGGTCTGGGCCTACCAATGGCCACCTTTAAAGAAAGCCTACACTAGAATGATGTCCATTCAGAGGGAAGCAAAATGGGGAGGTGAAAGAATTGATGACGTTGAGCACCTACATCCAGTTATTTCTGAGGCCAATGAGGTTCACCCACAGAGCATATCTGTTACATGAACCAATATCACCACCACCTCCCCCCTTACCTCATCCCCTGCCCTTTCCTTTTTTCTCCTCTTTTTCTTCTTCTTTCAGTAGGAGTTGGATTTGAGGACTTGTAACTGAAAGAATTATAACCCAAACCTGCAAACCAGAGCAGCTTACCTCATAGTGCTTTCTCAGGTAGCCCCAAGAAAACCTGGACAAGTTGGACAGAAGTTGGACAGAAGACGAAGGAAGTTACTCTTATTTGATTGCTTCCTACTGGTCTTCCAAAAATGCCAACAACACCCTTGTAGGAAGTGAATTTCCTCTCCAGAAGATCCCATGGTGGTATTGAAGAATTGTTGGCCGGTGATTGCCTGAAGAGAACTCTTGAGTGAAGCAGAGATTATCAAATGAGTCTGTGCTGAAAGCAGAGCTCAACCTTCCTGTCTGCGGGGAGCTCCTTCCATAGGGGATGTCCAGGAAGAAAGCAGCTGTCACCAAGTTCCTAGACCCCATTTGCTGTCCCAGCTCCTCTCTGAAAAAGAGATGCCATTCCTTTCCCAAGTTCAGTATGGACCAAGTTGAAATTTTCAGAAGGAAGTTTATGAGGAAATAGTCCTTACAATATAGCCTGAAAGGTCCTTCCAGATGTGGCTTCCCGGACCTCTCTGACTTCCTTGCCTGGTACTCTCCCTTTCCCAGTTCACTCCTTTCCAGGCACAAATACCTGCTTGATATTCCTGACATTCTCCAGGCAGATCCCTACTTGCCTCTGTCAGGGTCAGTTCCTATAGGAAACTAAGGCTCCCTCAAACTGGGTTATTACGAGAGTTTAATAAAGGGACCATTTACAAAGATAAGGGAAAGTTTTAGAGAAACCAATAAGAGACAATGCCGCACCCCAGAGTTAGCAACAGCAGGGATAGAAGTGGTAAGAGGAAGGAATAGAAAGCAGAACCCAGAGAAGATGACCACAGAGAGGCTATAGTAGCTGTTGTCTTTAGTAGAGAGTTGCAGCTAGCACACAAAGACCCTACAGGGAGAGAGCAAAGCTTACTCTTACTTCACTCTATTCATGCCCAGTGATGTCCCACTGGCGCCTTCTTTCCATGGATAGAACTAATTGGAAGCCAGGGGGTAAGGAGCCCATTACTATAATAAAAAGAAGTCAATCCTGCCCAGTCAGTGTGGCTCAGTGGTCAAACATCAGGAGGTTCTGGTTCAATTCCCAGTCAAGACACATGCCTGGGTTGCAAGCTCAGTTCCCAGCAGCCAAGATCAATGTTAATGTTTCTCTTCCATGTTTCTATCTCCCCCTTTCTTTTCTTCTCTTCTCTCTCTCTCTCTCTCTCTCTCTCTCTCTCTTTCTCTCTCTCTCTCTCTCAAAAACAAAAAACAAAAACAAAAAAACCCAATAAAAACTGTTTTTTTAAATTACTGTTAAAAAAAGAAGAAGTCAGTCCTCCAGGACTGAGAGAAGAAGGGTAGAGAGCGAGTCTGGAGAGGCAAATAGAAGACATCTAGCACTCTGCCTCAGGGCATTTGCACTTGCTGTTTCCTCCATCTGCAATCTATCCCCAAATCCTCATGTCTTGCTTCTTCAGATAGTACCTTTTCAATATTCCTTCCTTAACCATTCTATGTAAAAGTGTTACCCAGACTCATAGTCTCTATCCCTTTCTTTAACTTGATGTTTATTTGTAACACTTACAAACTTCAGACATACTATGTATTTTACTCTTTCATATTGTGTATGGTCTATATCCCACAACTAGAATGTAAGCTCCAACAGAGCAGGGAGTTTTGCCTGTTTTTATCAATCCTTTATTAAAAGCAAGCTGGCACTTTGTGGATGCTAAATGAGTATTTGTTAAATAAATGAATGGAAACATGTCAAACCCCCACATAGGAAATACACCAGGTTTGTCATGGTAGAGGCGTGGTGTCCAAGTTGGGTGAGCCCAGATATTTTCTTTGGCACTGCTAGGCGAGTGTTTGTCATTTTGCTGCTAGAAGACAGACATAGTCCTATTTTAAGAAGCTCATCGCAATCTTGCTCAGCTTAGGCATCCTACCTTATACTACCTTCACTGTTATCCAGGATCAGCATCTGAGCTAGGCCTCACTACTGAACACATGGTCATAATCACCAGAAATTCACAACCTCTTTCAATTCCAAAGCCTCCTGGTTTCTCTCAACAGGCTACAGCTCTTCTCTCCACAGTCTGGCCAAACAACAATAATCGGTAAACAGCAGGTTTTAAAAATACTCTCAGCAGAGAGGGCTGTGCAGGATTGAGACAGGAGACCTCCATGGGTTGGTGGTTGGGAAGGGCTACAAAGATATGGACCCTGGAACACTTCCAAGAGAAGGGAGAGAAGTGGCCCAGAGGTTCTGGGCTGGCTCTAGATGGAGGGTAGTAGAGATAACGGTAGACCTTCTTTTTCCTATTTTCTCTTCTTCCTTCAATACTATCAAATTGATTGATTTAAACCCATATTATATATAAGAACTTGATTAATTGTGCTCAGATTGGCAGTGCCTTATTGCTGGGGAAATGTTTTCCAGGCCAGTGTGTTGTAAAAGCAGGCCTGCAGGACATGTGGACCTCCTGAAGGGCAAGCTTAAGGCCATGCTAATGTCCCAAGTTAGAGATGCCCTTTTGTCTAATAAACACAGAGGTTTGCTGGTGGTGAATGTTCTTGAACTCTCGTCAAATCAGGGATTCTGAGAAACCTACTTTGTCAGCCAAATGCTCCTGGATGTGCTTCTCCAGTCTCTGCCAAGGAGGTTGTGTCATTTCAACCTATCAGGACACAGCCTGGCTGTCCCACCAACCAGTGATGGGCACCTCAACCAACTTAGGGACCCTCTCCCAACTGTTCCACCATTTGTAGGCATCTAGTAGCCATCGCCTCACCTTGATTTTTCCTTCTTTTCAACACCCTCCCCCCTTCCATTTTATCCATGTATCCTCTATATTCCTTTCTAGAGCTATGTGGTTTGTGCAGAGGTTGTCCTCAAATCCCCAGATTCAGGCAGTGGGTCCTGGCTGGTCTGAACCAGTCATTGTGGCCTCAGTTGCCTTGTTGGTATTTGGATTAAACTTGGATCTGTGACATGATTCTGACCAATGATATGTTGGAGAAATCTGGTGGGATAACTTGTAGGAAAGGTTTTCTCACTCTTACAGTTACATTGCAAGAGATGTACTCTTGCTCCACTGGCCTTTGACATGTCTGGATGTGATGGCTGAAACTGCAGTAGCCATAAGAGAGCCAGTCTTGGAGAAAGTCTGACCTTCCAATGATGATAGAGCAGAAATTTGCAAAGAACCAGTTTATTTTATTCACTGTCCTTGCAAGAAACAGGTCCCATTCAAACTGGCCATTGAGGAGAGTTTAATAAGGGGATTATTTAAAAGGTGTGGTCAAGGTATAGAGAAATGAAGACAGGATAGTGTGGTACCATATGATTAGTAACAGAAAGGAGCCCTCATCCCCTTGGCTTGAAGAGGTAAAAGGAAGAAGCTATACCAAAACCCAGAGAGAGAAAAACTGTAAGAAAAGAAGACAGCCCTGCAGGAGCTGTGGCTTACCATGGTGACTTTTCAGGGAGGGTCTAAAGAAAAAATACCCCACACTTATCTCCTTCCCCACTTCCATCTCAT
Organism: Pipistrellus hanaki; assembly: GCF_964339955.1. Classification (NCBI taxonomy): domain Eukaryota; kingdom Metazoa; phylum Chordata; class Mammalia; order Chiroptera; family Vespertilionidae; genus Pipistrellus; species Pipistrellus hanaki. Next base: position 98,290,509 of record NC_140503.1, on the reverse strand, counting down.
ACCAATGCTGTCCATTTACTAAATGCAACAAGAAGCCAAAGTATGGGGGAGCCCCTTGACACTGTTTGCAGAGTTCAGCCTCTCAGTGCACAGAGCAGGGCAGAGAAGCAGGGGGAGTGGAGGATTATCAGCAGAACCTGGGTCTGCAATTACCTCATCTGTCTGCCTGCCTGATGGTTATAAGTCTCCTCCCTGAAAGCAAGGCCTGTCTTACTCACTGCTGTAAGTTTCCTCTGAGAACAGCGGAAATAAAAACAAAACAATATTGCACTATGGTGTAAGTGCCACAAGAGAGCTATGCCCAAAGGAAGAGGATCTGAACCAGAGTAGGGGTCAGGACACTCCAGAGGAGATGGGCTTGGAGCTGACTTTTGGAGGATCTATTTAATGGACAGATGAGAATGCTTTGTCATTAATGCATCATTGTACTGTAGTATGAATTAGCATTTCTAACCTGGAAGCAATGTATTTCCTTCAGGGTGTTTATTGGATTGGGAAGAAGTGGTTGGGAGGAAAAAGCATGTATGAATACACAAAGGCAGAAAACTGGAAGAATTATAAGATATTCCCTCTGGAGAAGTTGGGTTCAAAGTGTCTGCTGCTGCCGCCGCCCCCCACCTCGCCCTCTAGAAGAGGTTACAGGAGAAACCAAGATGGTGGCATAGGTAAACACCTGAACTTGCTGCCTCACACAACCACTTCAAAACTACAACTAAAAGACAAAATGGACATCATCCAGAACCACATGAAGGCTGGCTAAGCGGAAATTCTACAACTAGAATTAAAGATAAAAGCACACTGAGACTCAGAGGAGGTGTGGAAGTAAAGTGCGGGGGTACGGAGGCACGAGAAGAGGGCTGGCAACTGAGTATGTGGCTGGCTTTCTCAATTGGGAGGGAGACACAAGCTCCCAAGTGCTCTGAACTCAAGTTCAGGGCAAGACTCTGGGGACCCAGACTCATACAGGGAGAAACTGGACTATCTAGCAGTGGGCAGAACTCGAGGGCAGTTTTCTCTCAGAGATGCTTGCAGTGAGTACCACAGAACACAGGACACTGAGACCCAGGAACCTCTCATGACAGGGCTGATGGAAAGCCATTGCTGTTTGCTCCACCCTGAGACTTCACCCCACCCAAGCTGAGCACAGAGGCTTTTGCATATGAATGGCGTGGTCCTTTGTGAATAGAGTGTCAGCGTGCAGACTGAAGGGTCCCAGGTTTGATTCCAGCCAAGGGCAAGTGCCCGGGTTGCAGGCCAGATCCCCAATAGGGGGCATGCAGGAGGCGGCAGCCGATCAATGATTCTCATCATTGATTTTTCTATCTCTCTATCCCTCTCCCTTTCTCTTTGAAATCAATAAAGATATATATATATATATATATATATATATATATATATATATATTTTTTTTTTTTTTTTAAATATATTTTATTGATTTTTTACAGAGAGGAAGAGAGAGGGATAGAGAGTTAGAAACATCGATGAGAAAGAATCATCGATCAGCTGCCTCTTGCACACCCCCTACTGGGGATGTACCCGCAACCAAGGTACATGCCTTTGACCGGAATCGAACCTGGGACCTTTCAGTCTGCAGGCCGACGCTCTATCCACTGAGCCAAAACCGGTTTCGGCTTTTTTTTTTTTTTTTTTTTTTTTTTAACTAAACTTACCTACAAACTGCAGCTGAGTCAGAAAGACCCAAAATATCCAAAAGAAGGCCCAAGGCCTCACAGCAGCTTGCATTGCTTTACAGCTGAGCCTCCTCCAAAACTCAAAGAAGAGGAATCTGCATATCTCTTCGTAGCTCCTGCTGGGTGGCCTCAGGCACAGGCTAAATTAGCACCTCCTTGGAGATCCAAGAACCAGTGTACCCAGGGATCAGAGTAGGATCATCCAGATTATAACTCCTCAGATCCATAAGGGACATACTCAGGGGGCAGACTCAGTGAGTATCAAAGCCCACTGAGGCAAGTCTTGCCCTATAAAGGTGTCTCCAGCACAGAAGTTCTCCAATCATAGACACAGCTGATCCTCACAGCCAATTGGCCTGGAAGCCAATTCCTCCCAGTGATACCAACAACAATCAAGGCTTAACTACAACAAGACTGTTCACATAGCCCACAAACGGGTGCACCAAGAGTGTCCACCTCAGGTAACTGGAGAGGCTGAGCCACTGGGCCCTGTAGCCACTCTATCAACTCAGGGAAGCAGCGAAAATGCAGAGACAAAGAAACATGTCACTAATGAAAGAAATGAAGGAAAGAAAACTACTGGATATAGAGTTCAAAAACATGGTTATAAGGTTTTTCAATAATTTTCTAGAAAATGCCAATAAATTTAGCGAGACCCTTGAGGATATGAAAAAGGACCAACTAGAAATTAAGCATACACTGACTGAAATTAAAAAATAATATACAGAGATCCAACAGCAGACTAGATGACCCCAAGAATCAAGTCAAAGATTTGAAATACAAAGAAGCAAAAAACACCCAACTGGAAAAGAAAAAATAATCCAAAAATATGAACATAGTGTAAGGAGCCTCTGGGACAACTTCAAGCAATCCAAATTATGGGGGATTCCAGAAGAAGAGAGAGAGCAAGATACCGAAAGAATACTGGAAGAAATAGTGACAGAAAACTTCCCCCACCTGGTGAAAGAAATAGACTTACAAGTCCAGGAAGCACACCAGAACCCCAAACAAAAGTAATCCAAAGAGGACCACACCAAGACACATCATAATTAAAATTCCAAGAGCAAAAGACAAAGAGAGAATATTAAAAGCAGAAAGAGAAAAACAGTTAGTTATCTACAAGGGAGCACCCATATGATTGTCAGCTGATTTCTCAACAGAAACTATGCAGGCCAGAAGGGAGTCGCAAGAAACATTCAAAGTGATGAATAACAAGAACCTACAACCGAGATTACTCAAAGCTATCATTCAAAATTGAAAGTCAGATAAAGAGCTTCACAGATAAGAAAAAGCTAAAGGAGTTCATCACTGTATTATATGAAATGCTGAAAGGTATTCTTTTGGAAGAGGAAGAAGAAAAAAAGGTAAAGATAAAAATTATGAATAACAAATACATATTTATCAACAAGTGAATCTAAAAATTAAGTGATTAAAAATCTGATGAACAGAATAATCTGGTGAATATAATAGAATCAAAGGTATAGAAAGGGAGTTGTCTGACAATCCTTGAGAGGAAAGGAGTGTGGGGGGTACGGGAAGAGACTGGACAAAAATCATACACCCATGGATGAGAACAGGGGAGGAGGGGGGCGTGGATAACGGCATGGGGTGGGGTGGGAACCGGGTGGAGAGGAGCTATGGTGGGGACTGGGGGGTGAAAGAAGACCAACTGTAATAATCTAAATGATAAAGATTTTTAAAAAATTTTTTAAGAAGATATTCCCTCAGATGGGTGGAAAGATGCATGAAAGAGGAAGGAGTAGGGAATGGCTCACATGCTGAGTTTAGGAGTTTGAATTTGGTTTTGAATGCAATTTCAGAAAGTTCATTTGGGTGGCAGTGTGGAGCATGGTTTAGAGAGGGATGAGGTAGGAAGGTCTCCTAGTGCTATGCTGGCCAATCAGTACCAGTAGCCACAATAAACTACTGAAATTTAAAATGAAATAGAATTTAAAATTTAGTATGTCACTTATACTTGCCACATTTCATTCAACAACCACAGGTAGCACGAACATAGCACATTTCCACCATTACAGAAAGTTCTATTGGACAACTCTGGTCTAGAGTGAGGCCAAGTAGGAGGTTCCTGCAAAAGTCCAGGTGGGAAGTGAGAATCTGCGAAGCCAAGTGCCACAGTAATGGAGAGAAAGGGTCAGACTCAGGAACTATTTAGGAGGCAGAATCTTGAGAATTTAGTGGGAGGTAACAGAGAAGCAATCTTCGAGGATTCCCACATTTCTTGCTGGGGTGATGACCCAGAGGGAAGATGTTTGAGCCAAAACTATTTGGTCATATTGAGGATGTAGTGGTGGGGGCCTCTGGTTGACACAGGCAGTGGGTGATTGGAAGTCCAGGATGAAGGTTCCAGGTCCCTACCTGATAGATTGTGATACTCCAGCTCTAATTATTCACCTACGCTTCCCACAGCATGAATATCCTTTCTCTCTGTCAGGACTGGGTTGAGAGGAATGTGTCTCAGCTTCTTTCTTCAAGGGGCCCTCCATCTGGATTAGAGTTTGGGTTAGGGATTGGCCAGCCCAGTGGTCAGCAAACCACAGCTCTTGAGTCACATGCAACTCTTTGGCCCCTTGAGTGTGGCCCTTCCACAAAATACAATGGTCTGGGCGAGTCTATTTTGAAGAAGTGGTGTTAGAAGTTTAAGTTTTAAAAATTTGGCTCTCAAAAGAAATTTCAATCATTGTACTGTTGATATTTGGCTCTGTTGACTACTGAGTTTGCCAACCACTGCCCTTATACAAGACTAGAGGCACGGTGCACAAAATTCGTGCATGGGGTAGGGGGTGTCCCTCAGCCCAGCCTGCACCTTCTCCAATCTGGGACACCTTGAGAGATGTTAAACTCACAATCCAGGACTGTTGGTTCCCAACTTCTTACCTGCCTGCCTTCCTGATTTCCCCTAACCACTTCTGCCTGCCAGCCTGATAACCCCCTAAACTCTCCCTGCCTGCCAGATTGGTGCCTACCTGCTCCCCTGCCAGCCTGTTTGTGCCCAACTTCCCTCCTCTGCTAGCTTGGTCACCCCTAACTGCCTTCCCCTACAGGCCTGGTCCCTCCCAACTGTCCTCTCCTGCTGGCCATCTTGTGGTGGTCATCTTGTATCCACATGGGGGCATGGTCTTCGACCACAGTGGGGCAGCCATCTTGCATGTTGGAGGGATGGTCAATCTGCATATTACTCTTTTATTCGATAGGATAGAGGCCTGGTGCATGGGTGAGGGTCAGCTGATTTGCCCTGAAGGGTGTCCCAGATCAGGGTGGGGGTTCCCTTGGGGTGTGGGGCAGCCTAGGAGAGGGGCCTGTGGTGGTTTGCAGGCCAGCCATGCCCCCTGTTGACTCAAGCAGAGGCCCTGATATCTGGGGTTTATTTTCCTTCTACAATTGAAACTTCATAGCCTGGAGCAGAGCAAAGCCCTCTGCTCACTCTGTGTCCCTTAGCCATTTCTGTTGGGGTTCATGTATCTTCTATAATTGAAACTTTGTATCCTTGAGTGGAGGCCACCGGCCAGGGTGTGTGGAAAGCTTGGCTTTTATTGCTGGGGAAACCCAAGCTGCTCTCAACTGCTCTCTGTGGCTGCAGCCATCTTTCCTGGGTTTAATTTACATAATCACTCTGATTGGCTGGTGGGCGTGGCTTGAGCAGGGTGATGATTAATTTGCATATTACCTTTTATAAAGTAGGATGTTAATACTAGGGGAAACCATGCTGGAAATGGAGATATATGGAAGCTCTCTGGAGTTTCTACTTAATTTTCCATTAACCTTAAAACTGCTATAAAAACAAAATCTATTAATGTTTTAAAATACATGCCAAAAAAAATACACATAGCAGGATTTAATTTATATAAAGAACAAAACAAGTGTAAGCTCTCAGAAGTTGGGGTCGTGGTTACCCTGAAGAAATGGCATTAGAAGTTAGGAGGGGACATGAGAGATCTCTAGGGTGCTGGCAATGTTCTGAATCTTGATCTGGTTACATCTGATCAAGGCCAACATCAACTGTCCTAAGTCAGGTTGATAGTATGTACTCTAGACATGATGTGATTAAAAATGACACTTTACTTCTGTGGTCTTCCTACCAATAACCCATAACCTCAGCCTTACCATGTGAGAAACAACAGAAAAATTCCAACAGTGGGACATCCCACAAAATACCTGACCAATACTCCTGAAAACTGTCCAGGTCATCAAAAACAAGGATTGTCTGAGAAACATCAAAACCTGGGAGGGGGGGTGGGTGGAGGAAGCATGCTAAAGCAACATGATAATTTATGTAATTTGTTATCCTCTTGGTGGGATTCTGGAACAGAAAAGGACATTGGGTAAAAACTAAGGAAATCTGAGTAAAGTATGAATTTAGTTCATTAAAATGAGAGAGAGAGAGAGAGAGAGAGAGAGAGAGAGAGAGAGAGAGAGAGAGAGAGGGAGAGAGGGAGGGAGGGAGAGGTGAGGGAGAGGGAAAGGTAAGGGACAGTACATTTTTAAAAGTTTTTTTTTTTTCAACTAGGAGCCTGTTTGCAGGAAGATTCCTGCAAGCGGCTGCCACAGCCACACACGCACCACCGCCCCACCCCCGGCCGGTCCTGCCCCGCCCCGTGCGCTCCGCTGCCACTCGCGCTTTCTCTCCCTCTTCCTTCTAAGCTGTCTTCAGTCTTCATTCCTCCCTCCCTCAGTGTATGCAAATAACCACCACCTTTGTTGGTTAATTTACATACTCACTCTGATTGGCAGTGGGCCATAAAAGTACGGTCAATTAGCATTTTTCTCTTTTATTAGTGTAGATTACCATTGACATACAGTATTACGTTAGGTTCAGGTGTATAATATAGTGATTAAACATTATATAACCTACCAGGTGATCATCCCCATAAGCCTAGAACCCACCTGATACCATACAGAGTTATAATACTAGAGGCCTGATGCATGAAATTCGTGCAAAAGTAGGCCTTCCTTCCCCCGGCTGCTGGCAATGGTTTGCCTCTGGCACCCAGGATCTAGGCTTCCCTTGTAGCCCTGGATTCATCTGGAAGGTCATCTGAAGGAATTCTGGTCTAATTAGCATATTACACTTTTATTATTATAGATTACTAGGGGCTCAGTGCACAAATTCGTGCACTTTGAAAGGAACTGTGGCTGCAAGGCTGCGGTGGGCACAGGAACAGGTCTCAGCCCATCCTCTGTGCCCCCGCCCGGCCCCTCCCACAGTGGCCCAGTCACCTGTCTGACAGCAGCCCCACTCCGCTTCAACCACTCCCACATGCTGAAGGCGCCAGTCCCTCTTGCACCTGCTGACAGTGTGAAGCCATTGGGGCCTGTGCCAGCAGTGGGTGTGAGCAGAGCCAGTGCCATCAGTGGTGCAAGCTATGGCAGCTGCCCTGATCACCCTTCAGGAGCACTGGGAGGAGGAGAATTCCTCAGGGGCAATCAGAGCCAGCAGTCGCTGCTCACACCCACTGATGGTGCTGAGCAATTGGGACTGGCACTAGGCATCAGTAGTGAGTATGAGTGGGGATGGTGCTGGCAGTGGGTGTGAGAGGCTGATGTTGGCCCCAATCTCCCCTCAGAACTTCTCCACCTCCCCCTGCTCCTGAGGGGAGACCCGGGCCAGCAGTTGTCACTTGCACCCGCTGACGGTGCCAAGAGATTGGGGCCATTGCTGGGCACTGACAGTGGGTGTGAGTGGTGACTATGGTGCTGGCAGTGGATGTGAGCAGGGCTGGTGCCAGCAGCAGGTACAAGTGCCTCTGGGACCAAGGCGCATGGGAGCAAAGAATTTTCAGTAACCACCAGAGACTCACCCCGATGACAGCAACCAGGTTTCCACCTTGGTCTGGCACCCTGCTCACCTGCTCCACCATCCTGCCGCAGACAACACATCCTGGTGGTCAGCACACATCATAGTGACAGATTGTTTGGTTGTTCCTGCTGTTCTGCTGTTTGGTTTATTTGTATATTAGCCTTTTATTATGTAGGATAGATTGACTATATTCCCTATGCTGTACTTCACATCTCCCCAATGTGACAACCATCAATTTATTCTCTAAGTTTTTTCTGCTTTGTTGTTCATTTATTTTTTTTCTTAAATTCCACATCTAAGTGAAATCATATGGTGTTTATCTTTCTCAGTTTGACTTATTTTATTTAGCATAATACCCTCTCAGTTTATCCATGTTGTTGCAACTGGCAAGATTGCATTCTTTTTTATGGCTGGCTAATATTCCATTATGTATATACTAGAGGCCTGGTGCATGAAATTCATGCATGGAGGGGTGTCTCTCAGCCCAACCTGCACCCTCTCCAATCTGGGACCCCTCGGGAGCCATCCCTTTCACAATCCAGGGCTGCTGGCTCCCAACTGCTCGCCTGCCTGCCTGATTGCCCCTAACCACTTCTGCCTGCCAGGAGATCACCCCCTAACCACTCCCCTGCCAGCCTGATTGACACCTAACTGCTCTCCTGCTGGCCAGATCATTCCCAACTGCTCTTCCCTAACAGCCCGGTCACCCCCAAATGCCCTCCCCTGCACATTCCTTCTTTATTAGATAGGGTTTTTTCTTTAACATATTGGACAGCCCTAACTGGTTTGGCTCAGTGGATGGAGCATCGGCCTACAACCTCAAGGGTCCCAGGTTCAATTCCGGTCAAGGGCATGTACCTTGGTTGGGGGCACATACCCAGTGGGGAGTGTGCAGGAGGCAGCTGAACCATGTTTCCCTCTCATCATGTTTCTAACTCTCTATCCCTCTCCCTTCCTCTCTGTAAAAAATCAATAAAAATATATATTTTAAAACATATTGGACAGTATACCTGCCGTGGCCTTAACAAACCAGTAAAAATGTAAACCCAAACTAAAAGTGTCATAAAATAAACTCCTTAAACAGGAATTTAATGAGATCTTGGAAAGGTGATATCATGTGGTTGTTTCTTCCTTTTCTCCTCTTTCTTAATGTTTCATCGTTTGTCTTTTCTTTCCTTTCTCCTTTTATTCCTTCTTTGTCCTCTCTTTCTCTTAATTTTTCCATTGGTAGAATTGTCAGGACTTGAATTGCTCCGTGGGAGCACGGGCGCCTTCCAGCCGGACACCCAGGGCTGCTGCTGGGAGGGGATCATGGTGTGAGGGCACGGGCGCCTCCCAGCCATACATCCTGGCTGTCCGGCTGGGAGGGGATGGCGGCATGGGGTACCTCCCAGCCAGACACCTGTGACTGTTACTGGGAGGCGATTGTGGTGTGGGGCACAGGTGCCTCCCAACTGGACATCTGGGGCTGCCCAGCTCTCAGCAGCAGGCCTCCCTGGAACTAGGGGACTCCAGTGGGGCTGAGAGAACTGGGCACTGCCATCTTGTGGCTATGGGTGCTGCCATTTTGTTGCAGAGTGATGGTTAATTTACATATTACTCTTTTATTAGATAGGATATATCTCTTCTTTTTTATTTTTTTTTATTTTTGTTAATTCTCATCTGAGAATACCTTCTTCATTGCTTTTTAAGAAATAGTGGAAGGAAGGGAGGGAGGGAGGAGGAGGAGGAGAAGGAAGAGGTGGAGGAGGAGGAGGAAGATGTGTGTGTGTGTGTGTGTGAGAGAGAGAGAGAGAGAGAGAGAGAGAGAGAGAGAGAGAGAGAGAGAGATGGGAGACACATCAACTGGTTAAGTGGTTGCCTCCCACACGCACCCTAACCAAGGGCAAGGAGCTAACCAACAACCCAGGTACATACCCTTGATTGGGAATCGAACCCAGGACTAAGCCACACAAACCAAGCTATACCACCTTCTTTACTTAATAACTTAGGCTGTTTTCATATCTTGACTATTGTAAATAAAGCTGCAATGAACATAGGGGTGCATATGCCTTTTTCAATTAGTATTTTGGATTTCTTCAGATAAATAGTTCTATTTTAAACTTTTTTAGGACTATTCATACTCACAGATATGAAGTGATATTTCATTGTAGTTTTGTTTTGCATTTCACTGATGATTAGTGATGTTGAACATCTTTTCATATGTCTATTAGCCATCTGTATGTCCTCATTGGAGAAGTGTCTATTCAGGTCCTCTGCCTATTTTTAAATCAGATTGTTTGTTTGTTTTGATGTTAAGTTGTTCCCTATATATTTTGGATATTAACCCCTCAGATTTATCATTGATGAATATCTTCTCCCATTTAGTAGGTTGTCTTTTCATCTTGTTGATGGTTTCCTTTGCTGTAGTTTGATTTTCTTGCTTAATTTTTCTTTTTCCCCCTTACCTGAGAAGACATATAAGAAAAAACCCACGATTACTAAGCAATGTCAGAACATTTTTTTCTATAAAACTCAGTCTAACTTCAAACCTTGACTTTTGTTTTTGAGTGAGCTGAACCCAGTGAGTTACAGACAGAAAGCAGCTTTCCTTTCCCCTCTTCTGTCGTCTTCAAAAATGCTCTGTGGTGCTGTCAGGTTCCCGATCTGGCTCCTTGATGCCAGCATGGGTTGAGCTCACAGCCTTCTCATTTTTAGAAAATAAAAGCTCAGTCTAGTCTAAATCAAAATTTCCTTTTCAAATCTAGGTGAAGGTTTGTCCTCAGCATCCTCACAGACCTGACCCTGTGAGAAGGGGAGGGACATGCTCTCTCTGTTTCTGCAGGACTTTCCCCCCTGCCTTGCTGGCCTCTTTACCAGGGAGAGAAAAGGGAAAGGTGCTGGAAAAGGAGCAAATCTCTTTTTATTTGGCTGATGCTACTCTGTTTCCCCGAAAATAAGACAGTGTCTTATATTAATTTTTGCTCCAAAGATGCACTAGGTCTTATTTTCAGGGGATGTCTTATTTTTCCATGAAGAAAAATACGGTACACATTTATTGTTAAATGAAAATAAAGGAAATTTATTACCTGTATATGGTACAGTAGTACAGTAGTACAGTAGTTGTCAACACAAACCAGACAAATTGTGAATCCTACATCATCATAACAATCCAATTCCTGAATTTCCTGGTGAATTTCTTGTGACTCTATTTCTTTCAGAATCAGTGGACCAAATCTCTCATGTTTAGCCGGGGCGGGAGGGGGGGCTTATTTTTGAGGGGATGTCTTATATTTCACTCAGAAGGAAACCTGTAAGTAGGCCTTATTTTCAGAGGATGTCTTATTTTCGGGGAAACAGAGTATTTATCTTCTGTTAGCTAAAGTTGCCCTCATGTGTAGCGGATCTTCCAGTGCTAGCTTTTCATTGAGTGCCAACAATGTCCTCCACATCACACAGTTCCTAAAGTAGCTGTGGACTCTACCTCTTGCCTGCTCTCAGCTCACTCCCACAGGGCCTGCCCAGTGGTCTGTCACTGCTGGTGACCCCTTCCCTCTGCAAGGAAATCTCATTCATGCAGCTGAAGTTCAGCTTCCTTCAGCATGTCCACCCAGCCCTCAGAAGACTCACATCCTGCTAAGCCACCCAGCTCTGGCCATGCAGGCTGCCTTCCGCTACCCTCACTTTCACAGTTGTTCCATGTAGTCTCTATGTCCACATATTTCCCCCAGTTCCAGCGTTATGTGTCAAGCTGGAGCATAGTATATCATCCAAAGCACATTCTTCTAAAGGTTGGGCATATGCTTCTAATGCTCTGCTAATGTAACTTCTTTGGGCCTCTATTACCTCACTTAATATGATATTAGTATTAATTTATATCCTGTAGAATTACTGAGAATATGTTTTGTTAATACATATAAAGCTCTTAGAACAATGCCGGGCCCATAAGTATCTAGCACTATAAAGTGTGTGCTAAATACACACATGCCACAGTGTCCCTCACCAGCATCCCACCCACTTGGACTCAGGGCTGGGGAGTCCCCTTCTAGCAGGCATTCCACTCTTAAAGTTTGGGCCTCCTGGGACTCCCTGCACTTGGCTTTGTGAGATGGGAGGTGCCTCCTTCCTTCCCCCGGGGGAGGAGAGAGCTTCTATGGGGCTCCTTTCCAAGCCACAGCCTTTCACCTAAATACAACGAACACCCACATACTTTCACAGATGTTCACGGGAGCTGGCATTTGTCGTGTCTATTCTTTTTCTCCTTTCTACATAAATCTACAGCTAGATATATATTTTAAAACAGAATTCTTTAAAACTATGTTTCAGAAATCATGGCACTTTATCTTCAAACACCATAGTATGCATTAATCAATACTAAGAAGATCTAAAATATTCTCCCACATAATACTACCGTGTTTCCCCGAAAATAAGACCTACTTACAGGTTTCCTTCTGAGTGAAATATAAGGCATCCCCCCGAAAATAAGGCCCCTCCAGGCTCTGTCTCAGAATGAAAATTAATTTACCGTAAACTGGTCACTAGGGCCGCCCCACTGGCGTCTAGCAACCAGTGACATTACGCAGAGTCCTGACGTCGCTGCTGTGTGGAGGCGGAGCGGAAGTCGGAGTGAGCAGTGAGCACGCGGTGGGAGGGAGGAGGAGACTTTCCTAGATGCATGTAGAAGAACAGGAGGATTAGAGCTGACGGGACGCGGTGAAGGTGGTGAGTGCTGGTCTGTCTCTGGTGATACTACCTGATGCCCACGGCCGGCCTCATGATGACTGAAGGTTCTCACTCAGTGGCAGACCCTGCTCCAGCCCAGATCCAGGCCCCAGCAAGCCCAGTGACAGTCCCCAGGCAGGCCCCAGGGGGTAAATGTCTGATAAAGGGGTAGGGGGGATGTCTAGTGAAGGTGTTCAGTGGCACAGGGGTTGGGGGAGGGGGATCACTTAAAATGACACAGGAGGATCAGAGGGGGCAATCAAAATGACACAGGAGGATCAAAAGGGGTTACTAAAATGGTAATCCCCCCTTTGATTCTCCTGTGCCATTTTGATTCCCCCCTCTGGTTTCCCCCCTGTGTCATTTTAAGTGATCCCCCTCCCCCCACCTTGATACATGAGAGATTTGGTCCACTGATTCTGAAAGAAATGGAGTCACAAGAAATTCACCAGGAAATTCAGGAATTGGATTGTTATGATGATGTTCCAGAAGATGATGACATGATTGTCATTGAATAAATGAATAAATTCTTGATACTGTAGGATTCACAATTTGTCTGGTTTGTGTTGACAACTACCGTACTACTGTACCATATACAGATAATAAATTTCCTTTATTTTCATTTAACAATAAATGTGTACCGTATTCTTCTTCATGGAAGACATCCCCTGAAAATAAGACCTAGTGCATCTTTGGGAGCAAAAATTAATATAAGACACTGTCTTATTTTTGGGGAAACAGGGTATGTTCAGACCGAATAACATTAATTCCATAATTTCCAGTTCTTGTTTGTGTGTCTTAAATTATCCCAAAAATGTGATTTGTAGCTTAAAAATATTTTTTCATTCAGAGTCCAATTGAGGTTCACATATTGCATGTGGTTATGTCTCTTTAGTCTCTTTGGTTAAAAAAAGGTCCTTGCCTTTTTTTTTTTTTCTTCTTTTTCTTTCTTTCTTTTTTTTTTTTTTTTTTTTTTTTTTTTTTTGACAGTGACCATTTTGAAGAGTGTAGGACAATTGACATGAATAGCAGCACACAGCATGGATTTTTTTCATCCAATTTTACCATCTCTTACTGGGAGGGAGGAGCCTCTCTCAAATGTCTCTCTTCTCATCGTTTGGTTTCAGATTAAGGACTTGAGCTGAATATCAGAGTTGGCTGGACTACTCTTATTCCTTATCTGATTTTGCAGATTGCTAGAAATGTTTTACAGAACACCCTTCTGAAGAGGAACAGTGAGCCCCCTGACTGGCCTGGACTCAGTGCCCAACAGGGTCCTTCACTGCGGGCACAGTGGAAAGAAGGCTGGACTAGTCCAGAGGCCTCTCACTTCCAGCTCCCTGCCTTTCCCTGGAGAAAATAATCATCCCCAACCAGAGACCCTGAAAGAGCTGCTCCTGGGCCTGGGTAGTAGGTGGAACCAAGAGGTCATTGTCTGATCCTTCCAACTTTATTCAGTGACTTTGCTATCAGCTCACCAGGACAGCTGGGTCAACATAGTTGTTTATAAAAGGCACCATCACCTGGAGCCAGAAGCTCTGTACCAGAACCACAGCCCTGCTGATCTTAAGCACCTGCCTCTACAGGTACCTTTCTTGGGCTCCTTCCCAGTCTCTGGGACCCCTCCCCCCCAAACCACTTATCTTAGGAACAAAGGAAGTGGAGGGATTGAGGGAAACCTCAGTGAGGTATAGGAGGTCTGAGGTCTAGTCCTTGCTGTCTAGCTCCAGACCTGTTTCTCCATTTATCTCTAAGGACCCTTAGTGTGATAGAAATGAAGAAACGGGGAGGGTTTCCTCTGGCTGCAGCCCAACCTCAGCTTCCATGACTGGAGTGGGGCATCTTCGGAGGAGGCAACCTTATTGATCTTGATCAAGACTTCTCTGGGAGAGGGGGATTACAAGCCATTTACAATACATCAATCCTGGGACCTTGGCCCCTCAGTATTGCTGGATAGGAACGCCTCTCTATTCCTGGGTATGAGGCAGTATCAGCAGGAAGCCAGCACTAGTGGGGACTTCTTCCCCATCCTTAAATACCTGCCCAACCCCACCCTGCATAGTTCAAGGCCTTCAACCAGAGGCTCCTGCAGTTCCTACAGATAATGACCCAGAAGCACTATCAGAACTTTGACAAGGTGAGCCCAGCACACAGGTAGTGAGGAGGCACCCTGCAGAGCCTGGGTGTGCCCTCTCTCACCCAGCCCCAAAGTACCCACACAGCTGATGTGTTGCCAAGGCCAAGGAAGGTTCTGGGACACCTGGGAGCAGCTATGTGAACTGAAACTAATTAGTCCTTCTCCCACTCTGGTCTGTTTCCTCCTAACAATAGCCTCCTTCTCAGAGCAGCTCGAAGGCTTTTGTTCTGCAGGAACCTGAACCCTGACACTCAGCTCAGGTGTCACTTTGCCTCCCTTACTCACACTAACCTCCTCTTTTGAAATTGGACCCCTGGGGTTATTGGGAGGAAAGGTCAATGGGGCATGAAATGATACTTTAAGCCCTCCTGCTGTGATCCTAACCCAATGACTAGAGGTCTGGGGGTTGGAGGAGAGGACTGCCAGATGGGATGGGGGCAAGAGCCAGACTTTGGCTGGAAGTGTGTGAGTGCCTCTAAACTTGTGATCCCTCAGGACAGTGTTCAGGATATCACAGGTGCCCTGTTCAAGCACTGCGAGGACTCCAGACCCAGCAGTGGCTTCATCCCGGGGGAGAAGGTTGTCAACCTTATCAAGACATTTTGGGGGCTGGTAGGAGCCAGGCCCTTACCCCTCCATCCATCAGTGTCTGCTGTTCACCCATAGCACTTCCCAGCATCCAAGTCCATCAAATAATTATTGAACCACATGCCAGATGGTACAGGACATAGAGACCTGGCTCATGCTCAGGGTTTGAGCCCAGGCTGTGCCATCAACTCCCAGGGGAAAATCGGCTAAGTCCTTCTCCTCCTCTGGATCTCAGTTTCCGCATTTGAACAATAAAGGGCTCTCTGGCCTATGAGTCTAGGCCCCTATAATTTCAGCAACTAATTATGAAACCAGTGACTCAAGGTTTGGGGGGCAGGAGGTCAGGAGAAGGAAACAGAGGAAGATAATGCTTGTTGCATACATAGTGGGTGCTTGGTAAATATTGGTTTCTTGTTCCTTCCTCACCTTGCCCCACACTGCCAGGATTTGACTCAGTCACGACAGCCATCTCCTGGTGCCTTATGTACCTTGTGACAAATCCTGAGATACAGCTGAAGATCCAGAAGAAACTGGGTGTGCATAGAGAAGCCTTGGGATCCCATATCATTTGTCCAATCTACATATAGCTGTTACGTGCAAACCTTGTGCATACAATGATGTCTACCCTTGCCTAAAAGGTGCTGGGGAGGTTTAGTGGGTCTCAACATGTAAATAGATATAGAGTGACACCACATTGAGTGGCACTTGGTATAATAGGGGATACCATGGAGCAGTCAGGGCAGCCCCTAAGCCCTGTCTGTCCTCTGTGGCCTGCAGACACAATGATAGGGCACAGTGTCCCCAGCTCTCTGACAGATCCCAGCTGCCTTATATGGAGGCCTTCATCCTGAAGACCTTCTGACACTCCTCCTTTGTCCCCTTCACCATTCCTCACAGGTGAGGCCTGCTATTCTGCCCTCCCATCCCTCTTCCTAGTTTCTCAGCTCTGGCCCTGGCTCAGACCTCAGCATCTCCTTTCTGACCATGACACAGGTTCCCCACTGGCTCTTGGCCCCTAGTCTACCCCTATTCTGTCCAAACATGATAAAACTACCCAGCTCTCAGGAGAAAATCACTCCTGACCTCAGCGCTCATTCACCTCTGCTACAAATACTCTCAATGTAACCTGTCTGGCCCTTTATTAGCATGATTTAGCCAGCCTCTAATTTACTTCTGCTTGAAATGCTTTGTAATCTCTTCTCTGGCTACCAGAATCCTATCCCTGCCCAAGGTCAGTCCGGACAAAACTTCCTCTCCTCTAGAACCTTCCTTGACTCATCTAGCTAGAGTAGTTTTTTTTCCTGAAATCTTGTAGGACTTACAGCCATTTGTCCTTGATGTGTCCTGGGATTTTAACGATGTTAAGAGATAGTGAACACTTCCTCTGCACACATATAAATCTATTTATTCCCAGAGTGAGAGTCCTAACTCCACAGCCAGGCTGGGAACTCCCCGGTATTCCAGAGAATGGCCAAGTGCATACCTGGGCACAAATAGATGTGTAGTACACACTTGTTGAAGTGGAAAAACAGGAGCCACGGAAGGGGGAGGATAATTTCCCCCCTTCCCTCCTGACATTTCCTTACAGTGGTGGGCAGGCTATTGGGGTGGGCTAGAGGTACGAGCAAGAAGCACCCAGAGATGTACCCCAGTTTTCCAGCTCCTGAGCCTGACAGAGCCTTCTTTCCTCTTCAGTACAACAAGGAACACAACAATGAATGACTTCTACATTCCCAAAGAACGTTATGTCTTCATAAACCAGTGGCACGTCAGTCAATCTGTGAGTACACATCCCCCACTAAAATATGTATGCAGTTCAGCAATCAGGAAGGCTATTTGTCCCTAGGAAATGGTTATATAATAAAGGAATGGTGTCTCAATTTCTGTGTAGTTTTCTCTAGGTGACAAAATTTAGGTCTATGTTTTTCAAACTTTAGTGCAATAAGAATTAACAAGGGCCTTGGATGGTTATCTCAGTGGTTAGGGCATAAGCCCAAACACTGAAAAGCAGCCAATTTGATTCCTGGTCAAGGGCATGTACCTGGGTTGCAGGGCTGATCCCTGTTCCCAGTCAGATGCTTGCAGGAGGCAACCAATTGGTGTGAAACACACTGGTCTCTCTCTCTCTCTCTCTCTCCTTCTTTCCATCACTTCCACTCTTTCTAAAAATCATTGGGAAAATATATTATCAGGTGAGGATTAACAAAAAAACAACAACAACAAAAGAATTAACCATGATGTTGGTTACAGATTATGGCATGCCATCCCTCAAGATTCCACTTTTGAGCCCTAACTGGTTTGGTTCAGTGGATAGAGTGTCAGCCTGTGGACTGAAAGGTCCCAGGTTCGATTCCAGTCAAGGGCATGTATCTTGGTTGCAGGCATATCCCCAGTAGGAGGTGTGCAGGAGGCAGCTGATCGATGTTTCTCTCATCAATGTTTCTAACTCTCTCTCCCTCTCCCTTCCTCTCTGTACAAAAAAAAAAAAAAAAAAAAAAATCAATAAAAAATATATTTTTAAAAAGATTCCACTTTGGTAGCTAAGGTGGAATATTGAGGTGATTCTGATGTGAGTGGCTTAGGGACTTCTGTATGGAAAATCACACTTTAGTTTATAGGTAGGGAGACCATATAATTTACCATCCAAACAGGGATACTTCTGAGTGTTGGATGATAACATAATTACTCCACCTTGGCCAGGTGGCTCAGGTGGTTGGAGCATCATCCCATTCACTGAGGTTGTGGGGTGATCCCTGGTCAGGGCACAAACAGGAATTGACAATGGGAGCATGAATGGGTGGAACAATAAAAGTCAATGTTTTTTTCTCTCTCCTTTCCTCTCTCTCTCTCTCTCTCTCTCTCTCTCTCTCTCTCTCTTCCTCTCTCTCTCTCTCTCTCTCTCTCTCTCTCTCTCTCTCTCTCTCGTTAATAAATTTTAAAAAATACTCTAAGAGAGAATCCAAGATGGCTGCTCGGGTAGACACCTAACCGCAGCAGCACACAACAATTTCAATGGAATACAACTAAAATGTAGAGTGGACATCGCCCAGAGCTACAGGTAGTCGACTGACTGAAAATTCTACAACAAGAAGGAAAGAGAAAACCAGAAGGAAAATCAGAGGAGCTGAAAAAAAGCCTAAGGTACGGACACATGCTGCGCGCGTGCACGCACGCGCACGGAGAGGTCGCAGCCGGAGGGGAGAAGAGGGCTGGGTGCTGCCTGGCATTCCCTAGCAGGAAGGAAATAAAACCCCCAGCCTGGGCTGAACCCCCGAACCGGCAGTGCTGAGCCCCAAGTTATGGGCAAGACCCTGGGGACCCAGGCTCCAGCAGGGGGAGACAGGGCTGTGAGGCGGAATCCCAGGGGAGCAGCAAAAAGCAGGGCCCCGGGAGTCGTGCGCACATTGCGCGCAGAGGACTGAATGTTGACTCTGATGCTGGATTACCTAGCCGGAAGGAACAGGGCCTCCGGCGGCGCTGAGCCTCAATCCGGACTGCTCTGAACCCCAGTTCTGGGCCAATCCCTGGGGACACAGGCTCAAGTAGAGGGAGACGGGGCTGTGAGGTGGAGTCCTGGGAGAGCGGCGAAAGGCCGAGCCCCTGGAGTCGCGCACATTGCTTGCAAGGGAAGGAATGTTGACTCTGATGCGGGATTGCCCTGGAGGGAAGGAGACGGGACCCCCGGCTGTGTTGGGCCCCAGTTTCGACTGCTCTGAACCCCAGTTCTGGACCAGACCCTGGGGACTCAGGCTCGAGCAGGGGGAGACGGGGCTGTGAGGCGGAATCCCAGGGGAGTGGCGAAAAGCGGAGCCCCCAGAGTCGCGCGCACTGCACGCAGAGGACAGTCTGTTGACTCTGATCCTAGACTCCCCTAGCGGGAAAGAGAAAAAAAGCTCCAGACTGGAGGAATGCGACAGGGAGCAGGAGCCCCTGCTGGACACCGGCCAGCCGGGCACCGGCAGGGAGCTGGGCGACGGGGTTCCGAGGGGGGGTGTGCCCCTGAGCCTTCGACCTCTGAGCGTGGGCAACGGAGCCAAGGCCGGGGGCTGCTTCCTGGGCGGCGCCGACCCCGGCAACAGGCTGGAGCAGCTTGGGAGCCTGCGGAGAACATAGGGGTGGGTGCCACAGGCCAACCTGCTGAGCTCCCAGGACAAGGAGGAAGAAACCAAAGAAGTTCTCAATGTGAAGAAATCAAGTGAGAGCAAAAGATAGTAAAATTACTTAAGAAAGAATACAAAGAAGATCTTGAAAAATCAAAGACTAAGTCAGAACTCAACTCACCAGCCAACATTGCAACATAAATGCGTTTTTAAAAAAAAAAAAAAAAAAGAGGACAGAATGTTGGAACAGCTGCGGCCAGGCCTAGAGTGGCCAGGCACAAGGCAGTGGCAACTGGGCCCAGAGCAGCAACAGCCAGGCCCCAGAGCAGCAGCAGCCAGAACCAGAGCAACAAGAGCCAGCACTGGAGCAGCCAGACCTGGAGCAGTGGCAGCCAGGCCTGAGGTGGAGGCAGCCAAGCCCATGGTGGCCAGTCCAGGAACACCCAGACCTGGAGTGGCCGGGCCCGGAGAAGCCTGGCCCAGAGCAGCCGGGTTGGGAGCAGCCAGGCTCAGAACAGCAGTAGCCAAGCGCGGAGCATCCAGGCTGGGAGTGGCCAGACTCGGAGCGGCCGGGCCTAGGGCAGCCGAGCCCAGAGCAGCCGGGTCGGGTGCGGCCAGGCCCGGAGCAGCCGGGTCTGGTGCAGCGAGGCCCGAAGCAGCGGTTGCCAGGCTGGGAGCGGCCAGGCCCGGAGCAGCCGGGTCGGGTTTTGCCAGGCCCGGAGCAGCAGCTGCCAGGCTGGGAGCAACCAGGCCCGGAGTGGCCGGGCCTGGAGCAGCCGGGCCCAGAGCAACCGGGTCGGGTGCGTCCAGGTCTGGAGCAGCAGCAGCCAAGTCCAGAGCAACTAGGTCGGGAGCGGCAGTGACCAGACCTGGAGTAGCTGGTTGTGGAACGAACCAGAGCAACAGAGGCCAGGCCCGGAGCAACCAGGCCTGTAACAGCTCGCTCCTCACCTGCCCCTGCCCCACGCTGCCTCTCAGACATGGCTGGAAACTTTTGTGGGAACTTGAGGGTGTGCTGAATCAAGTGATGAAGGCTTAGATCTGGATGTGTTGAGTTAGTATAGGGCTGGGGTGTTGATCTGTGAGTGCCTTGGGTGGGGCCTGGATGAGGCTGGTTGACCTATTTGGAAATGTCTTTTGTGTGAAATGTATCATTGAGCATGTGGAGGTATTATTGATATGAGAAAATGCTAAGTAACTGATTTACTATCTGAAAAGGGATTTACTATCGGGGAAAGGGAAGGAGGAAGAGATTGAACATAAACTGCACCTATGGATGAGGACAATGGGGGATGGGGAGGGGGCGGAGGGTGGGGTGGGAACCTGGTGGTGGGGGGAAGAAATTGGGAACCTTTGTAATAATATGAACAATAAAGATTGATTTAAAAAATAAAAAAATAAAATAAATAAATAAATAAATAAAAAATACTCTAAAACAATAAGCACAAATCAGGATATCATATAAATTCTCCTTTTATATTAATTAGAATGAAGATAATTTAATATTAAAAAGCACTGTTTTCAAGGCTGATCATTTTAGAAAGAGCTATGTAAAAGAAACAAGCATTAAAATATAGTTTGGTCTCTTTCCCCCACTCTCCTCTTATTGCTATCTATTCTAACACTGGTGGTATCAACAGAAGTCTGTTCAGATATCTCCACCCAGGACTGTCCTCCCAGGGTTTCTCAGCCCAAAAATCCCAGCTCCTCTGGTTCTTTTGCAGGAGGCTGTGGGGGGACCTATCTGAGTGCTGGCCAGATCAGTTCTTCTTTGCTGATGGCACTGCCATCAAGAAGACTGGTATGGGCAAGCGCGGGTGAATAGGGGAGTCTTCCTTTCTCTGGCCATTTTGCTGCAGCAGCTGGAGTTCAGTTGTTACCAGGCGTGAAAGTGGACCTAACCCTCATCTATCAGCTGACCATGAAGCACGCCCACTGTGAGCATGTCCACAGCTACGCTTCTCCATCAAGTGAAGAAGACACCAGCACGCTGAGGCAGAAGGAAGGATGGCAGTCATCCATGGGCCTCAGCCCTTTTTCCTTTCCTTCTCTTTTTTAATAACAGCTTTATTGACATATAATTCATGCAGGAGAAGAGAATTTTTCTCCTTCTTTTCTAGGATCCTTGGCTGGTCTAAAATTAAATTGACAGAAGACGGATTAAGAGGAGAAAATAAATTTAATTTTGTACATCCAGGAGCCCATAGAAATATGAGACTCAAAGAAGTCACCAATGCATGCAGCTTTTATACTTTTTAAACAAATAAAGAGCTATTTGTAAATATTTGACAAAACAAAGGAGTTTGAGTTTGAGGTAGCAAACTAATAAAGAAATAACAAAGTTTGTTTATACAGCCTTCTTGGCCTTGAATTCCCTATCTCAGGTAAAAGGAAGACTCCTACCCTCCTGATATAGGGAGGATATCTTCACATAGGAGATTCATTCCTACTTTCATGGGGGATAAAGGAAGGGCAGAGAGGCCCTTTTTTATTAGCTGTTTCTTAAATATCTTTAACTCAAAATAATCAATATGTCAAAATGGAATATTTTAGGATGGCTTATTTTTCTCCCCATCATTCACATACCATATAAATTCACCTTCCTAAAATGCACAATCCATGGTTTTTAGTATACTTACAGAATTGTGCTACCATGCCACAATCAGTTTTAGAACGTTCTCATCACCCAGGGGAAGGAGGAGGAAACCATATCCATTAACAGTCACTCCCTATTCCTCCCTAAACCACCTTCCCTGCCTTATCCACCCCAGGAAATTGTTACTCTTCTTTCTGTCTCTATAGATTTGGCTACTCTGGACATTTCATACAGATGAAATTATACAGAAAGTGGTCTTTTGTGACTGGCTTCTTTACTTAGCATGGTTTTAAGTTTCATCCACATTGTAGCATGTGTGGTTTCTTAAGTACTGAGACTGGGCTCATGTTTGTTTCTCCAGTCATTGAAGAGTAAATCTTTCCCTACTCTGTTTTATCTTTTTTTCCTGTACGATCCAAGTTTTTGAACACTTAAAGAAAACAGGGAGGAAAGGACCCAATCTTGTGGGCCAAACCCAGATGGGTAAATGGGGATCCCTCATGTCCCATCTTAAAAAAATAAAACATCTTACTTCTCACAAGGTCCTGATTTGTACATCCACGGCTAGGGGAGCATAAACTCCCCAGAAATACTTGGGTTTACGTGCAAAAGCCCCAGGTCTCATCAAAGACACTATCAAAAGAATGAAAAAATAAGTCACAGGATGGGAGAAAATATTTGCAATTCATAGCCTACCTAATAAAAGAGCAATATGCAAATTAACCATCACTCCACTATTCCCACAAGCCACGCCCACCAGCCAATCAGAGCAACTATGCAAATTAACCCCAACCAAGATGGCTGCAGCCACAAAGAGTAGTTGAGAGGCTTGGGTTTTCCCAGCAATTGGGTCGCCGGGGTGTGTGGCAGGCCTACAAACCACCACAGGCCCCTCGCCCAGGCCGCCCCAGACCCTAAGGGAACCCTGACCCTGATACAGGACACCCTTCAGGGCAAACCAGCAATAGAGGAAGCCAAGCTTCTGCAGCTCTGGCCAGCCTAGGCCTCTACTCAAGGATACAAAGTTTCAATTATAGAAGATATATCCCAAGAAAAATGGTGGCAGCCACAGAGCTGGAGAGAGCAGGCTAGGGTTGCCCCCGGCAACAGAGAAAGCCAAGCTTTCCACCTGCCCTGGCTGGCCTAGACCTCCACTCAAAGATACAAAGTTTCAATTATAGAAGGTAATCAAATCCAAAAAGAAATGGCAGCAGCCACAGAGCAAGCAGGGGGCTTGACTCCACTCCAGGCTACAAAGTTTTAATTGTAGAAGATAAATAAATTCCATATACCAGGGCCTCTGCTTGAGTCACCAGGGGGCGTGGCAGGCCTGCAAACCACCACAGGCCCCTCGCCCAGGCCGCCCCAGACCCCAAAGGAACCCTGACCCTGATACAGCACATCCTTCAGGGCAAACCAGCTGGTCTCCACCCATGCACCAGGCCTGTATCCTATCTAATAAAAAAGCAATATGCAGATTGACCATCACTCCAATACACAAGATGGCTACCCCAATGTGGTCAAAGATCCTGCCCCCAGGATACAAGATGGCCACCACAAGATGGCCAGCAGAAGAGGGCAATTGAAGGTGATCAACCCTGCAGGGGAGGGAAGTTAGGGGTGACCAGGCTGGCAGAGGAGGGAAGTTGGGGGCAAACAGGCTGGCAGGGGAGCAGTTAGACATCAATCAGGATGGCAGGGGAGTGGTTAGGGGGTGATCAGGCTGGCAGGCAGAAGCTGTTAAGGGCAATCAGGAAGGCAGGCAGGTGAGCAGTTGGGAGCCAGCAGTCCTGGATTGTGAGAGGCCCCGAGGGATCGGATCTAAACAGGCACTTGAACATCCCTCAAGGGGTCCCAGATTGGAGAGGGTGCAGGCTGGGCTGAGGGACACCCCTCCCCCCCACCCCAACCCTGTGCACGAATTTTGTGCACCAGGCCTCTAGTATATAATAAGAGATTAGTATCAAGAATTTAATCAGTAACTCCTACAATTCAACAACAACATCAACCCCAAAACCCAATTCAGAAATTAGCAAAATACTGAATTAACAGCTCTCTAAAGTAGATATACAAATGGATAAGTACATTAGTTATTAGGGAAATGCAAATCAAAACTATAATGACATATCATTTTACCTTCTGGAATAGCTATTTTTAAAAGCTGGATGGTTATAAATATAAGCTGTTATATGTAAATCTCATATTAACCACAATGAAAATAATCTAAGATAGATACACACAAAATAATGCAAAGGAACCTAAACATACAACTACAAAAAAAAATCATCAAATCACTAAGGAAGAGAGCAAGAGAAGAAAAAAATAGAAAACTACAAAGCAATTAACTACCGTATTTTTCGGACCATAAGACGCACCGGACCATAAGACGCACCAGTTTTTAGAGAAGGGAAATGAAGAAAAAAAGATTCTGAAACAAATAGTGTCCTAAAATATTTTATGTGCATTAAAACCCAACATCACAGTCATAAACACATGTAATCAACCCTGTAAAGTAAACAGCAGCATTTAGAACCATTTTAGAGCCGGGCAAGCACACAGAGACCACACAGAGCACTTCTGGGGGGGAAAAAAGTGCGTCTTATGGTCCGAAAAATACGGTAGTTGGTGCCCTGGCCAGTGTGGCTTAGTTGGTTGAGCATCATCTCATGCACCAAAAGGTGAGAGGTTCAATTCCTTGTCAGGGCACATACTCAGATTTGTGGTCTAATCCCTGGATGGGACACATACAGGAGGCAACCGATCAATATTTCTCTCTGACATCGATGTTTCTGTCTCTCTCTCTTCTGTCATCAATAAAAAAAACCATATCCTTGGGTGATATGTTTTATTATATAGTCCAGCCAGTGTTGCTCAGTGGTTGAGCATCAACCTATGAATCAGAAGGTAATGGTTTGATTCTTGGTCAGGGCACATGCCCTGGTTGTGGGCTTAGTCCCCAGTAGGAGGCATGCAGGAGGCTGTCAATCAATTATCTTCTTTCATCTTTCTGTCTCTCCATCTCTTCCTCTCTGAAATCAATAAATGTGTGTGTGTATCCTATCTAATAAGAGGGAATATGCTAATTGACCCTCACACCATCACAAAGATGACAGCGCCCACAGCCAATAAGGAGGGAGTATGCTAATTGACTGTCCCACCCTCAAAGATGGCAGTGCCCACAGCCACAAGATGGTGGCACCCAGTCCCGCAGCCCCTCAGGGCCAACTGAGGCTCAGGTAACCAGAGCTGGCCGAGGATTGCACTGCCAGCAGTGGCAGCAGCAGAGATGTGATGGGGTGTCACCTTCCCCTGATTTCCAGATAGCTTCCCACCCCTGAGGTCTACTGGACTGTGAGAAGGGGCAGGCCAGGCTGAGGGATCCTTCCCACCTCCAGTGCATGAATTTTCATGCACCAGGCTTCTAGTTTATATATAATACATACCTATCAATAATTATTTTAGATGTAAATGAACTAGATTCTTCAATAAAAAAGCATAAAGTGGTTGATTAGATTTAAACAACAACAACAAGGGCCATCCATAAACTGCATACAAGAGACTAACTTTGGATACTGAAAGTGAAAGGTTAAAAAAGATATTTCAGCCAGGCTGATGAAGCTCAGTGGTTGAGCATCAATCTATGAACTAAGATGTCACAGTTCAATTCCTAAAGCACATGCCTGGGTTGCAGTCTCAATTGATCATGCAGGAGACATTCAACCTATGATTTGCTCTCATCATTAATGTTTCTATCTCTCCCTCTCCCTTCTTCTCTTAACTCAATAAAAAATATATTTTAAAAAAGATATTTCATGCAAATGAAAATCAAGAGAAAGCTGGGGTGGCTATATTTATATCAGACAAAATATACTTTAAAGTAAACATTGTAATAAGTGGAGTGGGGGCAGTGATTGAGTGATCCAGAGACAAGTTTGTTGCATAGGCAATGTATCAATCACAGGAAACAACATATCACTAACAAGCTAAATTGGCATTCACAAGCAAAGCTCCTAGATTTGAGTTTAAGATGGTAAAGTAGGAAGATCCTGAGCTCACTTCCTCTCATTGACACCAAAACTAATAACTACATATATATTTTTTTCTTTTCTTTAAAAAAAATATATTTTTTTTATTGATTTTTTACAGAGAGGAAGAGAGAGGAATAAAGTTAGAAACATCGATGAGAGAGAATCATTGACCAGCTGCCTCTTGCACACCCCCTACTGGGGATGTGTCCACAACCAAGGTACATGCCCCTGACTGGAATCGAACCTGGGACCTTTCAGTCAGCAGGCCAGTGCTCTATCCACTGAACCAAACCGGTTTCGGCTAGCAGAGCAAATTTTCTACATACTAGCCAGCCATAAAAAAAAAAGAAGTCAATTTTACTCTCTGCAACAGCATGGAAGACCTGCAGAATATTATGCTAAGTGAAATAAGCCAGTCAGAGAAATACAAGTATCGTATGATTTTACTCATATGTGGAATCATTGTGAACAAACTGAACTAACAAGAAAAACAGGAGAAACCAAGATGGCAGCATAGGGTAGACACCCAAATGCAGCCTACCACAACAAATTTGAATTTAGAACTGGAAAACAGGGGAGGCATTGCCCTGAAGCACCGGGCGGCTAGCTGAGAGGAGGCTCTGCCATCTGGGAAGGAGAGAGAAGGCACGCTGAACCTTAGGAACTGTGAAGGTACGGAGAACTGTGTGCGCGAAAAGGCGCTGGCTTACTCCCAGCATGGGGAGAGGAAGGGCCGGACCGAGATTGCTGCTGGCTTACTCCCAGTGCGGGGAGAGGGCAGACAGCTAACGCGTGGCTGGCTTTCTTGTTCGAGAGGAAAACAGAATCAGCCTATTACTCTGATAGACGGCCCCAGACAGGGAGAGGCCATATTGTCAGGCAGTGGGCGGAGATCTCTCTGAGGTGTGTGAAGCCAGAGGCCATTACTGTGGAACTTGGGGAGGAGCCAAAGGGAAAACAAAGTTTGTCTGCACCAACCCAAGACTCCACCCCATCTGTGGCTGAGCACAGAAGCTCTCCCAGAGGCTGGCTTTCTCTAAGGAAGGATTGGCCGGAATCCAAAGCTTGTCTGCGCCTTTACCAAAGAGGTGAGCATACCTGCAATCAATCTTCCGAAACTCTCTGCTAAAAGGAGTTTTCTAAGGTGAAACTGACAGGAAACCAAAAATTGTCTGCGCCACCCCGAGACCCTGCCCTATCCAAGCGGAGTACAGAAGCCCTCCTAGCTGAGACACTGCTGATCCTCACAGCCAATTGGCTTGGAGATCAACACTTCCCAGTGATACCAACAATAAGCAAGGCTTAACAACAAGACTGCACACACAGCCCACAAAGGGCTATACCAAGACTGTCCACTGCAGGTAACTGGGAAGGCTGTGCTACTGGGCTCTACCAGAACACATAGCACACAAAGCTATTCCATCAAATCAGGGAAACAACTAAAATGCAGACAAGAGCCGAAACCGGTTTGGCTCAGTGGATAGAGCGTCGGCCTGTGGACTGAAGGGTCCCGGGTTCGATTCCTGTCAAGGGCATGTACCTTGGTTGTGGGCACATCCACAGTAGGGGGTGTGCAAGAGGCAGCTGATTGATGATTCTCTCTCATCGATGTTTCTAACTCTCTATCTCTCTCTCTCTTCCTCTCTGTGAAAAATCAATAAAATATAATTTTTTAAATGCAGACAAGAGAAGGACACAAAGGAAGGAGATGGAGGAAAAGAAAAGATTGGACATTGAGTTCAAAACTACAGTTATAAGGTTATTCAACAATATCCTAAAAAAGGCCGATAAAATAAATGAGACCTATGAGGATATGAAAAGAGATCAACTAGAAATGAAGACAACATTGTCTGAAATAAAAAATATTATACAAAGTCCTAAAAACAGAATGGAAGATCGCAAGAATCAAGACAAAGATTTAGAACACAAAAAGCCAGAGGACACTCCTCTGCAGAAGCGAGAAGATAAGAGAATCCAGAAAGTTGTAGATAGTGTAAGAAACCTGTGGGACAATTTCAAACGAACCAACATCAGAATTATGGGGATTCCAGAAGAAGAGAGAGAGCAAGATACCAAAAGAATACTGGAAGAAATAGTGACAGAAAACTTCCCCCACCTGGGAAAAGAAATAGACTTACAAGTCCAGGAAGCACGCAGAACCCCAAACAAAAGGAATCCAAGGAGGACCACACCAAGACACATCATAATTAAAATTCCAAGAGCAAAAGACAAAGAGAGAATATTAAAAGCAGAAAGAGAAAAGCAGGTAGTTACCTATAAAGGAGCAGCCATATGATTGTCAGCTGATTTCTCAACAGAAACCATGCAGGCCAGACAGGAATGGCAAGAAATATTCAAGGTGATGAATAGCAGAACCTACAGCCAAAAATACTCTACCCAGCAAAGCTATCACTCAGAATCGAAGGACAGATAAAGAGCTTCACAAATAAAAAAAAGAGTTCATCACCGCCAAACCAGAATTATATGAATTGCTGAAGGGGGTTATTTAGAAAGAGGAAGAAGATAAAGATAAAAATTATGAACAACAGATATGTAACTATCAACAAGTGAATCTAAAAACCAAGGGAATTAAAAAATCTGATGAACAATATTAACTGGTGAATATAATAGAATCAGAGGTATGAAAGGCAAGTAGACTGATGATTCTCGGGGAAAAGGGGAGTGGGGGTGCGGGAAGAGACTGAACAAAAACTCTGCACCTATGGATGAGGACAATGGGGGATGGGGAAAGGAAAGAGGGTGGGGTGGGAACCTGGTGGAGGGGAGCAATTGAGGGGGGGAAGAGGAACATATTTGTAATAATCTGAACAATAAAGATTTATTTAAAAAAAAAAAAGAAAAGGAAAGGAAAACAGACAGATTCATATTTAGAGAATAGGCTGATAGCAGTGGAGACTGCATAGAGTCTGTTAGGAGGGGTGGCGGCATGAAAGGACTGGCCAGGCTCCCACAGACAGCAACTGAAGTTCCAGAGAGATATCTCAGCTGTGGGAATTGCCACTGAGAACTCTAGGCTCTAATCTCTAAGCTGGGTGCCTTAGTAGAGAGCATCAGAACTGAGACAGATGCCCACATAATATCTGGCTGTGAAAAGCAGCAGCAGGGTTGCTGCATGCCAGGGAGAGACAACTGGAAATGCAGGCACCATTTTAAAGGGCCAATGCACAAAATTCCACCTGGAACCACTCACCTTGTGCTCCAGCAGAGGAAGGGCAGAGTGGACTGGAGCTGTGTGAGCAGAAGTCAGCATCAGGGACAGAAGGCAGACACCCCAGTTATCTGAGCTGAGCCATTCCCTTATGCTGTGGAGGTCATCTTTCTCGTGCAGACAATTACTATCTATGCAGTTTTGCCTAGGGGGAAAACAGTTGACCCACTCTATTGGAAAACACATTGTGCCATGGTGTAGAGTTTCTGAGGCCCATTAAGAGACTGAGAATGACAATTAACCTCCAGGCAGAAGCTATTGGCCCACCATGTTGAAAAAAAACTTTTGCCACACCTGTGGATGATTGTCTGAGGGCTACTCAAGACTAAATCAGTCTGCGAGCAGAAGTAGTCTCTGGAGGATTTGAGTCATTGCCTGATCTAATTAGTCAAAAACAGCATTTGGCATTGTCCTGCACTAGAGATTGAGAGGCATAGCAGATCTATCTAATACATACTCTCAAACCCAAACAGGAACCCCAAATGAGGAGACAAAGAAACAACCTACATACAAAAAAACAAGAGACTTCTCCAGTGGAAGAGACAATGGAGATAAGAAATTTATTTAATATAGAGTTCAGAATAATAATGGTAAAGATGCTCAACAGCATGAGAAAAGATACTATAGTAACTATGAAAACAGAAATAAAGAATGACAGAGATGATAGTGGAAGGAATACACAGCAAATTAGGGGAAGCTAAGAATTGGATCAGCGAATTAGAAGACAGGATTGAAAAAATCTCTCAATCAGAGAACCAAAAAGAAAAAACAATTTTAAAACTAGAGGGCATAGAGAGGGAGGGAAGATGGCAACGGAATAGACGAACGTGTCTTGAGCCTTGTCCGGGAGTGTGTAAAGGAAGCAGCTGAAACGAGAGGAATTCAGCCTGAATTTGGCAAGGAGACGCAGCTGGTGAGATAGTTTGCACCCAGGAAGGGCAGAAGTCCCTGGAAGTAAGAAAACAACTCTGAGATTATGTGGATTATGGCAACAGAGAGGAATTGACAGGACTACTCCAACCATGAAGACAGAAGAGAAGCAGTCCAGAGATGGAAGATGCTGATGACACCTTGCCTAATAGCAGACAGCAACTGTGTATCACTGCAGGATGCCCAGGACCAAACCAGAGAGGGTTGGACCTGCATTACCACCATTTGCCCACCATCCAGAACTGAAATATCATTGCTGACATGTACACATAAGGAACTGTTTGACATTGAAATTGGGTCTCAAAAGAACTGTTGGCCCAGAAGGAAACTCACTACAGACTGATTCATATGCCTTTCAGCATAACGATTATTGGTTGTCTCATTTTTTATTCTTATGAGTATATTTCCAGTAGGACATGATCTCACTCATCTAGGGGAAATGGTGAACAACATAGACTGATGAACAAGAACAGACCCAGAGATAAGGAGCCATGGGTCAGACTGTTGGATCTCAAAGGGAGGGTGGGAATAAAAGGGAGAGATCAACCAAAGGACTTATGTGCACACATATGAGCCTAATCAGTGGTTGAGGACAATAGGGGGGTGAGGGCATGAGTGGGGATGGGGTAGGGGATTGGAATGGGGGATTGAGGACATATATGTGATACCTTAATCAATAAAGAAATTTTAAAAAAATTGAAAATAAAATAAAAACTGGAGGGCAACCTAAGGGAGCTGTGGGACAACATGAAACATAACAATATTTGCATTGTAGAAGAGATAAAAAGGGAGGAAGGGATAGAGAATGTTTTTGAAGAAATGGCAGAAACTTCCATAACCTGGTGAAGGAAAAAGTCACAGAAATTCAAGAGGCACAAAAAGTCCCAAACAAGAGGAACCAAAAAGGGCCTCTGCCTAGGCACATCATGATTAACATGCTAAAAATTAAAGACAAAGAGAGAATCTTAAAGGCAGTAAGAGAAAAGAAAATTGTTACCTCCAAAGGAGCTCCAATAAGGCTGACACCTGATTTCTCATCAGACACTCCACAGGCCAGAAGAAAATGGCATGAAGTACTAAAGGTAATGGAAAGCAGGATTACTATATCCAGCAAGGCTATCATTAAAAATAGACAGTGAGCCGAAACTGGTTTGGTTCAGTGGATAGAGCATCGGCCTGGGGACTGAAGGGTCCCAGTTCGATTCCGGTCAAGGGCATGTACCTTGGTTGCGGGCACATCCCCAGTAGGGGGTGTGCAAGGGGCAACTGATCGATGATTCTCTCTCATCGATGTTTCTAACTCTTTATCTCTCTCCCTTTCTCTCTGTAAAAAAATCAATAAAATATATATTTTTAAAAATAGACAGTGAAATATAGAGTTTCCAAGACAAAAAGAAAAAGTCTAAAGGAGTTCATCACTACCAAGCCAGTGTTACAAATAATGCTAAAGAGACTGCTATAGTGTGAGGAAGAAAGAGAAAGAGAAACCTAGGCATATAAAAATTTAATGGCAATAAATAACTACCTATCCTATAAAATAACGCAGGAGCTGGCCCCTGGTGGTCAGTGCACTTCCACAGGGGGAGCTCTGCTCAGCCACGAGCTGGGCTGAAAGCTGCAAGCACAGCAGCAGTGGCAGGAACCCCTCCTACCTCCCTGGCAGCACTAAGATGTCCAACTGTGGTTTAGGCCCTGGAGGAGTGGGCCTAAGCTGCAATCAGACATCTCCTAAGGGCTCCTGGGCTACCAGAGGGATGTCTAGTCAGGGAGCAGGCCTAAGCCAGCAGGTGGACATCCCCTGAGGGGTCCCAGACTGTGAGAGGGGACTGGCCAGGCTGAGGGACCTCCCCTCTGAGTACACAAATTTTCATGCACTGGGTCTCTAGTCAATAATAACCTTAAATGTAAATGGATTATCCACAGATGACATGATACTGTACATAGAAAACCCTCAAGATTCCATCAAAAGATCAACCAAAGGACTTGTATGCATGCATATAAGCATAATCAACAGACAATGGGGTGAGAGCATGAGTGGGGGGGTGGGGGTTAAAATGGTAATAGGGGAATAAGGGCACATATGTAATACCTTATTCAATAAAGAAATTTTTAAAAATATATTTTATTGATTTTTTACAGAGGAAGGGAGAGAGAGAGAGAGAGCTAGAAACGTCGATGAGCTGCCTCTTGCACACCCCCTACTGGGGATGTGCCTGCAACCAACGTACATGCCCCTGACCAGAATCAAACCTGGGACCTTTCAGTCCGCAGACCAACACTTTACCACTGAGCCAAACTGGTTTCGGCAATAAAGAAATTAAAAAAAAAAAAAAAAAAAAAAAAAAAAAAAAGACTATTAAGAAACTACTAGGTTTAATAAATGAATTTGGAAATGCAGCAGGATACCAAATAATCCATACCATTTTATGCACCAATAATGAACTCTCCAAAAGAGAAATTTTTTAAAAAATCCCATTTACCATTGCAACAAAAAATTAATATGCTTAGGAATAAACCTAACCAAGAATGTAAAAGATCTGTACTCTGAAATCAACAAGACATTGGAAAAAAGAGGTCCAAGAAGATATAGCCCTGCCGAAACCGGTTTGGCTCAGTGGATAGAGCGTCGGCTTGGGGACTGAAAGGTCCCAGGTTCGATTCCGGTCAAGGGCATGTACCTTGGTTACGGGCATATCCCCAGTAGGGGTGTGCAGGAGGCAGCTGATCGATGACTCTCTCATCTATGTTTCTAACTCTCTATCTCTCTCCCTTCCTCTCTGTACAAAAATCAATAAAATATATTAAAAAAAAAAAAAAAAGATATAGCCCTAAGTGGTTTGGCTCAATGGATAGAGTGTTGGCCTGCATACCGAAGGGTCCCAGGTTCGATTCTGGTCAAGAGCACACCCAGTGGGGGGAGGGGAGTGTGCAGGAGGCAGCTGATCGATGTTTCTAACTCTCTCCCTTCTCTCTGTAAAAAATAAATAAAAAATATTTTTTAATTAAAATAAAATATATAAACAAGTGGAAGAATATACCATCTTCATGGATTGATAGAATCAACATTATTAAAATGTCCATAATACCCAAAGAAATCTATTGATTCAATGCAATCCCTATTAAAATACCAATGGCATATTTCACAGAACTAGAACAAACACTCCAAAAATTCATAGGAAACAAAAGAAGTCCCCAAATAGCTGCTGCAATCCTGAGAAAGAAGAACAAAGTTGAAGGAATCACAATACCAGATATCCAGTTATACTTCAAAGCCATTGTACTCAAAACAGCCTGTAACTGGCACAATAACAGACATATAGATCAATGGAATAGAACAAAGAACCCAGAAATCGACCCAAACCACTATGCTCAATTTATATTTGATAAAGGAAGCAAGAGCATACATTGGAGCAGAGACAGTCTCTTCAATAAATGGTATTGGGAAAATGGCCAGATACATACAAAAATATTAAACTAGACCACCAACTTACATCATACACAAGCAAAACTCAAAATGGGCGAAGGAATTAAATGTAAGATGTAAAACCATAAAAGTCCTAGAAGAAACCTTAGGCACCAAAATCTCAGAAATCTCTCATAGCAATATGTTTACTGATACATAACTAGAAAATCGGAAACTAAATAAATGGGACTACATCAAAATAAAAAACATCTGCACTGCAAATGAAACCATCATCAAAATAACAAGAGAGCCCACTTCATGGGAGAACATATTTGCCAATAATACATCTGATAAATAATTAATCTCCAAAATATATAGGGAACTCATTCAACTTAACAAAAGGAAGACAAACAATCTAGTTGTTAAGAAATGGGCAAAGGACCTAAAAACACACTTCTTAAAGTAGACATACAGTTGGCCAAGACAAATAAGAAAAAATGCTCAAAGTCACTCATCATCAGAGAGATGCAAATTAAAAAAAAATAAATCAATGAGCCCTAGCTGGTTTTGTTCAGAGGAAGTAAAACTCCCATTATTCGCAGATGACATGATACTATAAATAGAAAACCCTAAAGATTCCACCAAAAAACTACTAGATTTAATAAATGAATTTGGCAATGTAGCAGAATACAAAATCAATGCCCAAAAATTGATGGCTTTTTTTTTATACACCAATAATGAATTCTCAGAAAGAGAAACTAAACAAACAATCCCATTCACCATTGCAATAACAACAAAAATTAAGATACTTGGGAATAAACTTAACCAAGTAGATAAGACTTGTACTTGGAAAACTACAGGATGTTGAAAAAAAGAGCTAGAAGAAGATATAAACAAGTGGAAGAATATACCGTGTTCATAGATTAGTAGAAATAACGTCATTAAAATGTCCATACTACCCAAGGCAATCTACAGATCCAATGTAATCTCTATCAAAATACCAAGAACATATTTCAGAGATCCAGAACAAACACTCCAAAATTTTACTTGGGATCAAAAAAGACCCCAAGTAGTTGCAGCAGTTTGAGAAAGAACAAGTTGGAGGAATCACAATATCAGATATCAAGTTATACTATGAAGCCACCATAATCAAAACAGCCTGGTACTGGCATAAGAATAAGCATATAGATCAATAAAACAAAACAGAGAATCCAGAAATCAACCAAACCTATTACACTCAATATTTGAAATGGAAGCAAGAGCATACAATGGAGTCAAGACAGTCTCTTCAATAAATGGTGCTGGGGATATTGGAAAGATACATGTAAAAAAAATTTAAACTAGACCACCAATTGATACCATACACAAGAATACACTCAAAATGGATAAAAGACTTAAATATAAATCAGGAAATCATAAAAATCTCAGAAGAAACCATAGGCAGCAAAAATATCAGACATCTCATAGCAATGTTTACTAATACATCTCCTAGGGCAAAGGAAACTAAAGAGAAAATAGACAAATAGGACTACATCAAAATAAAAGGCTTCTGCACAGCAAAAGAAACGATCAACAAAACAAAAGCGGAGCCCACTCTATGTGAGAACATATTTGTCAATGATAACATCTGATACAGTGTTAATATCTATCTAAATAAAAGCCTAAGCGACTATTGCAACAGGACAGACCACTAAACAGGCTGTGGGGCAACCCGGCCAGCAGAAGGGGCAGTGGGGGCAACCAGGCTGGCAAGGGGGGGTGGGGGGACAATGAAGAGTGATCAGGCAGGCAGGCAGGCAGGTGAGCAGTTTGTAGTCAGCAGTCAAGGATTATGAGAAGGATGCCTGATCCCCAGGATGTGGCCTAAACTGGCAGTTGGACATCCCCCAGGGGGACCTGGATTGGAGAGCGTGCAGGATGGGCTGAGGGGACCCTCCCCCTTCCACGCACGAATTTTGTGCACTGGACCTCTAGTCCAAAATATATAATGAACTCATACAACTTAACAAAAGGAAGACAACAATCTAATTACAAAATGGACAAAGGACCTAAATAGACACTTCTCCAAAGTGGACATTCAGATGGCCAAGAGACATATGAAAAAATGCTCAAAGTCACTGATCATCAGAGAGATGTAAATTAAAACAACAATGAGGGCCGGGACCAGTTTGGCTCAATGGATAGAGCGTCGGCTTGGGGACTGAAGGCTCCCGGGTTCGATTCCGGTCAAGGGCATGTACCTTGGTTGCGGGCATATCCCCAGTAGGGGGTGTGCAAGAGGCAGCTGATCGATGACTCTCTCTCATCGATGTTTCTAACTCTCTATCTCTCTCCCTCCCTCTCTGTATAAAATCAATAAAATATATTTTTAAAAAATAATAAAAAAATAAAAGGCACAAATTATCAATTAACCCAAGATGAAATAGAAAATCTGAAGCATCATTTTAAAAAATAAAAATAAAACAACAATGAGGTATCAGAATGGGTATCATCAACAAATCAACAAATGACAAGTGCTACTGAGGAAGTGGAGAAAAGGGAACCATTAGTGCACTGGTGGTAGGGATGCAGACTGGTGCAGCCAATGTGAAAAATAGTATGGACCTAGCTGGTTTGACTCAGTAGATAGAGCATCGACCTAAAGGGTCCCAGGTTCAATTCCAGTCAAGGCCATATGCTTGGGTTATCACTCAATCCCTAGTAGAGCATGTGCAGGAAGCAGCCAATCAATGATTCTCTCTTATCATTGATATTTTTTATCTCTCTCTCCCTCCCCTTCCTCCCTGAAGTCAATAAAAAATATTTTTTTTAAAAAGAAAGAAAGTAGCCGAGATCGGTTTGGCTCAGTGGATAGAGCATCAGCTTGGGGACTGAAAGGTCCCGGGTTCGATTCCGGTCAAGGGCATGTACCTTGGTTGCGGGCACATCCCCGGTGAGGGGGTGCAAGAGGCAGCTGGTAGATGACTCTCTCTCGTCAATGTTTCTAACTCTCTATCTCTGTCCCTTCCTCTCTGTACAAAGTCAATAAAATATATTTTAAAAAAAGAAAAGAAAGAAAGTAAATGGATTAAATGCCCCAATCAAAAGACATTGAGTAATGGATTGGATAAGAAAACAAAACCCATATATCTGCTGTCTACAAGAAATCCACCTCAGAAAAAAAGACACACACAGACTGAGGGTGAAGGGATGGAAAAAGGTTTTCCAGGCGAATGGAAATGAAAAAAAAAGCTGGGGTAGCAATACTTATATCTGACAAATTAGATCTCAAAGTGAAGGACATAACAAGAGATAAAAAAAAAAAGACCACTTCATAATACTAAAGGGAGCAATCCAACAAGAAGAAAGAACTCTGATAAACATATATGCACCCAATACAGAAGCACCCAAATACATTAAAAAAAAAAAAACTCCTGGAGGAAATCAAGGGAGAGATTAACAGCAATACAATCATAGTAGGAGACTTTAATACCCCACTATCACCACTGGACAAATCCTCTAAAAAAAATCAGCAAAGAAACATCAATCCTAAATGACTCACTAGACCAGATGGAATTAAGTGACATCTTCAGAACATTTCACCCCAAAGCCACAGAATATACATTATTCTTAAGTGCACATGGGTCATTTACAAAGATAGACCACATGTTGGGAAATAGGCAAAGTATTTTCAAATTCAAGAAGATAGAAATCATATCAAGCATCTTCTCAGATCAGAGTGGCATAAAACTGGAAATCAAGTACAATAAAAACAATCTAAAGAAATCAAACACATGGAAACTAAACAGCATGCTATTAAACAATGACCGGGTTACCACAGAGATCAAGGAAGAAATAACAATCATAGCAACAAATGACAATGAAAACACAACAATCCAAAATCTATGGGACACAGCAAAAGCAGTCTTGAGAGGGAAGCTCATAGCTCTACAAGCCTACTGCAAACAAAAACAAAAACAAAAACAAAACAAAAAAACAAGAAACAATGATAATAAATTACCTAACCCTACAACTCAAATAGTTAGAAAAAGAGCAACAAAAAAAAAATCCAGTGTAAGCAGACAGAAGGAAATAAAAATCAGAATGGAGATAAATGCATGGAGACCAAAGAAACAATACAAAATATCAACAAAACCAAGAGCTGGTTCTTTGAAAGGATAAACAAGATTGATGAACATCTAGCCAAGCTCACCAAGAAACAAAGAGAGAGGAACCAAATAAACAAAATCAGAAATGAAAGAGATGAAATAACAACAGACCCCACCGAAATACAAAGGATAGTTAAAAAATACTATGAACAACTCTATTCCAACAAACTGACCAACCTGGAGGAAATGGACATATTCCTAGAAAAATTCAACCTTCCAAAACTCAATTAGGAAGAATCTAAAAATCTCATTATGCCAATAACTATGGAAGAAATTGAAGCAGTCATCAAAAAGCTTCCAGCAAACAAAAGCCTGGGGCCAGCCGGCTTCACAGGGGAGTTTTATCAAACATTCAAGGAAGAACTAAAACCTATCCTCCTCAGACTATCCAAAACAATTCAAGGGGAAAGAACACTTCCAAGCTTCTTCTATGAAGCCATCATCACCCAAATACCAAAACCAGATAAAGACAACACAATGAAAGAGAATTACAGGCCAATATCCCTCATGAACATAGATGCCAAAATCCTCAACAAAATTCTAGCAAATTGGCTCCAGCAGTACATCAGAAAGATCATACACCATGACCAAGTAGGATTTATCCCAGGGATGAAAGGATGGTACAATATCCGCAAATCAATAAATGTGATACATCACAGAAACAAATTGAGAGATAAAAAATCACATAGTCATATCAGTCAATGCAGAAAAAGCATGTGACAAAATCCAATACCCTTTCCTGATAAAAACTCTCAACAAGGTGGGAATAGAAGGATCATACCTCAACATCATAAAAGCTATATATGATAAACCTAAAGCAAATATCATACTCAATGGGCAAAAACTAAAACTATTTCCCCTCAGAACAGGAACAACACAGATATGCCCACTCTCACCACTCCTGTTTGACATAGTAGTACTGGAAGTATTAGCCATTGCAATTAGACAAGAAGAAGAAATAAAAGGCATCCAAATTGGAAAAGAAGAAGTAAAGCTGTCCTTATTTGCAGATGACATGATATTGTACATTAAAAAATGGCATATCAAAAAATATGCAAATCAAAAATCAATAGACTTAATAAATGAATTCAGCAATGTAGCAGGATACAAAATTAATGCCAAGAAATCTATGGCCTTTCTATACACCAATAGTGAACTTACAGCCAAAACCGGTTTGGCTCAGTGGATAGAGCATCAGCCTGCAGACTCAAGGGTCCCAGGTTCGATTCTGGTCAAGGGCATGTACCTTAGTTGTGGGCACATCCACAGTGGGGGATGTGCAGAGGCAGCTGATCGATGATTCTCTCTCATTGATGTTTCTAACTCTCTATCCCTCTCTCTTCCTCTCTGTAAAAAATCAATAAAATATATTTATTAAAAAAATAGTGAACTTACAGAAACAGAGACTAAAAAAGCAATTCCATTTACCATCACACCAAAAAAATTAAGATACCTAGGAATAAACTTAACTGAGGAGGTAAAAGAGCTATACACGGAAAACTACAGGACACTGAAAAAAGAGAGGAAGATGTAAACAGATGGAAGAACATACCATGTTCAACATCATTAAAATGCCCATACTACCCAAAGCAATCTATAGATTCAATGCACTCCTAATTAAAATATCAATGGCATATTTCACAGACCTAGAAAGAACTCTCCAAAAATTCATCTGGAATAAAAAAAGACCCTGAAGAGCCACAGTAATCCTGAGAAAGAAGAATAAAGTTGGAGGGATCTCAATACCAGATTTCAAGCTGTATTACAAAGCCACTGTTCTCAAAACAGCATGATACTGACACATAGAACAGACATATAGATCAATGGAATAGAATAGAGAATCCAGATATCGACTATGCTCAATTAATATTTGATAAAGGAGGCATCAACATACAATGGAGTCAAGACATTCTCTTCAATAAGTGGTGGGAAAATTGGACAGGTACATGCAAAAAGAAAAAAGAAACTAGATCACCAACTTACACCATACACAAAATATAAACTCAAAATGGATATTGGACTTAAACATAAGACGGAAAATCATAAAAATACTAGAGGAATCCACAGGCAGCAAAATTTCAGACATATACTGAAAGAACTTCTTCACTGATACTGCCCATAGGGCAATGGAAGCTAAAGAGAAAATAAACAAATGGGACTACA
The DNA here is from genome assembly GCF_964339955.1 of Pipistrellus hanaki. NCBI lineage: Eukaryota > Metazoa > Chordata > Mammalia > Chiroptera > Vespertilionidae > Pipistrellus > Pipistrellus hanaki. The sequence continues at coordinate 98,250,980 of NC_140503.1, read as the reverse complement.
TCAAAATAAAAAGCTTTTTGACAGCAAAAGAATCCATCAACAAAACAAGAAAGCAAATGTTATCACTGATAAAGGTTTTAATCTCCAACTTCTACAGGCAGCTTATACAACTTAATAAAAGGAAGATAAATGATCCAATAAAAAGGGGGGGGGGGCAACAGACCTAAATAGAATCTTTTAAAAAGAAGACAGAAGGAAGGCCAAGAGACACAGGAAAACATGCTCAAAGTTACTAATTACCTGAGAGATGCAAATCAAAATGACAATGCGGTACCATCTCACACCTGTCAGAATGGCTATCATCAACAAATCAACAAATGACAAGTGTTGGCGAGGATGCTGAGAAAAAGGAACCCTCATGCACTGCTGGTGGGCATGCAGGCTGGTCCAGCCACTGTGGAGAACAGTATGGAGTTTACCCAAAAAACTGAAAATGGAACTTCCATTTAATTTAGTAATCCCACTCGTAGGAATATATCCTAAGAAACTAGAAACATCTATCAGAATATATGCACCCCCTTTGTTCATAGCAGCACAATTTACAATAGCTAAGATTTGGAAACAGCCTTGGTGCCCATCAGCAGATGATTAGATCAGAAAACCATGATACATCTACACAATGAAATACTATACTGCCATAAAAAAAGGAATTCTTACTATTTGCAGCAACCTGGATGGAACTGGAGAACATTATGCTAAGTGAAATAAGCCAGTCAATGAAAGAAAAATACCACATGATCTCACTCATTTATGGATAATAAAGAACATTATAAACTGATGAACAAAAAGATAGATACAGAGACAATAAAGCATCAAACAGACTGTCAAATTATAGTGGGAAGGTTAGGGAGATGTGGGGGAGATAAGAGATCAATCGGGACTTGTATGCATGTATATAAGCATAACCAATGGACACAAAACTCTGGGGGATGAGGGCATGTATAGGAGTGGGGTGGGGGTGGGGAGCAATGGTAAGATATATACATATGTAATACCTTAATTTAAAAAATGGGGGTGGGGGGGAGAAGAAAAAGGGAAACTAAGATGGTGGCATAGGCAAGCACCTAAACTGCTGCCTTGTACAACAATTTCAAAACTACAAGTAAAAGATAGAATGGACATAATCCAGAACCACAGGAAAGCTGGCTGAGTGGAAATTCTACAACTAGAAGGAAAGAGAAATATTCATGGAGAATTAGAGGAGCTGCAAAGGGCTGAGGTACGGAGACACATGCTCAGAGAGAACGGGAGGTTGAGTGCTTGGCTGCCTTTCTCTGGCAGGAGGGAGAAGGAAGCTCCCGACTGCACTGAACCTCATTTCCAACTGCACTGAATCCCAGTTCTGCACTGAAGCCCATGGGACCCAGGCTCTTATGGGGGGAATCTGGACTGTCAGGCTGAAACTCAGGGGAACCGTGAAAGGCAGAGGTCTGGAGGCACATTCAAGTGCACACAGAGAGGACAAACTGCTGAGTGTGCCACTGGCTTTCTCTAGTTGGAGGGAACCAGAAGCTCCTGACTATGCTGAACTCCAGTTTCGGGTGTGGGAATCCAGATTCATTGAGGGAGAAACTGGACTGTCTGGCAGCAGGTGAACCCTGAGGGCAGGTTTCTCTCAGAGGTACTTGTAGAGATTACCAAGGAACACTGAAACCCAGGGGCCTCATAGGGCAGAGCTGACAGGAAGCCAAGACTGTCTGCTCAGCCCTGAGACTCCGCCCCATCCAAGCTGAGCATAGAGGCTTTTGCAATTTTGCAAGTCTTGTCTCATAAGGCTGTCTCCAGCACAGAAGTTCTCCCTTGTAGACATAGCTGATCTTCACAGCCAATTGGCCTGGAGGTCAATTCCTTCCAGTGATACCAACAAGAATCAAGACTTAGCTACAACAAGCTGTACACAAAGTTCACAAAGGGGTACACCAAGAGTGTCCACTTCAGGTTACTGGGTAGGCTGAGCCACTGGGCCATATAGGACACCTAGCACACAAAGCCACCCTACCAACTCAGGGAAGCAGTAAAAATGTGGAGACAAAGAAACATGTCACAAATGAGAGAAATGTAGGAAAACAAACTACTATTAATAGATATAGAGTTCAAAACCACAGTTATAAGGTTTTGCAAGAATTTTTTAGAAAAGGCTGATAAATTTAGTGAGACTCTCAAGGATATGAAAAAGGACCAACTAGAAATTAAACATACACTGTCTGAAATAAAAAAAAAATATTATAACGACACCCAACAGCAGACTAGAGGAATGCAGAATCAAGTCAAATATTTGAAATACAAAGAAGCAAAAAGCACTCAAGCAAAAAAGAAAAAAAAAAAAAGGAAAAAAAATGAATAACAAGAACCTACAACCAAGATTACTCTACCCAGCAAAGCTATCATTTAGAATTAAAGGTCAGATAAAGAGCTTCACAGATAAGAAAAAGCTAAAGGAGTTCATCACCACCAAACCAGTATTATATGAAATGCAGAAAAGTATTATTTAAGAAGAGGAAGAAGAAGAAAAATAAAGATAAAAATTATGATGAACAAATACATATCTATCAATAAGTAAATATAAAAAATCAAGTGAGTTAAAAACCTGATGAACAGAATAAACTGGTGAATATAATAGAATCAGGGGCATAGAAAGGGAGTGGACTGAAAATTCTCAGGGGGAAAAGGGTATGGGGGATGTGGGAAGAGATTGGACAAAAATCATACACCTAAGGGTGAGGACAGTGGAGGGCAGGGAGAGAGGCAAGGCCAGAGTGTGGGGTGGAAACAAGGTGGAGGGAAGCTATGGGGGAGGGGAGAATGAGGAATAATTATAATAATCTGAACAATATAGGTTTATTAAATTAAAAAAAAAAAGAAAGAAAGAAAACAGTATGGAGTTTCCTCAAAAAATTAAATATGGAACTGCTATTTGACGCACTGATCCCAGTTCTAGGGATATATATATATATATATATATATATATATATATCCCTTTGCACTCCGGACATTGGCTACCAGCTACTCTCAAAGCTACTTTGCGGCAGAAACGTGCATTTACAGACCCTCGTATTATTTAGTATAATTTTGGAACCAAGTAACATATTATAATATAATGATATTGGACTTATATGAATTGGGTGACATCGAAGAATGTATATTTGCAAAAAAAACAATATTTTATTGTTTATAATTTTGTACAGTATGATAAGTTTCTAATTGTTATTACTAACTGACAAGATGATATTTACCAAAATAGCTTTCACCAAACAATTTATTCACTAAGAAAAGAATCACTTTTCCGATTTTCTCACTGCTCGAGGCTTCAAACCAAAATGAGCTCAGCTTTGAAAATCTTTTCCTCCAGATGTAGACTTGTTTATTTGTACTTATATATCTCACTATACAGTGCGCGCTATGTTCGAAAACCGACCTTTCTTCTACAAACTCCTCTTATCGCTCTTTTCAAGAGGCGTCGCGAAGTGCTCAGACCGTCGTGAGCATGCATCTCACGTTCTCGTCCGACACAAAACCCGCTGACATTTCTTGTATATATCTTAGTAATTTTACAATATTTTGATTTAATTTCTTGTGCCATTTCAAGATAAAACTTCAGGGAAACATGCATGTCTCAAAAAGTTGCGTTGAAATAACTCAATTCCCCATAATCACTAATAAACTGCAATGTCCCCTGAGAGGGGACATCCGAGTGATATGCTAGAATTCCAATGTCCCCTGAGAGGGGACAGTGGAGTGCAAAGATATATATATATATATATATATTTTTTTTTTTTTTTAACTCAATCTTTATTGTTCATATTATTACATACCTTAGGATTTTTCAGCTCCTCTGATTTTCCTTCTGGTTTTCTCTTTCCTTCTTGTTGTAGAATTTTCAGTCAGTCGACTACCTGTAGCTCTGGGCAATGTCCACTCTACATTTTAGTTGTATTCCATTGAAATTGTTGTGTGCTACTGCAGTAAGGTGTCTACCTGAGCAGCCATCTTGGATCCTCCTCTATTTTATTCTGTTCATATTATTACAAAGGTTCCTCATTTCTTCCCCCCTCCACCAGGTTCCCACTCCATCCTCCACCCCCTCCCTACCCCCTTGGTCCTCATCCATAGGTGCACAGTTTATGTTCAGTCTCTTCCCGCATCCACCACTCCCCCTTTCCCGGAGAACTGTCAGTCCACTCCCCTCCCATATCTCCGACTCTACTACAATCAACAGCTAATATTGTTCATCAGGTTTTTCAATCTCCTTTTTGTTGTTGTTTTTAATTAATAAAATTTTACACTTCTAAGAATAAATTTTAAAATCTAATAATTTTAAAACTTGCTTTTTTTCTGCTCTGGGAATTGAGAAGCAAACTTGTTTACATGTAAACTTGCCCTTAGGCTATCAAAAGGTGTAGCCATTCAAGTGTAAATGGACACATTGTTTAAAGATAGCTGCTGGTTGGAATTGGATTACCTGTTCTGGGTGGGAATGGCTTGTCTTTCCCTTTCTCCATTAAAATTAAGGTGTTAGCTTTAAAACCTCTTTTTGGCAAGAGACCTTAAACTTTCAAAACTTTACATTTTTCAGATAGTAAATCAGTTACTTAGCATTTTCTCAAATTAATAATACCTCCACATGCCCAAGGATACACTTCACCCAAAAGACATTTCCAAATAGATCAACCAACCTCATCCAGACCCCACACAAGGCACTCACAGATCAACACCCCAGCACTATACTAACTCAACACTTCCAGATCTAAGCCTTCATTACTTGATTCAGCAGACCCTCAAGTTCCCCCAAAAGTTTCCAGCCATGTCTGAGAGGCAGCCTTGGCGGGGGGGGGGGCAGGCAAGGAGTGAGCTGTTCTGAGCCTGGCTGCTCCTGGCCTGGCCTCTGTTGCTCTGGTCCACTCCACAACAAGCTGCTCCGGGTCTGGCCACTGCCGCTCCTGGCCTGGCTGCTGCTGCTTTGGGCCCGGCCGCTCCAGGCCACGTCGCTCCCGACCTGGCTGCTTCGGGCTTGGTTGCTGCTGCTCCAGGCCTGGCTGCTCCTGACCCGGCTGCTTTGGGTCCGGAAGCTCCGGGCCCAGCCGCTCCGGGCCTGGCTGCTGCTGCTCTGGGCCTGGTTGATACCGACCTGGCTGCTTCAGGCCAGGCCACTCCGGGCCTGGGTGCTCCTGGCCTGGCTGCTGCTGCTCCGGGCCTGGCTACTTCCAGCCTGGCTGCTGCTGCTCCGGGCCTGGCTGCTTCCGACCTGGCTGCTTTGGGCCCGGCCGCTCCGGGCCCGGCCGCTCCGGGCCTGGCTGCTGCTGCTCTGGGCCTGGTTGATCCCGACCTGGCTGCTTCAGGCCAGGCCACTCCGGGCCTGGGTGCTCCTGGCCTGGCCACCTTGGGCTTGGCCACCTCCACCCCAGACCTGGCCGCCACTGCCCCGGGCCTGCTTGCTGCTGCTCTGGTTCTGGCGGCTGCTGCTGCTCTGGGGCCTGGCTGCTGCTGATCTGGGCCCGGCTGCCACTGCCTTGTGCCTGGCCACTCTGGGCCTGGTCGCCGCCGTTCCAACATTCTGTCCTTTTTTTTTAAACGCATTTATGTTGCAATGTTGGCTGCTGAGTTGAGTTCTGACTTAGTCTTTGGTTTTTGAAGATCTTCTTTGTATTCTTTCTTAAGTAATTTTACTATTTTTTGCTATAACTTAATTTCTTCACATTGAAAACTTCTTCAGTTTCTTCCTCCTTGTCCTGGAAGCTCAGCAGGCTGGCCTGTGGCACCCCTTTGTTCTCCACGGGCTCCTGTGCGGCTTCAGCCTGTTTCCGGGGTCAGCGCCGCCCAGGAAGCAGCCCCCGGCCTCGGCTCCGTGGCCCGCGCTCAGCGGTCAAGGGCCCAGCGGCACCCCCCCGCATGGGGGCTAGGGATATATTTTTTAAAAAATAAAACACCAATCAGTTAGAATGTATGCACCACTATGTTCATAGCAGCACAATTTACAATAGCTAAGATCTAGAAATAGCCCAAGTGCCCATTAGCAGGTGAGTGGATTAAAAAAACACACCTGTGGTACATTTACACCATGGAATTCTATGCAGCTGTAAAAAAGAAGGTTCTCTTACCCTTTGAGACAGTATAGAGGGACCTGGAAGTATCATGCTTAGTGAAATAAGTCAGTCAAAGAAAACAAGTATCACATGATCTCACTCATATGTGGAATCTAAGTGACAAAATAAACTGATGAACAGAGTGGATTCAAAAAACATGGAAGCATGGAACAGAGTGTGAAATGTCAGAGGGAAGGTGGGGGAGGGTGGGTGGGAGTTAATAAACCAAAGACCTTGTTTGCATATATGCATGGCCCATGGACACAGTTAATAAGATGGTAAAGGCCTAGAGGGATGAAGGGGCAGGAGGGGGTCAATGGGGGACAACGGGGACATATGTAATAGTTTCAACAATAAATATTTATAAAAATAATTAATTAATTAATTAATTACATACCTGGGAGCTGTTGTTTGGAAATATTTTCTTCCATTCAGTTGGTTGTTTTTTTTTTATTTTATTTTGTTGATTTGTACTTATTAATCCCCTTCACCCATCCTCTCACTGCCTAACTCTCTGGCAACATTTAATTTGGTTTTTTTTGTCTATGAGTCTACTTGTTTTGTTTTTTCATCTGTTTAATTTTTCAAATTCTACATATAGGTGAAATAATACAGTGTTTGTAAAGTTAGGTTGTTTATTTGAGATTTTCTTGTTTCTTGATGTGAGCATTTATTGCTATGAACTTCTATTTTAGAATTGCTTCTACTGCATCACATAAGTTTATCCTTCTCTCACTATTTCACTTAGCATAATACCCTCTAGGTCATTCATGTTGTTGCAAATGGCAAGATTTCATTGTTGTTGTTTTTTTATGGCTTAGTTATATATATATTAGAGGTCTGGTGCATGAAAATTCGTCACTGGAGGGGGGATTCCCTCAGCACGGCCTGCTCCCTCTCAAAGTTCAGGAGCCTTCAAGGGTGAGAGGCAACCCAGCGATCCATGAAAGCGACAACCCCCTTCACACCTCTGCTGCTGCCACTGCCAACAGTGCAAGCCTTGGCCAGTTCTGGGTTGCTGGGCAGCCACCATCCGAGGTTTGTCTGCACCTTGGGCCAGCCCTGGGCAACTGGGAGGCTGAGAGGACTAGGGGACCCTGGAGGCAGGGACATGGAGTCCCCGGACCCACCTGGGGTCAGGCCTGATTGTGCCGCATGCCTGCCACCCAGGTGGGGCTGAAGGGACTGAGTGCCACCATCTTGTGGTTGTGGGTGCTACCATCTTTGAGGGTGTGGCAGTCAATTAGCACATTCCCTCCTTATTGGCTGTGGGTGCCACCATATTTGTGAGGGCATAACTGGTCAATTAGCATATTCCCTCTTTATTAGATAGGATAATCTTCTTTATGCATTTATATATGATGGACACTTAGTGCATATAGAAGAAACATACCTCAACATAATAATAGCCATATATGACAAACCCACAGCTAATATCCTATTCAATGATTAAAGAAATTGAAAAAGGCACAAATAAATAAAAGGTATTGCATGCTCATGTATTGGAAGAATTGGTATTGTTAAAATGTCCATACTAGCTACCCAAAACAATCTACAGATTTTATGCAATCCTTATAAAAATTCCAATGCCATTTTCCACAGAAATAGAACAAACAATCCTAAATTTGTATAGAACCAAAAAAAAAGATCCTGAATAGACATAGCAATATTGAGAAAAAAAGAACAAATCTGGAGCTATCATGCTTCCTGATTTCAAGATATATCAGAAAGCTATAGTAATCTAAACATATGGCATTGGCATAAAAACAGACAGATCAATGGAACAAAATTACACTCACACATAAATGGTCAATTCTTTTATAATGAACAATGGGGAAAGGACATTCTCTTTAATAAATGGTGTTGGAAAACCTGAACAACCATAATTCAAAAGAATAAATCTGGCCCACCGTACACAAAAGTTAACTCAAAATAGATCAAAACTTGAACATAAGACCCAAAACCATAAAATTCCTACAAGAAAACATGGGCAGTAAGCTTGTTGACATCCGTCTTGTCAATGGTTTTTTGTATTTGACACCACAAGTAAGGGCAACAAAAGCAAAAATAAACAAGTGGGACTACATTAAACTGAAACACTTCTGCACAACAAAGAAAACTAACCACAAAATGAAAACAATTTATTAAATGGGAGAAAATATTTGCAAATCATATAACTGGTCAGGGGTTAATATCAAAAAATATATAAAACTTATACAACTTAAGAGCAAAAAATCCAATTTTTAAAATGGGCAGAATATCTGAAGAGACATTTTTCCAAAGACATACAGATGGCCAACAAGTACATGAGATTATGCTCAACATTACTAACCATCCACAAAATGTAAATCAAAACCACAGTAAGATATCACCTCACACCTGTTAGAATGACTATTATCAAAAAGATAAGCAATAACTAGTGTTGGAAAGGATGGAAAGAGCAGGGAATTCTTGTTTGCACTGTTGGTCGAAATATAAATTGGTACAGCCACTATGGAAAACAGTATGGAGACTCCTCAAAAAATTAAAAATAGAACTACCATATGACTTCTGGATATTTATCAAAAGAAAATGAAAACACTAACTCAAAGACATATATAACCCCCTATTCATTGCATTATTCACAATAGCTTAAGATATGGAAACAACCTAAATGTCCATAGATGGATGAATGGATAAAGAAAATGTGGGCTCTCTGGTCTAGGTGGTAAGATGGCGGCTGCCCCGGAGTTGATGTGGTAATGGTAACAACCAAACCAGAGCTGCCTGATGAAGAAGGATAAAAAAAGGATTTTAGAAGATTGGGAAACAATGGTCAGCGCTGCCTTGTGATGGTCAGGGACTCTGATGCAGAGTCCCTCTGAGAGCCCATCTCTCCTTATTCCACTAATGTTTGGTCCCCTTTCTCCAGTGCTGAGTGATGTGGAAGTTACTCAGAGGTCATTCTAGGGAAGCAGAGTCTTTCAAGGAATAAAGAAATGCATACTATACCAAGGAAGATTACAGTGAAGCTTGTATATAAAAGCCATAAATATGTGTCCTAAAAATGCTAGCTATTATGGGAATCAAGCAGCCACCTTGATAATGCTCAGAAGGTTCCAGTGAGAAGGCTAATTCTTTCTAAAACATCTGGTTCCTTCTAAAGCGGTGACCTTTCTAATGCCTCGACCCTTTAATACAGTCCCTCATATTGTGGTGACCCCCAACCATAAAAATATTTTAATTGTACTTCATAACTGTAATTTTGCTACTGTTATAAATTGTAATGTAAATGTCTGTGCTTTCCAGTGGTCTTAAGTGACCTTATTAGAGGTTCTCAACCAGGGTCGCCTAAGACCATCGGAAAACACAGATATTTACATTACGATTCATAACAGTAGCAAAATTACAGTTATGAAGTAGCAATGAAAATAATTTTATGGTTGGGGGTCGCCACAACAAGAAAAACTGTATTAAAGGGTCGAGACATTAGAAAGGTTGAGGGAACTTTCCTCAAGCAGAACAATGTAACCCAGATGGGAAAATATAACCTATTGCCCCTTTTCCTGCAGCCTGGGCTAGCAAGATTTGTTGCTTGTTTGCTCACATGTTACAGAGGCCATAAATCGTAAAACAATACATAACCCCCAGAGAGGGCTGTCAGTACTGGCACCAGACCAGACCCTTAGGTATGGTCTCATGAACCCCATCCCCAGACAAGGGGCTTTTTGCAAAGCCCCTGAAAGGTCTGAAAGTCCCATCCATATTTGGGAGACAAAGAAGCCCAAAAAGATACTAAGGAAAAGCTTCCACCAGATTGCTTTGCTCAGAATTTGAAAGGCAAACTTCTCTGAGTCCACCAGCATAATAAAGCTGTGTAATTCCATTTCTCTAAATGTTGCTTGATTTTTCTCTAGTCTTCTATAACAGCTGGTTCCCGGACCAAAAAGCCCAACTGTGCTGGTCTTTTGGCTTCCAGTGAATGGACTGGGTTTGGGGCCCAGGGACGTGGGACAGGCCTCCAGGAGGCGTGCCCTGCTGATTTTAGCAGAATTGAACCAGGGGACTCCAGGTGCTCCCATACCTCAGCCTAGGACCTGGCTGGCATCTGGAGAGAGAGTGGAAGAGAGAGCTTGATCACCTCCATGGAAGTCATAGGAGTTCATCAGGTAAATTAGTCAGGAATCGGGTGGACTGTTTAAACCAGAGGTTCCCAAACTTGTTTGTGCCGTAGACCCCTTGCCATGTTTTTCGGTTTTGGGTAGACCCCCTACTTACCTGATATTGATTTTTTTGTAAATTTCTAACTGTAGTGAAGTTTAGTGTTAAAAACTTGAAATAAAAACACATGTTAAGTTTTATACATTTATTTATTGAATTTAAATTAAAACTACTCAAAATAAAATTTTGTATCTGTTATATAAAATATATGTAACATAAAATAAACTAAGCAATAAGTAAATGTTTTTAGTGGGAAGGATGAACCTGATGCTTTAATACTAAATTATCAACATTTGGTGTCAATTTTGTAAGGTTTAATCTTAAATCTCCTCGGCTAATGATGTCCAGTCTGTTGTTTTTTTTCGTTAGGAGATTGGTAACAGCGCTAAACCCCCTTTCCACAAGGTGTGACGATGGAAAGGAAATAAAAAATTTCCTAGCTATATTTCATAATACGGGATAAGTAACGGGTATGTTTTTTTGCAGCCAGAATTGCTGATATCCGTTTTTAAACTGAACCTTAAGTTCTTCGTTTGTACTTATTTCAGTCAGTTCCTCTTGTATTATGACATTCGTTTCTTCTATTTCACTATATGGGTTAATTATCCACGGTGGTATTACCATAGTCAAAACATCATCAAACCTAGTTTCAAAATAATGTACCTACTTTTCTCCGGCATTCTCAAACAAAATAACACTGATTCACTATAATTTGTATGATAAACTACCAGTTTATATTTTTTTAAATATTTTCTCAGCACTTTCCTATTCAAGATTCAGGAAACGAATGAACGTATTTTTCTCACATTCATATTTATAGAGTGACGAATTGAACAAGTTGGTGCAAGTTCGCGAAGCTTTGAGACAAAAATTGGCAAGAATGTTTACTGCGCGTATGCTTGTAACAAGATGATACTGGTATATCATTATGTGCAGGTTTTTATCCTACAACTTACACAATTTTATAAACATATATAATAAATTTTTTACTTCATAGGTACTTTTATAAATAATGTATATGTTTTTATATTATAAGATAATATGATGTAAGTAAATAGGTACTATCAGTGTATGTTGAGATCAACTATCGTGGACCCCCATTTTCATTTCATGGACCCCCAAATTTTTTTTTCTCTGACGTAGACCCCTTGCAGGTTGTCATAGACCCCTGGGGGTCGATATAGACCACTTTGGGAATCACTGGTTTAAACTCCGAGTGAATGTCTGGTGAAAGTGTGTGAGTGTGGAGTAAGGGTGTCGAACTCAATCAGAGAAGGGGCCAAAATCTAAAATCCAGCCTAAATCGCGGGCCGAATGGTTTACTGAACAGTCATAAACTGACAATGTCATAAACTGACAGCGGAGTGCAGTGATGACAGCGTGGTGCGGGCCACATTGCAAGGCCTGGCGGGCTGGATTTGGCCCGCAGGCCTTGTGTTTGACACTTGTGGTGTGGAGGGAGGGAGAGGGCTTGCGCTCCCCTATCCTTTGTGTGGCTCCACAACTTTGGTTACAGAATCTGAGTAGACCCCAACCAGCAGTTCCACGATTGGTCATAAAACATAACCATGACTCACCCGCACATGGAGATGACCAGGCCTGGGGTTTATACTGGTGTGCCTTAGCTAAGATGAATCAAAGCTCGTGCAAGGGACCCAGCAAGGTGGGCATCTGAGTGGATCTGTGAAAACAGATCACCCGCTCCCTTGTCTGTCTCTTGCCACCGATCATCATGGGGTCAGGACAAAGTAAACCCACTGTCCTCAATTGCATGTTGAAAATTCTCTAAAAGGGTTTCAATGGGGATTATGGTATTAAAATGAACCCCAAAACCCTGAGGAAATTCTGTGAATTAGAATTGCCAGCCTTTGGGGTCGACTGGCCCTCAGAAGGCTCTTTAGATGAAGGACTGGTCAGGGTGATCTGGAATGTAGTCACAGGAGACCCCAGACACTCAGATCAGTTTCTCAAACCTTGGTTAGAAATTGCTCAAACCTTGTCACCTTGGATCTGGTTCTGTGTGTGTAAGAAGGGACAGAGTAAGGTTTTAGAAGCAGGAGAAAAGAAGGCAGGACAGGATCAGAAAGAAAAGAAGCAGACTCCTCAGAAGAAAGCTCAGCCCCTTATTCTACAGGAATCCCCCAAGGCAGTCCTGCCAGTTTTGCCACCTCCATATGTGCCACAGGCGGTACCTAGTGCACCCTCCACTGATCTGAAAGGTCCCAAAAGTCTAGAAACAGCTCCTTCCATCTCTCCCCAACCGGCCTCTCCAGAGCCAGTTGGGCAGCACTTGTGTTCAGCTGACCAAGGGCCCAAACCACAACCAGCACATCAGATGCCTCTCAGGGAGATTCGGGTGCCCAAGTACTTGGTGAAGATGGGACCTTACAGGAGGAAAGGCCAGTCTATTATTATTAGCCCTTTACCACAAGTGACACCCTGAATTGGAAACATCACACCCCAGCTTATTCTGAAAAAACTCAGGCCATGAAAGACCTCCTAGAAATGATCTTCCAGACCCAGAAACCCACCTGGGTGGACTGCAAGCAGCTTCTTCTCACGTTCTTTAATACTGAGGAGCACATGAGAGTAGTAGCAGAGGCTCGGAAGTGGCTCCAGACACAGGCCGCAGCTGGAATATTAAATACAGACAGATGGGCCAAGGAGACCTTCCCAGGTAAGAAACCCAATTGGACCCTGAACGGAAGGGCCAGGCTAGAAAGATATTGGCTGGCCTTTCTCCAGGGGGTCAGGGCTGGAGCCAGGAAGCCCACCAATATGGCTAAAATCTCTGAAGTTTTCCAGAAGCCTGACGAAAGTCAAGCAGCTTTCTATGAGAGACTATGTGAGACATATCAGATCTACATTCCCTTTAACCATGAGGCCCTGGAAAATCAAACTATGGTAAATGGAGCTTTTGTAGGCCAAGTCCAACCTGAAATAAGGAGGAAATTACAAAAGCTGGAAGGATTTACAGGAAAGAATGCTACTGAGCTGCTAGAGATAGCAACGAAGGCTTTCATCAACCAAGACAGTGTGGCAAGGAAGGAGGAAGAAAAGAGAATTCAAAGAAGGGCCAATATAATAGTAGTGGCTTTTAGAGGCTCAGGCTCCCAGACAGATCAGAAAGGGAACCAAGAATACAGATCAGAGGGGAAAGGAAGAGCAAATCTGAGATGAGACCAGTGTGCCTATTGTAAAGAGACTGGAAGAATGAATGTCCCAAACAGCAAAGCAAGAAAAGAAGGCCCTCTTTTCCACCCAGACGCTATCAACCAGAGCACCTGAAGCAGATCTCATTGGGCTAGCAATGGCTGATTCCAACTAGGACAGAACGGGCTCTTTTCATCTGAGCCCCCACGAACCCATGGTCAGAATGAAAATTGGGGGCCAGACTGGACTTTATGGTTGATAGGGGAGCTGAGCACTCAGTAGTCATTCAGAAAGTAGCACCTCTCTCAAGAAAGGTCACCACTATTGGAGGTATTGGGGACCAGACCTGTAGACCATTCTGCCACCCTCATTAATGCCAATTGGCGACCACCAAGTAATTCATGAGTTCCTGTACTTGCCAGACTGTCCAGTACCTCTGATGGGTAGAGAGACCTTTTAGATAAATTGGGGGTAGAAATCCCTTTTGCTCCAGATGGTTCAGCACAGCTTCGCCTAGGTGAGACCTCCCCAATGATCCTGTTCTTAGCAGTGCCGAGGGAGGATGAATGGAGACTTTATATCCCCAGACAAAGGCCTCACCATTAGAACCTGAATTAAAGGAAGTTTTCCTGCTAGTCTTGGCAGAAGGAACACTAATTGACTTAAAGCCTGGGACATAGCCTGTTAAAATCTACCAATATCCGATTCCAAGGGAGGCACGTCTAGGAATCCAGGTCCACTTAGACCGGCTACTTCAGTGGGGACTTGTTAAATGATTCCAGTCTCCATGAAACACTCCTCTTGCCTGTCGAAAAGCCTGGGACTAATGACTACTGCCTGATGCAGGACCCCACAGGCTGTTAATGAGGCTGTTATAACCCTACATTTGGCACTACCAAACCTCTACACACTCCTGGGACTCATCCCATCAGAGGCGGAATGGTTTACATGTCTAGATCTGAAAGACGCCTTTTTCTGTCTTCCACTGGCACCCTCCAGTAAGCCCCTGTTCGCTTCTGAGTGGAAAACCCAACTACGGGGGCCAAAGAGCAGCTCACCTGGACCAGACTGCCACAGGGTTCAAGAACTCCCCTCATCTCTTTAGGGGAGCACTAGCATCTGATCTAAGTTCCCAGGACAGAACTTGGGGTGTGTTCTACTTCAATATGTAGATGACCTCCTACTAGCCAGCTCCACATGAGCTCAGGGCTGGGAAGGAACACGAGCCCTTCTGAGACTCCCAACTGAAACAGGTTACAGGGTGTCCAAGAAAAAGGCACAGATTTGTCATAAAGAAGTAAAGTATCTAGGCTTCTGGATCACCTGGGGGAAATGAAGGCTAGGGACTGAAAGGAAGCAGGCAGTATGTGTCATCCTAGTCCCTAGCACCCGGCGACAGATTTGGGAATTCCTGGGAGCAGCAGGGTTTTGAAAACCCAGGGATTTGGATCCCAGGGTTTTCAAATCTAGCCAAGCCTCTCTATAAAGCTTTAAAAGGGGAAAGGGGAAAAGAAGGCACCCATCAACTGAGGTCCCAAGCAGGAAAATGCCTTTATCACTATTAAAGCAAAGCTCACCCACGAGGCCCCAGCACTAGGGCTACCAGATGTGACAGGGCACTTTACCTCTTCATTCACGAGAACAATGGGGTAGCCCCAGGAGTTCTAACTGAGGAATTTGGACCCTGAAAAGACCAGTAGTCTATCTCTCCAAACAGATTGGCACAATTGCCTCTGGGTAGATCTTGTGTCTCAGGGCCCTTGCAGCCACTGCATTGTTAGTCAAAGAAGCAGATAAACTTATCCCCAGACAAAACTTAAATGTAAAAGTACCTCATGCTGTTGTCACATTGATGGAAGAAGGGGGCAGCACTGGAGGACTCATTCTCCAATGACACAGCATCAAGGGCTGTTATGTGAGAATCCACAGGCATGACTAGAAGCGGTGAGAACTCTTTTTTTTTTTTCCTTTTAAAAAGAAATTTATTGATTGATTAAGGTATCACATATTTGTCTTTATCTTCCCCCCTCCCTTCCCATCCTGATTCTCTCCCCACGCATGCCTCCACCCCCTGTTGTCTGTGACCACTGGGAAGGCTCATATGCATGCACACAAGTCCTTTAGTTGATCTGTAGCAGTGAGAACTCTTAATCCTGCCACCTTTTTACCCATTGCTGAGGGAGCCCCGAAGCATGATTGTCTAGAAGTCCTAAAGGAGGTTTACTCCAGCCGGCCAGCTCTGACAAGCCCCTACAGAATCCGGATTTGGTATTGTTCACAGATGGCAGTAGTTTATTAGATGAAGGATAAAGACGAGCCAGATATGCAGTGATATCAAACTTTGAGACAATGGAGGCACAGACCCTGCCTAAGGATGATCAGAGCAGAGGGCAGAACTTTGGGCCCTTGCCAGAGCCTTAAAATTCAGTAAGGATAAGTGTGCCAACATCTATACTGACCCATGCCTTTGCCACCCTGCATATCCATGGGGATATATACAAAGAAATGGAACTCCTAACAGCCAGAGGAAAAGGAATCCAAAATCAGAATGAGATTTTAAAGTTACTAGAAGCAGTCTGGGAGCCCAAGGAAATAGCCGTCATCCATTGCAAAGGTCACCAGAAAAGGAAAGGCTCAGTATCAGGCTGGCTGCTAAAGAAAAAGTAGCACCGTCAAGGATCATGTTGGCCCCGGAATTACCTGAACCTCCAAAGTACACTCCTCGGGAAGAGAACTGGGCTCAGAAAGAAGGGGGCAAGAGAACAGTGGAAGGCTGATGGATACTCCCAGATCATAGGGTCTGTGTCCCAGAACAGTTAGCCCATAAGGTAGTCCTCCAGCAGCATGAACTCACTCATTTAGGGAAGACTGCCCTAGAAGCTTTGTTAGGCAGATACAACCTAATTGCCCATCTTCCCTCCTTGTGTGCCTCAGTCTCTCAGTGTTGCCTCCTCTGTGCTCAGAACAATGCCAAACAGGGTCCGGTGGGACCGATAGGAGTTCAGCGCTACAGGCAAGCTCCCATTGAAGATGTAGAAGTAGATTTTATGGAAATGGGACCTGGCAGAGGAAATAAATACCTGTTAGTCTTTATTCACACCTTTTCAGGATGGATGGAGGCATATCCCACTCGTACTGAAAAGGCAAGAGAAATTGCTAAAGCATTACTGAAGGACATAATTCCACAATATGGAATGCCTCTGACCATAGGGTCTGATAATGGCCCATCCTTTGTAGCAGAAATATTAAAACAGGTAGCTAAGGTTTTAGGAATTAAATGGAACCTACAGAGGCCACGGAAAACAAAGCCAGCCTGCTGAGCTTCCAGGACAAGGAGGAAGAAACCAAAGAAGTTTTCAATGTGAAGAAATCAAGTTATAGCAAAAGATAGTAAAATTACTTAAGAAAGAATACAAATAAGATCTTGAAAAACTGAAGACTAAGTCAGAACTCAACTCAGCAGCCAACATTGCAACATAAATGCGTTAAAAAAAAAAAAAAAAAAAAAAAGGACAGAATGTTGGAACAGCGGCAGCCAGGCCCAGAGTGGCAGCCGGGCCCGGAGCAGCAGCAGCCAGGCCCCAGAGCAGCAGCAGCCAGAACCAGAGCAGCAGCAGCCAGAACCAGAGCAGCAGCAGCCAGGCCCAGAGCAGCCAGACCTGGGGCAGTGGCAGCCAGGCCTGGGGCAGAGGCGGCTAAGCCCAAGGTGGCCAGGCCAGGAGCACCCAGGCCTGGAGTCGCCGGACCCGGAAGAGCCGGGCCCAGAGCAACTGGGTCGGGAGCAGCCAGGCCCAAAACAGCAGCAGCCAAGCCCGGAGCATCCAGGCCGGGAGCGACCAGGCCAGGAGCAGCCGGGCCCGGAGCAGCTGGGCCCAGAGCAGCCGGGTCAGGAGCAGCCAGGCCCAGAGCAGCAGCATCCAGGCCGGGAGCAGCCAGGCCCGGAGTGGCCGGGCCTGGAGCAGCCGGGCCCAGAGCAGCCGGGTCAGGAGCAGCCAGGTCCAGAGCAGCAGCCGGGCCGGGAGCAGCCACGCTCAGAGCAGCATCTGCCAGGCCCGGAGCGGCTGGGCCTGGAGCAGCCAGGCCCAGAGCAGCCGGGCTGGGAGCAGCCAGGCCCGAGCAGCAGCTGCCAGGCTGGGAGCAGCCAGGCCCGGAGCGGCCGGTCCCAGAGCTACCGGGTCGGGAGCAGCCAGGCCCGGAGCAGCAGCAGCCAGGCTGGGAGTGGCCAGGTCGGGAGCGGCCAGGCCTGGAGCTGCCAGGCCCGGAGCTTCCGGGCCCAGAGCAGCCGGGTTGGGAGCAGCCAGGCCCAGAGCAGCAGCAACCAAGCCCGGAGCAGCCAGGCCGGGAGCGGCCAGGCCCAGAGTGGCTGGGCCCGTAGCAGCCGGGCCCAGAGCAGCAGCAGCCAGGCCAGGAGTGGCAGCAGCAGCTGGCTGTGGAGCGGACCAGAGCAACAGAGGCCAGGCCAGGAGCAGCCAGGCTCAGAACAGCTCACTCCTCGCCTGCTCCCCAGCCCCCCACCCCCCTCCCCACCCCCCAAGGCTGCCTCTCAGACATGGCTGGAAACTTTTGGGGGAACTTGAGGGTCTGCTGAATCAAGTAATGAAGGCTTAGATCTGGAAGTGTTGAGTTAGTATAGTGCTGGGGTGTTGATCTGTGAGTGCCTTGTGTGGGGTCTGGATGAGGTTGGTTGATCTATTTGGAAATGTCTTTTGTGTGAAGTGTATCCTTGGGCATGTGAAGGTATTATTGATTTTAGAAAATGCTAAGTAACTGATTTACTATCTGAAAAATTTTAAGTTCTGAAAGTTTAAGGTTTCTTGCCAAAAAGAGGTTTTAAAGCTAACACCTTAATTTTAATGGAGAAAGGGAAAGACAAGCCATTCCCACCCAGAACAGGTAATCCAATTCCAACCAGCAACTATCTTTAAACCACATGTGTCAAACACAAGGCCCGAGGGCCAAATCCAGCCCGCCAGGCCTTGCAATGTGGCCCGCACCGCGCTGTCATCACTGCACTCCGCTGTCAGTTTATGACATTGTCAGTTTATGACTGTTCAGTAAACCATTCGGCCCGCGATTTAGGCTGGATTTTAGATTTTGGCCCCTTCTCTGATTGAGTTCGACACCCCTACTTTAAACAATGTGTTCATTTACACTTGAATGGCTACACCTTTTGATAGCCTAAGGGCAAGTTTACATGTAAACAAGTTTGCTTCTCAATTCCCAGGGCAGAAAAAAACAAGGTTTAAAATTATTAGATTTTAAAATTTATTCTTAGACGTGTAAAAGTTTATTAATTTAAAAAAAAAAACACACACAACAACAAAAAAGGAGATTGAAAAACCTGATGAACAATATTAGCTGTTGATTGTAATAGAGTCAGCAATATGGGAGGGGAGTGGACTGACAGTTCTCCGGGAAAGGGGGAGTGGTGGATGCGGGAAGAGACTGAACATAAACTGTGCACCTATGGATGAAGATAAAGGGGGTAGGGAGGGGGTGGAGGGTGGGGAGGGAACCTGGTGGAGGGGGGAAGAAATGAGGAACCTTTGTAATAATATGAATAAAGATTGATTTAAGAATTAAATAAATAAATAAATAAATAAATAAATACATAAATAAACCTACATACAGCTTACAGGCCTCTCTGAGGGGAAAGTAGAGTGCATGAATCAGACTCTCAAGCAGGCCATGGCTAAGCTATGCCAAGAGACAACCTTACCCTGAACAGATATCTTGCCTCTTATACTCCTGCGGGTATGCTGTGTCCCGAGAGCCAGGGTAGGTTTCTCTCCCTTTGAAATTCTCTATGGTAGACCCTCTCCCTTAATTCAGTCAAAAGGAAATTTGGGG
This sequence comes from Pipistrellus hanaki, assembly GCF_964339955.1. Lineage (NCBI taxonomy): Eukaryota > Metazoa > Chordata > Mammalia > Chiroptera > Vespertilionidae > Pipistrellus > Pipistrellus hanaki. The sequence goes on along the minus strand of NC_140503.1, from coordinate 98,231,697 downwards.
AAAATAGGCAACTTGGAAATCCAGAAGCATCTACAAGGACTTGGAAAAACTGTCTTTGAGGTCCATAGGTGGGTTACTAGTGGAAAACGCCAATGATGCCCCCTAGTGGCACATATAAAGACCCCCAACAAGCAACAAACAGACATTGCCAGACTGTCAATCCAAGACTCCTCCAAGGCCAGATCCCTGGGGAGGTTCAGGCCCAGTCGTCACCCAATAGTCACTGCCCCATCTGGCTCCCTATGATCAGGCATTGACCTAAACTTCTCACGCACACCTGGCCAATATTTAACTCACTCAGGCTGGCCTAGGGCTTCTTTCTGGCCAGAGCCAAAGTAGGACATGGAGACTTTGCTCTTCCTCCCCGTCACCAATCCTGACCTCATGGCAGGGTGTAGGCAAGCTAAAACAGTTCTTTCATGGACATGCCCTGGACACTCATCACCCCAGGCTGTTCTCACAAAAACCCATTATACCCCTTTAGAGATAAGTAGCCCAGGCTGAGAAAGCACAATGTAGGAGTTGGTGGGAGAGGGATTCAGGGCTGTGTTCTCTACACCTTGCGCAGAGCCCCTCCTTGTACCTTACCTCACTCCCTCAGTCAGGACTGCCTGGATAGAACAGGATTCAGAAATGCAGCATGATCAATGAACCATGTAGAGAGATTGAAAGGGCACTTAGCTGGAGGGTTCAGAGCCCTGAGCTCAAGTTCTAGGTGTGGGTGAAATTGGCTAAGTCCTTCGCCCTCTCTGGAACCCAGACCTCCATCTTCAGCCACCTTTTATGTCTTCTCCAGCCCTATAAACCAGAGGGTCCAGCCTTGAACAATGACCCTGCTGTGTCAGCCTCACCTAACGCTACAGGCAAAATCCCTTGAGGGTCTGGCAAGCTTTGAGGTGTGGCCCACTGGGGTGGGGTAAATTTGGAGAAGATGAAATAATGGGGAAAGCCTTAGGCTGGGAATCCCACTTCTGCCTCACAGGGAAAATTAAGTGACTTCTCTAAGCCTCCCAGCATATCCAGTTCAGATCCTTTTATCTCAAGTGTCACTACCACCCTTTATATATAACGTAGTTTAAGTTGTTGAGAGAGGCACTCGATCAATTCAAGCCATCTTTCTGGGCCAGGCCATATAAGTCAGAGGTCACATGTTAGTCAATGATTGAGTCCCCTCGCAGCCATGTCCATCACTGGTCCAAATAGTCACTGTACTACCAGTCAGAAAGGATATATGCACCCTTATGTTCATAGCAGCACAATCTACAATAGCCAGGATTTGGAAACAGCCTAGGTGCCCGTCAGCAGATGATTGGATCAAAAAACTATGGTACATCTACACAATGGAATACTATGCTGCCATAAAAAAGAAGGAATTCTCATCATTTGCAGCAACCTGGATGGAATTGGAGAACATCATGCTGAGTGAAATAAGCCAATCAATGAAAGAGAAACACCACATGACTTCACTCATTTATGGATAATAAAGAACATTATAAACTGATGAACCAAAAGATAGATATAGAGACAGTAAAGCAACAAGCAGACTGTCAAATTACAGTGGGGAGGGGAGGAAGATCTGGGGGAGATAACAGATCAACTGAAGGACTTGTATACATGCATATAAGTACAACCAATGGACACAAAACTCTGGGGAGGGAGGGTATGTATGGGAGGGAGGAAGGGGGGCAAAAAAAATCAAAAAATCATAAAATATATATTTTTTAAAAGTGATTTCTGAATGCATAAAAAAAAATAAACAAATGGTCACTGTACACTGTGATTTCAGCAGGTGGGCCCTGCCAAGAGAGACAATGGCATAGGGGGAAACTAGCAGAGCCACCCAAGAGCCTCTATTTGTCATTTTCTGTCTTGCCCAACCATCCCCATACCCTTAGTGCAAAGCAACCTTGCCCTCAGTCCTCCCAGACCTCCTGACAAATTAGAAGAAAAACCAGTGTTCTTACTCCAAACCAACTCACCCCTTCACTGAAGGAGGCTATGATACTGCGCCAAGTGGTCCTGCCTGGCTCCTTCTTCCAGTCCCTGGGGACCCTCCAAATCTGCCCAGATAAGTTTCAGTCTTAAGGCAACTTGCTCCACAAGGAAGGGTTTCCAATTGACAATCTGAGGAGGTAGCAGACTATCTGAAAGAAGGGTAGTGAATGCACTTGGGGGAGGAGGGGGGAATCAAGCAGGAGCTGTATTTTCCTAGTCCAAATCTTGTGTGGGGGAAAAAGGGGGGGAGGGGAGGTCAGTCCATGCCCTGACAGGTGTGTCTCAGTTGGTTGCACATTTCCCGTGCACCAGAAGGTCGCTAGTTCCATTCCCAGTCAGGGTACATGCCCGGGTTGTAGGCTTGATTGCCAGTGTAGGGCGTGCAGGAGATAGCCAGTTGATGTTTCTCTCTCATCAATGTTTCTATCTCTCTATTCTTCTCCCTTCCTCTCTCTCTAATAATCAATAAAAACATATTTTTCAAAAAGTCAGTTTATGAGTCTGCCCCCTATCTTATCCTTATCATTGTTCCTGAGATAGTTCTTTGTCATTGTTCCTGACAATGTATTCACACTCTGAGCCCTTTTGCATCACTCAGTGATCCCCTCTTCAAAATTAGTCTCCCCAGACCCTGCACACTGGTTACTCCTTCATCATGACATAACACCAGGTTCGCAAGATCCCTCTGGAGTTGGGGCTGTAATTCAAAGATGTGCAGCTGTGGTGATGGGCTCTAAGGCTGTACACGTGCCCATTCCTCACTCTAATGAAGAAGGCAGCCTGTGGTCTCCACTGAGGCCACTTGTACTCTCCCTCCGGCCTCCATGTGCCAGCGGATTTCTTTGATTTTAGATGGGTAATATTGTAACACTTGATATGCTTCCCAAGGCCACCCCTTCACCTCTGCACCCCCTACTCCATCCTGGGCCAGTAATTAATGAGTCCAATGCCCAGATAGTCTGGGAAAGGAAAAGGGTTAAGGCAGGAGGCTGGCTTACACAGAGAGGCCTAAATCCCAGCTCTTCCACTAACCCTGGGCCTGGTGCAAAACCTTTCTGAGTCCAGATTTTCTCATCTTGCGACTGTGCAAGGTAAACCTAACTTCACAGGGTTGATGGGAAGCTTGATGAGATAAAGTGCCAGGTGTTACACATACACACACACACACACACACACACACACACACACACACACACCAGGAAGGCTGGGAAGGATAGTTTCAGGATAGGACCAAACCCATGACGTGTACGGTATGTGCCACTGTGCTTACACCAGGCACATATATGTAAGTCAGCATTCCCAGAACACTGCACCCTCTTACTATTGGGGTCTTGCCAGGGCTTGGACTCAGCCCACTTCCTTCCACTGCTCCCCCACCCAGAAGCTGGGGTTGTTGGCGTGCCAGGGAACAATGGGCCCCCAACACTTCCGGCCCTTTGCGTGAGAAGGAGCTGCCAGAAGGAAACTTAATTCCCAGTGGAACAGGCCACCTCCCCCCTGACACCTGACCCAGGGAAGCCTGGAGCCCCCTACTCCACCCCATGCTCCTCAAGAGGAGAGCTTCTCACTCTTAGTACATTCTGTCCCTACCACCTGGTCTGGCCTTCCCTACCCCCATTTTCAGGGCATCCCTGACCTCTTCCCCAGGGTCTAGGGCTGAGTTCCCCTGAAAGAGTCCAGGGTCCTGTTTCAGCTGTGCCCCCGACTTATGAGTATTAACCAACTGACTAAGGGGCTGAGTGTAGGAAGCCAGTCAGGAGATATTCAGGGGCTCAGGGGCTGAGCCAGGAAAGATGAGAGAGAAGGAACCATCTGGACACTCAGCCAAAACTCCACAACTGCAGACAGGGATGAGCTCAGGGCCTCAGAAATCCCTCCAGTGAGCACAGGGCACACGGCTGGGGGGCCGAGGATGCTGTCCCTGAAAAGTCATTCCAGCATTTAGGGTTTCATTTGTGTAGCAGCCTAGATCTCTACTCTCTCTCTCTCTCTCTCTCTCTCTCTCTCTCTCTCTCTCTCTCTCTCACACACACACACACACACACACACACACACACACACACACACACAAAATCATCCTACCTCTAGGGAGCCCAGTGCCTTCACCGTCAGGGGAAGCATCAAAGGAAGTGGCAGTGGAGAGCTGCTCTTCCACTATGCTTGTCCATATCCAACTCGAAGGGTTCACCAGGTGGGCTGCTGACCAGAGACTCTAGGATTCCTTCTGGGCATGTTTCCTAACCTAGAACCTGTGTGTGGGGAGTGAAATGAATGAGACCTTTTCTGCAGCTGGGCCCACCTGGCCTGGGATGAGGTGGACACTCTAGCCCTAAGAACTGCCTTGTTTGATGTACATAGGGAAGCTGAGTTCTGCCTGGATCTTAACCAGCTACTCATTTTCCACACAATGGCCCTCTAAAGCTCTGAGCATGGTCTCTGCTCCCCCATCCAGGGATGTGGCATTACTGCGTCCAGATTCCAGGTTCTCAGCTATGACCACTGCTGGTGAGCCAGAGCAGAAACAGGTTTTGTAAACCTGCCTGATTATATCTACCCCACCTCCTACCCAGGAACTGAGATTTCTTGACTCTCAGGCTGGGAAGTGAGTGGCTCCCTTGGCACTAAGGGGACAGGACATAGCAGGCACACCTGTAAACACACACCTGACTGCAAGCACGCACATACCTGGCTGATGTGCTGATCCACCTGAACATAACATCTAGCAAAGTCACGCACATGTATACACTTGACTCAGGCCCACACTTGCCCGTGTGCATGCACCCAGAGAGTGGTGTCCCCAGTTCTGCAGCTTTATCCACACACACCCAGGACTAGCATTTGCTAGGCATGCCCATTCCTACCCCCACTCTCCGCCAGCTTGTTTGTACCATCCCAGGAACTATATTATCTTGTCGATCCCAAACCACCTCCACTACGGAGATTCAAAGGACACTCTGGGTATGGAAGGGCTGTGGGGATGAAATCCAGACAGGGCCCAGGGGTAACAATGAGGTCTAGTGCTGTGGAGCTGATGGTATAGCAGTGGGCTTTTGTTCCCGGCAATGCTACCAATTCATTCATTCATTCATACAAGCTTTTGTTCATCAGTAACACTTCAAATCATTGGGGGAAATACATATCATTGAATAAACAATGCTGAAAATTGGATGCCTATCTTCCTCCTGACATCAAAATTAATTCAAATGGACTAAAATTTTAATGTTAGTAATAAAACCAACAGAAGTAAACATGGAATTCATATTTTTTAATTATCTGATAATGAAAAAGTCCTTTCTAAATTTCACACAAGTCCAAAAGCTATAAAAAGAAATTATTGCTTCTACTAAATAAAAACAATTTAAAAGAAGCATAAATCAACTCCAAAGACATACGATGGATGTGTGCTGGATGTCTTCCCTTTGCTTCTCCAGATTCCCTCTCTCCCCTGTTCTCCATAATGGGAAGCTGCCACGCAGGGGCTCATCCACAGACTCCCTTGCCTTCTGGTTTCTAATTGGATTCATGGGATGGAAGCTCCAACAACAGGCGATGTATCCTCTCAGGCATGGCTCTCCACACAGCTTTCTCCCTGGACCTCAGGCAGCTGCTCCCTCCAGTGGCATCCTTCAGGCAGCTGACTATCATTCAAACTCCACCTATTCCCTGTCTACATACCTATAAATATCCCTGTATTAAACCTTCCTCAAATTAAACTGATTTGAGCATGTCATTGGTTTCCTGCTGGGATCCTGCATGATACACAGATAAAAAGTAAATTTCCTTAATATGTAAAGAGCTCCTTCAAAAAGAAATCCAATAAAAATGGACAAATAAAATGAACTGTTAACAGAAGGGGAAAAATACAAATGAGTTTTAAATTATAAAGAGATACTTGGCCTCATGTATAATAAGATTTATATCCATATATAAATTTATATGCACTTTTTAGAGGTCATATTCATTATGACCTCTAAAAGGTGAATTTGACAATATTTGTCAAAAAAATTTAATATATATTTTATTGATTTTTTTAAAAATATATTTTATTGATTTTGTACAGAGAGGAAGGGAGAGAGATAGAGAGCTAGAAACATCGATGAGAGAGAGTCATCGATCAGCTGCCTCTTGCACACCCCCTACTGGGGATATGCCCACAGCCAAGGTACATGCCCTTGACCGGAATCAAACCCGGGACCCTTCAGTCCCCAAGCAGACGCTCTATCCACTGAGCCAAACCGGTCTCGGCTATTTTATTGATTTTTTACAGAGAGGAAGAGAGAGGGATAGAGAGAAACATCGATGAAAGAGAATCATCAATCAGCCTCCTCCCACACACCCTACACCGGGGGTGTGCCCGCAACCAAGGTACATGCCCTTGACCAGAATCAAACCTGGGACCTTTCAGTCCGCAGTCCAACACTCTATCCACTGACCCAAACCAGTTTCTGCAATATTTGTCAAAATTTTTAAAGTACATACCCTTTGAACCAGCAATTCCACTTCTAGAAGCTTATCTTTCAGTTAAGCTTACACAAATGACAACACATTCAAGGATCTTTGTTGCAGCATTCCATTAATTTCAATAATGACAAAAATCCATTTTTATTGGATTTTTTTTGAAGGAGCTCTTTGCATATTAAGGAAATTTACTTTTTATCTGTGTATCATGCAGGATCCCAGCAGGAAACCAATGACATGCTCAAATCAGTTTAATTTGAAGAAGGTTTAATACAGGGATATTTACAAGTATGTAGCCAGGGAATAGGTAGAGTTTGAGTGATAGTCAGCTGCCTGAAGGATGCCACTGGAGGGAGCAGCTGCGAGATCCGGGGAGAAATGACTAAATAAATTATGACAGATTTGTGATAATATTCTTTTGTATTTTATAATAAATCTTCATTGTTCAGATTATTACAGGTGTTCCTCATTCCCCCCTCTTCCCCCATAGCTCCCCTCCACCTGATTCCCAACTCCACCCCATGCCGTTACCCCAGCCCCTGTCTTCATCCATAGGTGTAAGATTTTTGTCCAATCTCTTCCCTCACCCCTCAGACTCCCTTCCCCCTGAGAATAGTTAGTTCAATCCCTTTCTATGTCCCTGATTCTATTATGTTCACCAGTCCATTTTGTTCTTCAGATTTTTTGTTCACTTGATTTTTAGATTCACTTGTTCGTAGGTATGTATTTTATGTCTTTTTGTTGCTCATAATTTTTACCTTTACTTTTCTTCTTCTTCTTCCTCTCCTTAAAGAATACCCATCAGCCAAAATCGGTTTGGCTCAGTGGATAGAGCGTCGGCCTGTGGACTGAAAGGTCCTGGGTTTGATTCCGGTCAAGGGCATGTACATTGGTTGTGGGCACATCCCCAGTAGGAGGTGTGCAAGAGGCAGTTGGTCGATGATTGTCTCTCATCGATGTTTCTAACTCTCTATCCCTCTCTCTTCCTCTCTGTAAAAAATCAATAAAAAATATATTTAAAAAAAAATACCCTTCAGCATTTCATGTAATCCTGGTTTGGTGTTGATGAACTCCTTTAACTTTTTCTTGTCTGTGAAGCTCTTTATCTGACCTTCAATTCTGAATGATAGCTTTGCTGGGTAGAGTAATCTTGGTTGTAGGTTCTTATTGTTCATCATCTTGAATATTTCTTGCCACTCCCTTCTGGCCTGCATAGTTTCTGTTGAGAAATCAGCTGACAGTCGTATGGGTACTCCCTTGTAGGTAACTAGCTGTTTTTCTCTTGCTGCTTGTAAGATTCTCTCTTTGACTTTTGCCCTTGGCATTTTAATTATGATGTGTCTTGGTGTGTTCCTCTTTGGATTCCTCTTGTTTGGGGTTCTGTATGCTTCCTGAACTTGTAAGTCTATTTCTTTTACCAGGTAGGGAAAGTTTTCTATCATTATTTCTTTCAATAGGCCTTCAATATCTTGCTCGCTCTCCTCTGGAACCCCAAAAATCCGGATGTTGGTATGTTTTAAGGCTTAAAACATATGGATAATGCTTGATATGGATAAAATTTAAGCAGTCCCGAAGGCTCCTTACACTATCCTCACACTTTTGGATTCTTCTTTCTTTCTGCCTCTCTGGTTGGGTGAGTTTTTCTTCCTTATATTCCAGATCTTTGGTTTGATTCTTGGGGTATGTTGATCTATAGTTGAGTTTCTGTTTATTCTTTATTTCAGACAATGTATGCTTAATTTCTGACTGGTCCTTTACCTTTTTTTTTTTTTTTTTTTGTATTCTCTTTAAGGTCCTTGAAGGTCTCACCAAGCTTCTTGGAGGTCTCATCAAGTTTCTCAAAGGTTTTTAGAAGATTCTTGAGTAATCTTATAAATGTGATTCTGAACTCTGTGTCATCCAGTAGTTTACTTTCCTCCATCTCTCCCATTTGTGACATGTTTCTGTGACTCCTCCCTGTGTTGACGTAGTAGGTATAGTAGGTGATCTATTGGGTCCAGTAGTTCAGCTTCCCCAATCACCTGGGGTGGTTGCTTTTGGTATATCCCTTTGTGGGCTGAGTGCAAAGTCTTGGTGTAATTAAGCCTTGTTTGCTGTTGGTACTCTGGGAGGAATTGATCTCCAGGCCAATTGTCCGTGAGGACACGCTCTGTCTATAAAGGAAGAACTGCTGCTCTGGAGACACAGTTTGTTTCAGTGGGGCTTTGGTGCTCACTGAGTTCGTCTCCTGAATGTGTCACTTATGGGTGTGAGTGGTTGAAATTGACCACTAGGAACACTGGCTTCTGGATCTCCAATAGGATTCAGTTCAGTTACTGTCTGAAGCCACCCTGCAGGAGCTACAGCAAGAACTACAGTTTTCTCCTGTTTGCTTTGGACTTGGTGGTTTTGTTGCTGGAGCTGCAGTTTATATATAGTTAAGCTGCCTCAATACAGGCCATTCATATGTAAAAGTAGCTGTGTGGTGCCTGGGCAGGTCTGTAGAATGTGTGGGCAGGGCCTCAGGGTGGGGCAGAATCTCTGGACGTCACTAGGCTGGGGCGTGGCTAACAGCGTTGTCTGCAGTCAGCTGTCCCAGCCCTTCTGTGTTTCCAAGTCCCTGCTTCCCTGCGATTCAGCGCAGTAAACAATGATTGCTGCGCACACCTCTGCAAGAGTCGCCCTCACTTCGGACCGATGGCCAGCAGACCAGCTTCTCCCAGTAGGCGTCTGGGTCCCTCATGTGACCCCAGAAACTGGATTTCAAAGTGATAGGGAGCTTGTTTCCTTCCGGGTTGAAAAGAAAAGCTGAACCCTACGCCCAGTCGCCCACCACCAGCCCAATTCGCCAGCAGCCCAATTCTCGTGCCTCCGTACCTAGGCTCCTCAGCTTTTCAGTGCTTGCACTCCTTTCTCTTTCAGCCAGCCTTCCCGTGGTTTTGGATGATAGAATCCTTTGTATTAGTTTTAATTTTTTAAATTGTTGTGCGAGCAGTAGACCAGTTGTTTATCTACGCCACCATCTTGGTTTTCCTAGATAATATTCTTGATATGGAAGATCAGGGTAACTACTTTTGTTTCCATTTATGTTTTTAACTTCAGTATGCTAATATATGCAGAGACTGTCCTGCAAGAATGTACAAGAAAAAGCAAGTTTCTTCTCCAGAGAAGGCAATAGATGTCTTTGAGGGAGATTTTATCCTTTTGTAACAAAAGTTACACCACAAAAGTTTTACACCACAGGTATAGATTCCTATTTCAAAATAAAAGTTTATGTGATATTGATTGAATATTTACCATTCACTAGGTGCTAGAGATATGGCAGTGAACAGTGTTAAAACTTGTTTATCTTCTGCTCTCAGGGAGCATATGGTCCAGGGAAGAGGAGGGCAGACAGAAAGTAAACATACAAATAAATAACCAGTTACAAATTTTAAAGGGTGCTATGAAGAGACAAATAGGGATAATGACTTTAGATGTGTTGATCAAGGCAGGCTTCAGAAGAATTAAATAGAAAGAGCAGAGAAAAAAAGAGTTCTAGTCAGAGAAACCAATGTGTAAAGGTCTGGAGGCAGAAAAGGGCTTACTGTGTGTCCATGGGTAAATTACCTCTCAGGAAAGACATAGACTCCCCTGTGAAATAACCCCATTTTAGAGATGGAGAGAAAGAGGCACAGAAAGGGGAGTGGCTTTCCAAGGAAGGTGGATGAACCAAAACTATCATTTACATCTTTGAGTCCATGAATTCAGAGCTATTTCAGCTGTGTATTTGAGGACCTACCTCTTGCAGGAGGTTAAGGGGGAAGAAGTTGGCCACTGCCCTGGTTCTGCCCTCCCTCCCCTTCCAGCTCAGGGATCGAGGGAGGAAAATAATTAGACTTTGTGCATGTGCAAGCATGTACACACATGCCATGAGCACTGACACAGCCCAGACAGCTGAGCTGCTAACTTACCATGGTCACCTTGGCCCTAGAACCAGTTCCCACTACTTTTCCCCAGCCTTTGAAATGTATCTCTCCTAAAATGCTGTTTCTTTTGTATACAAACATCAGTTTGCCAGTATGTGTGTCCTTGTATACCTGCAAGTTCATGTGTACAGCATTTTCAGTGTGTTTACACTGAGCACTCCCTGAATATAGCAGCCAGTTCCTAGTTTCCTTATTGCATCCTGTTAATTTAATCCTCACAAGAACCCTATGGAGTGCATGCTATTATTTACCCTTTTTTACAGATAAGTAAACCGAGGCCCAGAGACATCACACACATTGCCCAGCAAGTAAGTGGAAGAGGAAGGACTCAAAGACATTAGCTGAGCACTAGGTAAATGTGCACAAATAAGTGCATAAATAAAACCATGGCACAGATGGGAAAACTGAGATCTAGATAGGCACCTAGGAAGCTGGTAAATGGGCAAGGCTAAAAACCCAGCCATCATTCTGCCTGGCCAGACCCCCTCCCAGCCACCACCACCACCTTAAGGCTGCAGAATCCTGTCTCACTTCTCCCAAGCTCCCACACAGCCTGGCAGGCAAACAATAGGTGGGGCTGAGCAGAATCTCTTCTTTGCCATCCTGGGGTCTGGTTAAACACTCTGACCTTTGTCCTCATACCTGGGATGCGCCTGAGAAATCTGACAAGGGACTGCCTTCTACCTAAGTTACTCCAGAAGGGTGGAAGTCCTTGAGCCTACTTTCCTGCAATGGGGCCTGTGCTAGGCCAGTGCAGAGCCTGAGCTAGGAAGTGAGCACATCCTACATACAGGCCTGCCCTCCATGCTCTTAATATGTAAAGAGTGCCTTCAAAAAACTCCAATAAAAATGAACAAATAGACTCCAGTGCCCCATGTTAGTCTCACGTCTCTGCAACATCCGTTTCCCTGGAGGGCTGTGCAAGCCCAGGATACCGGAAAGCCAGCACCATGGTCTGCACACCCAGGAGATGATGACGACTCCAGGAAGACTCATCCCTGTGCCTGAAGTCCCTCCTTCTTCATGTTTCCCACCAGGCATGTCACCGCCATGAAGAGGCAGGGCCTGGGGAGAGGGATTGGGAGAGTTCTTCTGTATACTAGGCCCCTTCCAACAGCAGCCATACTCTCACATTCTCCTTGCCCCAGAGGAGGGAGAAATGTCCCTAAATGCCAATCTTGAAGGCTTCCTAGGCACTTCACTGTAGGGTTGCTGAAGGAAGAACACATGAGGCTAAGGTGGTAAGGGATTATAAATTTATTAGGTCATCTGGAGACCAGTAGGGCTGAGCCACAAAATGGCACCAGCACCCAGAGAGGAGGAGTCAGAGGTTTTAAAGGACTGTAGGTGGGTGTTTTGTTTTTTTTTTTGCCTCTTTGGCAGGGAACTCTCTGGTCGGGTCCAGATCCTGGGAAAGTCTAGAGGGGAAAGATACTGGTCTTAGCAAGTGGAATGTGGTCTAAGTGAAAGGAATGTCCATTGTGAAGTGGCCTAAAGGTCAGTTCCCAGGGGAGAGGACATTGATTTAATTATTTGATCAGACCTAACATTCCAGCCTTTTTGTTTTATGGAATAGGAATGAAGTCATATCTTCCGCAGTTACTTTCTGCTGAAGGGAATGTCGAGATCATAGGGGGGTAGACTTGTAGCCAGCTGGAACCCTGTATAGATTCCTCATGGTTGGAGTGACAGGTTTCAACAATATGATTTCCATAAGAAATTGGTTGGTGAAGGCTCAAAAGTGATCCTGAAGGAAAGATGAAAAAAGGCACTGAAAAAATGGGCCAAAAACGAGGATGAGGAATAGAAATGTTAATGAAGGGAAGTAGCCAGGTATACCAATTTTTATTCTTTAGCCAGTAGGCCCATGAATTTGATTGATGTTCTCTAATCTTTGTGCCCCTTTATGTTAATTTTAGGGTGGCATCCCTGATTAGGCTAGACAGATTGACATAAAAAAATTCTTCTCCAAAAAGGAATAGACCCCCTTTCTCTAGAGTTAGATCTGGTCCTCTCCAATTTTGAAGTGTGACAGCTACTATTGAGTCTATCTGATCCTGAATTTGAGCAAAAATTTTGACCATGTCATCTAGGCTTTCTTGTAGGTCCTGAAATAGGATTTTGAAATTTGACAGAGCAGTGGTTGTAGATGTAGCTTCCCTATAACCCATCATCTCTGATACAAAAGGGCAGTCCAGAATATCAAAAATTATTAGAAGAGGGATATTCTGGACTGCCCTTTTGTGTCAGAGATGATGGGTTATAGGGAAGCTACATCTACTTTATTCTGGACTGCCCTTTTGTGTCAGAGATGATGGGTTATAGGGAAGGAAAGTTGACTCTGATGCAAGATTGCCCTGGAGGGAAGAAAACAGGGTATTGGGGTCAGTGCACTGCTGTGATGTCAAAAATTATTAGAAGAGGGATATTCTGGACTGCCCTTTTGTGTCAGAGATGATGGGTTATAGGGAAGCTACATCTACTTTGGGTGAGAGATAGACAAGAATACATGATCCTGTCCAGTTGGTCGGGAGGTAGATGTATGTGCTTTCCCCACATAGGAAGAAGAATCCCTGATTATGGAGGCAAACGGAAAGGCATAAAGAGAAGAGATGGACAAAGGGTTCCTTTTCCTAGTTCCATGCTCCAAACCAAGAGGGAGTTGCCATGGTGCTACCAATAACAGGTGACAGATAAGTGGTTGAGATTCTATTGCAGCAAAAGTGGGCGGGAATGCTAGAATGGGCTGTTATGCAAGGGAAAAGCCAAAGGGAAGGAAAGGATGGTTGGATAAGAAGTAAAATGGACCGCCTGTAGGAAATAACCATTGGCTTCTGGGGAGACCTGGTAGTCAACCTATTGGAACCAATGGCCATTCAGTAGTTTTAGATTAACTGTGGTGTTGCAAACTAATGATGGAAAATGGTCTATTGATATATTGCCCTGTGTCCTTCTAAATCATAAAGGGGTGTGTAGAGTGATGGGACCTGTGACCAGGATGGAGGAAGGAACTGCCTTAGTAAGAGATTGAATGTAAGTACAGAAAAGAAGGGAAGCTTGATTTGCCTGGTCTGTAGGATAATTACCTAGAAGGGTGTCTGCCTTTTGAGACATATAGTTCCCTTTTCCTTTTTATAAGCTAGAGTGATTTTTGCATGGTCCCATCTCTTGATTGGTATAGGGATGGTGGTATACACTGAAGAGGAGAGGGAAAGGCAGAGCCAGCAATCCTTGGCTAAGGCTGGATTGGTCTGGTTTAGGAGGAATGGGTAAGGTTAAGTGTTCGTTCTAGATGAGTGGAGGTGAGAAAGTTCTTTTTTTTTTTTTTTTTTTTAAATATATTTTATTGATTTTTTTTTGTTTGTTTTTTTGTTCTTTTGTTTTTTTAATCAATCTTTATTGTTCATATTATTACAAAGGTTCCTCATTTCTTCCCCCCTCCACCAGGTTCCCACCCCACCCTCCGCCCCCTCCCCATCCCCCATTGTCCTCATCCATAGGTGCACAGTTTATGTTCAGTCTCTTCCTCCCTCCCTTTCCCCGATAGTAAATCCCTTTTCAGATAGTAAATCTGTTACTTAGCATTATCTCATATCAATAATACCTCCACATGCCCAATGATACACTTCACACAAAAGACATTTCCAAATAGGTCAACCAGCCTCATCCAGGCCCCACCCAAGGCACTTACAGATCAACACCCCAGCGCTATACTAACTCAACACATCCAGATCTAAGCCTTCATCACTTGATTCAGCAGACCCTCAAGTTCCCGCAAAAGTTTCCAGCCATGTCTGAGAGGCAGCCGTGGGCAGGTACAGGCGAGGAGCGAGCTGTTTCGGGCCTGGCTGCTCCGGGCCTGGCCTCTGTTGCTCTGGTTCTTTCCACAACCAGCTGCTCCGGGTCTGGTCACTGCCGCTCCCGACCTAGTTGCTCTGGACTTGGCTGTTGCTGCTACAGGCCTGGCCGCACCCGACCCGGCTGCTCTGGGACCGGTTGCTCCGGTCCCGGCCGCTCCGGGCCTGGCCGCTCCCAGCCTGACAGCCGCTGCTCCGGGCCTGGCCGCTCCCAGACTGGCAGCCATTGCTCCTAACCTGGCCGCACCAGACCCGGCTGCTCCGGGCCTGGCCGCTCCCAGCCTGGCAGCCGCTGCTCCTGGCCTGGCCGCACCAGACCCGGCTGCTCCGGGCCTGGCCGCTCCCAGCCTGGCAGCCGCTGCTCCTGGCCTGGCCGCACCAGACCCGGCTGCTCCGGGCCTGGCCGCTCCCAGCCTGGCAGCTGCTGCTCCGGGCCTGGCCGTACAAGACCCGGCTGCTCCGGGCCTGGCCGCTCCCAGCCTGGCCGCCGCTGCTCCGGGCCTGGCCGCACAAGACCCGGCTGCTCCGGGCCTGGCCGCTCCCAGCCTGGCAGCCGCTTCTCCAGGCCTGGCCACTCCCAGCCTGGCAGCCACTGCTCCGGGCCTGGCCGCACCAGACCCGGCTGCTCCGGGCCTGGCCGCTCCCAGCCTGGCAGCCGCTGCTCCGGGCCTGGCCGCTCCCAGCCTGGCAGCCGCTGCTCCGGGCCTGGCCGCACCAGACCCGGCTGCTCCGGGCCTGGCCGCTCCCAGCCTGGCAGCCGCTGCTCCTGGCCTGGCCGCACCAGACCTGGCTGCTCCGGGCCTGGCCGCTCCCAGCCTGGCAGCCGCTGCTCCGGGCCTGGCCGCTCCCAGCCTGGTAGCCGCTGCTCCGGGCCTGGCCGCACCAGACCCGGCTGCTCCGGGCCTGGCCGCTCCCAGCCTGGCAGCCGCTGCTCCAGGCCTGGCCGCACCAGACCCGGCTGCTCCGGGCCTGGCCGCTCCCAGCCTGGCAGCCGCTGCTCCGGGCCTGGCCGCACCAGACCCGGCTGCTCCGGGCCTGGTCGCTCCCAGCCTGGCAGCCGCTGCTCTGGGCCTGGCCGCTCCCAGCCTGGCAGCCGCTGCTCCGGGCCTGGCCGCACCAGACCCGGCTGCTCCGGGCCTGGCCGCTCCCAGCCTGGCAGCCGCTGCTCCGGGCCTGGCCGCACCAGACCCGGCTGCTCCGGGCCTGGCCGCTCCCAGCCTGGCAGCCGCTGCTCCGGGCCTGGCCGCACCAGACCCGGCTGCTCCGGGCCTGGCCGCTCCCAGCCTGGCAGCTGCTGCTCCGGGCCTGGCCGCTCCCAGCCTGGCAGCCGCTGCTCCGGGCCTGGCCACACCAGACCCGGCTGCTCCGGACCTGGCTGCTCCCAGCCTGGCAGCTGCTGCTCCGGGCCTGGCCGCTCCTAGCCTGGCAGCCGCTGCTCCGGGCCTGGCCACACCAGACCCAGCTGCTCCGGGCCTGGCCGCTCCCAGCCTGGATTCTTCGTGGTTGTCTACTGCTGTTTGGGCCTGGCTGCTCCCAACCCGGCTGCTCTGGGCCGGGCTTCTCCGGGCCCAGCCACTCCGTGTCTGGGTGTTCCTGGACTGGCCACCCTGGGCTTGGCCGCCTCTGCCTCAGGCCTGGCTGCCACTGCCCCAGGTCTGGCTGCTCCAGTGCTGGCCGTTGATGCTCTTGTTCTGGCTGCTGCTGTTCTGGGGCCTGGCCACTGCTGCTCCGGGCCCAGCTGCCACTGCCTTGTGCCTGGCCACTCTAGGCCTGGTCGCCGCTGTTCCAACATTCTGTCCCTTTTTTCTCTTCTTTTTTTTTTCTTTTTTTAAAAAAAACAACAAAACGCATTTATGTTGCAATGTTGGCTGGTGCGTTGAGTTCTGACTTAGTCTTTGATTTTTCAAGATCTTCTTTGTATTCTTTCCTAAGCAATTTTACTATCATTTGCTCTCACTTGATTTCTTCACATTGAGAACTTCTTTGGTTTCTTCCTCCTTGTCCTGGGAGCTCAGCAGGTTGGCCTGTGGCACCCCTTTGTTCTCCGCGGGCTCCCGCGCTGCTCCAGCCTGTTGCCGGGGTCGGCGCCGCCCAGGAAGCAGCCCCCGTCCTTGGCTCCGTTGCCAGCGCTCAGCAGTCGAAGGCTCAGGGGCACCCCCCCCACTGGGGGCCCCGTCGCCCGGCTCCTTGCTGGCGCCCAACTGGCCGGTGTCCGGCAGGGGCTCCTGCTCCTCGTGGCGTTCCTCCAGTCTGGAGCTTTCTTTCTCCCTCCCACTAGGGAAGTCCAGGATCAGAGTCAACAGACTGTCCTCTGCGCACAGTGTGCGCGACTCCGGGGGCTCGGCCTTTCGCCGCACTCCCAGGACTCCACCTCACAGCCCCGTCTCCCCCTGCCCGAGCCTGGGTCCCCAGGGTCTGGCACATAACTTGGGGCTCAGCGCTGCCGGTTCGGGGGTTCAGCCCAGGCTGGGGGTTCTATTTCCTTCCTGCTAGGGAACGCCAGGCAGCACCCAGCCCTCTCCTCCTCTCCGGCTGCGACCTCTCCGCGCGCGCGTGCGTGCGAGCGCGCAGCATGTCTCCGTACCTTAGGCTTTTTTTCAGCTCCTCTGATTTTCCTTCTGGTTTTCTCCCTCCTTCCTATTGTAGAGTTTTCAGTCAGTCGACTACCTGTAGCTCTGGGCAATGTCCACTCTACATTTTAGTTGTATTCCTTTGAAATTGTTGTGAGCTGCTGCGGCTAGGTGTATACCCGAGCAGCCATCTTGGATCCTCTGAGAAAGTTCTTTATAGGAGTGGGAGAGGAGGGCTGGGACAGGATGGGAAGGAGAGCTAATCCCCGCTTCCAGGGTTGGGATCATTTCCAGGTGGGGGAAGGGTACGTTTGGGATCTAGAAAGAGGAAACCTCATCCCATGGGTAATCGAAGCCCCCTGGTAGAAGGGAGTCCCATAGAAAGGTGAGATCCTGGTGCAAAGGGAGAGGGGGCAGTAGTAGGACCTGGAGGGTTTGCATTGGGAGAGGAGGTGGGCTTTCAGGGAGGTCAGGGTATTGGGATCAGTGCACAGAGGCACGGGCAGGGAGGTCAGGGTATTGGGGTCGGTGCACAGGGGGCACGGGCAGGGAGGTCAGGGTATTGGGGTCAGTGCACAGGGGCATGGGCAGGGCTGCTCACTCATTCATCCTCTTCTGGGGTGTAGGAAGGTGGGGTCTGGTGGGCCTGATCTGGTGGCTGTGACACTGAGGGGACTCTAGCTCATGTGATGGTGGTGTTCCTGGGACGGGTTTTAGTTTGGAAAGGTGGAACCATGGGGCATGCCTGATAGTTTAGCTGCAGTCGGGTAGCTAGGAGTACCTGATAAGGGCCTTGCCATGTAAATTGTTTGACAAATGGGTTTCCTTTAGGAGGACCCCGGTCCCTGGCTGTAGAGGAGCAGGGGAGGATGTCCCCAGTAAAAGGATGAGGGAGGACCTGGTCAGCATGTTCTCTCAGTAACTGTCGGATGAGATTTAAAATAGGGACATAGTCTCCTAGAGGGGTCTCTGTGGAAGGGAAGTTTTCTAATAAGAAGGGTTTTCCATACATGAGTTCAAAGGGACTAAGAAAGGAGAGTGCACAGGACGTTGTCCTGACATGCATAAGGGCTAGAGGTAGGAGAGTACTCCAAACTTTAGTTTTGGAGAGTTAATTTAGTTAGGTGAGAGTTAATTAAGGAATTCACCTTTTCTACCTTGCCTGAAGATTGAGGCTGGTAGGGTACTTAAGATCCACTGGATGTCCAGAGTGGAGGAGATATAACCTGTTGAGTTATTTGAGATATGAAAGCAGGTCCATTATCTGACTGCAATAAGGTAGATAGGCAGAATCTGGGAATGCTGAATGAGAGCTTGAGTGACCTCAGAGAACTTTTCAGAGGTAGTGGGGAATGCTTCTTCCCAGCCTGAGAAGGCATCTACTAGAGTTAAGAGATATTTGGTTCTTTTAATAGGGGGCATGTGAGTGAAGTCAATTTGCCAGTCTTGTCCAGGGATTTGGCCCCTAGCTTGATGAGTGGGGAAAGAAGGTCTAACCTGTGAGGAGATACTGAGTAACAAGTAGAATAGGTTTTGATGTATCTTGCTGTAGAGGGGGCTAGACTAGGACATGTGATGAGGGTTTTTAGGAGTTGTAAAAGTGGTCTGTATCCTATATGTATGGAATTGTGAATAGCTCATAAGGTATCATGGGCCAGTCCCTGGGGAAGGACATATTTTTGCTGAAATTTTAACCAGCGATCTTCCTGAGTGGTCCCAGGAGTTAATAACTGAAGTTCTTCTGGAGTGTATTTGGGTGTTAGATGGGTAGAGCTAAGAGCTGGGGTGATGGAGGCTTCCTCTGAGCTGCTGCCTTGGCCTTCTGGCCTGCTTGGTCATCTCCCTGTGTTATGGGATCATTCCTGACTTGGTGTCCTTTGCAGTGTATGACTTTTAAGACGGCTAGAAAAGGGGAGAGAAGGTCCTAAATGATAAGCAGGAAGACCTGTTGTGCCTTTCAGTGATAGTGAGTGATAGTGATTCAAGGACTGTGAATGAGCAGTGGAAATGAAAGTCTAGACTCTGATCTAGGGACATAAGCAATAGGAGAGAGCCTGGGTGGGCTTACTTTAGCTTTCTAGGAAAGAAGGGGTTCCTTCAGAAGTTAGAGGTGATCAGCTCCTCACTTGCTGGACACACTTTTTTTTTTTTTTTTTTTTTTTTACAACTTTCATAAACCTTTCTACTCATCCTATATAATAAAAGCCTAATATGCTAAGTGTCTGACCATTCAGCCAGTTGCTATGATGTGCACTGATACCAGGGGAGATGCTCCAACCAGTATGTGAGCTTGCTCCTAGGGTCTGGCCAAGAGACTGGCCGGACACACCCTGGATCCCTCTTCCAGACCCTCACTGGCCCCGATCATGCACTGGTGGAGTCCCTTGGTCTGGCCTGCACCCTCTGCAATCTGGAACCCCTTAGGAGATGTCAGAAAGCTGGTATCCACCCAATCCCCGAAGGTCAGGCCAAGGGACACCACCAGTGCACAAATCTGTGCACCAAGCCTCTAGTTCACAAATAACCAGCTTTAGCCAAAAAGTATATAACCAGCATTTTTTAGATTTACAATTATGAGCACACTCTAAACACACTCTTACTTTCAAGAAAATGTATCTTCAGTTTTTAAAATTTATCTATCAATTAATGTTTAGTATTTTACGTTATTTAAAAATATTTAGGAGGAGAAGGAAGAGGGGATCACATGTTGAGGAGGATCCAAGATGGCTGCTCAGGTAGACATCTAACCACAGCAGCACACAACAATTTCAATGGAATACAACTAAAATGTAGAGTGGACATTGCCCAGAGCTACAGGTAGTCGACTGATTGAAAATTCTACCACAAGAAGGAAAGAGAAAACCAGAAGGAAAATCAGAGGAGCTGAAAAAAAGCCTAAGGTATGGAGACATGCTGCGCGCCCACACGCACGCGCGCACGGAGAGGTCGCAGCCGGAGAGGAGGAGAGGGCTGGGTGCTGCCTGGCGTTTCCTAGCAGGAAGGAAATAAAACCCCCAGCCTGGGCTGAACCCCTGAACCGGCAGCACTGAGCCCCAGTTATGGGCCAGACCCTGGGGACCCAGGCTCCAGCAGGGGGAGACGGGGCTGTGAGGCTGAATCCCAGGGAAGCAGCAAAAAGCAGTGCCCCCGGAGTCACGCGCACATTGCGCACAGAGGACTGAATGTTGACTCTGATGCTGGATTACCCTAGCCGGAAGAAGCAAAGCCTCCGGTGGCGCTGAGCCTCAGTCCGGACTGCTCTGAACCCCAGTTCTAGGCCAATCCCTGGGGACCCAAGCTCAAGCAGAGGGAGACGGGGCTGTGAGGTGGAGTCCTGGGAGGGCGGCGAAAGGCCGAGCCCCCGGAGTCGCTCACATTGCTTGCAAGGGAAGGAATGTTGACTCTGATGCGAGATTGCCCTGGAGGGAAGGAAACAGGAGCCCCGGCCGTGTTGGGCCCCAGTTTCGACTGCTCTGAACCCCAGTCCTAGGCCAAACCCTGGGGACTCAGGCTCAGGCAGGGAGAAACGGGGCTGTGAGGCGGAATCCCAAGGGAGCGGCGAAAAGCGGAGACCCGGAGTCGCGCACACTGCGCGCAGAGGACAGTCTGTTGACTCTGATCCTAGACTCCCCTAGCAGGAAGGAGAAAAAAAGCTCCAGACTGGAGGAACACGGCGAGGAGCAGGAGCCGCTGCCGGACACCGGCCAGCCAGGCGCCAGCAAGGAACCGGGTGACGGGGCCCCCAGGGTGGGGGGTGCCCCTGAGCCTTCGACCGCTGAGCGCGGGCAACGGAGCCAAGGCCGGGGGCTGCTTCCTGGGTGGCGCCGACCCCGGCAACAAGCTGAAGCAGTGCAGGAGCTCGCGGAGAACAAAGGGGTGCCACAGGCCAACCTGCTGAGCTCCCAGGACAAGGAGGAAGAAACCAAAGAAGTTCTCAATGTGAAGAAATCAAGTGAGAGCAAAAGATAGTAAAATTACTTAAGAAAGAATACAAAGAAGATCTTGAAAAATCAAAGACTAAGTCAGAACTCAACTCACCAGCCAACATTGCAACATAAATGCGTTTAAAAAAAAAAAAAAAGGGACAGAATGTTGGAACAGCGGCGGCCAGACCTAGAGTGGCCAGGCACAAGGCAGTGGCTGCCGGGCCCGGAGCAGCAACAGCCAGGCCCCAGAGCAGCAGCAGCCAGAACCAGAGCAACAACAGCCAGCACTGGAGCAGCCAGACCTGGGGCAGTGGCAGCCAGGCCTGAGGCGGAGGCGGCCAAGCCCAGGGTGGCCAGTCCAGGAACACTCAGACCCAGAGTGGCCAGGCCCGGAGAAGCCGGGCCCAGTGCAGCCGGATTGGGAGCAGCCAGGCCCAGAACAGCAGTAGCCAAGCCCGGAACATCCAGGCCGGGAGCGGCCAGGCTCAGAGCGGCCTGGCCCGGGGCAGCCGGGCCCAGAGCAGCCAGGTCGGGTGCGGCCAGGCCGGAGCAGCAGCTGCCAGGCTGGGAGCGGCCAGGCCCGGAGCAGCGGCTGCCAGGCTGTGAGCAGCCGGGCCCGGAGCAGCCGGGCCTAGAGCAGCCAGGTCGGGAGCAGCCCGGCCCAGAGCAGCGGCTGCAAGGCTGGGAGCGGCCAGGCCCAGAGCAGCCGGGTCGGGTGCGGCCAGGCCCGGAGCAGCAGCTGCCAGGCTGGGAGCGGCCAGGCCCGGAGCAGCCGGGTCTGATGCGGCCAGGCCCGGAGCAGCAGCAGCCAAGTCCAGAGCAACTAGGTCGGGAGCGGCAGTGACCAAACCCGGAGCAGCTGGTTGTGGAACGAACAAGAGCAACAGAGGCCAGGCCCGGAGCAGCCAGGCCCGAAACAGCTCGCTCCTCGCCTGCCCCTGCCCCATGGCTGCCTCTCAGACATGGCTGGAAACTTTTGCAGGAACTTGAGGGTCTGCTGAATCAAGTGATGAAGGCTTAGATCTGGATGTGTTGAGTTAGTATAGCACTGGGGTGTTGATCTGTGAGTGCCTTGGGTGGGGCCTGGATGAGGCTGGTTGACCTATTTGGAAATGTCTTTTGTGTGAAGTGTATCATTGTGCATGTGGAGGTATTATTGATATGAGAAAATGCTAAGTAACTGATTTACTATCTGAAAAGGGATTTACTATCGGGGAAAGGGAGGGAGGAAGAGACTGAACATAAACTGCACCTATGGATGAGGACAATGGGGGATGGGGAGGGGGCGGAGGGTGGGGTGGGAACCTGGTGGAGGGGGGAAGAAATGAGGAACCTTTGTAATAATATGAACAATAAAGATTGATTTAAAAATAAATAAATAAATAAATAAAATAAAAATAAAAATATTTAGATGTTTATCATTTAACCCAGCAATGCTCCAAAGCTTTTAAGTTACCAAAGATTTTGGAAAATTACATTGGAGAAAAGGCAGGGAGAAGAGAGAGAAGGTCTCACAGCCTGTTCTAGGACTGAAGTTTCTAGCCGCTTAGATTTAAAACTGCCACATTGTTCCTTAGAGATAACATGCGAAGATTTGGGTGATAATAAGTTCAGCTTCTGATAGTAACTGGACTGTTAAGTGCGTTCAGTTTTGCTGTAAAGAAAGTTGTTCTCGCCAGGACCGGTTTGGCTCAGTGGATAGAGCGTCAGCCTGCGGACTGAAAGGTCCCGGGTTCGATTCCGGTCAAGGGCATGTACCTTGGTTTCGGGCACATCCCCAGTAGGGGGTGTGCAAGAGGCAGCTGATCAATGATTCTCTCTCATCGGTGTTTCTAACTCTCTATCCCTCTCTCTTCCTCTCTGTGAAAAATCAATAAAATATATAAATAAAATAAAATAAAATAAAATAAAATAAAATAAAAAAGAAAGTTGTTCTTACCCAGTCAGCATTGCTCAGTGGTTGAGTGTTGACCTATGAACCAGGAGGTCATGAGTCGATTCCCAGTCAGGGCACATGCCCGGTTGTGGGCTCAAACCCCAGTGTGGGGTGTGCAGGAGACAGCTGACCAATGATTATCTCTCATCACTGATGTTTCTATTTCTCTCTCTCTCTCTTTCCCTTCCTCTCTGAAATCAATAAAAAATATATTTTTAAAATTGTTCTTTGGGGAGGAGGTGAGAAGGCATTGAGGTGAGAGCAGTTTTCAGAGCTTTGGAGTAGCAGTCAATTTGCATATGTTTCACCCATTAAAGGGTAAGAATGCTAGCTTTGGGATCTAAAGTTTCAGTGAGGGGTCCCTTCCCTGTGTTATATAGGGGCTTTGCCAGAAGACATATGGAAAATCTCATCCCCCGCCCCCCCCCACCCCCACCCCATGAGTCTAAGGCAGTCAAGATTTTTTTTTTAAGAGACAGCCAAGAGAGGTTGTTTTAGGGGGTGTGGAGGGAGTATACCCCATGATAAGAAGAATAAGTGAGGCCCACAAGGGTAAGGGTGAGTGACAAGTCTAAAGGTGATTACTTAGAGGTGTCCCACCACTAAACAAACTGCCCCGCCCCGCGGGGCAACAACGAGGGCACGTGGAAATCACCTAAGAGAATGAAACAAACAAGGAACACGAAGAACAGAGGCAAGACAGGGTTCTGATCAAGCCTCAAAATTTTATTCAAGAACAACGGTTTATAAGCTCTCAGGCTGGGAGGGGAGGGGTAGGAAAAGGGGGGGGTTGTCACAAGGTGATTGGCTGGGTGGTGGGTACCTGTTCTTAGCTGGTTGGCTATTCCAATGTGGGAGGGATAACAGTTCAACCAGGAAGTGGAACTGACCAGGAAGTGAGATCGGACTTTTTCCTTATGGCTCCCGGCACAAACCACCTTGAGAAATGAGGGCCAACCCTCCAGACTAGGTGTCTCCAGTCCAGAAAGACCAGAGGCTGAACAGCAGAGGAGTTGTCTGGCCTAGCACTAGGACTTTCCAGAAGTCAGTGAGACCAGGGAAATTGTGGAATGTCAATCACCTAGAGAAGATTGGCTGATGTGGGATGGAGGGTCAGCAATGGAGGAGAGGTTCCTGATCTGACATCCTTTTTGGCTGAATGGGATTGGGGAGGTGGGGGGTAACTGAGGGAGGCTTAATTGAGGCCAGGGATGGAACCGGGATTGAGTCACCTGAACAGGATTTGGAGGTAAGCCAAGGATGAGCTGCTACTGCCCACCATTCTCTGAGTAGCAAACTTGGGATGACCAAAGGTGGGATGATGGTTCCCCTTCCCTGTGGAACCCTCCAGGCTTCGGCACCAAATGTTAGGGTCACCAAAGGAAGAACACATGAGGCTAAAGGTGGTAAGGGATTATAAATTTATTAGGTCATCTGGAGACTAGATGGGCTGAGCCCCAAAATGGCGCCAGCACCCAGGAAGGAGGAGTCAGAGGTTTTAAAGGACTCGGGGGAGGGGAGAGGGCTTTTTTTGACAAGGAACTGGCTGGCTGGGTCCAGATCCTGGGAAAGTCCGGAGGGGAGAGATAATGGTCTTAGCAAGTAAAATGTGGTGTAAGTGAAAGGGAATGTCCATTGTGAACTGGTCTGAAGATCAGTTCCCAGGGGAAGGGGCATCAATTCAATTATTTGATCAGACCCAACACTCACTACAATTGTAGTCTTCAAAGTCTGCACATTTTTTCCTATAGCAGG
This sequence comes from Pipistrellus hanaki, assembly GCF_964339955.1. Taxonomy (NCBI): domain Eukaryota; kingdom Metazoa; phylum Chordata; class Mammalia; order Chiroptera; family Vespertilionidae; genus Pipistrellus; species Pipistrellus hanaki. The sequence goes on along the minus strand of NC_140503.1, from coordinate 98,207,253 downwards.
ACTCATTGTTCAAAGGAAACCTTGCCACCTTGCCCCTCTCTAAAGGAAAAAGTCAGGCTGCTTGGGGTACAGGGGCCAGGTCCCTGTGCTGTGGCGTGCAGGGATGAGTGTCCCTTCCTACTCCAACCCCTGTAGCAGTCCAATTTGGCACCCCTCTTCCTGCAGCAGCCACGTTCTCAGTTCTCTGGCCGAGATCTGCCACACCCTACTGCTTAGAGCTGGAGCCATGAGAATACAGTCTGGGCTGCTCCCTAGTGGCCACTCAGAGAAGTACATGTTTTGCATCATTGCTGACCATTGCTGCAGCCCTGACTTTGCAAATGCAGCTTTAAGACAAGTCTTAGTCATTCCTACTCAGAAATTCTGGAGAATTCAATAAAAATGGCCAGAGGACTCTTCCTACTCCCTCTCCCTCGTTCCCTGACTTGGTCATTATAACACACCTGAATAGAAATCTAGTCCAATTCCCTGCCAAAAGTCCAACTTGTTTCTCCTACTTCCAGGAGCAGAGAGCTCACTACCCCCAACATTAACCCATCACCTTTCTATGCTGGGGCATGAGAAGCACTGGGACTCTCATACTACCCACTTACCTGGAGCAAGAGGTGAGCAAACAAGAGCTGTAAGTTCACCAACAGACAGAGGTGCAGTAGTCAGTTCTACATGCATATATACCCCAACCTACCTCTTCTAAGGGCTCTTATATTCAAAGGAATTAAGTTCTAGAATCGTGGGGATGTCTGGAACTCAGCTGGCCCTTGATTCTGCTTGAGAATCAGCCTCATTCCATGAGCACTTGCCCCTCGTGGTGTTTTGCCCTGTTAGTCCTCACGACACTCTGTGAGGCAGTGTGCTCATGCTCACCAGGCAGATGGGGACAGGGATGCAGAGGGGAAGTCACTTGCCTAGGAAGACCCTGCTAGGACTCTTCAGAGTTGAGCCTGACCTCAGGCTTGCTGGATGGCTTCTGAAGCTCAGAATTCCTTGTACCCACACATGACACCTGGGCCCAAGCCAGGCCTGCCGAGAAGGTTCAGAGAAGACTGTGAAGCAAGAAGTGTGTCCCCAGCCTACCCCTCATACCCCTCCCTCCCAGTCCTGCCTACCATCTAGAGGCTCAGGACCATTCCATCCAGACCCTCCTGCTCTGTACCAGCAGCTCCTCTGTGCCAAGATGGAAACCTCTCCCCCAGCTCACAGTCCCTTCACTGCCAAACAAACTCAGGACCTGGGGCCTGGGACCTCTGGAACTGCTGTCTGAGAGCCCCATCATGGGGCAAAAGAGACAGCTCAGACTCTGGGGTGGTGCTGAAAATCATCCTCTGTGGGCCTCCTTGCCATACAGATGAGATCTAGATGCTACTGTGTTCTTGAAGAATAATGACCAAATGAGATCAAATATAAAAACACCCAGCACACAGTTCAAGAGAGTGTGCCTGCCTGGCCAGCATGGCTCAATAGTTGAGTGTCACAGTTCGATTCCCTGCCAGGGCACATGTCCAGGTTTCGGGCTCAATCCCCAGTGGGGAGCATGCAGGAGACAGCCAATCAAGATTTCTCTCTCATTGATATTTCTATCTCTCTCCCTCACCCTTCCTTTCTCTCTAAAATCATAAGAACATATTAAAATATGAGAGAGAGACAGAGAGAGAGACAGAGAGAGAGAGAAGAGTATGCCTTCCTTCTCACCCTCAACTTGCTCTTGGCACTCAGGAAAATCTCAGGGTGTCAATGCTGAGGGTAGGCCAGATACTTAGAGGCCAGTGTGGTGGGGGCCTTGGAAACCTAGAGCAACCCAAGGCAGGAACCCTGGGGAATCCTGGCAGCCAAGTGCTGATCTGGCTGTCTCCTACCAGCACCCCACCTGGAAAAGGCCACGCAGAGCTAGACATGGTTACTGGGGTTTCCAGAAAAGCTGGTTATTGCCTCTGTGAAGGAATAACCAATCCGCATGCTTTCAGGAAGCGGCCTTATTTCCTCCCCTTCTAGCAGCCATTTCCCTGTCCTCATCTACCCCAGCAAGCCCTCTGACGCTCCCAGGGGAGGGGGCATCAATTGGAGGTCTAAAACCATGATCAGCAAACTGCAGCTCACGAGCCACATGCGGCTCTTTGGCCCCAGTTGGAGATGGTCAGCTCTGCCTTTGGCCCTAACTGAGCCTGGGACAGGGTCTTCCCTAGGTTCCTAGCAGCCATCCTTTTCCAGGACAGACAAATGCCTGCTCTTCTGGCCTGACCCTGGGCCTTGTGACTTTGCTCCAGCTGCAGGACCAATTTTTCCCTTCTCCTTGGGATCTGCACTCTGGCCACAGGAGGCACTGTTCCCCCTCAGACCTGATGCGCTCACAGGCCTCTACTACAAAAAGAGGGAGGAAGGCAAGTCACCGCAGGGAGTGCAAAGGGAAGACAATGGCCTTTGACTAATCGCTGCTATGAATCTGGAACTTCCCATGCAGGACTTTACCTCATCCCCCCACCACCACAATGGGGGTGTGCTAGGGGATGAGAGGCAGTATTCTAACTCACGAACAACAGAAACCGACCTTCAGCTAACATAAGCAAAAAACTAAAAAAACGCACTGCTCACAAAAGTGGCAGAAAAGACAGTACTCAAGGAAGACAGCTAAGACTGGGCCTCCTGTGCGGTTTGAACAGGATGCTGCGCCTGGCTTCTTAGCCTTCAGCTGCCACTGAAAATAATCTCCAAGTGTCCCTAGTGTTTTGTGTCACCGCTTCTCTCTGTCACAAACCCTCATCCTAACAGACGTGAAACCTTATGCTTCTTCTGCACCACAAATTCAGAGAAGCAAAAACCTTCTTCCAAGCTTTGGTCCTGTTACCCCAACTTCATTCCTGGTTCCCAGACTCAGACACACCTGCCTTCCCTCTAAGGCTGCTGACAGCGGACTGGCCACATGGGGTAGCTGGGGGGAGGGGTGGCAGAGGGCTGCTGGCACTACTACAGCTGAGGAATTATAGCTGCAGGTTATAACTGAGTGTTAAGAGGGCCACCTCTCCAATCAGAATTGGCCCTGGCTACAGAAAGAGGTGGCATGGACCTCTAGGAAGCTACTACCTGACGGCAGGACAGTGCCCCTGGAGACCCAAAGGAGAAGAGAAGGGGTCCAAGAAGATAGGCTGTGGGGAAGGACAATGGGTAGCAGGCAAAGGTCTCTCCTTGTTATGGGAGCCCTGGGACCTGTTGCAGGAATGATGGCAGAGATCCCAAGGAGAATCCAGTCACTCACACATTCAAGATACTACTACAGGCTCAGTGCCACCATGAAGAAGACACAGGAAAAGGAACCAGTCCCTGATCTCAGAGAGCTTCCTCCACCCCCCACCCCAGCACATTGTTTAGAACTAAACTCTGAGGGGCTATACATACAACCAAAGGGGAGAAACACATCCCATCTCCCCAGAGCCCACTGATGAAGGGCCCTCCAGGCCCCTTCTCTGACCACATGTGGCCTCTAAAACCTCCTCTGGCTCAGGGAATGTTCCCTTCCTATCCAGCTCCACCCCACTCCCAACCGAGGGAGGGGACCTTTGAAAGCTGCCCTAATCTTTGACAGGGACAAATGTTGGCACCAGGCTTATTCACAGATACAACACCTGGCAAGGAAGATTTGCATATGATTTGCAAAAGGTTGGCCTGAGGCTCAAGCCAGGCAAACCTGCTCCTACTGCTCATTCCTCCCATCGTGGGCCCAGTTTCTGTCCATAGAAAACCCCTGGATGCTTTTCTTGCTTTCCCCCAAACAGCTCCCATGAAGAAGCCAAAACAGCACCAACTGGCAGAGCTTGGGGACTTCTGGGTGGGTTGGTCCAGCTCAGAGATGACACCGGGCAGGTGAAGGTCTCTGAGAAGCTCTGAGGGGGAAGCCTCACCTGGAAGAGGTATTGAAAGCCCGGGACTTCAGTTAAGAACCAAGGAAGCGTCTGGACCTGCCTAATTCTAGCGGCTTAGGTCCCAGAAAGGAGTGAACACGCCCTCATATTGGGTGAATGGATGACAGAGGGCTTCCATTGAACAAAGGCCTCATGGAACTGGACTTGAATGCTTAGAAGACAGCAGGGGAGAGCTGAGACTACACAGCCTGTTTCTGGAATCAGAGAAAAAATATTCTTCTAACTGCCAGTGAGTGAAAGTGTGCTTTAGCCAAAGCACTGTGCCAGCGATTCACTAGCTCATCTCAGTTTAGCATTATAAGTACCCTGTGAGGCGGGCCTCTCCCATTTTAGAGATGAGGTAACTGAGGCTCAGAACAGTTAAGTGACTTCTGCTTAAGGGCATACAGCTGGGCACCAAAGAGACCAGGGCTCTAACCCAGAAGCTATTAAGATAAACTGGGTGAGAATGATGCCTCAGTATGAGCAGGCTCAGTTTCTTGACTAGGTGAAGCTCATGAAAGCCTGTTCTCCTGCAGATCGGGAAGGGGAAGAGGCCACAGGGGAGAACAGGGCTGTCTCTTCCTCCAACCCACCCCACCCCACCTTACCCCATTGATTCCCTGAGCCTTTAGCAGCTGTGGATATCGGTTTGCTCATCCAGCCATGGAGCCCTTGACAGATGGCAGGAACCACTGTGACCGCTTACTGTCTCCTGGTTTCTGGCCTTCCCTAGGGACACTCAGCCCTGGGCATTGGACCAGTCTCCCTGGCCACCTGCCTTAAGCCCCCTGCCCCCTGCCCCTTTTCTGATGCTGTGCCCCTTGACCCACCTCCACAGGTCAGTGCGTCCCAGCAGCAGGGAATTGGCATTCACACCAAGTCTGAGTGACCTCAAAGCCCATGCCCTTTCTGCTTGGTCTCTCCCCCTCCCCCCCCCCCCCCCCCCCCCGCAACCCTCATGTCCTCAGCACCAGGCCTCTTTCCCAGTGACTGCTCCTTCCACCTCCCACAGTATTTTGGGGAGGAGGTTGTTCCCCAGGCAGAGATCCCCAATGGGAAAGGTGATGACAGGGCCACAGAACAGCTCCCTGAGCAGGAGGGCCAGCCATGCTGGGTGCCCCAGGTGCTGTCAGCAAGGAAAGCTGCTCATAGTCAGCTCAGCCTAGGCACCTGCTCTGCAGGAAGTTGAGGGGACTTTGCTGGAAACCTGCCTTTAATCTTGGCTTCCTGTTTTCTGCCCCTGGGGACGCCCAGACAGGACTGAGTTTCAAACTATTTCACACCAGCTTCTCTAAACTGTCATCTCAAAGTAGATGCTGGGGGTGGGGAGAAGTAATGAAGCAGGGAAGACAGGCCCTTCCCTTTCCAGGAGACCCTAGGAGCAGAGCACTGCCCACCCAAATGGTGCTTAAGCTCAGGACCTCTGGCCATCAACAACCAACCCAATTTAGCATCAAGCTAGCCCAGTTGTGCCATCCAATAAAAATGCAACCCAAAGTCCTGAGCTCCACTTCCCACATCCAGGGGTCTCCAGCCTCTCTTTTCTTCTTTCCCTCACGCCAGACAGGCAGCCCGGCTTGAGGAAGCTAGTGGGAGCCTACCTGGTGGGAGAAGGCTCCTCTCAAATTTCCTCCCAAATCCTAAACCCAGGCCCCTATTCTAACGACTTCCTTTCCACTACACGGGGGAAAGCTGGTGTCCCCGGTTTTGGAGATCCTAAGATCTAAACCCTAGACCTGGGAGTGGACGCTGGGAAAGTTTTTTCTATTCTGAGCCTGATCTGTAAAAGATGGCTCCAAACATAGATGGCTTGACACCTCCATTTCTCATAGGCGTCTTCAACTAGGTTTGTCCAAAATCCAGCTCCTGAGCATTACTCCCAGCGTGAGGCTCTCCCAGAATCTCCCACTTCAGTAAAGAGCACCATACTTTCCCCCAGTGCTCCAGCCACACCTGAGGACCAGCCTGCTTTCTCCTGTGGCCTCACTCCCTCACAGCCCCTCGCCAAGAGCAGTCACACGACTCTCCTTTGTCCACCAGAGCTGCTCTCATTACCACTGGTAGGATTATTCAAAACATCCTCTGGTCTCTTGACCTTCACTGGGTCATGTCACTTCCCTACTTAAAATTCTTTAATGGCTCCTCGTTGCTCATTTAATAAAACCCAAACTCATGTAATAAAATCCCTAATCCACAGCACTCTACAGAATCTGGCCCTTTCTCTCATACAACTCTCTCCCACTTACTGGTTTTGTTATCTCAGCCTTCTTACTGTCCCTCAAGGTGCTAAACCCTCTAAGCCTGTCTTCCCGGTCTGCTCTCCATCAAGCACTCAGTCTGCTCTCCATCAAGCACTCATTGCCTTCCTACCACAGTATCTAATTTCCCTGTTTATTGAATTAGCCTCTCAAGCAAAACCCATGCTCACTCTTTGCTCACTTCTCCATTTCCAGCATCCAGCACAGTGCCTAGCACTTAGCAGGTGCTCAGTATTTACTGAATGAGCAAATGAATGGGACGGTTGGGAGTTAATTAGCTCTTCACTAGAGCAGCAGTCGCCAGCCTTTTGGACCTCATGCATCACCAGTGGTCCGTGGACCACTGCTCTAGAGCAGTGTTTCCCAAAGTGTGGTACGCGTTCCCCCGGGGGCACGGGAAGAGTTTGGTGGGGGTACGTGTTGCACCGGAGTTTGGTGGGGATATGCACTGCACCGTGCTTAGCTGCGCCTAATTCTACATTCTCATGAGTACAAGGGGTATTTAGCGTTACGAAAATTATAGAAGGGGTACACATATGTCAAAAGTTTGGGAAACACTGCCCTGGAGTTTAGTTCTGTGGCACAGAGCCCTTTATTGATTTGTCCCCTGTGCCTAGGGTTCAGGGGAGTTTAAATTTTATTTTGCTCTACTGTGAAGAGGTGGAGCCAAGATTCAAATGCAAGTCTATTTGACTCTAAAGTTCATGCTCTGGCCACAAAAACCCAGAGGGAGAGGCTGGGGGAGTCAAATGCATTTAAGTTTAAGGAAAGATGGGTTAGTAACAAAATTGGGACAGGGGTTAGAGCATTTTCTCCAAATCCCTGCAGTCCTTTCCTATTTTGCTAGCTGATTCAGGCAAGGTAGGAGAGCTGTCAACTTCTCCCTCCTAGAAGCCTTTGCAGAGCTGCTTGAAATGCTTTCTTTTAGGCTGAGAGATGGCCCCATCGGCCCCCACTTTATCATTCCATCTTGACCTCAGAGGAGAAAAAGGGGAACCAAAGGGGCTGAGCATCTTCACATCCCTCTCACCCGTAGGCAGTTATCTTGCTGAATCTGCACCATCTCTCATGAGAGGTGTACTTTGAGCAGGGTCTTACAGAAGAGGAAACTAAGCTCAGAGACCTTAAGTAACTAACCCAAGATCACACAGCTGGTAAATGGTTCAGCTGAGATTTAACTTTAAGATTTGAATCCCAGCTCTTCCTTGGTGCTCCCTACAGAGGTGGCAGCCATCTCCTACTCGGCACCATGGCTGCCCTCAGAGCCCAAGATTGCCAAAAAGAGGACCAAGAAGTTCATCCGGCACCAGTCAGACCGATATGTCAAAATTAAGCGGAACTGGCGGAAACCCAGAGGCACTGACAATAGAGTCCCAGAGATTCAAGGACCAGATCCTGATGCCCAGCTTTGGTTATGGGAGCAACAAGAAAACAGAGCACATGCGGCCCAGTGGCTTTCGAAAGTTTCGGGTCCACAATGTCAAGAGCTGCTGATGTGCAACACACCTCCCTGCGCTGAGATTGCTCACAGCGCTCCTCAGGAACCGGGAAGCCATTGTGGAAAGAGCAGCCCCGCTGGCCATCAGTCGCCAATCCCGATGCCAGGCTGCGCAGCAAAGTGAATAGACAGATTGTGTGCACAATGTACTTGTGTTAATAAAATCATAAAATTCTGCCACACACACACAAAAAACTGAATCCCAAATTCATGCTTTTCTCCACTATACCAGCCATAGCTCTCTCTCAGATTCACCGGATCTCTCCTCAAAGAGCAGGGGTGTAACTTCTTCCCTCCTTGAAGGGCTGGCCTCTTCCTGGGAAGCTGGCCCAGGGGTGCATTGGGTCAAAGGGCCAACCTGTGGTTTGTCTCAGAGGCACACCCAACTCCTGTTCCTAGCATGTAAGACTCTACAATCTGCAGCCACACTCTCCCACAGGGCCCTTTACTGTTTACTTCACTCCCTCAGCCCCTCCCTAATTTTGAATTTCAAGATTTTGTCAGTACAACTCATTTCCCCCACTTGAGAATGCCCCTACGCTCTGCCCACCCAACCCAGTCCCTATGAAGTGCCTTAACACCTCCTACCTACACTGGAGTCTCTGATCTGTCCACCCCCACTCTGTGCCCCCACACAGACCCTGCTCCTGTAATTCAAAGCAGATCACCTCCCTGTCCCTTGTTAATAATGATATATAATAACAGGCACTATTGAGAGCTGACCATGTGCCAGCCACAGCACACAAAGCATTTTAAATGTATTTACTCATTTCCTATCTCACATAATCTTAAAACTGTGGGGCTATTTCCCCCATTTTACCAAGTGGGGGTTTAAAGCATAGAAAGGTTAAGTAACTTTCCCAAAGTCACACAGCTATTGACAACTTCTTTACTATTGTAGCTCTAGGCTGAAAACAAAGTCTAAGAAAGTCCCACAAGGCTCTTTGGATCTCTCTAGACCCTGTGGCTTCCAGCGACCCCCGTCTCCCACCACTTTCCTGGACCCACACCACAAAACTACTTCCATGCTGAGCTACTTACAGTTCCCAAAGACGTCAAGCTCTCTCACCCCTCCCTGCCTCTGTCCGTGCCATTTCCTAGCCTGGAGTTCCCGCTCTAAGAAGTCTCCCTATTAGCCCTCCCCTCTTCTCCGTTTCCCGTGGGCTTGGTACATCACCTCTCCACTTCTACCAATTACTTCTTTGAGATTGTCTGTTGGCCCATCAGTTTTACTACTGAGAACTCAATGGCAGTCATGAAGGAGTCCCACAAGTAGATTCCAGAACCGGGCCTGCCATTAAGTGTCTGGAAATGAATGAATAAATGCTTACGGCTGCGAGTGAGGCCCACTCTCCGCCAGCAGATCAGAAGAGAGGGCTCCAGGCCCGGCCTCAATCGCGTCTTCAGCGGCGGAGCTGCGCCCCGAGAAGCTGGAGGCGGCTCCCGGGCGCCCCAGCGGGGTCCTCCGCCAGCTCTCACGGCTCGCAGGTGGCGGCAGGGCGTGGGGGACACACCTCCTGCCGTGCCCCCGGCGCCCGGCAGGGGGCGCCGCCCGCCGGCTCCCGCTCCGCCGGCCCACGCCCCGCCGCACGTCCGGCGGGCTCCCTCGCGCAGGCGCGCTGCCGCGGGCGGAGGATCCGGCCGCGCTTCCTCCAGCCGGGCCTGCGCGCTTCCTCCCTGCGGAGCCCCGGGCGAGCCGAGTTCGGCCCCGCCGCCGAGCCCGCCGCCGCCCTCGCGCTCCGCCCCACCCCGCACCCTGCCCGGGGTCCTGCTGGGGCGGGGTCCCAGCGGGGCGTCCTCCCGGCCGCGCCGCCGTCGGGCCGGCCACCGGCCAGGGGTTCCTCCGCCCCAGCCAGCCCGAGGTCGCCGGAGCCTCCGCGGCGAGAGCGCGGGGAGCCCCGCGGCCGCGACCCAGCGTCGGACGGCCCGGCCGCGACGCTCCGAAATCGACCCTTGGTGGTGGCGTTCGGAAGCGGAACTCTGCCGGGGCCGCGCCGGCTACATTGTTTCCTCCCCCGTTCCCGCCCGCCCCCTTCCCCCGCCTTTCTTCCCTCCCCGACCCCAGCCGCGCGGTCGGCCCCTGGCCTCCGTCTGGCCGTCCCTCCTTCCCTTCTTCGCACCCGCACCTCCGCTCCGCGCGCCCGGACCCCTGCTCCCCTCCCCTCGCCCTGGCCGCATGGGCCGTCCCGCAGGCCGCTGATGCTGCCCGCGGCGAGGTGGCTCGGACCGCAGTTTCCCAGGAGAGGTGAGTGCCTGGCAGGCCTGGAGGGCGGACGTGGGAGTGCTTCCCGGGGGAGAGGGGAGAGGTCTCCCATTCCGCTTCTTTGGCTTCGGGTGGAGCTGCCGTCGCGTCCACTCCCATCCCCCACTTCCCTTGCCCCTCCTTCCTGGGTTCGAATTCTCCCGGGAGTCACTGTCAGCCCGACTGGGAGGGGAGCGCAGGAGGGAGCTGCTGCCCTCTGAGTCCCACAGACTGGTCTCCAGCCGCGCTGAGTGTTCCCCTCTTTCCCCAGGAGAGGCTAGCTGGAGCCCGGAGGGAGGGAGCCTGGGAAAGGGCAGTGTGCTGTTCCCTGTCCTGGGCCCCCCTGCAGGTTCCCTGGCCTGTCTGCTGCTTCTGACCCCTCCCTCCCTCCCTTCCTCCCTCAGCTGAGGCTCTGCCAGCTCCAGGGTGCCCAGGGCCCAGAGGTTGAACTTGTCACCCTGACATCCCAGACCAGCCTAAGCCAAGGGACCTCTGGCCTTGGGTGGGGACACTGGGCAGGGCTTTTGTCTTAGGTGGAGGTAGCACTGGGTGTTAGGACCATGTCCCACCACCTAACAATCCGGTCAGCCCGCTCTCCTAGATGTCTCAGGGCCAAGGCCAGGTGTTAGGAAGGGGCGTGTCCAGCTACCAGATTCTTGAAGCTTCACTAGGGGTTCAGCTTCTCTCCCGTTTGAGCACCAGAGAACTGAGGCTCAAAGGGGGATATTACTCCCCCAGGACTCTGGTAGTTTTGCCGTCTGTCCTTACATCCCCACGCTGCAGGTGGAGGGCTTCTGGAGGTTGGATGGCAACCAGACAGGCACCTTTGCGGATCAGGGACACAGGCTCCCAGCCTGGCCCAAGGGACCCTATGAAGTGGGCATATGCCCCACAGAGGGCTGGAGGGGAGGGAACTTCCGGCCTCAGCTCTGCTGGGTAGGGCTCAGACAGCATCTGCTCTGCCATGGGATTTCCCTGCTGGTGCCTGAGGCTGGATCCCACCAATGTATGTGAGAGCACCCATCTGATGTGATCCTAGAATTGAGCTGAAACAGCTTGATGGTCAGTTCCAACCCAGCCTTTCCCACACCTTGGTCCTAGCTAGCATAGGGACAGCCAGGTTCAGGATGTGAATGAGAACCAGATGAGGAAGATGAGAGCCCTGTTCCCAAAGGGAGCACCCTACAGCCTTGGCATAGGAGCACTTTCAGGAGTATGTACAGGCACCAGGGGCCTGTTCCAAGCATCTCACACCATGGGGTTCCAGTGTCTTTAAGTGGGACCTCAGCAGGAATGGCAAAGGCAGCAAGAAGGAGATTGGGAGTGCAGGATCCTCTTGCTCCTGAAAAGAGTGGGAGGTTCCCGGAGGATGTTGAGCCATGTCTGAGCCCAGCTCAGGCCTCTACCCTTGATTTTGAAGTTTTTTTTCTGGTCATCCTGACATGCAAAGTGGAGGGGAGCCAGATGTGGTTGGCCTGTGAGGGCTCCCCTCACCTAGCGGTAATTTTCTTTCCAGCCTGAGGGGCTGGAGCTGAGGCCTGACATTGTTAGCTGCTTTTATACCAACCAACTATGACCTGTACTGGTGTAGCTGGGTCCTGAGACGTTTATAGAAAAGGGTCTGGCTTCAGGCTAGTGTGTGTGCAGGGATATGTATTTTATCTGGCAAGCTTGGTACCACCTTCCTTCTCAGAAGTGATTCCTTTTCTCTCTGTGTTGGGTTGGGGGCAAGAAAGGACAGAAAATGGTCCCCAGCATCACTGCAGGGGACACCAGACCCCAAGAGGTTGAGCCCTATGAAGCATCTGAGACCGGGCAGGGACTGAGGCTAACGATCCACAGTGAGATGAGGCTTCCCTAACAAGCCTCCAGGTGGCCTGATCGGCAGGATAGTCTGAATCTAGTTCTGAATTTCATCTTTTGAGGAATTTCAAAGCCTTGACACATAGTGCCCCAAAAGAGAGGTGTTTGGCCTGGGAAAGACATGGTAGGAAGAGATCCTAATGTATCTGAGGGGCTGCCTCTAATGTAACAGAAGGGTGTCCCGTGGCAAAAGATTTCCCAGACACAAGAACCAGAGCTGGGGAGCAGTTGGAGCTCAGGAAAGCAAATCTGAGTCATTGTGAGAAAACTATATGTATTATTTTTTAATTTAGAAAGACAAAACAGAATACAGGTGATTTAGAAAACAACAAAAATCACCCACTATTTCTTTACAAATTATAGCATTTTGGACTTCCTTGCCAGTCTTTCCTGATTGTTTCTTCATCACTATTGTCATTTGAATGTGCAGGCAATGACACCTTTTTTTTGTTTAATATGTGTCTATGGGCATTTTATCATATTGCTACATGGTCTGTGTAACTTTGCCTCTAAAAAATTTTAGAATTTTCCAAATAGCTGCCACAGCAACCTCACTCAGACCTCCTTACTGTGAGCATGTGCACCTGTTGCCCATCTGTTGTTGTGGTGGTTGTTACTACAGCCAGGAGTGTTGGGAGTGGACAGCTTGGCTCCCAATCAACGTAGGTTCTAGGTCCAGCCATGCCATTTAGGCCTGGTGGAGGGGCCTTGAAGAGTTCACCCTCTGAGCCAGAGTTCCTTTGTATATACACCTGGGATGGTGATACCTCTTTGGAGGACGGGGAAGTGGATAGTGTAAACTAACCAAGGTGCTAGAAAGTGCTGGCACAGACCCTGGCTTCTGTAGGCATTTTGTCAGGAGGGGTTGGCACTCCTGACAAAATGTGGAGTACCCACCACAGGCTGCCTCAACATATGGGGAAGACACCTGGGGCAGGCTTAGCTGATGGCTCACCCAGCCAAGGGCTGGTCTCTGCTGGGGGCGGGGAGGGGGGGGGAGCGGCTTATGAAACCCTCTTTATGTCCCTTAGGCTCTGAACTATTATGGCCTCCCTGCCTTCCCCCTCCCCATCACCCTGTGATTTGCCAGCCAAGTTCATGGGCCTGGCTCTGAGAAGATAGGATATTGATTGGTTTCTGGAACCTGACCATATCCCCTCTCTTTGCCCAGCATCAGAACTGAGTGGATGAGGCCTCTGAGAGCTCAGCTGCCTCCTGTCCCCAGCTTCAGCTACTTCCTAGGCCATTTTGGGAAGCCCTGCATTTCCCCACTGGAGATAAAGGCCTGCTTTCCCTGGAAAAACAGACTTGGGCAAGGAACCCAGGCATTCTGAGCCCCGACCTGGTACAGCCATGCCAACCTCATCTTCCCAGATGGCCAGGGGAGGAAAGAAAACTATGGGGAGGTAGGGTATTTAGAGCCTCCAGCAGGGGAGTTTAAAGAAAACATCAATGGTCCACAAATTCCTGGGGAAGTCTTGTGTGTTAGCGCCCTCCTCTGTGGCAGGTATTGCCCGGGTCTAACCTGAGTGTGTACTGCTGTGACACTGCTTGCTTCCTCTTGTTCTGCTTCTGTGGAAACTACGGAATTGGGAGTGCCCTCCTGGAGCCACCTCATGGACAGCAGGAGGAAACCAGTCTCAGCTTGTCATTCCCAGGCTAGGAAGCCATTGTCCCAGATGACCGTAGGATGGCTCAGGACTAACCTAGGCAGAGGATCCTCCCCAAAATGGCCCATTCAATGCAGAGGTCCCCCATGCATGTGACCTTGGACTCTGGCTGCCACTCTTCTGCCTGTGAAGTGTCTCCCTGCTCCCTGGTCTTGGTTCAGGGGAAGTAGGTATTACAGCTGCCCTCCTGTCCCATGGCTTGGGCTGGGATGAAGTCACAGGGTGGGGTCCTCTACAAGATGCTGGTCCAGCTTGGGTAAGCCCTTTGGATGTTTCTCGGGCCCCACTTCTTGGTTGGACGGGATGGGCGGAGCAGCAGGCCACCCCCCATACCAGGCAGGGAGCCCTCCTTCCATTCCTCCTCTCCTCTGGGTCCCTTTATTCAAGGGCTGGAAATAGAATCTGCTAAGTAATGATTAAAGTCAAATTCAAACCTAAAAATAAAGAGCTGGTGAAGGGAGAGCTCGTGTGCTCCCTGCATGGCTGAGGGGAGAAGTGAGCAGGGCGGGGCTAGCTTCGAAAGGCCAAGGCCCTGCTTCCTGGGAGAGGCCACAGCCCGCTGGGGTATCAGGACTGCGCCAACCAATTGTGGAGTCTCTTAACCAGCGGGATGCAGCCTGCCCCAGTCGGGCAGACTGGCCGGGCCAGGGAGGGAATCCCATTCTTTCCTTGGGGAAACTGAGGCCCAGAAGGGAGAAGTGGTCCGTGACTTTCCTGAAGCTACCCGTGGCAGGCCCCAGGGACCTGAGGGCCACATGCAGCCCAGCTCACCCTTTCTGCCTGCTCAGTTTCTCTTCCTGGTTTTGAGGTACTATGATAAGAGTAGTTTCTCATCGCACACTAGCTCTGTACGCCTCCGTGGGGCTGGGCCTCCAACCGCAGCTTCCCTCCACTTCCCTCCCCCATCCCCCACCCTTCTGTGGTCTGGACCCAGAGTTATAGGAGCAAGCAGAAGAGAGGCTGCCTGATGCCCCCTCTGCCCATCCTGCTCTCCACACAGTTGGAAGCCTTGTGGGTGGGTGAAAGTCTGGGTGTCATTCTGACGCCTGTTCACCCTAGCTGTTGCTCTTCAGTCCTGCCAGTACCTGGTCCTCACTGAGACTCAGGCATCTGTGGTCTGTGTTGTCCACACTTCAGGGAGACTGGGGGGGAGGATGAAGAAGGAACCCTGGGAGCTCCCCTACTGGCCTGCTGTTGGAGAGACCAGATGCGGAGAGGAGTCAATTAGGGGAGGCCTGTGGTTACGACTTCCTGGCAGAGCTGAGGATCTGCGTAGGCTGTAACAGTGGAGGGCTTCCTGGAGGGGAAGGGCCGTGAAAATCAAGAAGCATTTGCAGAAGAGGCAGGGTTGGGGCAGAGTTTCTTGCTTGGAGCTTCTACCCTCCCTAGGGTTGCTGGCTTCTCTTGTTGCAATGTGGCCCTAGACCAGTGGTCAGCATACTTATTAGTCAACAGAACCAAATATCAACAGTACAGCGATTGAAATTTCTTTTGAGAGCCAAATTTTTTAAACAAACTTCTTCTAACGCCACTTCTTCAAAGTAGATGCGCCCAGGCTGTGGTATCTTTTAGAAGAGCCACATACAAGGGGCCAAAGAGCCGCATGTGGCTCGTGAGCTGCAGTTTGCCGACCACGGCCCTGGACAAGCTCTTGCCTCTGTGCGAAGCAGGGTGTGGCACACTCGGAGTGGGCACAGATGTAACTTGTGCTTTCCTGAACAGGAGGCCAAGCTCTGGGCAGACCTCACATGAGGTCTGTCCATTTCAGGGTGTCATCTGTCCATTTCAGGGTGTCATCTGTTCTGCCCAAGGAAAAGTTGAAGGTTTTTCCCCTGACCAAATTCAGACAGAGCTGAGCTCAACTCCCTGCTCTGCCTCATGGAAGCTGGGTGACACTGCTCAGAGCCTACTTCCTCCTCTGACAAATAGATCAGCAGTAAAATCTCAGAGTTTTTGGAGGATTAGTAAGTAATTAGCTTTCGGTGGGTCAGTAGTTTCTCCTTCTATGCTTTCATTTTTATAACCCATCCTGCTGGGGAGGCAGCAAGGCTGTATGTCCTGTGTTGGACCCTCATTGTTTTTCCTTCTGAGCGGTATGTTCTGTGGATCCCTTTCTGAGACTGGGAGACCAGGAATCTAGGCCAAAGTTCTGTACAGCTCATGGGCTTCTGGGCCTCAGTCTCCCCAACTGTAACCTGGCTAGGAGACTTTGGGTGAGGAACAGGTACGCTCTATGATTTCTAAGGGCTCTTTGGAGGTCAGTGCTGAGAGGTTGTATGTAAATATAGGCAAATGAAGATGCAAACTATACAGCCTAAGCTCAGGACTGGGGAGGATCCTGGGGAGGCCCCAGTGCATGCAGATAATTAGGCCCTGAGTGGTAATTAGAAACCTTTCTGGGCCAGGAGTCTCAGCCTCCAGCTGCAGGCAGCCTAGGGAATGAAATTCCCGTTGGCATCCTCTCACTTCCCAAACCACTAGATGGTACTACCATTCCCACTGAGCCAGCCATTAGGGTCAGAAAAAAAGCCAGTGAGTTGCTGTAATTTTGTTTTTTAACATTTTCAGCCATTAAACTGGCATCTCCCCTTAAGGAAGGGGTGCTGAAGGCTGTGGGAGCACTGGGGATGGTGTTTGGGCAACATACACTGAGCCAAAGTAGAGCATCCTTTCAGGCCTTCCCTGGTCCCCAGAGAAGTATAGGCATTCCAAGGGTCTGGTGCCCAATTCTGCTGCCTAACCAGAGACATCTGCAGTGGGGGTGCTGAGTGCTCTGGGACCACCTGCTTGGGTCAGCCAGAACCTTTCACCCCCATAGTCTGGTGCATGGCCAGGGGCACCCCAGTGCCCAAAGCCTGGGTGTCCTTTGCAGAGGTGGGGCTGTTTTTACTGCCAAACCAGCCAAACTGCTGGCAGTGCCCCACCCTTCTCAGGTGCATTGCCCTTTCAGAGGGACATGCCCAAATCGGAAATTCAGTTCTGCTTGTTTTTGTCCTGTGACCCGTCAGAAACTTCTGGGCTGGCTTCACAGCCTTTGTGTGCCCTACCCTGAGCCTTCTTCAGCCTTAACTTTCTCTGTACCACGGTTTGGAATCTTAAGTCTGGCCTGATCTACCACACACCCCTTCAAGTTGCTTCCACCTAAAATCCTCCCAGTTGCAGCTCCCTTCCCCTTCCTCCTGAAAGTCTTCCCAGGTTGCCCAGGTCTATCCTGTCTGTTGGCGCACTGAGGACACCGGACTGATTTGCTGTTTGGAGGACATTGAGTGGAGTTCTTGGAGCCCTAAGGGCAGGACCTCCTGGGCCCTTTCCTCCTCCTGCCCAACCTGGCCCACCAAGGATAGTGCTGGGTGCATAAGGAGGCTCCTGAAAATGTGACTCAAAAACTGACTCAAAGAATGAAAAACTGACTTAAGGTGGACCTGCCTGTTGCCTCTAGTGGCTGCCCATGCTCCACACCCAGACTCTAGCTGGGTCCTGTGGCAGATCAGAGTCTCTGGGGGCATGGCCCCGAGTTCCCCTAGGTTTCTTGTGCACTTCCCCTTTCAGTGGGTATTTTTAGCTGGGTATAAACAGTTTCTGAAGGCGCCCATACCTCATTAGGCAGTGGAGTTTTGGTAAGGGGGCAGGGCAGGAGCCCCTTGACCTCCCAGGGCTCTCAGCATGTGCCTGGCTGTGGGGGTCTAAAACTGTCTCCAGGGCAAGAAAATGGCAGCCCAGGAATTTCTGGGCTCCCGCCCCCACCAGCCTGGGCTCCCAAGAAAGGCCTGCCTGAGGCTGTGGCCACTGACCTCAGTACTTGGGCACAAAGCCCAGTCTGTTCCCAGGACCCCAGCACAAGGACTGCTAGGAGCAGAGTTTGGGGCAGGAAGTCAGAGTGAAGCATTGACTTAACAAAGTTACAAAGTTCCCTGTCCCCAAGTCCTATGGTGGTGGGGTGACAGCTGCTGTCGTTTAGGGTTAAATATAGTCCTGCTGGTTATGGGACCTCAGTGTGGTACAGCCATCCTAGCTTCCCCTTTCTTTTGTTGGTTCATTCATTCAGCATTCTGGGCCCAGCCCATGCTGGGGACATGAGTCAGTCCCCCCTCCCCCTTTTCCTCTAAGAGTTCCCAGGCCAGGACCAGTGAGGTTCTTACTGGAGCATTGGAATGTGTGAGAGGCTGTGGATGGAGGCTTAGAGCAGCCAGCACAGCTGGGGATCACAGAAAGCTCCTGACAGAGGTGGCTTTCAAAAAGTTATTTATTTTCAGTCTTATTTTTAGGGAGAAGGTAATATATGCATGTTTAAAAAAAAAAAAAGTCAAGGATAAAATAGCAAATATACAGTGAAAAGTAGTTTCCTTTGAACTTAATGCTCCCCCTTCCCATCTCAGAGGCAACATTGCTTATCAGTTTCCTCTATCTTTCAAAGATAATCTGTGCATATGAATTTAGGGAGGAATTGTATGTCACTTTGAAAAACACAACTTGTAACATACCTTGGATGACATTCTGCACCTTGTTCTATATAACCTTTTGAATATTTCAAATCTACCAAAAAGCTGAAATAATAGTATAATGAAAACCCATATATCCTTTACCCAGATTCACCAGTTCTAAACATTTTGCCACATTTGCTTTGCCTCTTTTATATACATAGACACGTGTACATATGTATTTTTTTGCTGACATATTTAGTGTTGGTTGCAGGCATCATACCCTTTACTCCAAAGTATTCTGTTTTTGTTTTATTATCATTATCATCATCATCATTATTTTAATCCTCATCCAAGGAGTGAGGATATTTTTTCCCATTGATTCTTAGAATGGTAGGGAGAGAGAGAAACATGATGTGAACATCAGTTGGTTGCCTCCCACAGGTGCCCCGACCTGAGGTGGAGATTGGATGTGCCCTTGACCGGAATCAAACCTGTGACCCTTCAGTGCACAAGCTAACATTCCAGCTACTGAGCCATACCAGCCAGGGCTTATTTGATTTTTAGAGAGACGTCCATTTGTTGTTCCACTTATTTATGCATTCATTGGTTGATATTTTAAATTTTTTATTGAAACTTAGAGAAAGGAAGGGAAAGAGAAATATCGATGTAAGAGAAACATCAATCAGTTGCCTCCTGTATGTGCCCCAACAAGGGTCAAACCCGAAACCTAGGTAAGTGCCCTGACCAGGATCAAACCCACCACCCTCTGGTGTATAGGACTACGCTCCAACCAACTAAGCTATACCAGCCAGGGCTCATTGGTTGATTCTTGTATGTGCCCCAACCAAGGATCAAACTGCCAACCTTGGCATTTTGGGACAACACTAACCAACTGAGCTTCCCAGCCAGGGCTTACTCTGAAGTATTTTAGTGTGGATCTCTAACATAATAATCTCAGTACCATGGTCACACTTATGTTGTTGAACATTTCCATTTTCCCAATTGTCCTGTAATGATTCCCATAGCTATTTTTTCCCTTTATCTCAGAATCTCATTTAGAATAACTCATTGAATATTGTCCCCTTTCTTAACCCCCCAGCTTTATTGACATATAACATTGAAAGTTTAAGGTGTACAATGTAATGATTGGATACTTATATATATTGCAAAAAGTTACCAAAATATGGTTAGTTAACACACCCTTCACCTCACATAATTATCATTTTTTTGTTTTATCCTGTTCCTTTCCTGTCTTATTTAATCTAAAACATTCCCCAGCCTTTGTTTGTTTTGTCTTTTATGACATTGACTTTAAGAGTCCAGGCCAACCCTGACCAATGTGGCTCAATGGTTGAGTGTTCGTGAACCAGAAAGTCGGGGTTTGATTCCCAGTCAGGACACATAGCCAGGTTGCCGCCCAATCTCCAGTAGGGAGCATGCAGGAGGCAGCTGATTGATTCTCTCTCACTATTGATGTTTCTCTCCCCCTCCTTCTCTCCTTTCCTCTCTGAAATCAATAAAAATACATTTAAGAAAAAAAAGTCCAGGCCAATTATTTAGGTTCCACCTGATAGCATCCTCCTGAGTGAGTCAGGTTCAACAGCTCTGCAGATACTATTAATCTGTCCTTCTCAGCATCGTAGCAGGAGGCACTCGTTGCTTCTCTTATTGTTGGTGATCCTTAATTTGACCATTTGGTTAGCAAGACGTCTGCCAGATCTCTCTGTTGTGAAGGTGCTTTTTCATCTTCTGATCATTCAGTGGGCTGGTATTTGGAAACTGTCCAGAAGCTTTTCCTTTAATGACTTGGGTTGGCTTTTGCCATTTCTATTTACTCTGTCATGAAGAGTGTTGTGTATCAGCAGCTACAGATCTGTTCTGGCCCCATTAGCTGAAATATGTTGTTCCCTTTTTAGGGATACCTGGTCATTTATTTACTTGGCCCCTTATTAATGGACATAAAAAGATGTCTCCCAATCACTTGCTACTACAAACAGTACTGTGTGGACTGTCACACTACATTTTTTAGGCACACATCCAACCAAAGCATTTCCTCTGCTCCCTGAAAGTTGAGTGGAATTTCCTTGGATAGAGCAGGGGAGGGAGTGGGAAGTCAATGCCAAGGCAGGACATGGCAACAGCAGGTAGAAAACAGGCATAACTGAGGCACTGGAGAGCTGGCAAGTCCCAGAGCAGCGCTGGAGCTATGGGGTTATCGCCAACCCTTTGTACTGATGGGAGCACTGGGTGGTCAAGTTGCAACCAGTAGAGCAAAGGGGAGAACTTGGCTCCTCCCTCTCCAAGCCTGGCTCCTCCCTCCCCAAGCCTGGCTCCTCCCTCCCCAAGTCTGGCCCCTCAAGGAAGGCCACCCAGATTACTGCTTCCTGGGCTTGTCCCTTCTCTGAGCATCACTCTCTACTCCTCCCTTACATTCTCTCTCCTAGACCAGTATGGTCCTGGCATGGTGGGCAGGGGAGGCACAGAGGTGGGTGACACCTGAGCCCTCAGGTGTCAGGGGGGAGAGAGGGTGACCACCTTGCCTCTTGGTCTCACTCGGGGTCTCCTATAAAATGGTGTACCCTTTTTTTCAGTTGTTAGAGGACTTGACAAGCTGTAACGTGCCAAAGACAGGGTCTGGCACAGAATAAGTGCTCAGAAAACAGGGCCTGCTATTATTTTTATTATCAGCATCAAGTCAGTGGGGAGGCGGCAGCAGCTGCAGGCTGGGAAAAGAGTGTTTGCAAACGGACAGCTGAGAGGTGACTAATGATGCCACAGCCTCAAAGCCCTCCTGCAGTGGCCTGTTTTGGGGGGAGAGGGAGGTGTGGGATGTGGAGAGTAAGCTGAGTACCTATTTAAAAGGGCCTGAGGTTGGGGGCTCCAATTCAAGGTCTGGGCTGTGTGACTTCCGACAAGTTGTTTTCAACCGTGTGAGCCTTTGTTTCTGCTTCCATAAAATGGGGGTAAGGAGCTCACAGTTCCCACAATATGCGGACCACAAGAGCCCAGGGGTGGTTTCTGTACCCCAGGCAGCTCAGTTGTATTGGGGGGCGGGGGGATCATGGGTCATCTTCCTTGGGCCTCAGTCTTCCTGTCAGACATGAAGATTGGTAGGCTGACCTTTGGGGAAGAGAAGAGAGGTGAGGGGTTATGCCAGACACTTCCAAGCCTAGGGCCTCATTCTATTGCCCCCACAGCCTGCTTGCAGGGGCTCCCAGTCCCTACTTTTCAGGATGAGGGATCTGAGGCTCAGAGGGGTGAGTCATTCACTCAGGTTGCACACTTGACAGTGCCAGGTCTGCCTGACTCTAGAACCAGGAGGGAGGCCTGGAAGTGGGTGGTTCTCCCGGTTCTACCTCCCTGGCTCCTTCTGGTCTCAGATCACATGCTCTGCTGCTGAGGCCCCGTGACCCCCAAAAGTAAACCCTGGTTCCTCGCATTGCCATTTGAAGCCCCCGCACCCTATAAGGTTATGCCAGGTCCAATTCAGCGAATTGCCAGAATGAACCCATCCCATCTGGGCTCAGGCAATCACACAACCAGCATCCAGAAGCCCCTTCCTGTCTGCCTCCTCCCCATGGCAGGCCCGTCCTGCACCATAGGTTAGGCCAGTTTCGAACATTTATGATGGAATCACATGGCATGTGCTCAGTCTAGGTCTGATTTCTTGGTTAACACTATGTTTCAAGGTTTATCCATGTTTCATAGCTGTAGCTTATTGATGTTTGTCACAGCACAGTGTTACCAGTATTCTGTGGGTATACCATCTGACTTTTCGGAGGCATCTGGGCAGCTGTCCATTTTGAGGCTTATTACAAATCGTGCTGCAGTGAGTGCCCTGTGCCTGACTCAGTGGACACCTGCCCTGTTTTCTATTGAGTGTGCGCCCTGAAGTGGGATTACCAGGCTATAGGGTCGGTGAGCCTTGGCTTAAAGATACTGCCTGGGCAAGATTTTATAGACAAAGAAACTAGGAGGTCCACAAAGGACAGGTGACTTTCCCAAGTCACATAGCACCTTCCCCCAGTTCACAGAACTTCCCTAGGCTCTCTTCCCCTGCAGACCAGTTAGCTAGCATCAGGCTTGGGGCTGATGGGGCAGGTGGCACTGGTGCTACTCAGCCCCGAACCTCTTTTGCCTCTGTTGGCTATTCTGTCAGTCTGTAAGCCCCCTATTGGCCTGGGGTTGATGGCCCCCTCACTCCCAGTCCCAGCTCTGGCTGCCTTTGGCACCTGTTTATATTGCTATGGGGAAGGAGTGGGATCTCAGTGACTTGCAGGAGGTGGAGGCATATTCTCATATTTTCCATCTTCCCTTTCTCCCCACAGCTCTCATGGTACCAAGTGACAGGCTGGCCTTCCTGTGACACTGGGACGCCAGATCTGAGAAGATGTCAGCAATACAGGTACCGTGGAGGCGGGGTTTGGGCAGTTGAGCATCCCCATCCCCCATGGGATGCTGAGCAGAAAAAGGGTTTCAGATCAATTCATTTCCCTTTCTCCCAGCCCTCTGTCTTAACCCTGGCCTTCAACAAAGTAGAATTCCAGGGCCCACTGTCGCAGGGCCCTCAAGCTGGGAGCACAGGTCTCAGTCAATGGAGAAGGTCTACTGGAAGGAACCCAAAGTTCTTGTGGGAGATAGCACCTCACCTGGCCCACAGATGCCAGCCAAGAGTTATGACCTCGAGGGTTTGTGGTAGGTGGGTGGAGAGGGGCCCCAGGCTGCACCTGCCCACTCGTTGCCTGTCCTGCAGGCCGCCTGGCCATCTGGTACAGAATGTATTGCCAAGTACAACTTCCATGGCACTGCTGAGCAGGACCTTCCCTTCTGCAAGGGAGATGTGCTCACCATTGTGGCCGTCACCAAGGTAATCAGGGACCTCACATGTCTACCCCCACCCTCTCCCACCTCTGGGCATTCCCTCTGGGTCCTGGTTCCCTGCAGAGGAGGGTGGACCTGAGAGTGTGTGTGGGCTGCCCTTCCCCTAGGACCCAAACTGGTACAAAGCCAAGAACAAGGTGGGCCGTGAGGGCATCATTCCAGCCAACTACGTCCAAAAGCGGGAGGGCGTGAAGGTCGGCACCAAACTTAGCCTCATGCCGTGAGTACCTGAGGGGGGTCCTCTCCCAGTCTGGGGAGGAGGGAGGAGGAGGAACCCTGATTCCCCCAGGAAAGAGTCAGGAAAACTGGAGACCAGAGGAAAGGCTGAACTGTCCTGAGGGCTTCTCAAGATGAGGGAAGGGCATGGGTGCTGGACCTCAAAGCGGGAGAATGGGTCTAGGCCTGAAGATAGAAGGGGGGGGGCAGAGGGAGGGCCTTCAGAAAGTAGAGCCTGGCAGATGCAGGAGGAGGCTGGCAGGGGCACCAGGCTCCTTACCCGTGGGCCACCATGACCCCTGGCCTGCCGTCCCCCAGTTGGTTCCATGGCAAGATCACACGGGAGCAGGCAGAACGGCTTCTCTGCCCACCAGAGACAGGCCTGTTCCTCGTGCGGGAGAGCACCAACTACCCTGGTGACTACACGCTGTGCGTGAGTTGCGATGGCAAGGTGGAGCACTACCGTATCATGTACCATGCCAGCAAGCTCAGCATCGATGAGGAGGTGTACTTCGAGAACCTCATGCAGCTGGTGGAGGTGAGCTGCAGCACCCACAGGCCTGGATGTGGGCTCTAGTCCCACCACTCTGGCTTTGTGACCTTGGGATTGTCATGCAGACTGAGTGGCACTTACTGTGTGGCAGGGTGGATCTGTGATCCCACATTGCCACCACAGGGAGGGAGAAGTGGGGGAGAGAGAGAGAAATATTGATGTGAAAGAGACACATCGACTGGTTGCCTGCCACATGTACTCCAGGAATTGGGCCAGGAATTGCACCTGCAGCCGAGGTATGTGCACTTGGCCAGGAATCAAACCTGAGATCCTTCCGTCCTCGGGCTGATACTCTAGCCACTGAGAAAAATTGGCCAGAACCTCGTTTCTGTTTTCTTAAGTACTAGTTTTGTGTTTTTTTATTTATTTATTTATTTATTTTTTTAATCAATCTTTATTGTTCATATTATTACAAAGGTTCCTCATTTCTTCCCCCCTCCACCAGGTTCCCACCCCACCCTGTGCCCCCTCCCCATCCCCCATTGTCCTCATCCATAGGTGCACAGTTTATGTTCAGTCTCTTCCTCCCTCCCTTTCCCCGATAGTAAATCCCTTTTCAGATAGTAAATCTGTTACTTAGCATTTTCTCATATCAATAATACCTCCACATGCCCAATGATACACTTCACACAAAAGACATTTTCAAATAGGTCAACCAGCCTCATCCAGGCCCCACCCAAGGCACTCACAGATCAATACCCCAGCGCTATACTAACTCAACACATCCAGATCTAAGCCTTCATCACTTGATTCAGCAGACCCTCAAGTTCCCGCAAAAGTTTCCAGCCATGTCTGAGAGGCAGCCGTGGGCAGGGACAGGCGAGGAGCGAGCTGTTTCGGGCCTGGCTGCTCCGGGCCTGGCCTCTGTTGCTCTGGTTCGTTCCACAACCAGCTGCTCCGGGTTTGGTCACTGCCGCTCCCGACCTAGTTGCTCTGGACTTGGCTGTTGCTGCTACAGGCCTGGCCGTACCCGACCCGGCTGCTCTGGGCCCGGTTGCTCCGGTCCCGGCCGCTCCGGGCCTGGCCGCTCCCAGCCTGTCAGCCGCTTCTCCAGGCCTGGTCGCACAAGACCCGGCTGCTCCGGGCCTGGTTGCTCCCAGCCTGGCAGCTGCTGCTCCTGGCCTGGCCGCACCCGACCCGGCTGCTCCGGGCCTGGCCGCTCCGGGCCTGGCCGCTCCCAGCCTGTCAGCCGCTTCTCCAGGCCTGGTCGCACAAGACCCGGCTGCTCCGGGCCTGGTTGCTCCCAGCCTGGCAGCTGCTGCTCCTGGCCTGGCCGCACCCGACCCGGCTGCTCCGGGCCTGGCCGCTCCCAGCCTGGCAGCTGCTGCTCCGGGCCTGGCTGCTCCCAGCCTGGCAGCCGCTTCTCCAG
Source organism: Pipistrellus hanaki (assembly GCF_964339955.1). NCBI lineage: Eukaryota > Metazoa > Chordata > Mammalia > Chiroptera > Vespertilionidae > Pipistrellus > Pipistrellus hanaki. Next base: position 98,182,389 of record NC_140503.1, on the reverse strand, counting down.
GCCTGGCCACTCCCAGCCTGGCAGCCACTGCTCTGGGCCTGGCCGCTCCCAGCCTGGCAGCTGCTGCTCCTGTCCTGGCCACACCAGACCCGGCTGTAGTTTTGTGTTTTTAAGAATATTTTTATTTATTTTTGGAGAGAGAGGAAGGGAGAAGGAGAGAGAAAGAGAAGCATCACTGTGAGAACAGAATACCGATCGCCTGCCTCCTACACACCCCTTAACGAGGATCGAGCCACAATCTGAGCATGTGCCCTGACCAGGAATCAAACCAGCAACCTTTCGGTGCGTGGGATGACGCCCAGCCAACTGGGCTATGGCACCAGCCAGGGCACTATCCCCATTTCATCGGCCAGGTTCAGAGCAGTTAAGATACTTGGCCTGAGGTCACATAACTATAAATTGGAGGTGCCAGGATTTGAATCCTAGAACTAGCTTCCTTCCAGCCACTTACAGAACTACATGGCCAAGTGTGTGTATATAGCATGACCTCATGAGCTACACATTAATGGCCAGGGTCCCCTGGTCTCATGCGCCTTCAAGGATGTGCCCTGTAACTCTAGACAGCCTCCCAGATGCCTCCTGAATTCACTCTCAGCTTCTTTCCCCCTGCCTATCTGGCTTGGCCTCTGGCAGGGAAGAGTCCTGGGCATACCTGGCTACAAACTGGTTTCTGGACTGAGTCAGGGAATGCTGGGAAGGACCAGAGTTGTAGCAACAATGAGGGATCTGTCCAGCAACTGGGTGTGAGGTGGCATGGGCAGTGGGTCATGTGTCAGTCTGGGGCCTCCCTAATACAAGCGCTGCCAAAAATCGGGAGCCCTCCCCAACCAAAGCAACTTGGGGCTGGTTGGTATGAGCCTCTGCCGCCCTCTGGTGGTCAGATCTGGGCAGTGTGTGTGAGCAGCTGATGATGGCCTGTCCTGTACCCTGCAGCACTATACCTCAGATGCAGATGGACTCTGCACTCGGCTCATCAAGCCAAAGGTCATGGAGGGCACAGTGGCAGCCCAGGATGAGTTCTTCCGCAGTGAGTGCCACCCCCATCCCCAGTCCTCACTTGCCTACTCGCCTCCTGCTACCCAGGCTTCTTGGCACTTCCCATCCCAGGTGCTCTGGAAACTTCCAGGGAACCCCACACACTATAGTCGGCCTCTGTCTCTCCTGCTGTGAACTCTCTTCGAGCCTCAACACCCCTCACTGGACCCCTTTCCTTCTATCAGGTGGCTGGGCGCTGAATATGAAGGACCTAAAGCTGCTGCAGACCATTGGGAAGGGGGAATTTGGAGGTGAGCAGGAGGAGCTGGGAGCCCTTCGAGGGGCCAAGGGACTGAAGGGAGTCTGGGAATAACCCCAAACACTCCACACAGATGTGATGCTGGGCGATTACCGAGGGAACAAAGTTGCTGTCAAATGCATTAAGAATGATGCCACTGCCCAGGCCTTCCTGGCTGAAGCCTCGGTCATGACGTGAGTTGGGTAGGGTGTATGGGAAGGCTGTTCCTCACGGTGAGAGGTGGGGGTGAGATGGCTTGGCAGGCTCTGATCACTTCATCCTGCCCCAGGCAACTTCGGCATAGCAACCTGGTACAGCTTCTGGGCGTGATTGTGGAAGAGAAGGGCGGACTCTACATCGTCACCGAGTACATGGCCAAGGTGTGCACCAGCCCCAAGAGTCACCCCTGTGCTGGAGCTGAATACTTGGGCTTTCCAGCTGCCGCAAGCCCCTCTCTGTACCATGGGGCTCTGCTCTCAGTCCCCTCCTTCCAACTGAGCTTTGAAGTCCCCACAGCTCAGCTTTTGTCCTGGCTCATCATTTATTCACTTCAACGTTGGACAAATTGTATCGCCTCTAAGCCTCCGTTTTCTCATCTGTGAAACGGAGATACTAAGTTCACCTCAGAGTGATGAGAATTAAAAGAGAATGCTGAGCAGTGTCCAGCTGTAGAACCTAATATTCAAGTCACCTCCTCCCATGTTCCTCTCCTAACACCTCCCTTGGTGTCACCTTTCACCCAGCCTCAGGCTCACTGTTCCCAGAGCTAGAGGCAAGTCTAACCCATGGGGCCATGGTCTGTCTCTCCTGTCCCAGGGGAGCTTGGTGGACTATCTTCGGTCACGGGGTCGGTCGGTGCTGGGCGGAGACTGTCTCCTCAAGTTCTCACTGTGAGTGAAGCAGCCCCTGGGGGAGGGACCCACCCTGCTGGGGGAGGCCTATCTGAAGGGACACGTGGCTGCCTCGCCCCTAGAGACGTGTGTGAGGCTATGGAATACCTGGAAGGCAACAACTTTGTGCACCGGGACCTGGCCGCCCGAAATGTGCTGGTGTCTGAGGACAACGTGGCCAAGGTCAGCGACTTCGGCCTCACCAAGGAGGCCTCCAGCACCCAGGACACGGGCAAGCTGCCAGTCAAGTGGACAGCCCCTGAAGCCCTGAGAGAGAAGGTAGGTGGGCCTCCCCCTATATTCTGAGCAGTGGGGACAGGGATCCTGGGTCACCCTACCCCCAAATTCCCAGGATCTGACACAGCTTTTCCCATCCACGTGGCAGAAATTCTCCACCAAGTCTGATGTGTGGAGTTTCGGAATTCTTCTCTGGGAAATCTACTCCTTTGGGCGAGTGCCTTATCCAAGAATTGTAAGTGTGGGCACTGGGGTGGGACAGGCTGGGGTACAAGGTGTGAGGCCTCCCTGGGCCTGGGTGTGGGCAGAGCAAAAGGGGACCCCTGGAGAGGGGTGCTGAGTAGGGATCCCCTCCAGGGGTTAGGCCCTGCACAGATTCATGCCACCCGTCTGCCCTCAGCCCCTGAAGGACGTCGTCCCTCGGGTGGAGAAGGGCTACAAGATGGATGCCCCTGACGGCTGCCCGGCGGCAGTCTACGAGGTGATGAAGAACTGCTGGCAGCTGGACGCCGCCACACGGCCCTCCTTCCTGCAGCTCCGAGAGCAGCTCGAGCGCATCAAAACCCATGAGCTGCACCTGTGACGTCTGGGCTCGCACAGGTCATGGGCCTCTGGGGACTCAACCTGGGGACTGGACCTCGTGCCCCTACTTGCTGGGCCTAAGCCTGAACTGAGCCCAGTGGACCTCTTTCCTCTGTCCCAGCCTGTGCCCCCCTGTCCCCCTCAGGGACCCCGCCTAGGCCCGGCACCTCTCATGGACCCACTGTGGGATTTGGGGGATCCTGCTGACGGCCAAGAAGAGGAGGGTGAGGAGCAGGAGGCAGATGCCCACCGTGGTCAGGCTTCCCTGGCCTCCCACCTCTCACCGTCCTAGAGTTTTATTCCTTTACTTTTTTGAGATTCTTTTCCATGTGCTTATTTTTTATTATTTTTCACGATAAGGAGAAAGAAAGTACCCAGGAAATGGGCATTTTACAAGAAGTACGAATCTTATTTTTCCTGTCCTGCCTAGGGTTGGGAAAACAGGCCCCTCTCTCCAGGGACCCATCGCCCCAGCCTTGTTCCCGTTCTGTGTCGCCTCGGTCGCCCTGTGTTTGCGCTTGACCATGTTGCACTGTTTGCATGCGCCCGAGGCGGACGTCTGTCAGGGGCTTGGAGTTCGTGTGTGCTGCTGCCGCCTGCCTTGTGAGATAGAATTGTAATAAACCACTCCATGAGGACACCACTGCCCAGCCTCGGCGCTTCCTCCCTGAGCCTGCCTGCCCCCATCTCCTATCCCCATGCCATCTCGTCCATCCCTCTGTCTCTGTGAGTGGGGCTGTGCTTGCCCTGTGAGTGGAGGGGTGGGGAGCACGGCCGGAAGCAGTGGCCGCCGCTTTGTGTAAGCTGCACCCGTGAGTGTGCTGTGTCTGCCGTGGGAGCTCTCACCGCTGCCCTCCCCCCCATTCTGCTGTAGCCCCAGGCTTGGCCCTGGGACCATCTGAGCTCTGGGCCCTGTCCTCAGGGTAATGCCTGGTGTACTGGCTGTCTCTCCTGCTGTGTTCAAGCCATCAGCACACGGAAGGCTGGAACCAAGCATGGGGGGGGGGGGGGGGGTGCCAGCCTGACCAGCTACAGATGGGGTCTCCCTGGTAGGAGGCAAAGAAAATCAGAGGAGCTGTTGACCCTGGAGGGGGAGGGGAGGGAGGCTCTGAGCTGCTGGTGGTTCTTCCGGTTCACCTGAGATGTGAGCACTGCCCAGCCCCAGGCCTGAGTATGCGAATGTGAGCGCCTCTAGGGGACACAGGTGGGGAATGAGGACCAGCCAGGATATGGTCTTCCTCTCAGGTTCCCAGGGCAGTAGTACAGAACCTCTGAGGGACAGGGGCAGCTCACTTCACCCACTGAGACAGGCAGTTTGGGTTTGGGTTTCTGACCTTTCTTGTTCCAGTCACCAGGGCCTGACACCAGGCAGTTCTTTTTTTCTTTTTCTAAAGTTTATTTTAGAGAGGGAAGAGGGACAGAGAAAGAAACATCAGTGAGAGAGAGAAACATCAATCAGCTGCCTCTCGTAAGGGCCCCGACCACAGCTCAAACCTAAAACCTCTGACGGGAATGGAACCTGACGCCTTCTAGTGCAGGGTAGTTACTACCTCTAACCACTGAGCAACGCCTGCCAGAGCTCCGTGCAGGTGACTGCAATGTGCCTGTGCCTGCACTGCCATCCAGCCAACATCATCTCCCACCCTGGCCCAGCACAGCAGCCTCCTTGCCTCCACCAGTCTATCCTCTCATTTTTATTTTTATTTTCTTTTTTTTAATATGTTTTATTGATTTTTTTTTTTTTTTCAGAGAGGAAGTGAGAGGGAAAGTCAGAAACGTCGATGAGAGAGAAACATCAATCAGCCGCCTCTTGCACACCCCCTACCAGGGATGTGCCCGCAACCAATGTACATGCCCTTGATCGGAATCGAACCTGGGACCTTTCAGTCTGCAGGCCGACACTCTATCCACAGAGCCAGACAGGTTTCGGCTATCCTCTCATTTTTCTAAAACTAGACCATTCAACCACAAATATTTGAAAGCCTGTTGTGTGTTAGAGCTGGAGTTCAGCAGTGAGCTAAGACCCTGTGGAGTTCAGTTAGGAAAACAGCCACAGACAGATACCGTTCTGGCCAGTGGGCTCAGTGGTTAGAGCATCGGCCCATACGCCAAAGGGTTGAAGGGCATGCACCTGGTTTATAGGTTCGATCCTGGCCTGGTCAGGGTGTGTGCAGGCACCAACCAGTCAATGTGTTTCTCACATTGATGTTTATTTCTCTATATTTTCTACCTTCTCCCTTGCACTCTCTAAAAATCAATGGGAAAAGTATCCTCAGATGAGGATTAACAGCAAAAACAAAGTTCAATTACAAAACTGATAAGTGCTATGAAAGAAACACATAGTGATGGAAGGGCTGAGTGCAATGGGCCTGCCAGGGGAGGGACTGTCCTGGAGAGGGAGTCACGAAGCGGGGGCAAGAGTGGGTGGGGAGCTCTGATTTATAGCAGTTGCTACCGTGATCTAGGGGATTTTGACAATGGGCTCTCACTAGCTACTCCAACCCAGCTTGGTTCAGAAATGAAATGGTGCTAGTCATAAGAGGGGCTAGGCAGGCACCCTAACACAATTGGGAGTAAGAGAAAGGGTCCAGCTGATGGGCCCTGAGGGGATGCAGGCTCGGGTAGCCAGAAGTTCCTGTTCTTTCTACCTGTTGGCACGTGAGCTTCCTTTATTCTCCTCTTCCCCTCACTTCGTTTATAGGGTTTTTTTCCTCCTTTCTTTTCTCTCATCCTTTTCTGCTCTATGCTGGCCATTGGCTCATCATAGATGAGCAAGACATACTTCTCTCCCTCCAGGACCTTATGGACTGGTAGGGACCTCACTCAAGACTCAGTTTTGTGCCCAGAATCTGGTAGGGGTTTCCAACAGCCCACAACAAGCCCGTGAGACAGAGGAGCGGGGAGGCGGGGAGCAGCTTCTCCGACACTTCGAGGACAAGCAGGGACCGAGAGCAAGAGTGTCTGGTAAAGACAGTGCATGGCCTAGCAAAGGTGGGGAGGTGCTCAGGTGTGGCTTGGGCAAAGGTGCCCCGGGTGCGGTTTGGAAGCAAGTGAGGCTAAAGAGAAACGGCCCAGCCCCACCTGGTTTCGCAGGCCCCAGGAGTTTAGCTTTATGCAGAGATGACCAGGACCAAGGTAGGGTTTGGACAGAGGAATGACATGGTCAGATCTTAGTTTAGAAGCATCCTTCTGACTACCATCTGGCCTTGGGGAGACAAGTGGGGAGGTTGCAGTCAGCCATGCAGGTGATTGGTGGTGTCCTGGGCTGGGGGAGCCAGCAGGAGGTGGAGAGGAAGAGGAACACAGCTGATGTTTCACTCACCTGAGCATTCGCTGTCTGCCAGGCCCTGTTCTAAGCACAATAGGTAGGTGTGACCCTCATGTAACCTCCAAACAACTCTTGGAGATACTATTATTATCTTCATTTTACAAGTAAGGAGCCGAGGCTTGGAGAGACTCAGGGACAGGAGTGGGAGAGGGGAAGAGCTTGCTGATGGGTGAGAGAGGAGGAAACAAGGGATCTGGGGGTTCCAGTCTCTGGCTCCATAAGGTCAGAGTGCCACCCACGAGACCCCAGCCACAGAAGAGGATGGCTGAGGGGTGGGGAAGAGGAATTTGGTTTGGACATGTCGCCTGGGGCTATCCAAGCAGAGTTGTTCCCTGCAGAGTTGGACATTTATTCGGGTTTGAAACTCCAGGAGAAGATGAACTGAAAGTGGAGATTTGAGGATCATGGCACAGCTGTAGTGCTTGAAGCCATAGGCATGGACAAGCTCGCCAGGGAGCATGTGGTGAGTGAGGAGAGATGCCCGGTGGAAGGGCTGGTGAGGCAAAGCAGTGGCAAAGGAGCACCAGGGCAGCCAGGAAGCTGGGAGGTGGGGGGGGGAGCGAGGGGGGAGCAGGGAGCCTTGGGCAGGGCTGGGCATGGGGGATGGATACCCATAGCATTTCACTGCAGAGACTAGGTTAAGGAGTATCCACTAAGCACAGAGAACAGGCCTGCTGGAGCAGTTTTTACCCAATGGGTGGCAGGGGCAGCAGCTGGGAAGATCAATGGGAGGTGAAGAAGCAGGACCCGGGTGGGCCCAAGCTTTCCACAGCTTGACTGTGAGGTGCAGGAGAAATCTGAGTGAAGGTAGCTGAGGATTCAGTGTGAGAAATGAAGTGTGGCTTTTAGCATGTCCTAAATTTTCCCATTTACAGCCTTGATTTTAATTAATCTGCAGAGCTTCAGTAACTGAATCCTACCAAGAATTAATACCATAAACCTCAGCTATCCAGAATTTTCAGAAAAAGAGCCACTCTGGAAAACCAACATTTATCTGGATAAAAATACTTGACTTACAGGATTACTTACTTTTTTAAATGTGCTCATTATGGAAATTATCAAACATAAAAGTCAAGGGAAGAATATAATGAACCCACCATCCAACCTGAAGAGTTATCAATTCAAGGTCACATGCTCTGCCATCCACATACCCCAAGGTCAAATGCTGTGCCATCCACACACCCCACATCTGGAGTATTTAAAAGCAGATCCTAGACACTATATCGATTCCTCCAGAAAGCTTTAATACATTTCTCCAAAAGAAGACTTTTTAAAAATATAACCACAATACTTTTATTACTCCAAAAAATTAATAATTTTTTAATTCAGTATCCATTGTCCAAATCTCCCCAATTGTCTCACTCCCCCCACGCCCTTGTTAGTTGGTTAAAATTAGGCTTCGAACAAGGTTTACATACTGCATTTGTCTCTATTTTCATGTAGTTTATTTGTTGAGAATAAATAAACTCATGCTTAGAGGCATGAGTCTTTGGGAATCTGGTAGAGCTGAGCATGACAATGAAGAGGGAAGGATGGGTGGATGCTGGCCACACAGACAGGACATTCACCTGCGGGACAGAGACAGCAGGCAGCATGTGGAAACCCTTCCTGAGCCAAGGGGAGAGGCTAGGGCTACTAAGAGGTGGGCTTGTCCCTGTGATCTCTAAGGTCCCTCAGATGGGGGAGTTGAGGGAAGGTGGGAAGATGGCTTGAACCTAGGAGCAGGGGCAGAGCTCAGGCTGGCCAAGTGAGGAGGGGCAGACCTGAGATCAGGCCCAGAAGGAACAGAATGTCTGTGAGGGGCGGGAGGGAGAATGGAGTGCCAAAAGCCAGTACCCGGTTTCTTCCCACCTGGCCTCCCAGGTAGTGATCCACCCTGGGCCCAGATCAGATCTTTTTACAGTACCTGTGGTCAGTGCCCCTGGCCCCTGGCTCTGTCTTCTCTTCCTCCTGGGTGCCATCCTCCTCAGTGAAAGTTTGAGTACGATCTCAGCTTCCAAGGACCAAGGTTAGCATTGCCTGGGTCTGGGATACCGTTCTGGAGCCATCATGGAGTGAGGGATGGGATGGGGACTGAAGCAGCTGACCACTAGGAGTGGCTGTGACTTGGTGAGGAGGGGGTCTGCCAATACCAGCCTCTGCCCAAGATGGTCCAGGGACCCAAGACCCCTCCCAGACTCGCCTCCTGTTCTACCCACCACATCAAAGCCCTATCCACCAGCCTCAGTTTCTCCTCTCTGCCTCTTTCCTTCTCTGCCCTAGGGTTTCTCTCTTCTTCTGCCTTTTTTTGGAGGACCCTCCCACACCCCTAACCGCTCCCTCTTAGACCCATGAACACACACACACACACACACACACACACACACACACACACACACGGCAACTTAGATCAGCACAAACCTCTACTCAGCTCCACGCTGTTGGGCCTATGACCATCCAGGAGAACCAGGGGGCTGCCTGGAGGAGGGCTCTTCATGGCTGGCTGTTTTGCCAGAGAGACACCAGTATGAGAACATCTTACCACAAATCTGTGTTCAGAATCTTCCAAACCCAGACCTACAAAAAGTATGTCTTCTACCTAATGTTCAATACGATTTTGGAGGACTTACAGGGACCTATGCAATAGGCAGGAGTTTTAACTAGGAGTGAGCAAGAATAATGAGGCTTGTGGTTGGGGCTGAGACATAAAATGAGTTCAGGAAGATGGCTTGTTACCAAAACATAGGTCTGCCCAGGTTATACCAAGATCTGCATACCCTTCAGAGTTGGGCCATGAATCTGGTTTAGAGCTTCCTAGCAGGCAAAGCAAACAGAAGATCCATTGTGTATTTCTGTCTATGTGATGTAAGTTCTGAAAAACGGCACTGTTCTGAGACCAGAACAAATTCCCTTTAAGATGACAGCTTCTATCTCAGGGTCTTGGCTCCTGCTCACAGAAGCACCGAGAGGCAAACAAAGGAGTGGCTGTTTCTCACAGCACCAAGCCAGGCTCTGCCTCAGGGCCAGGGTGGCAGGGCCGATAACACACTCACCGCTGTGGGCCTTGCTAAGTTTGGGGTGTCACAGACCATGTGGGAAACAAATTTCCCAGGGTATGCACATTGTCCATTTATTCATTCATTGATCTTTTTATTGACTCCCTCCCCATGTCCCTCTGTGCCCAGCTCCAAGACAAAGGGCTGCATCAGATACAAGGAGCTCACAGTTCCATGAACAACCCACAGAAGGCACAAGGCATGAGTGTAGTCACAGTGAGTCAACTCTTGCCTCCTGCAAGTCACTTCAGAAGCAGTGGTGGCTTCCAAAGCCCCCAGGATTTCTGGCCTTGCAGCCTCTGAGCTTCCCTGCCTCCAGCCCGGGCCTTTGCCAAGCTAAGAGGCTGGAATAACATCTCTAGAAAGTCCTGGCTGGGACTGGGACCTGGGCCTGGTTCTAGTCTAGCAGGATGGAAGGGTGGAGAGCCAGCTGGGGTGGGGTCTCTGACCTCCCTTTCCCTGGTTCTGGCCAGTCCTGTCTGTTTCTCTCCCTTCCATTTTACAAAATAGGGCTCCTTCATCCCCCTCACCTCCACCAATGATAATTCTCACATACATACACTCCATCCTTCCCCCTTCCTTCTCAATCTTGCAGGCTCATTCTACCTTTGCTTTCATGTTCCTTTCACCTTCTATTGCTCCCCCTTAGACTCCCCCACGTGGCTAATTCTCTCAAAGTGCTCTCATACGTTCCATGATCACAGCCATGCCCTTTCCCTCACAGGGCCTTAGTTTCCTCGTCTGAGTAACAGAAAGGGTTAGACACAAAGCTCTCTCCTGGTGGAAAAGGCTTGTATTTTGGAGTTAGATGGAGCCAAGTTCCAATCCACTTAATTCCTTAACTTTTCTGAGCCTCGGTTTTCTCATCCATAAAATCTGTTAAAGACAGACTGCACAGACTTGTGGTGAGCTCAGTGAGAAGGCAGGCAAAGTGCTCTACATGGTCTGGCATGCGTTGCCCACCCCGTGCTAGGCTCCAGTGCCCACTTCTTCAGTGGATTCCTGTGTCTGACCAGCCAGCCTGGTATTTAATGGCAAGCCTTGATGTTACCTGCTTCCTTCTCCCAGAGCCCAGCCTGGCCAATGAGAAAGAATAATGGGGAGAAAGGGAAGTGGGACCCGGCCCTGGTTTGCCCTGGTGCACAGATAGCATCCAGAGGAAGTGCGCTGGCCCATCCGTGTGGAGCTGAAGCGGAGCAGTGTAGAGCAGGGCCCTGTCCTCTTCTCTGGCTGGCAGGTGGACATGCAGATGAGGGTGACTGGGCCAGGGCACCAGGCCCAGGTCATGGTGAGTGGCCCCAGCAGAAAGGGTGAGTGAGGGAGGTGGGTGGTGAGCCCTCGGTTGAGAAGTTGAGCAGCTGGGGACCCACAGACTGTGTGGTACACCCAGGGGCCAAGAGCAGGGCCAAGACAGCTCTGTCCTGGGGGAGCCTGCCTTGAGGAATGACATTGGGATCCTCTTGGACTCCTCATCCCAGGATACCCAGGTGAGTAATGACTTCTGTCTGCACACCCACACCCTCCTCCTGTGTCCATGGTCAGCGCATGGATAGCCCTGTCATCCATGCGCTGACCAGTGAAGAGCACATCCCCTGAAAGCTTGTCTGGACTGACACCTACTCCCATTCCTGGGCTGCATCCACACTGCCCACTCGTGCCCCTGCCCCAGCCTCTGACAAGGAGCCTACCCCTCCTAGGGCTATGTTTTCCTTGCCCATCTGAGCTGATAGCTCAAAGGTAGTGCCTCCCTGGGACTCCCTCCCGCTCAGTCCCAGCTGTGCCTCCTCTGGGCCCAGGAGCAGAGTCTGCTTGTTCCTCCTGGGAACTACCACAGAGAATCCCCTGTTCATTCAACCCAGCAGCTCCAGACCAGCGGGGGTAGTGACATGATCAGGTGAGGCCCGCGCTGTTTTCTCTCACATCATCTCATCTGATGCACAACATACTTGAGAAGTGGGGATTGTTAGTCCCCAATTACAGGTGAATATATTGAGGCACAGAGAGGTGAAGTGACTTGCCTGAGGTTACATAGCTGTGTACTGACCTGAGATTTGAGGCCAGAATTGCCTATGGATGGTTCACACCCTCTGCCTGTGCCAGCTGCCTATCACCGCCCTTCCCTTTCTCCAGATGATGTGGCTTCCCCTCCCTCTCCAGCCCACTGCCTCCTCAGTAGCTGGGCCAGTTCACCAGTGTCTCTCAGCAAACATCCCTTAGATGGTAACAATTTGAATAATTGCTGACGTTTATGGAGCAGAGCTTACTGTATGCCAGGCACAGCACCGTTTGTTGTCTTAGTTAACCCTCATACAATGTTATGAGGTAGTTTTGATTACTATTCTCATTTTAAAGGTGAGGAATGGGAGTTTGGAAAGGTGAGGTAACTTGCTCATGGTCACAGCTAGGAGGCATATGCAGGTGGTTGCTTGGAGCTGGCTTCGCTCTGTGTCACCTTCCTCTGAAGGTGGCAATGATAGGCATTGTGCTATGAGCAGCACCTGTGGTCTATGTGCCCAGAGAAACTCAGGGCCTCTCAGGCTCAACACCCTTTCCTAACTCCCCAGAGCCTGCTGCACAGCCCTGAGGGACAGACAAGCTGGTCGTATTGTCCTTGTCCATTAGGAGACGCCTCATGTCGTCTGTCCTGAGTCTGTCCTGCTACAGTCCAAGCTTGGCAGAGGGACAGGAAAGAGAGGCCCTACCCAGAGGCAAAGGGGGGCTCAGGGTTGGAAAGGAAAGAGCGAGGAAAGGTGGGAGGAGGTGGTGGGCCTGCAGGATTAAGGGCAAAACTCCCCATTGGGTCCAGCCTCTGTCCCCCTGGAAAAAGTCCCAGAAAGAACTTTGACCTCTTCCATAAGTTCCAGGTCCCTGTACCCTTCTAGGCAGGACTTGTTCTCCTGCCTCTCCCTCTTTGGCTAAGGAGTAGACTACAGCAAGGGAGACTCAAGCTGGACCACAGGGACATGTCCCAGCAGGTCATCCAGTTGGGGGGAAGTGGCACTGCTGGCCTGGAAAGAATGGCCTCTGGAACCAGCCCACTGTCCAGTCCTTGGGTCCTGTACGGCCCTGCTGGACTCTAAGTCCCCACAGAGAAAGAGCCAGCTGGGTGCTGGGCTCTCGTTACCACGACTTCCGGAACCGACCATGCCCCTTTAAAGCACAGCTCGCCAATGGGAGCAGAGTCTGCCCGTGAGCACACACAGCTTCTTTTGCTTTTGCAGGTCGTACAAACAAGCAGGGTGTGCAGATTACAGGGCTCAGAGCTACAAAGATGCTGTGTAATCTGTTGTTGTGGCCTCAACTGATTTTTGCCTGACACCATGCAGGGCCCCTGGAACATATGAGCAGCACATACATAGATCCTCCTCCCTACACAGAATCCTAACTGGCCCAAAGCACATACCTGTGAGGACTAACATGAGACCAGGTGTGCAAACCACTCCATGCCATTCTGACACCAAGCCCTGAGGCTGCCTGCCCCCCTTTAGGGCCAGGGGACCCAGGCACTCAGATTTGGGGATATTTTTCCCTGCCACGAGCCAAGAGGAGGAAGCCCCATCTGTAAGGTGCTCAACTGCTTCCGTGCCCCTCAGGTGTCCTTGAACACTCCCAGAGGCCTGGATTTGCTCTGCATTGATGTGGGCCCCCTGCTGTTGGCTCCTGGAAGTTTCTTTGGGTGTCAGCAGCCACCAGAACCCTGTAGGTGAGACAGAGGAGCATCCTGATGAGCCACCTGAGCACACCTAAGGAGCACTGGGTGTGTTGCCAGCCACTTCCTCACTGTGTGACCTGGGCAAATCACAAGGCCTTGCAGAGTTGTTAAAAGTCTCAAGTAGAATAAAACACAAGAAGCTTTAATTCCAGTGTTGGTCCCATAAGTACCCCTTGCTGGGAGCTGTGGGACAAGTGGAAGAGGGACAGGCAGGAGGAGTATTTAGGGAAATGGAGCAAAGGATAAAATGGAGAGTCCATGGAGGGACCCATAGTTGGTGCAATCAGACAGTGGGAGTTCGTGAATGCCAAGATTTCAGTCTTTAGACTGGGCATTGGGGAGTCACTGGTCTTCGAGGACAGTGACATGGTCAGAGCCATGTTGAGGAGGTAGCCACCATGTGGTTGCTTTTGTCAGTAGCTCCCTGGGGCCTTTGTGTGTTGTTCAATCTGCTTCCTTGGCTCTAATTTTCCTACTCACTGGGGGCCCAACTCTGGCTGGTGGGGGACATCGACCCTCACAGACCACCCATCTGCTTGTCTGACCCTCTTCCCTTTCTTATGAAATAAGCCAGGCAAGGGTCAGAGCTGCCTAAGGTCACACAGATCTTTTGCCAGCCTGAAATATAATGAAGCCCGGGAGGTGGGGACTGAGTGAGTAGGCTGCTGGAGGTAGAAGGCTTCCCCTTCCTTCTCTATCCCCTTTTCCAGAGGACCACGATGTCTTGTCCTATCTGACCTTAGTCTGAAAGGTCCAGAGGTGATATCAGCCATGGGCCCACATTGGGGGCAGGACTGGGGGAGAGGCAGCTCAGGAACTCCTTCCCTCCCTAGATGCTTCTGCTCATGTCATGGTGCTAACAGACCTGCCATTCCAACCATTATCTCTTCCTGCTCTCTGAGTTTTGCTCAGGCTGGGCATTGTGCTGGGCAGTGCTGGGATCAGAGGTGACCTAGAGCCAGGCCTTGTTTTCAAGGACCTTGCAGGCTGGCTGAAGGCTGTGGGGGCACAGAGAAGGGGTCCTAACCAGCCAGTGCAGCTGGAAGGGCTGCAGGCAAGGCTGGCCCTGGGCACCAGGTAAGATAAGATTCCAAAGCTGAGTTCCAAAGCCCAGGAAGAGGGGCCCAGGAAGCAGGCAGGTAGGGAAGGGGCCCATTTGAGTATTATAGGATTCTCTCCCCTTCCAATCAGTAGTATAAACTAATGGGGAGATAGAGGCTATAACTAGCACTCCCTGGGGCCTAGATGCTCTCCCCTATTCCCACTCCACCACCCAGACACATCTTTCTGGGGAGTTTTGGAGGCAGAAGCCATTCCTCTGTCCCCCTCTCCAAAAAGCCCCTATAGATATGATCTGTTGCCCCTCCCAGCTGTCTGGCTGTCCCAGCTCTGCACCAATCCCCAGAGGATTGACCTGGAGGAGACACTGAACAGACACAAGAAGATCCTGCAGGGTCTCTCTGACCACTTGGCCCAGGCTGAGAGGCAATGGAAGAAGCAGCTGGATCCCTAGGTCAGGCCAGGCCTGAAGGCGCCTGGGTGAGTGGCCCCTGGAACACCCATGCAGGCTAAAGAAGCTGAGCTCCCTAGGCACTGGGCCCATGGCACCAGGGGGCTCCCTGTGTCCTGAAAAAGGAGCAAGCACTATAGCTGGGAACTATTGTCCTTCAAGGTCTGGAGGGAAAGGAGGCCAAAGGTGAAATGCGGCAGGTCCAGGATGGGATGGACTCGCCAGGCAGGGGATTATGCAGGAGGGTAACAGCACAAACAAATGCCCAAGGAGCCACGCAGCTGGGACTGGAGAGAGGAGATGCCAGGTATTTGGATGTAGGTCCTTAGACAAGTAACAAAAGTATACTGGGTTCTAATTTGCTTGTAGTTCCACATGTGACTTGATTCACATATGACTTCTGGTACTCAGAAGTACCAGAGCCCTCGTTTCATCTCCTCCACTGCCATCCTGGCTTCTCCCCATGGCCTGCCCAGCCTGAAACCTGAGAGTTGAACCAGCCCAGGAGTTAGATCCTGGGCAGAAGAGGCCAGTGCTTCCCATAGGTTTTGCTGGGCTCTGGTAGCTCAAGGTTTGAATCTTGTATCCTCAGGCCAGAGTATCTGAGGCTGGGCTACTGGAGTGGCACCATATTCCAAGGCTAGGCTTCTCTATTCCTATTTCCAGGCCCAAGATCCTGCCTGCCAGATTCTATCCACTCCAGAGAGGCAATCTCTCTAGGTCACTCGGCAAGACGGGTTCAAGCATTGAGCTTGAGTTGACCGGCACTGGCCACAGTTTGGACTGTGTCCCAGGAGAAGTGGGGGGAGAAGACTGAACTGGGCCTCTGCTCCTTCAGGGGCAGAACCATTTCTAGAAAGTGGAGGGGTTATGAGAAACCCCGGAAGTGACCACTGTCTGGGGTAAGTGGGGTAGGACCACACTCTGGGAGAGGGTTTTGAGAGGATGGAGAATCCAAGAGCCGAGATAGACAGGGGTCAGATAAATTCAATGTGTCCATAATGAGGGGGTCGGGTAATCTGGTAAGGCCTCTAGAAGCAAGAGGGCTGCAGTGCCCCAGAAAGGTGGACTCTCAGAGCAGAGGGACTGTGTCCTGGCCCCTAGAAAAGAGGCTTGCTTTCCTGCAGGACTCTGCCAGGGTCAGCACCCTGTTTTGTGGACAGTAGTGGACTCTCCTCCAAAACCTGTATGAAATGAGGTAAGGGAACAGGACTAGGAGGGGTCATGAGGGTGGAAGAAAGAGAAGCCCCATTCCACCAACACCCCACTGGATATTCTCACCCTAGGGAGGGATAGCAAATCTGAGCTCCTGGAAGGAGGGGACATTTTGATGGGGTTCTTGGAGAAAGCACAACCAAGATCAAGCCTAGTGATGGTAGGAGGTCCCTGACTTTCTTTTGCCCCCTCCCATCTCACAGCGTTCCACTCTAGGACAGGTCTCTGGAGCTACCCATAGAGCCCTGGGAACAGGGGTTTACCTTGATACCAGGGAGGAGGGTGGCTTCAGGCTGGATGCTATGGATGCAGCCCGATCCCTGTCTCCCCCCCACCCCCTCCTCCACTGTCTAGACTGGGAGTGGGAAGAAGGGACCAGGGAAAAGAGCTAAATCTCCTGAGGGCTAGGGATGGAAGGCAGAGCCCAGGGAGCCTGGGGTTGAGTCAGATAGCTTTAGGAAGATCCTTCACCGAGCTAAAGCTGTCTTGGGAACCAGAAAGGAGGTTTGGGGTAAGAACAGCCCACAAGAAGGGCCCTATAGATGGTGCCTGTTCCACACCCAGTTGCTGCCTCTGGGAATTATGAGAAATGGTTAGGCAATTTGGATGGTACCAAAATGGGTAATGAGTCCTCTGCCTTGGTTTCTACTCCCCACTGGGATGCAGTAAACCACATGGTTTCAAGAGCCCAGATCTTCTACCTGCCTGTGGACATCAAGCATCATCTTAGAGCTGGCTCAGATCCTGAGCCTCCTGCAGAATGACTTTTGGGCCCAGTAATAAGGGGGAAGGAAGGGGAACCATGGGGGTTCCATCCATGAGATCCAGGCTCACCTCCTTCTTCCAATAATTCTGAGCCCCAGGCTGTCTTGTCTTAATCCTCGCCTCCTTGAACCGCTGGAAGGCAAACCTGTGTCTGTATGTGTGTGTGCAATGCACACATGCACGCATGACACATCTCATCTTCTCTCTGACCTGTCTGCTTTCTGGAGAGTCTCACAGACTCTCAGTGTCAACAAGGCTCTGGAGACCACTTGGCCCAACTCCCTCAATGACTAGAAGAGAAATGGGAGTGGCTATGCCCAAGATCATTCAGACCAGCCTGCTCTTCCCCATACCCCTGCCCCATCTGGCTCTTTCCCTTGCCTTTACCATCCACCCTGTCTTTTGCCCTCGTGCGCATGCTCTCTCTCTCTCCTCTCTCTCTCTCTCTCTCTCTCTCTCTCTCTCTCTCTCTCTCTTCTCGCTCTCTCCCTCCATCTCTCTCTCTCTCTCTCTCTCTCTCTCTCTCTCTCTCTCTCTCTCTCCTCTCTCTCTCTCCCTCTCTCTCTCCCTCCCTCTGTCTCCTCTCTCTCTCTCTCTCTCTCTCTCTCTCTCTCTCTCTCTCTCTCTCGTCTCTCTCTCTCCCCTCCCCCCCCCCTCTCATTTCAAGAGCCATTGGTCCCCTAATGATCTCAGGCCCCAGGCCTTCCCAGCTGTTCCCACAGATGGAGACATGGAAGCTGTGGGGAGGCAGCTTTGCACTCTGCCCCCTCTCCAAGTGCCCTGGATGAAAACCATAGCACCCCAAGCCTGACAGAGAGAAGCAGAACCCACAATGGCCCAGATTCCAGGTCTCCTCCCTCCTTCTGAATAAGAAGCTGATCCAGGACCTTAGAACTTCCCCTTTCAGAAAGCAGCAGCCAAGGAACCCGGACCAGCTGGTCAGCCCCCAGGGGCCTTCTCGTGCCTACATCCCAGCATCTTCCTGTTCTTCCTCCTCATCTTCCTTTTTCTTCTTCTATGTGCACTTCAAGTGGGCCTCCCTGTAGGCAGAACTTTCCGCACCTACCTGGCTTGTTTCTGAGCATAATAATCTGATTTGAGAGGGGGAGCATTAAGACCCACCTGCCTGTTCTACCCGCTGGCAATAGTTTCAATAGGCACTACTCACCATGTGCTCGGCCACTGGTCCCATCTAGATCCTGCCCTGACAATAATCTCTCTAGTGTGAGAAAATGACAAGTACCTGATACTCACACCCTATGTGGTCAGTACCATGATGGCAGAAAGCTCAGGGGCCATATAACAGTTCAAAAAAACAAAACAAAACAAACAAACAAACAAACAAAAACAACAAAAACACATTTGACTCAGCTTAGGGAGATCAGGGAATTGGCTTAGAAGGGATCTTTGATATGGGTCATCAGGCAACTAGTTTTCCAACCTGATAAGTAAAGTCATCATTATAGAGGAAACAGCATGAGAAAAGGCATGGAAGCATGAAAGAACACAATATTTTGGAGAAAAAGTGGCAAGTTCAGTTCTATCATAGCAAAGGCTGGACCAATTTGTGAAAATGGGCAAAAAGAATCACAAAGCCAAAACCGGTTTGGCTCAGTGGATAGAGCTTTGGCCTTCGGGCTGAAAGGTCCCGGGTTTGGTTCCAGCCAGGGGCACGCCCACAAGAGGGGATATGCAGGAAGCAGCTGATCGATGTTTCTAACTCTCTATTCCTCTCCCTTCCTCTCTGTAAAAAGTGAATAAAAATAAAAATAAAAATTTAAAAAGAGAATCACAAAGGTTGCCTAGCCTATGAACCAGGAGGTCATGGTTCAATTCCTGTTCAGGGTTTGTGGGCTTGATCCCCAGTGTGGGGCAGCTGATCAGTGACTCTTGTCATTGATGTTTCTCTCTCTCCATCTCCCTTCTCTGTAATCAATTAAAATATATTTAAAAAGCCACAAAGGTTGGAGGGAGGTCACTATTTCTGCTTGGTGAGTAGTAGTTGAATGAGTGAAGCATTTAGAGATGTAGGGTGTGCTAAAAAGCTCAGAAATGGGATTGAAAGCTTTTGTTGGTGGAATGACAAGACAAGAAGAATCAGTGTAGGGGAGGTGGTCCTAGAGGAGCAGTGAAGTGTGCTGAGCTTTAAAAGCAGAGTTGCTGGCGGCGACGGCGGCGGGTGATACCGCAGCGCCTCTGCTCTCACCCGCACTTCTGCCTTTGCAGAGCAGGCGCCCCTCTCGCCCTCGCCCCTCTTCTCTTCTCCTCCTCCCCACTCCCTCCCTGACCTTGCCCGCCCCCCTTCGCCCGCGCCGCCCCACGTCCTCGGCATTCCCGCTCCCCGACCCTCCCGAGCCCCTGCGCGCCTGCCGCCGATGGTCAGGATGGAGATCCAGCAGCACGAGTGCTTCGCGGCCTCCCCCGAAGAGGGCTTTGAGCAGATGCGGCTCAAGAGCCACCCCAAGGAGTCCTCGTCATGCCTGACCCAGGTGGGCACGAACTTCTACAGCAGGGTCAAGCAGCCCGCATCTGGCTCCGCAGGAAGGACAAGCTGGAGCACTTCAAAGGCTACGGGACAAGAAACAAGTGACATGAATTGGTGCAGGATCGGAATGATTTCAACCCACCTGGAAATCTGATTCCCATCATTCATTGGTTGCTAGATACTTAACAGGAGGAACACTCATTAAGAAATAAAAGCATGTGAGGGGAGAGGGGGGAAGCAGAGTTGCAGAGGGGATCATCTACTGGTGAGGAGAAGAGCAATAGAATTTTGAGGTGGAATGATGACAGGCTTATATGTTACATAGGACTGCAATGGTGGCCATAAGGCTGGAAACCTTGGACAGGCAGGCCTTGGATGCCAGAGGGACAGTATGTTCTGATAGAGCAGACCAAAGGAGCCATAGAAGTCCCCAGATCAGGGGAGACTGTGCTGCAGTGAGTGTAATATGTGTAAGGAACCTGCTCTCAAAAGCCTAGAAGGGAGAGGCTCAAGTAAGCTTCTCCTCTCCCTGCCAGCAGGCAGGAGCTGAGCAATTGCTTCCAGGACAGTCTGCAGCCTTCCCCTGAGTCCTGTACATGCCCCCTTAGGGTCCTGGGACTCTGAGGAGGCAGCTCCTCTTCCCCCAGCATGCTTGCCTATGTGACCTACCTCAAAGTCCGAAGGAGTGTCCGCCTCTCTTCACTGGGAAGTGGATGGTGTCTAGGGGGCGTAGAGCTGGGCCAGTATGTTCCTTCTGGGCGCCCAACTCCTCCCCTTTCAGCTTTTGGGGAGCTCCAATCTTATTAAAGGTGATTTCCCTCTCTCTAAGCTCTGAAATGCTCATTTACCTTCCAGGTTTGCCTTTATGTCTCTGAAGGCTTTCTTTTCTGTCTCTTCTAGAGATGTAGCTGGGAGAGGGCTTCAAGCAGCCCAGAGGCCAAGAGTTTGCTTGAATACAAAAAGACTGGATACCACACAGACCTTGAACCCTGGACTGTGGAGAGAGAGGGGGCACAACTGTGTAAAATTCTGTCCCCAGCCGGTACCGGTTTGGCTCAGTGGATAGAGTGTTGGCCTGTGGACTGAAAGGTCCCGGGTTCGATTCCAGTCGAGGGCATGTACCTTGGTTGCGGGCACATCCCGACTTGGGGGTGTGCAAGAGGCAGCTGATCAATGATTCTCTCTCATTGATGTTTCTAACTCTCTATCCCTCTCTCTTCCTCTCTGTGAAAAATCAATAAAATATATATTTTTTAAAATTCTGTCCCCAAACTCACCAGAACAAATTCAATCCAGCCAGCATCACCATGAACTCTCTCCCAATTCCCTTCAATCCCAGGGATCACAGGAGCAGGCACATGGTGGAGAACTCTGTGAGGCAACACATGGAGCCATAATTGGGTCTCCTCACTTTCTGTCTCCCTCCCTTTCCCAGTGTGGAGCTCTTCAGGCGGCTGCTGGGGCAGCAGGTTGGGGAGAAATAGGGGTAGAGCCCAGGGCTGGATTTTTGCCCCTGGCTGCAACTCTCTTGGGGTCGTAGGGAGCCAGGTTCCCAGGTTCCTGGGGCACATATCAGCATAGCCCATTTCCCTAAGGAGCGACCCCCTGCCCAAAGACCCCTAATCCGTTGTCAGCAGTGCTGGGCAGAGCTTGGAGTTGAAGGAGGCACGTGGGAGAGGCGGGAGTGCAGAGCAGGCACGTGGTCCAGCCTCCTCAGCCCCGTGCATGTCCCCCACCCCTCGGTGAGGAGCGGTTTGCGAGATGGGGGCGGGGCCAGGGATGGAGAGCGAGCAGCAGGCGGCTCAGAGAGTGGGGTGCTAGCCTGCAGCGGGAGCTGTCCGTGAGACCTAGTGCTGAAGTAGGCGCAGACGTGCCTGGTTCCCGGAGAGTGGTACCCGGTGCCCATTGGCCGGGCAGCGAAGGCCATGACATTCATGGTAAAAACCATGGTGGGCAGCCAGCTGAAGAACCTCACTGGAAGCCTGAGTGGCGGCGAAGATAAGGGAGACGGGGACAAGTCCGCCACCCAAGCACAGGGCATGAGCCAAGAGGAGTATGAGGAGTATCAGAAGCAACTGGTGGAAGAGAAGTGAGTGAGATCCCTTCCCACCTCCAAGGACCCTCTCCCACACTCCATCCTCCAGCTGTCCGGCCTACCTCTAGGGTAGTCTCAGATCCCAACCCCTTCCCCTACTTTTCTAGACAAGTCAGAGGCTGGGATGTGCACCTCTAGGTTACCCTCTGCCACCCCCAGCCACAGCATTTCAAACCCAGGACCCCACCCCAGCTTCACATTAGGTGCAGAGGAAGTGGGGGCAGGGGCGATAGGGGTCTGGGACCGGGTGGGGCATGTGTATTTCTGATGAAACAAGTAATCCTTTAATCCGATCTGGTCCCAATGTCTGGGTCTTCCAAATGGAGCTCTTCTGAGCCTGAGGTCTGAGAAAAGCAGTGCAGCTGAGGGGGGCTCAGAGTCAGGGAGACAGATCCTGAAATGGGAGCACTCATAGATATTGAGTCCACTGATGTTTGGACAATGCTGGGACAGAGAGACAGCTGGAGTGGAGTTAGGCTAGACTCCAGAACTGATTGTGTCAGATCCTAGATTTGCTTCTTTATAGCTGAGTGATTTTAGGTAATTTACTTAACCTTTCTGTCCCTTGGTTTTCTCTTTTGTAAGTGTGGATGATAATTATAAAGCATGCCTTATTTTTATTAGGATTAAGTTACTTAATGTAAACTGCTTAGCACAGCACCTAGAACATGGTAAATCATTAACTGTTAGCTATAATTATTTCATCTGATAGCAGTTTTGTGAATTGAAAAATCTTATCCCCATTTTACAAGAGGAAGGTAAGTGACTTACTCAAAGACATATCCATAACAAAAGTGGTAATAGAGCCAGATATGAAACCAAGTCTGATTCAAGTACTCCCCTCCCCCCCCACACACACACACTCTCCAAGTAACCTGCCAGGAAGGGAAAAGACTTAATGAGTCCGAGGCTTAGAGGGACATATATTAGGCGCCAGAACAACCTCCCTCCCATAGCTCTGTCCAGAGGCATGTGTGGAGACTAGAAAGGGCCCTGTGATGGGGGCTAGGCCATGAAGAGCAACAGGCAGTTGCCAGGTCCAAGCACCATTCTGACATACAGGCCCACGGGTGCCCATCTCTTTAGTGCTGGCTATGACTCTGTCCCTGCGCCCCTGCAGGGTGGAACGAGACACACAGTTCACACAGAGGAAGGCAGAGCGGGCCATGCTACGGAGCCACTTCCGAGACAAATACCGGCTGCCCAAGGTAAGCTTTGGAGATGGAGCTTCAAGGCATATCCAGGCCCCTGAGCCCTGGGCCCTGGACTCCTTTGCCCCACTCTGGGAGCCATGACTTTCAGCTCCTAACACTCATGGAAAGCTTGGTGGGATCATTTATTCTTTCACTCCTTCACTCCTTAAATGGAGCCCACCTAAGCCTAGGATTTGGCAAGGAGGGATTGTCCAGTCCTCCAGAGACTGATAGGTTTGTGTTTCTGGAGCCAGTTCAGGCCCCTTCTGTCCTCCAACCTAACTCCCCCAATAGAAGTCAGGCTCAAGCAGATGAAGAATTGGAAGGCAATAGACTTTACCATGGGGGTGAGGCTCTTAAGGCTTCTGAACACCTGGGCAAGGTGGGATGGAGAGAGAAGGTAGCACCATCTGTGTTACCTTCACACCCTTACCTAACCCCTTAGTAATTCCTCCAGGTAGCAATCACCCACATCTACAAATAAGGAAACTGAGACTCAGATTAAAGGACTTGGCTAAGATCATACTATCAGTGAGTGATGGTGCCCAAGCTTGTGAATGCTGAGCCTTCTCCAGGCCCCTGGCTGCTTTCCAGAGTATGGGTCTGTGCAGAGAGCAAAGTAACTCCTTGGTTGGCCAAGCAGCCAGGAGGATGTCTCCTCTATGCACTGCAGCACCAAATGGGCTGTAAGTGTTCTACTCCTATTCCCTAAGGAGAGAACTAAGGCACAAACTACTCCAAGTCCCCAGAACTATGATAGACTCTAAAGAAAAACAGAAATAGTGCTCAGTATACCGACCTTGATCTTCCAACTGAATTGGAAGATCATACGTGTGAATATCACATCCACTCATTCAACAAATATTTCCTGAGCCTCTGGCTACCTCTGACTCCCCACAGGGCCCCAGTCTTTTAGAAGTATCTCAGAGGGAAAACAGGTCCAGAAAGTTTGCCTTTCTGGGAAGTAACTGAGTTAAACATAGCTAGGAATGGGGTCATTCCTCAAATGCTTGCATTAAGCATGTAAGAGACACAACTTTCATTAGGGAACTCTGAGTCCAGTAGAAGAGGAAAGACTTGGCCGTAACTGAATGGGACATAACGTAGGAAGCCCCAGGGCCCCCAAAGGGATAGAGAAATGCAATGACATTAGTAGGTGCCTTGCAAAGAGAGCACAGATGTTGGTATCAGTGACATCTGTTTAAATGTAGCTGTCCCACTTCCAAGTTGTATGATCAGGGGCAAGTTACTTATTTAAATTATCTGAGCCTCAATTTCCTTATTTGTAAAATGGAGAAAACAATAATCTTGCAGGGTCATTGTGAGAATTAAAAGCACACAGCTCAATATCAGCCATATAAAAAGTGTTTGATGAATGATACCCACCACTATTATTGGTAATGTCCTTCAGTGTAGTTAACAATAGTCAATATATGACTAACTGTAACAATCTGACCCCTAGGTATTCTTATTTTGTATCCCCTTCAGTATCTCAGAGTGAAGTAAAGTGGTATAAAAATACAAATGTAAAAAGCTTGATCCTGGGAAGTGGGGGTGGGGAATGAGCTCACTGGAACATGTGGCTCAAGAACCTAGGAGCCTGGAACCCAGTCCGGGCTCCTCCCTATACCCTCAGCTTGGGTCCCACAGATCTCCAACTCCAGCCCAACCCTCCCTTCTCTTCAGAATGAGACCGATGAGAGCCAGATCCAGATGGCAGGTGGAGACGTGGAGCTGCCCCGGGAGCTGGCCAAGATGATTGAGGAGGATACGGAGGAGGAAGAGAGGGCCTCAGTCCTCGGGCAGCTGGCCAGCCTTCCTGGCTTAGACCTTGGCTCCCTCAAGGACAAAGCCCAAGCCACACTGGGGAACCTCAAGCAATCAGCTGAGAAGTGCCACATCATGTGACTACTTCCCCTGGGGTTGCTCACTGGGGTGATCAGAGGACTGGGCCCACCTGAGTGCTAAGAGCATGCCTCAACTTCCACGGACCAATATCTCTCCCCTTGTCTTCGTTTCCCCTGCACCAGGCTAGTCCCAGGACCCTTGCCTGCTCTAGCCTGCCTTCTCTCCCTCTCCTCTGGGAGCAAAGTCCCCATTCTCCCCCTACCCTTCAGGACTCACCCTCCCTACTCAGCCTGGGAAACCTCCCAAGATTGTAGGAATAGGCTCAACTGACTTCTCTCGCCATAACCCCAAATTCCTGCACATAAGTGCACAGAGAGGGACACAGAGACCTTGACATGTGCAGAAGCAGACACCACAGCTGCATCCTACACGAGCACACAGACACACCTACATGAGCCAACCCCTGGTGCTGCAGGCACCAACACTCATATATGCATAGAGAGGGCTTTCGGCAGACAAACTCAGCACACAACAGTTGAGTGTGAGTCTCGATATTCATTTTCCTTGAAATCCACTGTTCTTTCCGGGCCTCATTTCATCATCTATAAAATGAGGATGAACTCGGTGGTTTTAAGGTTCTTTCTAGCTTGGCCTCCCTGGCCCCTTGAAGGCAGCCTACACCTCTCCTTGGGCAGGGCAGCAGCTGCAGTTACAGCATCAAGCAGTTGCCACTGTGGGCTCTGGCTTTTGGCAGCTGAGTGATGCCATGGGAAGGACCAAGTGCCAAGGACGAAGCTGGCACCGAACAGTAGCCCAGGCAGTTCCAGGCCTTCTCTGAGCCAAGCCCAGGGCCTGGCCTATTTCTGTTTTCTTCCTGTAGAACTCTCTCTCTCTCTGGATTCCATAGCTGGATCTCCTCACTCAGCTCAGTGAAAAATAAAAATTCCAAATGACCTGCTTTTCTTCCCACTTCTTACTGACCTCCAAGAGTCTTTGAGTTCACAGCCCCCCCCCCCCGCCCAATCCTTCCTTGGAGTGGTGTCCTCTATCTCTTCACCACAGCCTCATAGGGGGCACTAGCCCCTATACAATATTCAAGCCCTACCCTCTCAGGGCCCTGGGCAAGGACAGGGGTCTCCCTGCATTATCAAGCACCAGGTCCAGACTCTGGGCTTTGAGGAGAATGTGTCAGCCAGCTGGATTGGCAGGGTCTCTGGGTGTTACCTGAAACCACAGGAGAGGCCACAAGTCAACCACAGCTGTCTCTGGCATCTGTGCCTATACCCCCTCCTCACCTTGGAGATGGAAGTATGACAGAAAGAAGGCAGGACAACTGCATTCCAGCCCTGGCACTGCTGTGTGACTTTGAATAGGTCCCTTTCTCTCTCTGAGCCTGTTTTCTCCCCTGTGAAATGGAGAGCCCCCATCAAAAAAAATAACAATACATGTTTCAAAGGGTGACCATTTGTAAAGCACTTGGCACATAATAGGCCATATCAATAAATGATAACTCATTCTTTAAAATAACTGAAGAGCCCAAATATCATCATGCCCCTCTATACAGTGTCCAGGGAGCAACCAGGAGGCTCCACAAGCAGGCCATCCCAGGGGCCTGAACAGGAACGAGGTATCAACACCTCCCCCACCCCACCCCTGGCACCAGCTCGTGGAGAAGACTTACAGGCAGAACGGCCATTTGAGGGTTTGATTTCAAGGCAATGTTTCCATTAGGGCCTCCTTTGCAAAATAAGAACAAGGTACATAAAACCTGTGCAGTAGGTGAGGTGGGGAATGTCAGGTGGAAGAGAGACGAGAAGATGAGGAATTAGGAGGGTGTGAACAGGGAAGCACACAGACCCAGGATTGGGGCAGAGCTGTTGTGACTGTCACGTTAGGTCCTTCTTGAGCATCCCCTATGCCAGTGGTCAGCAAACTCATTAATCAACAGAGCCAAATATCAGCAGCACGATTGAAATTTCTTTTGAGAGCCAAATTTTTTAAACTCAAACTTCTTCTAATACCACTTCTTCAAAATAGACTCACACAGGCCGTGGTATTTTGTGGAAGAGCCACACTCAAGGGGCCAAAGAGCTGCATGTGGCTCTCAAGCCACAGTTTGCCGACCATGGCCCAAGGCTGTTCCCAAGTTATCACTGAACAAAAAACCCCTCCTTACCTTCCTGAAGTTGAAGGAGACCCAACCCGGGGCCCCAGGCTGTGTGTGTGGCGGGACATGGGCACTGGGCACATGATAGGCTATATCAATAAATGAGAACTCATTCTTTAAATGCAGCAAGGCCCATGTCAGTACTCCACCTTCCAAGGGCCTTCTGCCCAATGGGGCTGGGCAGACCACTTTACCCCCAGTGGTTTACAGGACCAAGGGTGAAAGAGGCAGGGGATCATGGCTGTGAGGAGGCTAGGGTTAGTGTTCACTGAACCCTCACCCAACAGAATGGCTGGAATCTGGAGTCAGGGAGGTGGCTGAACCCCAACACTGGTTTTCTCCTCACAGGCTGGAAACCTTAAGAAGCCCTGACCTGTCTGCATGTCCTGGAATTGGGGGGAAGAGGCTCTGAGGTAGCAGGAACCAGCTCCATTGCTCAGGCTGAAATGGGCAAGGAAAGCAGACTGAGGGGTCCCAAGCTCTGCTGGCCTCCCCCTACCACTCCTCACCCTTCCTTCCCCCTGCTCTCTGGCTTCTCCTACAATCCCTGCCCCTCTCATCTATGTCCTGCCCTCTGCTCATACCTGGTTCATACCCATCTTACACCCACCTGCCTCATTTCCAAGCCCTAGGGGCCTACTGAGGACGCCCTCTTCACATGCTGTTTCTACTCCCATTTATTTAGATAATTACTTGCTCCATGACTAGTCCATCTGATATTATATGAGGACAACAAAGAAAGCCACCTGCTACCAGAACTTCCCTTTTTCACAGTGATTAAAATCCCATCAATAGTTAGAGCAAAGCATTTACCTTCCCAGGTCCTCTCCTCCTCTCTTTCCTGTTCCTGTTCTCTCTCTCTCTCTCTCTGCCTCCCTCCTTCCCTCCCTCCCTCCAAATATATACAATATTATTACAGAGAGGAAGGGAGAAAGAGGGACAGAGAGCCAGAAACATTGACCAGCCGCCTCCCGCACACCCCACATTGGGGATGTGCCCGCAGCCAAGGTACATGCCCTTGACTGGAATCGAACCTGGGACCCTTCAGTCAGCAGGCTGACGCTCTATCCTCTGAACCAAACCGGTCCCGGCATGTTCTCTCTTTCTTTCATCCTTCTCGCTGTCCTTCTTTGCAGACAGTCTGAAGACACAGGAAATGTTGGAAGGTGATGAGACAGTTCCTCCACCGCCACCCCCACACCGCTACTCTTTCCGGAAGAGAGTGACTGCCAAGATGGCCAGTCTGCTCCCCCTCAACCCCCACTCTTAGGTTCTCTAGCCCCATGACATGGGGGATTTCAGGGGATTGGTGACAAGCCCTGGTACCTGCTCCACTCAGGTCTCCTTCCACCCATCCAGATAGCTCAGCCTGGTTCCCAGAGGGAGAGGAGTGCAGATCTCAAGTGACGTCCAGAGGCCAGTTGGCCCCAGGGTGGACTTGGGGAGGATGGTGAGAGTTTGGAGTTGGGAGGCCCCCCGTTCCCCCAGTGGCCATGGTTCCCCCCTCAAATCCTGGAAGCTCCCAGCAAGCAAGCTGGGAACATCTGGGGGAATGTGTGTGGCGCCAGAGCTGCTGGCAGAGCCTATTGGTCCAGCTGACACCTGAGGCTGCTTGGGGTGGAGAACCGCATGTGAGGAGACTGAAAAAAAGCCACAAAGCCTGCTACCTGCCTCTAGTTCAGTACCCACCAGGCATAGCTGTTCCCAGAATCTATGTGAGGCTTCAAGAGAGCAGAGGCCAGGGGGAGCTGGGTCGGGGGAGCAGCAACATTGAGGCTGCCTTAGCCTTGCTCAGCAGGGACGTGCCTATGTGTGTGAGCATGAGTAGAGTCTATATGGAATCTGCATGGATCTGTGAGCTTGGAAGTGGCTTTCGGTGTTTGTGTATGTGCTTGAGGCCTGTGACCTGTGTTTGTATATCTATGATATTTCAAGTGGGTAAGTATGGGTATGAGTTACTCTGAGGAATGCGTGCCCAGCCTCAGTGGTCTTCGGGGTTCAATGACCTTCCGAATCTCCTGTTAGCCAAAAAAAGGGACAGGCTGGGCACAGGGACCTGGGTCCCTCAATCTGCTCAAGGCCCACCTGCTGTCCTGTACTCAGGGCTGGTCCCATGGGAAACAGTGGGTCCCAGGCCCAGGTTTGGTCCGGTACTGGCTTTGGATTTGGGGGACTGAGTGGAGGTGGGAGGACAGGGCACCCTGATGCTGGGGAAATGTCTGTCCTGCTTTGGACATTTCCAAAGTATTAAAGCTGAGAGGTAGAAACGACTCCTGCCCCTAGAGAGAAAACTCTTTTTTTAAAAAGCAGATTGGCTTATTCCTCCTGTCTCTGCCATGCGAAGGGAGCCCTGGAGAGTGGTCCCCCTCCTCCCTACCTTAGCTTTCTGGCTGGGCTGTTCCCTCCTTGGCAGGTGACCGAAACATAGGACCAGCGTGGAGGCATTGAAACACTCTGCCCAGAGAGGGCCTAATCCCCCGACAGTCCCACTTGTCCAGTGTCCTGTTGGTGGGTAGTGAATCTTTTCCATTCATCCCCATAATCAGCTCCATTCATTCCCTCCTTCCATTCCCTCCTTTTACTTACTGAGGCTTTTTTTTTTTACCAGCCTATCCCCAAAGATAATCTGAAGTACATTTCTCTCCTTATCTGAAAATAATTTATTGAATCTTACTGTGTCAGGCTAGTGTACAGTAACTCATTACAATCTTAGAGATTTCTACAAGGCACTTCACCTCATCCTAGTTTTACTGAGAAATGGGCCAGTCCAACTATATATTTTCAACCTGTGTGCAGCAATAACTTTTAAAATATCCAAAACCACTACCGGGGCACTGACCTCTTTTTCCTTAGATTGTCAAATTTAAGAAAAGACGATAGCCATCTGGTATAAATGAATCAAAATTATTTTTTTGGTCATATCAGCACAAATATTTTTAGTGTGCTGCAGAATTTCAGTAATTAGTTTATGTGTGCCATGAGATGAAAGGGGTTGAAAATCACTCGGTTAGTCAATGAGTCTCTTGGTCAAGTGGCAGAGCCAGGATTTCAGTCTTGCCTCCTGCCTTCTGGACTACTCCTCTACTTTGCCCCTCACAGCCAGGAGGCAGGGGTGGGGGAGGGCTTCCTATCCCCTAAGTCCTCAAAAATGCTTCTAAGTGCTGTTAGGACCAAGACCTTGCCCTAGCTGGTTTGGCTCAATGGTTAGAGCGTCTGTCTGTGGACTGAAAGGCCCCAGGTTCAATTCTGGCCAAGGGCACATGCCTGGGTTACAGGCTCAATCCACAGTAGGGGGCATGAAGGAGGCAGCCGGTCAATGATTATCGCTCATCATTGATGTTTCTCTCTCCATCACCCTTCCTCTCTGAAATCAATAAAAAATAAAAAGACCAAGACCTAGCGGGTGGGGTAGGGACTGCTGGGAATTATCCCAGCTTTGGGGGTTCCTGGAGGACTAGAGAATGCCCTTTGCCCCAAGCCTGCTCATTCACTGGTCCAAGGGGAAGAGGGTTGGGAGGCCAGGGATCCTGTGGGGCAAGGGCGTGTGCGCGCAGAGCAGCGGTTCTACAGGACTGTCTCTCCCATGCAGTCCGCCCTTCTCCGGTGCACAGAGGAAGGGCACTGCCTGGCACCCAGGCCTGTGCCTGTCCCCTTCCCACCAGTCTCTTAGGGGGTGGGCAGGAGCAGCAGCTGGTCAGCCCGAGGGCAGGAGGCAGATGTGGCTCTCGCTCCCCCACCACCCTGGGGCCTTCCCCAGCCCTCTCTCGGTTACCCTGTCATTCCTGGGGTCCCTACAGCACTAGCCACGGAAAAGGGGCCGCCCGCCTTGACTTACTCCTTCTCTTCTTCCAGGGCAAGAAAAGAATCACAAGTTCAGAAAATAATTTAATAGGGAAACAATAAATGATACACTTTACACTGGCCTCTGATAGGGCAGAAAAGACGACCCTTGTCCCAGGAGGCACTGAAGGGTGGAAAGGTTAGAAATCACCAACAGCCAGAGTTTTAAAAACTAATCCCCAAATAACTCCAGCATACATACACATTGTTCTCCAGATGAAAGTCACTTGGTACTCCTAAAAGCCCACATGGGGGAGGGATAGGAGGTAATAGCAACACCCATGGAGCGGGGAAGACCCAGGCCCAGAGAAGGGCACATGCTGGGGTGGCAGCCATATCAGCCCTGAAATGTCTCCTGAGCTACTGCGTCTCCAAAACCTGAGGAGACGGGCAGACGCCATCCTCCGTTCCGGGCAGGACCAGCTCTGCAGAAAACAAGGTGTTTCCGAGAGATGGCGGCTGGAGGCACGAGAGCTAGGGACCCTACCCCCAACCCTCTGGGGCAGGGCAGGAACTGGCATGAGTTTCTTCACTTTGCCCCACCCTACGAAATATTGTTTTCCTGGCTTGCAGGATTAACTTAAAATGCTGAGGGTGGACAGACATCAGCTTCCAAGATGACTGGTGTTCTGCGGGCCGAGTGCAGACCATGGTGGGTGGTCCCTGAGGGGTCCCTGAGCGCCGGGCCCACCGCGAGGACGGCGGTGAGTTGAAATCAGGGCTCCAGGAAGGAAAGGGATGGGCACAGGCTACATCTGAGCAGGTTTTGCTTCTGAGAGTGTCTTGGTGCCCTAAATTGACAGACTCAGGGTCCAGCGGTCACCAGTTAACCAAAGTCACATGAGACACTCTTCTCTCAGAGGCCTGCTCCCCTCCCCGAGGGCCAGACCCAGTCTCCCAGCCCAGACAAGGGCGGGCCATCAGAGCCTTTGTGGGGCGAAGAGCGTCCTGAAGGTTTGTACCCGGTGGGAGGGGTCCAGCCACTGGGCCCCTGGATGGGCAACTCTGAGCCCCTTATCTGCAGAGTTGCCCATCCAGGAAGACTACTCCGCCATGGTGCAGAGGGCCACAGAATTCTGGGCATCAGCCTGGTGTGTCCCTCAATCAGATGGCCCATGGTCTGTCTAGTCATCTTTTTGCAGTCACTGCAGAGTGCAAGCTGTGGAGGGTAAGGGAGAAGGGTCAGCGCCAGGTCTCTGGCAAAAGAGGAAGAATCCAGGGCTGCCCCTGGCCTTCACTCCTCCTTGGACAGAAGGTAGAACCATAGGCAGGACTCACAGCTCCGAACAGACTCCGACAGCCCCTCCTTGTCCAGGGTCTCGGCTTCCCAGTGAGACTCCCTCATCTGTGGGACAAAAAAGCAACGCCAAGGTGACAGGAAGCCAGGGACAGGCAAAGGAGCTGCATCAACAGTCCTTGAGCAACTGGGAGTGAAAGACAGAGACAGAGTGGAGAGCTGCAGATGGAAGCCAGAAAGGGAGACACACAGGAGAAAAGGGGGGGCAGACAGCTACAAGCAGAGGAGCAGAAATCACAAAGCCTTGCCCCAATGGGACCCCCTCATGTGCTCACCTTGATTTGTTCCTTCAGGTATTCAGCTCGAGCCATGAGATTCTGAACCTGCCATGGGAAGACGTACGTGTGTGTGTGTGTGTGTGTGTGGGGGAAGACATACGAGTGAGACCCTCCTCACTCCTGCTGCTCTCTAGAACCCTCTGCCCCAGAACAACTGCACTGAGTCCTTGATCTGCTCCCTCCTCCAGAAAGCCTTCCTGACTGAAGTGGCCCTGCCAATTTTCTGTTGCTGGGTCCCCGGATCCTGCCTGTCCCGCAGCCTGACCTGAGCTCCTAGCCCCTATGAAC
This sequence comes from Pipistrellus hanaki, assembly GCF_964339955.1. NCBI lineage: Eukaryota > Metazoa > Chordata > Mammalia > Chiroptera > Vespertilionidae > Pipistrellus > Pipistrellus hanaki. Next base: position 98,150,351 of record NC_140503.1, on the reverse strand, counting down.
CACATGGGGCCAACAACCTATCAGGTCTGTAAGGTCTGACTCACAGGCTTGAAACACCCTGAGGGAACCCGATGGGAAGGGCGTCAAAGGGGAAGATGAAGCCCCCCACAACCCACCCAACCACAGTGGGCACCTCAGTGTGAAGCAGCTCCCGCCTCCGGCCTGGGGGCTCTCCTGCAAAAAGAGGGGGCGAGTGCTAAGGGCAGGGCAGCAGGGAGTCAGGGAGTGCGGTGGTGAGGGCCTCACCTGCCAGCAGCAGCAGCAGCTCCCCCAGGCTGTGCTGGTACAGGCCCAGGGCGTCCTGCTCTCCGCCAGCTTCCTCCTCCTGCAGCCACAGAGACACTAGCCACTTAGGGTCACGATCTAGATCCCTCCCTGCCCCACCTGGGCCCCTCCCACTGGGTACAAACCTTGGCCACAGCAGCTGAAGCCACTTCCAGAGCAGCCAGGAGGCGTGGCTTGTCCCGAGCCATCTCTGGAATGAAGGGCAAAGGCTCAGGGGGAGGGGAGCAGCTTGTTTTCTCATCTCAGGGAGCTGACCCCAAGCCGCCTGGGGGCCTGGGGGCCAGGCAGGAGCTGGGCCCACCTCTGAGCAGCACTTGGGCAGAGGCCCCCTGCCTCAGCAGGGCCTGATTGGAGGAGGACACGATGGCCTTGAGCTCCTCAGCCCGGGACACGTACTGTCGCACCTGCAGAAGCATGAGGAGCTGAGGAGGGGCTGTCCCACCTGGCCCCCCTCACCAGCAGCCACATCCAAGTTCTCCCTCTAGGTCCTCGGTGACTGTCCCAAGCTGTAATGTCAGGAGCCAGCCTGACCCCTTCACAGGACAGGAGGTCCGGGTTCTAAGAGAGCCAGTCTCAGGCAGTCCCAGGACCCCGCAGCAGTTTCCTGCAGGGGACTTGCTCACCCACCTTTGCCTTAATTGCCTCCTTCCGCTGTGTATCCACTTCGTCTGCAAACAGTGGTGGTTTATATGAGGACCTTGTCCCATACCAAACCCTCTAGAATCCTCAAAAGCACTAGGTTCTAGATTTATCCTCTGCCTTGTCTCCCATAAAATTATGAATGGGGACATGCTTCTGGAACCCATCCACAGCAGCTATGGCCGACCCACCCCTGCCACACGCAGGGCCCATGCACTTACAGTGCAGGGCAGGCACAAAGAAGTCCAGGGCCTTGCAGTAGAGTGATAAGGCAGCCGCAGCATTCCCCTCCTGGTCCTTCTTCACAGCCTGCACCACCAGGGTGGTCTGGAGGATGGGCAGATCAGGGAGTCATGCCCACCCCTCTGCTCACCATAAAGTGGGAACAGCAGGTGTCCTGAGCCCACCCTCATCCCCGAGGGGCAAGCCCCCCATTTGTCACCAAAAAGTGTAGATGAGACCCCCAACCTGCCTTCACCCCAGCCCATCCCTAGTGGCCTGCTCACTGCTCGTGCCAGGCTCTCCTCACTGGGCATGTGGTCCAGGTCCACCCAGGGGTGGGCAAAGAAATCCTGGAAGGAGATGCGGCGACCAGGGTCCCGCTCTAGGAGCCGCCGCAGCAGGTCCTGGCAGTCTGGGGAGAGCTGGGGCCGAAGGGGAAGCTGAGGGGTGGGTGGGGGACAGGTCACACCGGGCTCCAGGACTCCCCCATCCTGTCCTGGTATGTCCCAGAGGTACATGTCTGACAGGTGAAGGATCTGAGCCAAGCCTCCTGCCCACGCCCTCCCTGGTTCGGGCTCTCCCCTCCCTGGCTTATGCTTCGGGAAGACCGGGCCTGGGCCTACACAACAGCCTGTGGGCTGACGTAGGTCCTTAGAGCCGAATGGAGCTTCAAGCATGCCCAGCACCGCAAGGCCCCTAGAGCCCACACCCCAGGCTGTGCAGGGAGAGTGAGATCTCCAGCCTGAGGACTCTGCTCCCTCTGTCCCACTACAGGTTGCTGAGGCCCTGCAGGACCCACCTCGATAACCCGGTTACTCCGGATCTTCTCTTCCAGCTCTGTGAACGACCTGGAGGCAAAGGGGGGCTGCCCGAAGAGGGCTTCTGTGGAGGGAGGCAGAGGGCAAGCTGGGAGGGACAGGGTGCAGCCTGGCCTGGCCCACTCCTTGGAGGGCCTGACAACCCCAGAGCAGGGGGTCAGGCCATTAAAGTCAGCCTTCTCATCAAAGCCCTTCAGGAGTGACCAGGGAGGGCATGCCCGAGGACACACAGTGCAGGCTCACAGTGTGGGGCAGGGGACAGAGCTCTCACCATACAGAATGACCCCCACGGACCAGAGGTCCACACGGGCATCGTACTGCCGCTGACACACCATCTCAGGGGCCATGTAGAGAGGGGAGCCACGGAGCACATGCTTCTCATCCCACGGGGACATGTGCTGTGAGAAGCCGAAGTCTGCAGGCAAGAGGCCAGGCAGCAGGGCTCAAATTCCAGCTTTACCTTGAGCTCCAGCCTTACTCTGAGCTCCAGCACAGGACTCCGCCCCATTCAGCTCAAGTCTTAGCTAACTATTAACCTCGAACACCCTCCTGCATCTTTCAGTGAGGCCATAAATCCTCCCGTCACACACAGCCCCCTCAGCTATAATACTTTTCCAGGAAGCCCACCCTGCTCAACCAGCTATGAAGATAACGGCCCATTAGGAGTTAGAACCCTGCCTTACTGTCCCACCAAGTTCAGATTATACCCTCTGCAGCCTCAAGCAAATTCTTTTCCAAATCCTATCATGGACCACAACCTCTCCCCACCCCCCCCAACACACACACCCTCCAACACTGATGCAGGTTGAGTTTACAGCTTGAGCTTCAATTCTAGTGATCTACCAAGTCCTGGCCCTGATCCCAAGCATTAAACTGCTGGAATCCAGTGTGGATGGCCTGAGAAAGGCACTACCTTTTGGCGATGGGACCCATTTCTGGATCTCCCAGCCGGTTGCTGTTTGATGACTCGATAGAGGGCGCCACAAGTGCACACCCACCCTCCAAACCTGGAAGCTCCATTCAGTTCTAAGGACCCAGAACAGCTCACAGATGGTTGTGGAGATGCAGGCCCAGCTTTCCCCTGCTGTTCCAGACTCACACCTGCCAGTTTGAGGTGGGGCTTCTCCAAGGAGCTCAGCAGAATGTTCTGTGGCTTCAGATCCAGGTGAGATATGTTTCGTTGGTGCAGAAACTGCAGGGCACTAGCTGGGGAACAGGGCACATGCAGAGAAAACAGGTCAGAGGGACCCATCTCCCACCCTCCTCTCGCCTTCCCTGACATGCTTCTTCAAGCCTGCATGACCCTATTTCTGGCCTGGCTGGTCTTCTGAATGCTTTACACAAAAGCACCAGGTTCCTGCCACTTCTAAGAACCCTCATTCCCACCCCCAGTGCCATCTTTCCTCCTTTGGCTCCTCTGCAAGTCTCCCTCCTCCTAGCAGCCTCCCTGAGTGCCCCAGCCCTTTCGACTTTTGCTCTTTTTTTTTGGTAAAGCACTTAGATACCCCCCAGTGGGCCCTGATGGGTCCTACAAGGTCTTTCTATTATGTTCTGCATGTAGAAAATCTGGACTTCTTACAGCTTCAGGCTTTACCTTTCTCTTGTAACAGCCTTAAGCTAGGGATGGGCACATGGCAAAGACAGGGCCTATAAATCCAAGCTGGGAAAGGAGGCAACTGCTAAGAGTGCAGGGGCTCTAAGCCTGGGGAAGGGTGCAGAGGGAGGACAGAGATCATGGGAAGTCTGGGGTCAGAGGTTTTTACCCAACTGCTGCATGAAGACACGAGCCACCTTCTCAGGTAGAATCCGGCGGGTATGGATGAAGCGAGACAGGTCACCTCCTGCGCAGAACTCCATGATGAGGTAGATGTTGTCACTGTCCCACTATGGTTAGAGGCAAAGAGGCAACTTGAAGGAAGTGTCTCTTCTCCAGTCTCCTTTGCAAGTGGCCGAACCACAGGCTCACACCTGGAAGTCTTTCAGCTGGACAATGTGGGGGTGTCGAATGCCCTTGAGGATTTCAATCTCTGTCAGGAGGTTTTCCACCGATGCCTTGTTCAGGCTCTTCTTGGCCACACATTTTATGGCTACCACCTCTCGAGTGTCCTTCTATGGAGGCAGGACATCTCAGGGCTCTATCTTGAGCAAGCCAGGGCCCATGCCTGGCCAGAAAGGCTGATTCCCTCTACCCTTCTCCCCCTCACTGGGCTTACCCACTCACACCAGCATCCAATCTTCCCCTTCTCAGGCTAACGGGAACCCACCCAGCCTGGTGTTCTTAAACCCTCTCTTCCCTTAGTCCTATGAGCGCTTCTAGAGTGCTCCCAACTAAGGCATGTCATTCATTTCGTGTTCTAGAATTGCCCACATTGCTTCCTAAGTGGGTCCAGCCTTCCAGAACCCTGTCCAAGATTCCTCCCAGCCCACCAGTTTTGAGCCTATTCTAAAGCCACTGACACGAGGCTCCATCCAGGTCGCCACCTGCCTCTCCAAACAAAACACAGGGGTGTGTACGTGTTTGTGTGTACGTGTTTGTTTTCAAGACCGAGGGGGTCAGTCAGCTCCCACCTCGTCCACCGAACACCAGATCGGGACAAGTCAGGCCGCGGGTGCCTAACTGCTTTCCTGTCTAACCTCCCCTGGTTTCCCAGCCTGCCCCCCCCCCTCCCCCCGCGCCTGGGCTCGCTCAGGGGCTGGCGGGCACAGGGCCCGGCTCTCAAGCCCGGTTCCGGCTCCGCCCGCCCCCCCCCCCCCCCACCTTGGCGTAGGCCTTGTACACCGTGGCGTACGTGCCACTGCCCAGACGCTCGGTGAGGATGAAGCCATCCAGCCGCGGGGGACCCCAGCTGGACCGCGCCATCCTGACCACCTCGCGCCAGGCACCGGGCGCTTCCTGCTTCCCTGGCGGTTCCGCCGGAGTCCAGCGCGAAGAGCGGAAGAGCGCGCGGCTACTGGCGGAGTCCTCGCTGCCGCCGGAAGAGCAGCGCGGGGGCGGGGCCAGGCTCCCAGGCCCTACTCTCCGCCTCCCGAAGCTTTCTCTGCTGCACCGCTGAGTGCTGCCAGCCCCTTCTCGGCTTCCGTCAGCCCTAGAAGTCACATGATCTGCAAGATCCATCTGGGAATACTGAGGCTCCAGGGGGCCAAATGGAGGAACTAGAGACCAGCATAGGAGGTCATCCTAACCAGCTTGTTAGGATCTTAGAGATCGCCCACGTGAGGATCAAGAAAGGTGAGGGGGCAGGGAGTTCAAAGAGGCCCCTCCTCCCAAGACAGCCTCTCTGAAAGTGAAATTACTGGGACATGTGCTAAGGTTGCAGACATTCCCCAGTCAGGGCACATACAAGTATCAACCAATCCTTTGTAATAAAAGCTTAATATGCTAAATGTCTGGTTGTCTGATCAGCCATTCAACCAATCAAAGCATAATATGCTAATGATATACTCAACTGCTCACTATGATGTGCATTTTCCACCAGGGGGCACATGCTCTGTTTCTGGCCCATCTCTCTCAGTCCTCTCTCAGTCGTGATCAGCCAGACCCCAGCAGCAAGCTAACCTGCTGGGGTCTGGCTGATCAGGACTGAGTGAGATGGGCCAGAAACACCCTGGAGCCCTCCCACCTCCCACATCCCTCCCCAGCCTGATGGAATCCCTCAGCCTGTCCTGTGCACTCTTGCAATCTGGGACCCCTCAGGGAATGTTGGAGAGCTAGTTTCGGCCCTGCAGTGGACCAACCAGACACTTTGACATGCACTGACCACCAGGGGGCAGATGGGCAATGCAGGAGCTGCCCCCTGTGGTCAGTGCATTCCCACGGGGAGCTGGGCTCAGTAGCAGTGCTAAGGATGTGCACCTGTCAGCTTAGGCCCACTCCCCACCTAAGCCATCAGTCGGACATCCCCTGAGGGCTCCCAGATGGCAAGAGGGTGCAGGCCGGACTGAGGGACAACCACCCCCCACACCCCAGTGCACGAATTTTGTGCACCGGGCCTCTAGTGATACATAAATAAGTGGAACAACAAATCTGTTTCTTAAATCAATAAAACCTGTTTGTGAGAATTTTTAAAATATATTTTATTGATTTTTTTTTTTTTTTTTAACAGAGAGGAAGGGTCAGGGATAGTTAGAAACATCAAAGAGAAACATTGATCAGCTGCCTCCTGCACACCCCCCTCCTGGGGATGTGCCTGCAACTAAGATACATGCCCTAGACTGTAATTGAACCTGGGACCCTTCAGTCCAAAGGCTGATGCCCTATTTATTGAGCCAAACCAGTTAGGGCAAGAATTTTTTTTTTTTTTTAAATTAAAAAGTATAATAGAAGAGGCCAATAGTTATCTCAGGAAGGGACTTTCCCCTAGGGATGAGAGGCTTAGCCTGTCACAGACCAGCCAGGGAGCAGGGGGCAGCATGTTGACTGACCCCTCACATCTATAGAGCACTTCAGCTCCTACTCCTGTGGGCCACCCACATCCGCCCAAGTCCAGCAGACATTGGAACCAGTGTTGTCTGAAAATGTCTTTATTTAAGCACAAAACTGAAACAACATATACATTTGTACATGGAGAAAAAAAAATACCAAAAAGAAATTTACAAAACCTTGGTCACTATCATTAAACCATCATTCAGTGACTCTGGAGTGGAGTGGGCTGTATTCAGGGCTGCCTCTGGACTGCCTGCTTTTTGAGAAGTTCCCTCAGTCCACAGCTAACTCCAGGTGTATCCATCCCTACAGCCTCTCCAGGGTAGGGTGCAGGTGTTGATGGTAGACTCTTAGGTGCTCATCACAGTGACACACCTCCTGGGGAATAACTAGGACCAGGGAAAGGTGACCTAGACTCTACTCCTGCTCGGGGTATGGGAGAACCCTGGAGGATGAGTCTGGAACTCTGGCTCATCAGACCAGCCTGAAGGATTCAGTTCTGAACTGATCTGACCTGCCCTTCTTAAGAGTCAAACAAGCTATCTACTGCTGATGTGGGAACAGAGGGTTAGAATGTGAGGCCAAGGCAGAGCACAACTGTCCGCCAGGAGAAGAGGAAATCAAAACAAACAGGGACAAACAACCCACACTAGGACAGTCACACACACTCCTCCTTAGAAGACTTAAAGGCTGGGCAGGACAACTCGGGCTGTCCGCTGTTCCTGCCTATCCCCAGATCTCAACCAACCCCAATGCACATTCAGTAAATATAAGGAGGGGAGGGCTCAGGGAGGGCCCAGATAGCACAGGAGCTGCAGACTCACAGGAGCTGTGAGTCTTTGCAGAGACAAAAGAACTTCTGCCCACAGCTGGAAGGTGCAGGGAGCCGATAGGGCTATGAATCTGTGAGAAACTTGAGGCAGGGAAGAGGCTAAGAAATCAGCCAGAGGCTCTGGAAGCCCAGAGACCTGTCCAGAGTGATCTGGGGGAAAAGAGCTATCCGCCAGCCCAGGCCATAGCTCATCTACTAGTAAAGGGGAGCCCTTGGGAGGTCATCTCAGCCCAGCATGTAGGGCAGGACAATGGAAGCCCCTGGAAGGCTGTGGCTGTGAAGCCAGATTCAGGCCAGGTTTCTAGGGGATGAGTGGAGGCCCAGGACCCGGCAGAAATACAGCTCCCAGTGGGGTGGGCCTAGGTTTGCCAATGATCCCAAGTGTGTACATATCATATGTGCATGTGGTGTGTGTGTGTGTGTGTGTGTGTGTGTGTGTGTGTGTGGAAAAGAGAACTTCAGTCCCACTGCTTCAGAGAGACAAAAGAATCTCTGAGAAGAAAAACTTTGCGTGTTTTTTCTTTTCTCTTGTGTAAAAAAGTTCCTGTCCCTCCTCCCCTTCCCTTGGGTGGAAGGGAGAACTGATGGCTGAGGAAGGAGAAAGAGCCACAGCAAGACCCTCCCCTATGGTCTGTGCTGGCCATAGCACTGCTTAAGGCACCCATGGAAAGTGCAGCTCAGAGGGCAGGCGGGAAAAAAGGCTGGGGCACAGGGAGGAGAGTCAGGACTAATTCCCTTGGAAGGCTCCTCGGGCAGCAGATGAGGCAGCATTGCGGAAGGTCCTGTTGCTGAAGATGCCCTGGGAAAATTCCTCTTGAGCCTGCTGGAAGCTGGCCCCAGTCCGGCGGTACAGAGAGTGCACCTGGTGGAAAAGGCTGTGGTGAGAGAAGCCTATCTTGTAAGCCCACAGGAAACCCATGCCCGCCTGACCTCCCCTCCAGAGCCTTGAAGAAAGCCATTTGGGGACTCAGGAGTCCCAACTACTGTAGTGATGAATACTCCCATGGCAAGGCTGGAGAGAGGTGCCTGCTCCCTCAGGTTAGCTGTTGGTCTGGCACCCACCACTCACCCGCTTTAGAAGGAAGAGTGAGAGCACAGCACAGAGTGTGAAGAAGCCAGCCACCACCATCATGATGATCGACACAGCCAAGTCTTGCTTCAGCGTAGACAGGGCTGCAATCCAACCACTATAAAAGGAAGAGGAGGTGAGAGGGCATAGCAGAACTGGGCCCCAGAGGTCCCATGAGGGGCTTTTCTCCACTGCCCACATGGAATCTTGGGGCCATGTGAGGTCTGGAAGATGTGGCTGCTGCCCTGTCAGGAGCAGCACTTTCCCTGCTGTCTTGGGGGTATGAGAGGATATGGAAAGTATGGCTGATCATTCCCGAGGACCCACCCTCTGGAAAAGAGAATTATTGGCCAACAAACTGCATTCATCCTATCACCTCAGCTCTTCCCACTGGGACATAGGGACAGGCCCCTCTGCCTGCAGCCATGTCTCCTTCCTGAGCTCCAGCATTTTCATCTATAAAAGGAAATATCCTCACACTTCCTGAGTTAAAAACTTATTACCAAGCTGCAGTTATCAAAACAGTGTGGTACTGACATGAGGACAGACATATACAATAGAGAGGTTGATGGAATACAAAGAAGAGCCCAGAAACAAACCCACACACACATTTACCATCTACTGGTTTTCACAAGGTGCCAAGACCACTCAATGAAGGAAGAATGATCTCTTCAACAAATGGTGCTGGGCCCTGGTCAGTGTGGCTAAGTAGGTTGAGCATAATCCCATGCACCAAAAGGTTACGGGTTTGATTCACAGTCCGGGCACATGCCCAAGTTACGAGCTCCATCCCTGGAAAGAGCGTGTAGGAGGCAGCTGATCAATGTTTCTCTCCTATTGATGTTTCCCTTTCCCTCTCCCTCTTGTCTCTCTCAAAATCTTTTTTTAAGGAAACTGGTACAGACCTATGCTATACAGGCAGCTTTGCCTGGGGGGGAAACAGCTGTAACCACCCTATTGGAAAGCACCTTGCCCAGGGTGCTTCTGAGGCCCATTAAGAGACTGAGAATAGCCTAAACCAGTTTGGCTCAAAGCGTCAGTCTGCAGACTGAAAGGTCCCAGGCTCGATTCCAGTCAAGGGCAGGTACATTGGTTGCGGGCACATCCCCGGTGGGGGGTGTGCAAGAGGCAGTTGGTCGATGATTCTCTCTCATTGACGTTTCTAGCTCTCTATCCCTCTCTCCTCCTCTCTGTAAAAAATCAATAAAATATATTTAAAAAAAAAAAAAGAGAGAGAGACTGAGAATAACAGCCTCCAGGCAGAAGCTATTGCTCTCCCCCTTCCTCCCTTTGAAAAAACTCTCGCCACACCTGTGGACAATTGCCTGAGGGCTATTCAAGACAGAATCCTATCAGGCTGTAGGAAGAAGGGGTCTCTGGAAACTTTGAGTCTTTACCTGAGCTAATTAGTTACAAACAGTGTTTGATACTGTCCTGCATTAGAGGTGTAGCAGATCTACCTAATACAGAGTCACAAACCCAGACAGGCAGTCAAAATGAGGAAACGAAGAATCCACAAATGAAAGAACAAGAGAATTCTCCTGAAGAAGAGATAAATGAAATGGATTTAAGAATTTATCTGACATGGAGTTCAGAATAATGATGGTAAAGATGATTAACAGCATGAGAAAAGATATAGTAACTATAAAAACAGAAATAAAGAATGACATAGCACAAATAGAGAAAACATTGGTTTTTATTTTATTTCATTTTTCTAAATAAATTTTTATTATTCAGATTATTAAAATTGTTCTTCTTTTTCCCCCATAGCTCCCTCTCCCTGGTTCCCATCCAACCCTGTGCCCTTGTGCCCCCACCCCATCCCTGCCACCCACTGTCTTCAGTCTCTTCCCCCATCCCCCCCACAGATGCCTTTACCCCTGAGAATTGTCAGTCCACTCCCTTTCTATGCCTCTGATTCTATTATATTCACCAATTTATTCTGGTCATCAGATTTTTTATTCACTTGATTTTTAGATTCACTTGTTGATAGATATGTATTTGTTGTTCATAATTTTATCTTTACCTTTTACTTCTTCTTCCTCTTCTTAAAGAATACCTTTCAAGCATTTCATATAATACTGGTTTGGTGGTGATGAACTCCTTTAGCTTTTTTTAATCTGTGAAGCTCTTTATCTGACCTTCAATTCTGAATGACAGTTTTGCCGGGTAGAGTAATCTTGGTTGTAGGTTCTTGATATTCATCACTTTGAATATTTCTTGTCACTCCCACCTGACCTGCATAGTTTCTGTTGAGAAATCAGCTGACAATCGTATGGATGCTCCCTTGTAGGTAACTAACTGTTTTTGTCTTGCTGCTTTTAATATTCTCTCTTTGTCTTTTGCTCTTGGAATTTTAATTATGAGGTGTCTTGGTGTGGTCCTCTTTGGATTCCTTTTGTTTGGAGTTCTCTGTGCTTCCTGGACTTGTAAGTTTATTTCTTTCACCAGGTGGGGAAAGTTTTCAGTCATTATTTCTTCAAAATCTTGCTCTCTCTCTTCTTCTGGCACCCCCATAATTTGGATGTTGGTACGCTTGAAGTTGATACGCTTGAAATATGAGGATCCTTACACTATCTTCATATTTATGCATTTTTTTTTCTTTTTGCTTTTCTGGAGAAGTGTTTTTTGCTTCTTTGTATTTCAAATCTTGATTCTTGCGATCCTCTAGTCTGCTTTTAGGTCTCTGTATAATATCTTTTATTTCAGTTAGTGTATGCTTAATTTCTAGTTGGTCCTTTTTCATATCCTCGAGGGTCTCGTTAAATTTATTGGCCTTTTATAGGAAATTCTTGAAAAACATTATAACTGTGGTTTTCAACTCTATATCCACTCTTTTGCTTTCCTCCATTTCCTTCATTTGTGGCCTCTTTGTCTCTGCATTTTGGCTGCTTCCCTGAGTTGATGGAGTGGCTTTGTGTGCTAGGTGTCCTATAGGGCCCAGTAGCCCAGCCTCCCCAGTTACCTGAGGTGGACACTCTTGGTGAACCCCTTTGTGGGCTGTGTATGCAATCTTGTTGTAGTTAAGCCTTGATTATTGTTGGTATCACTGGGGGGAGTTGATCTCCAGGCCAACTGTCTGTGAGGATCAGCTGTGTCTATGCTGGGAGAACTTCTGTGCTGGAGACACCCTCATGAGACAAGACTTGCAAAAGCCTCTGTGTTCACGGAGTGGCTGGGCCCGGAGAAGCCGGGTCCAGAGCAGCCGGGTTGGGAGCAGCCAGGCCCAGAACAGCAGTAGCCAAGCACGGAGCATCCAGGCTAGGAGCGGCCAGGCTCGGAGCAGCCGGGTCGGGTGCAGCCAGGCCCAGAGCAGCGGCAGCCAGGCTGGGAGCGGCCAGGCCCGGAGCAGCTGGGTCTGGTGTGGCCAGGCCTGGAGCAGCGGCTGCCAGGCTAGGAGCGGCCAGGCCCGGAGCAGCAGCTGCCAGGCTGGGAGCAGCCAGGTCCGGAGCAGCCGGGTCTGGTGTGGCCAGGCCCGGAGCAGCGGCTGCCAGGCGGGAGCGGCCAGGCCCAGAGCAACAGCTGCCAGGCTGGGAGCGGCCAGGCCCGGAGCAGCTGGGTCTGGTGCGGCCAGGCCCGGAGCAGCGACTGCCAGGCTGGGAGCGGCCAGGCCCGGAGCAGCCGGGTCTGGTGCGGCCAGGCCCGGAGCAGCAGCTGCCAGGCTGGGAGCGGCCAGGCCCGGAGCAGCTGGGTCTGGTGCGGCCAGGCCAGGAGCAGCGGCTGCCAGGCTGGGAGCGGCCAGGTCCGGAGCAGCAGCTGCCAGGCTGGGAGCGGCCAGGCCCGGAGCAGCCGGGTCTGGTGCGGCCAGGCCAGGAGCAGTGGCTGCCAGGCTGGGAGCGGCCAGGCCTGGAGCAGCCGGGTCTGGTGCGGCCAGGCCAGGAGCAGTGGCTGCCAGGCTGGGAGTGGCCAGGCCTGGAGAAGCGGCTGCCAGGCTGGGAGTGGCCAGGCCTGGAGAAGCGGCTGCCAGGCTGGGAGCGGCCAGGCCCGGAGCAGCCGGGTCTGGTGCGGCCAGGCCCGGAGCAGTGGCTGCCAGGCTGGGAGTGGCCAGGCCTGGAGAAGCGGCTGCCAGGCTGGGAGTGGCCAGGCCTGGAGAAGCGGCTGCCAGGCTGGGAGCGGCCAGGCCCGGAGCAGCCGGGTCTGGTGCGGCCAGGCCCGGAGCAGCAGCTGCCAGGCTGGGAGCGGCCAGGCCTGGAGCAGCCGGGTCTGGTGCGGCCAGGCCAGGAGCAGCGGCTGCCAGGCTGGGAGCGGCCAGGCCTGGAGCAGCCGGGTCTGGTGCGGCCAGGCCAGGAGCAGCGGCTGCCAGGCTGGGAGCGGCCAGGCCCGGAGCAGCGGCTGCCAGGCTGGGAGCGGCCAGGCCCGGAGCAGCTGGGTCTGGTGCGGCCAGGCCAGGAGCAGTGGCTGCCAGGCTGGGAGCGGCCAGGCCCGGAGCAGCGGCTGACAGGCTGGGAGCGGCCAGGCCCGGAGCGGCCGGGACCGGAGCAACCGGTCCCAGAGCAGCCGGGTCGGGTGCGGCCAGGCCTGTAGCAGCAACAGCCAAGTCCAGAGCAACTAGGTCGGGAGCGGCAGTGACCAGACCGGGAGCAGCTGGTTGTGGAACGAACCAGAGCAACAGAGGCCAGGCCCGGAGCAGCCTGGCCCGAAACAGCTTGCTCCTCGCCTGTACCTGCCCACGGCTGCCTCTCAGACATGGCTGGAAACTTTTGCGGGAACTTGAGGGTCTGCTGAATCAAGTGATGAAGGCTTAGATCTGGATGTGTTGAGTTAGTATAGCGCTGGGGTGTTGATCTGTGAGTGCCTTGGGTGGGGCCTGGATGAGGCTGGTTGACCTATTTGAAAATGTCTTTTGTGTGAAGTGTATCATTGGGCATGTGGAGGTATTATTGATATGAGAAAATGCTAAGTAACAGATTTACTATCTGAAAAGGGATTTACTATCGGGGAAAGGGAGGGAGGAAGAGACTGAACATAAACTGTGCACCTATGGATGAGGACAATGGGGGATGGGGAGGGGGCAGAGGGTGGGGTGGGAACCTGGTGGAGGGAGGAAGAAATGAGGAACCTTTGTAATAATATGAACAATAAAGATTGATTTAAAAAAAAAAAAAAGCCTCTGTGTTCAGCTTGGATGGGGCGGAGTCTCAAGGCGGAGCAGACAGCAATGGCTTCCTGTCAGCCCTGCCCTAAGAGGCCCCTGGGTATCAGTGTCCAGCAGTAATCTCTGCAAGCACCTCTTGAGAGAAAGCCACCCTTCAGTTCTGCCCGCTGCAAGACAGTCCAGTTTCACCCTGAATGAGTCTGGTTCTCCAGAGTCTCACCTGGAACTGGAGTTCAGAGCAGTCGGGAGCTTTTGTTTCCCTCCTGATTGAGAAAGCCGGTGCGTACTCAGTTGCCAGTCCTCTCCATGTGTGCGCCTCCTTACCTCTGCCTTCTGAAGCTCCTTTTCTCTTTCCTGCTAGTGTAGAATTTCCAGCCAGTCTTCCTGTGGTTCTGGATGATGTCTGTTTTGTCTTTTAGTTGTAGTTTTGAAATTGTTGTGCGAGGCAACAGTTTAGGTGTTTACCTATGCCGCCATCTTGGTTTCTCCCCACATTGGCTTTTATATTTAAAATTTTTATATTTAGGAGAAATCAAGCTGGCGGCATAGGTAACACTTATACTGCTGCCTCGCACAACAATTTCAAAATTGCAATTGAAAGACAGAGCGGACATCGTCCAGAACCACCGGATAGCTGGCTGAGTGGAAATTCTACAACTAGAGGGAAAGATAAAAGGACATGGAGACCCAGAGGAGCTGTGAAGGACAGAGGTGCAGAGACCAGCATGCACGGAAAGCACAGGCAGCTGAATATGTGGCTGGCTTAATCGCAGCACACAGAGAGGGTGGGCAGCAAGAGTGTGACTAGCTTTCTCACTTGGGCAGGAAACAAAACCTCCTGACTGCACTGAATCCAGTTCTGGTATCCAGACTCATTTGGGGAGAAATTGGACTGTCTGGCAGTAGGCGAAACTCAAAAGCAGCCTTCTCTCAGAGGTGCATGCAGCCATTGCCACGGGATACTGGGATACAGGGGCCTCTTAGGGTGGGGCTGATGGGAAACCAAGGCTGTCTGCTCCACCCTGAGAATCCGCCCCATCCAAGCTGAGTACACAGAAACTCTCCCATCGTAGATACAGCTGATCCTCAGAGCCAATTGGCCTGGAGATCAACTCCCCCCAGTGATACCAACAATAATCAAGGCTTAATTACAACAAGACTGGACACACAGCCCACAAAGGGGTTCACCAAGAGTGTCCACCTCAGGTAACTGGGGAGGCTGGGCTACTGGGCCCTATAGGACACCTAGCACACAAAGCCACTCCATCAACTCAGGGAAGCAGCCAAAATGCAGAGACAAAGAGGCCACAAATGAAGGAAATGGAGGAAAGCAAAAGAGTGGATATAGAGTTGAAAACCACGGTTATAATGTTTTTCAAGAATTTCCTATAAAAGGCCAATAAATTTAACGAGACCCTCGAGGATATGAAAAAAGGACCAACTAGAAATTAAGCATACACTAACTGAAATAAAAGATATTATACAGAGACCTAAAAGCAGACTAGAGGATCGCAAGAATCAAGATTTGAAATACAAAGAAGCAAAAACACTCCTCCAGAAAAGCAAAAAGCAAAAAAAAAAAAAAAAAATGCATAAATATGAAGATAGTGTAAGGATCCTCTGGGACAACTTCAAGGGTACCAACATCCAAATTATGGGGGTGCCAGAGAAGAGAGAGAGCAAGATACTGAAAACCTATTTGAAAAAATAATAACTGAAAACTTTCCCCACCTGGTGAAAGAAATAAACTTACAAGTCCAGGAAGCACAGAGAACTCCAAACAAAAGGAATCCAAAGAGGACCACACCAAGACACCTCATAATTAAAATTCCAAGAGCAAAAGACAAAGAGAGAATATTAAAAGCAGCAAGACAAAAACAGTTACCTACAAGGGAGCATCCATACGATTGTCAGCTGATTTCTCAACAGAAACTATGCAGGTCAGGTGGGAGTGGCAAGAAATATTCAAAGTGATGAATATCAAGAACCTACAACCAAGATTACTCTACCCGGCAAAACTGTCATTCAGAATTGAAGGTCAGATAAAGAGCTTCACAGATTAAAAAAAGCTAAAGGAGTTCATCACCACCAAACCAGTATTATATGAAATGCTGAAAGGTATTCTTTAAAAGAGGAAGAAGTAGTAAAAGGTAAAGATAAAATTATGAACAACAAATACATATCTATCAACAAGTGAATCTAAAAATCAAGTGAATAAAAAATCTGATGACCAGAATAAATTGGTGAATATAATAGAATCAGGGGCATAGAAAGGGAGTGGACTGACAATTCTCGGGGTAAAAGGGGAGTGGGGGGTTCAGGAAGAGACAGTGGGGGAGGAGTAAAGGCAGAAGATGGAGTAGGAACCTGGTGGAGAGGAGCTATGGGGGGGAAAAAACAAGAGGAACAATTGTAATAATCTGAACAATAAAGATTTATTAAATTAAAAAAATAAAAAATTAAAAAATTAAATTTTTGTATTTAAAAGTTTTCTTGAAAAAAATTTTTTCACTTCTAAAAAATCTCATAAAATTAAAAAAAATACATTGGAAGGAATACACAGCAGATTAGGGAAAGCTGAGGATAGAATCAGTGAATTAGAAGACAAGGTTGGAAAAATCACTCAACAAGAGAACCAAAAAGAAAAAACAATTAAAAGAACAAGAGGACAGCTTAAGGGAGATGTGGAACAACATTAAACCTAACAATATTCAAATAGCAGGTGTGCCAGAAGTGACAGAAAGGGAGTAAAGGATAGAGAATGTGTTGAAGAAATAAGTGCAGAAAACTTCTCTAACCTGGTAAAGGGAAAAGTCACATGAGTTCAGGAGGCACAGAGAATCAAAAGAAAAAAGAATCCAAATAAGCCCACACCCAGACATATCATAACTAAAATGCCAAAAATTAAAGACAAAGAATCTTAAAGACAGCAAGAGAAAAGCAAATTATTATTTACAAAGGAGCTTCCATAAGGCTGACACCTGATTTCTCATCAGAAACTCTAAGTCCAGAAGGGAATGGCATGAAATACTTAAGGTAATGGAAAGCAAAGATCTGAGACCAAGATTACTATATCCAGCAAGACTATCATTCAAAATAGACGGTCAAATAAAGAGCTTTCCAGACAAAGAAAGGCTAAAGGAGTTCATCACCACCAAGCCACCAATGCTAAAGGGACTGCTGTAATGAGAAGAAGAAAAAAAAAAATAGGGAAACTTAGCCATACAGAATTAAAATGGCAATAAATAAATACCTATCAATAATCTTAAATGTAAATGGATTAAATGCTCCAGTTAAAAGACACAGGGTAGCTGAATGAATACAAAAACATGACCCAACTATATGCTGTCTACAAGAGACCCACCTCAGAACAAAAGACTCACATAGGGAAGGGGGGGCAATGGTATATATACCAAGATAATAATTTAATAAAAAAATAAATAAAAAAAAAAGACTCACACAGGATGAGAATGAAGGATTGAAAAAACTTTTCCATGCAAATAGGAAAGAAAAAAAAAGCTGGTTAGCAATACTCATCTGACAAAATAGACTTCAAAATGAAGTCCATCACAACAGACAACAAAGGTCATTACATAATACTAAAGGGATCAATCCAACAAGAGGATATAACCATGGGAAACATATATGTACATAATATATAAAAACATTTCTAGAGAACTAGGAGCACCTAATAGGAGCACCTAATATATAAAAACATTTCTAGAGAACTTTAAGGGAGAGATTGACAACAATACAGTCATAGTAGGGGGCTTTAACACCCCTTGACTTCACTGGATAGATTTTCCAGACAAAAATTAACAAGGAAATAGTGATTCTAAAGGATATACTGGGTCAGGTGGAGTTAATTGACATTTACAGAACATTTCACCTCAAAGCTGCAGAATATACATTCTTCTCAAGTGCACCTGGATCATTTACCCAAATAGACCACATGTTAGGACACAAAACAAGTTCAAGAAGACTGAAATCATATCAAGCATCTTTTCAGATCACAATGGAATGAAATTAGAAACCAATTACAGTAAATACACCCAAAACATTCAAATACATGGAGGCTAAAGAGCATGTTATTAAACAATGAATTGGTTACCAACAAGATCAAGAAAGAAATAAAAAACTTTCCGGAAACAAATGAAAGTGATCACATAATAACCCAAAATCTCTGAGACAGCAAAAGCAGTCCAGAAAGGGAAGTTCATAGCACTATAGGCCTACATAAAAAAAACAGTAAAAATTAATAATAAACTACTTAATCTTACAACTTAAAGAACTAGACACAGAACAACAAGAAAAACTCAGAATAAGTAGGAGGAAGGAAATAATAAAGATTAGAGCAGAAATAAATGACATAAAGACTTAAAAAAATATTTTAAAAAATCAATGTAACCAGAGGCTGGTTCTTTGAAAGGATAAACAGAATTGATGAACCGTTAGCCAGACTCATCAAGAAACAAAGAGACTGGACCCAAATAAAATCATTAACAAAAGTAGAGAAGTAACCACTGACACCAGAGAAATACAAAGGATTGTAAGAAAAAACTACGAACAACTATATGCCACCAAGCTGGACAATGTGGATGAAATGGAAAAATTTCTAAAAAAAAAAATACAGTTTCCCAAAACTGAATCAGGAAAAATCAGAAAACATGAATAGGCCAATAACAACTGAAATAGAAGCAATAATTTAAAAAACTCCCAGCAAACAAAAAACCCAGGTCCAGATGGCTTCACAGGGAAATTTTACCAAACATTCAAAGAACTAACACCTATATTCCTCAAGCTATTCCAAAAAATCCAAGAGGAAGGAACACTTCCAAGCTCTTTTTATGAGGCCAGCATTACCCTAATCCCAAAACTGGATAAAGACACTATAAAGAAGAAAATTATAGGCCAATATCCCTGATGAACATAGATGCTAAAATCCTCAACAAAATATTAGTAAATTGCATCCAGCAATATATTAAAAAGATCATACACCATGACCAAGTAGGATTTATTCCAGTGATGCAAGGCTGGTACAATATTAGCAAACCAATAAATGTGATACATCACATAAACAAACTGAAAGACAAAAATCACATGATCATATCAATAGACTCAGAAAAGGCATTCAACAAAATCCAACATCCATTTTTTTATAAAAACTCTCAGCAAAGTGGATGTAGAGGAAGCATAGCTCAACATGATAAAGGGCTAATATGACAAACCTACAGTGAATATCATACTCATTGGGCAAAAACTAAAACCAATTCCCCTAAGGGATGTCTGCTTTCACCACTCTTATTCAACATTAGATGGGCGGGGGTGGGGTGGGGTGGGGGTGGGGGGGCACGCGAGATATCTCTCCGCCCAGCCTGTGCCCTCTCACAGTCTGGGACTCTTCGGTGGATGTCCACCTGCCGGTAATACCGCTCAGCCAAAAGGCGGGCCTGCTGTTCCTTAGTGCTGCCTCTGAGGTGGTGAACCAGCTTCTGGCTGAGCTGTGCTCTCCCTGTGGAAAAGCACTGACCACGAGGGGGCAGCTCCTGTGTTAAACGTTTGCCTCCTGGCGGTCAGGACACATCATAGCGACTAGTCATTCTGACGTTTGGTCGATTTGCTTATTAGCCTTTTATTATATAGGATAGTACTGGAAGTCCTAGCCACAGCAATCAGACAAGAAGAAGAAATTAAAAGTCATCCAAATTGGGCCAAGACCAGTTTGGCTCAATGGATAGAGCGTTGGCTTGGGGACTGAAGGGTCCCGGGTTCGATTCCGGTCAAGGGCATGTACCTTGGCTGCGGGCATATCCCCAATAGGGGGTGTGCAAGAGGCAGCTGATCGATGACTCTCTCTCATCGATGTTTCTAGCTCTCTATCTCTCTCCCTTCCTCTCTGTACAAAATCAATAAAATATATTTTAAAAAAAATAAAAGTCATCCAAATTGGAAAGGAGGAAGTAAAACTCCATTATTCACAGATGACATGATATTGTACATAGAAAATCCTAAAGACTCCACAAAAACATTACTAGATTTAATAAATGAATCTGGCAATGTAGTAGGGTACAGGATCAACACCCAAAAATTGATGGCTTTTTTATATACCAATAACAAATTCTCAGCAAGAGAAACTAAGCAAACACTCCCATTTACAATTGCAACAAAAAAATTAAGATACTTAGGAATAAACTTAATCAAGGAGGCAAAAGACCTATTCTTGGAAAACTATAAGACATTAAAAAAAAAGATAGAAGATATAAACAAGTGAAAGAATATTCCGTGTTCATGGACTGGTAGAATTAACATCATTTAAATGTCCACACTACCCAAGGAAATCTACAGGTTCAATGCAATCCCTATTAAAATACCAACAGGTGTAGAACAAATACTCCAAAAATTTATATGGAATCAAAAGACCCCAAATAGCTGCAGCAATCTTTAGAAAGAAGAATAAAGTTGGAGGAATCACAATACCAGATATCAAGTTATACTATAATGCCACACTAATCACACCAGCTTGGTACTGGCACAAGAAGAGGCATATAGATCAATAGAACAGAACAAAGACCCCAGAAATCAACCCAAGCCATTACACTCAATTATTACTTGACAAAGACAGCAAGAGCATACAATGGAGTCAAGACAGTCTCTTCAATAAGTGATGTTGGGAAAATTGGGTAGGTATATGCAAAAAAAATGAAACAAGACCACCAACTTATACCATATACAAGAATAAACTCAAAATGGGTAAAAAAAAAAAAAAAAAAAAAACCACCAAAAACTTAAAAGTAAGACGTGAAACTATAAAAGTCCTAGAAGAAACCATAGGCACCAAAATCTCAGACATCTCTCATAGCAATATGTTTATGGAAATGTCTCCTATGGAAAGGAAACTAAGGAAAAAATAAACAAATGGCACTACATCAAAATAAAAAGCTTCTGTACAGCAAAAGAAACCATCAACAGTCCTAGATAGTTTGGCTTAGAATACAGCATCAGCCTGCAGACTGAAGGATCCCGGGTTCGAGTCCACTCAAGGGCACATGCCCTGGTTGCAGCTCGATCCCCAGTAGGAGGCATGCAGGAGGCAGCTGATCAATGACTCTCTCTCATTATTGATGCTTTTTTCTCTGTCTCCCTTCCTCTCTAAAATCAATAAAAAAAATAAAAATAAAAATAAACCATCAACAAAACAAAAAGAGGCCCATTGTATGGGAAAACATATTTGGCAATTATACATCTGATAAAGGGTTAATATCCAAAATATATAAGGAACTCCTACAACTTAACAAAAGGAAGACAGATGATCCAATCCAAAAATGGGCAAAGGATCTAAACACTTCTCCAAAGTGGATATACAGATGGTCAAAAGACCTATGAAAAAATCCTCAAAGATCATCAGAGAGATGTAAATTAAAATGACAATGAGGTATCACCTAACACCTTTCAGAATGGCTGTCATCAACAAATCAACAAATGAGCAGTGCAGGTGAGGATGTGGAGAAAAGGAAGCCCTAGTGCGCTGCTGGTGGGAATGCTGACTGTGCAGCCACTGTGGAGAGCAGTATGGAGCTTCCTCATATGGAACTGTCATATGACCCAGTGATCCCACTTCTAGGAATATGTCCTAAGAAACCCAAAACACCAATCAGAAAGAATAGCTAAGATTTGGCAACAGCCCAAGTGCCCATTAGTGGATGAGTGGATAAAAAAGCTGTGGTAAATTTAGACCATGGGATACTATGCAGCTGTAAAAAATAAATAAATAAATAAAAAATCCCTTACCCTTTGTTACCCTTTGAGACAGCAATGGAAGGACCTGGAGAGTATCATGCTAAGTGAAATAAGTCAGTCAGAGAAAGACAAGTATCGCATGAAATAGGGAATCTACTTAACAAAATAAACTAATGAACAGAATGGATCCAGAGACATGGAAGCATGGAACAGAGTGGGGAATCTCAGAGGGAAAGTGGGGAAGTGTGTGTGGGTGGGAGGTAATCAACCTTGTATGCATATAAGCATAACCCATAGATGCAGACAACAGGGGCTTGGGGTGGGGAAGGGGTGGGAGTATGCTGGAGGGGGTGGATGCAATACTTTCAGCAATGAAGATTTTTAAAAAATAACTCATTAAAAACTGGTGCTGAGACAACTGGATATCCACATGCAAAACAATTAAGTTGGACTCCTTACTTCAAAAATTAGTTCAAAATGGATCAATGACCTAATAATAACTCAAATTATAAAACTTAGAAGAAAACAGAAGTATCTTTTAAAATGGTTTAAGTAATACATAAAATTATATATTTTATGTTATGTGTATTTTATAATCAAAGCAGTGTTAGAAGGTGAGATGAGAAAAGTATTGGGAGGCCGGAGGCTGCAGAACTCACCCAGGTAAGCCTAGGCCAGTGGTAGGCAAATTCATTGGTCAACAGAGCCAAATATCAACAGTACAACGATTGAAATTTCTCTTAAGAGCCGAAAACCAACTTCTGTGCATGGGCCATGAAGTTTGTCACACTGTGTGCACGCCCGCATGTGGTATTTTGTGCAAGAGCCACATTCAAGGGGCCAAAGAGCCACATGTGGCTATCGAGCTACAGTTTGCTGACCACTGGCCTAGGCAGAGCAGTGAGGGGCACAGTCATCCCTGACTGGGTGCAAACAGCTGTTATTAATCATAGTCTTTCTACCAGGATCTCACTTAGGGGAATGAGTAATGTAATTGGGTCATTACATAAAGACAAAAGGGGATAGGTTATAAACATGGTGAGAAGGAAGAGGGGTGGTGGAAGGCACTTGGCTCTGAGTTCAAGGTAATTCAGCCCCCTCCCTACTGCTCTGTACTTGCCAGCTCCACTGGAGAGATGGTCCCAAAATAGTACAGCCCTTTCAGGCTCAGGCTTTTAGCCAAGTGCCAGCCTGACCTTTCTGTAATGTTCCCTGTGCACTGAGGCAGAAAGGAAAATATCAACCATCGGCTTTTCTTTCTGAAACTAATATTGAGTGGAGGACTGTAGCACCCAGGAAACTCAAGCCAGCTGTCTGCTCCAAAAGAGCAGAGGAGCCAGAGGAGCCACCCAGGGAAGACTAGGGCTCCATCTCCTGAGGTTACAGGGCCTCCAGGAAAGTCACAGCTCAGAGTCTGCAAAGACTAGGGCATCCATCAGCAGCTGCCCAAACCTAAGGGCATGTGTGGAACCTGTGGAAGTACCACCAGCTTCTAGGAGGGTGTGACAAGAGAAAAAGAGGCTGTAATCCATGGAGGACACAGCCAGGTAGCCTAAGGATTCAGGCCATGTCCACCCACAACACTCCAGAAAGTGAACAAGGCAAGACAGTGAGTGGCTACTGGTAAAGAACTGGAGAGGGGGCTTGAAGACAGATACAAGCTGGCCCAGTTACCACTTCCTGCTATGGTGGAAGAGGAGCCCTCAGAGTCTGGCAAATAGGGCGAGAGAGGCCGAGTTGAGCCTCCAAAGCATAGTTCCCTCTGTAATGCCCCAGATCTCTCACCTGTCTCCCAGGTTAGGGATGCCGACCAACTGGATGACATAGATCCCTATTTGACAAAAAAATACAAAGAAGAACACGAAGAAGCTGAAAGAGTTGTCAGACCTGTGGAGAGAAGGGGAAAATCAGAAGTCACAAAAGGGCTTGGGACTCATTCCACATGGTCTGACATTCCACCTCACTAGAAGCCATGAGGCAGAATGGGAGAGTAAACAGAGCACCGTCTACAAAGACCCACAAACTATCATCAGAAAAGGCTTGCCTTTCACTGCCTTCCAATTTAAGGGAAAATGCTTGATCCCTTCCTCAAAGAGCTAGTACAGTTGCTTAACCAAAGAACAATATAAAGAGTGTAACAGTCCATCTCCTGGAGTACTGATCTGCATTTTGTAACAGGGAAGAAAATCTAAGCCAAAGGTATAAACCTCTAATAATAAAACTGTAGGCCTGAGTGACAGAAAGATGTTTGGGAAGTAGAAGACACTAGATAAAACTGGTGTTTTGAGCACCTCCATTTCCTGTCCTGAGGGCTAGAATACAGTGAGGGTTCAAGTCCACCCTGCTCAGTGCATCCCAGTCCTACAAAGCATCAACTCTGAGGCACAATTCCAAAAGCCCTAAGGGTCTGTAAAGTGGAACCATTAAAGTCCACAGAATCTATTCTAGGTCAGCTGATCAAATATTGGCATTCAGCGATGCTCCACAGTTACTAGGAAAGTAGGGGAAGGGGCATAAGTAAGCATGGAAGAATAAGCTATTAAAAGCGTATCTCAGAGTCTGACTCTATCAAAGAATACCCTAGAGCAGTGGTCGGCAAACTTATTAGTGAACAGAGCCAAGTATTAACAGTACAACAACTGAAATTTCTTTTGAAAGCCAAAAACCGACTTCTGCGCATGGGCCACAAAGTTTCAACCCCACTGTATGTGCACGACCAACTGCATGTGGTATTTTGTGGAAGAGCCACCCTCTAGGGGCCACAGAGCTGCATGTGGCTCTCGAGCTGTGGTTTGCCGACCGCTGCCCTAGAGCAATAATTTTCAACCTTTTTCACCTCCTGGCACACATAAACTACTAAGATTCTGTGGCACAACAAAATGTATCTTCTGCCAATCTGACAAAAAAATAGGTATACTTTTGATTCATTCACACTGACAGCTACTGTGTTTGCTGCTGCCATTTTTTTATTTGACAATCTAAGGGAAGTGAGGTCAGTGTCCATGACTAAATAGTCAAGTACTGCATGTTTTTTAATTCTTGCAGCACACTGGTTGAAAATCGCTGCCCTAGAACCTTGGAAGGGAGCTGAGGAAGTTCCTTCCCTCTTCCTAGTGCCAGAAATCCCCCTGCACCAAACAGACTGGGTGCAGTGGAAGGGCAAGTAAGGCTCCTGCTTCCCTCTCTAGGTCTCTTTCCTGGCCCAAGATGACCCCTGATCCCTGCCAACTCTGGCTGTGGGTGGGGATGGGAAGTGAATTTCCCATTATCTATTCTGCTCTGACTGGAATGGGATCCTAGGGCTCATGGCCTTGGCTTGTTACCTGGGATGCTAGCCATATACTCCCCCCCTTGTCCCAGCCCCACTCACCTGAAGGCCTTATAGATGGGTCGGTACCAACAAAGGAAGGCACAGGGGGTGAAGATCACAAACCACAGGATTGAGAGGCCGAAGTCTACTCCCTTGCTGCTGTCGACTAAGAACCAGGCCAGGCAGGCAAGCAGGTTCAGAAACAGAGTCACTGAATGCACTGTGGAAGATGGGGGAGACAGACGTGGGCTGGTGCCAAGGTGACTGAGGGCTCCTGGATATGGCAAACTATCCTTAGAGGGGAGATGAGGTCCATGCTGTCAGGGCAGCTGCAGCAAAAGTAAAGGACCTCGATCTGTACCCAAGCAGGGCTAGCTCCCGGTCCTTGCTTTTCTGGGACCTCAAAACCAGGAACCAAACCAAGCTCCTAAGAGGTGATGGGACAGCCCAGGTATCTAAGGGGAATGGAGTACTTAGGGAATGGAATCCTTCTCTAAGCAACTCTTTTCCCTGGCCCTGAATGGTCCACAGGTTAGCAACAGGGAGTCTTTTATCCTCACTCCAGGAGCCCAGGAATCTGTGGGAGGGGAAGCTTCCACCTAAGGAGAACCTTTTAGTGCAATGAGCTCCAACTCAGAAGTCTCCAGCTAGTCTCACCCTACTTGATTCATGATCTGGACTCGCCCTTGAGGGGCGGTTCCTATGACAGGAAGCAGTCTTCAGAGAGCCAATTATGTGGGCAAAGATCCCCACCCCAGACCAACTATGGGAGCTGGACTCACACATCCAGAGATAGTAGAGCATCTTGCATATTCGCTGGTAGTCAGCAGGGATCTCTGTGGAGAAGTCCTGATAGAAGCAGGGCTTGACAGGGCACCACAAGGGCAGAGGCGGCCAATTGTTCTCTCTCACTGTGTAGAAGGAGAAAATAAGATGAGGACCAGCTTATGGGCCATTTCAGGATCCACAAAGGGTATCAACAAGTGGGGTTCAAGGTATTCATGGATATAAAGTGGGAAGGGAAAAGGATGATGGGACATAAACACCCACACTCTCAGTACAATATAATGGACCCCAAATGTACTGGGAAACACAGAGCTAAACAGCCTAAGTCAGTGGTCGGCAAACTCATTAGTTAACAGAGCCAAATATCAACAGTACAATTGAAATTTCTTTTGAGAGCCGAATACCAACTTTTGCGCATGGGCCACGAAGTTTCAATCACACTGTATGTGCACGCCCACACGTGGTATTTTGTGGAAGAGCCATACTCAAGGGGCCAAAGAGCCTCATGTGGCTTGAGAGCCGTGGTTTGCTGACCACTGGCCTAAGTGATTATTTTTTTTGAACAACCTATAACCAAGGAATCGTGGGGCCAATGCCCCACTCTTATCAAATAGTTTTACAGCTGGAAAGGAATACACCCATTAAGGTTACACTACAGGCTTCCTGACACCCACTTACTTGTCTCCCCAGGACCAACACCATTCTAAGATGACCAGGAACTCAGCAAAGAGCTGCAGCTGCCCCAGGAACAAGCAGGCTGAGGGAACTCTCCTGCACCAACAAGGGGAACCCAGGACCTAGTGTGGCCTCCCTTACCGTGTAAGTTGGCCACAGTGTTCTGCAACTCCCGCTCCTTTCGTTCTAGCTCGGCTGCTTTCCTGTCCAGTTCTTCCTGCTGCCGGAGTAGGCTTGCCTGGGCTGCAGAGGCCACAGCCTGGAGCGAAAAGGGAAGTGGAAGGCAACCAAACACAAGAGACAGAGGAACATTGTTGGCCTGACAGGAAGTCACAGGGCCCATGCCCCATGCAGGGAGAGCCAGCTGGGAGTTCCAAGAGAAGTCCCACCCCCTCCAATGTCTTGAGCATCTGAGACCACCAATGAGAGGCCTACTGCTCTTAAAACATATCTGTGGCCCCTTTCCCATTATCAGGGTTCTCCTCTCCTCTTCATTCTGAAACTTGAGATAGGAGAACCATCCTCCAGGCCAAGTTCAATTATATTGACCTTTGGGGTGATAACAAAGGGCAAAAGGCATCATAACAGACTGTCTTGTAGTCAGAAAGCCAGAGACCTAAGCCTCACTTGAAAAGCCTGGAGGGGGTGTGTGTGTGTGAAGGGAAACAGTGCAAACTTGCTAGAGTGAGTGGGATGGGGAAGCATTTGAGGCCATAGTCGATATACCTGGAACCAGAGGGATGTATATTCAAGCACCTGCACCTGCTCCATTCCCAGGAACTGCTCCCAGGTCCACCAGAACTGTTATTGGCTACGTCCCAGTACTGCCCTTTGGGTTGGCCTTGCTTTGCCTGGCTTTGATGATGTGAGAATCCAAGCTTTACCCCTCTCCAGGGTAAAGCAACGCCTCTGAGGGAAGCAGCTAGAGGATTCTATGTGAGGCTAATCAGAGCTGGGTCCAGAGTTCCAGCCCAAAGCCCAGTTCCTCGAGAAGTCTACAGTCCTTTTTAGGGAGCAAATACCAAACTGGTCATCTCACAGAATGATAAGCCAGGCATTTGTGTACACATGTGTGTGTGTTCTCTATCTCTCCAAAATGAGTTCTCCAAAGAGCTAAGGCTACCTTTAGGAGGTAAATTTCAGGCACTAGAGGTAGAAGCAGGACCAGAATTGACCACAGTGAGAGTCTTAGCCTATTTCCCCAAGTCTGTGACTTCAGTTGAGCTGGACCCAGGACCCACCACCCAGCTGAATAAGAAAGTCTCCTCTTGCCTCACAGGATTCTAGGGCCATGTGTGGGGCCCAGGACCCCAGGGTCCCAGGATTCCATGCAGGGGGAGCACTTTCAGAGTAAGTCTGGCCAAATGACAGGAGCAGCCTGGGGCCCACTAGAGTCCAGGCACCTTGCCCTCACTCACGCTCATCTATACCTTGCCTACCTTTGGAAGCTTTCACATGTAGCTGTCTCTGAGAATACTATCTCCTCCTAGTAGCATCTGCCTCTCAGAGCTCGCTCACTGTCAGGAAACTGGTAGGCAGGAACTTGCTGGCCTGTCTAAGGAGCTGCAACATACAACTCCACTGCTCGCCAGGGGCAATGAGGAGCATGGGGTAAACAATGATGCAAGGAATGGAGGGTTGGGTACCAAGCAGACAGGATTCATGGTATTTGGTGAAGGGACCAAGAAAAAGAAGAAGGAAGGCAGGAATAAATAAGGTTAGGAAAAGAAAAAAAAAAGGAAAAAAAAGATGTTTTTCGGGCCCTGAGTAAAAAAAGGCCTCAGGTGGATCTGGAATGGCATGAGGGACAATGCTCTTTCTGAAGACACCCAGAAGCCCAGCCTGGTGAGTAGGGCTTATTTTTGGGGGCTGACAGTGAGGTGGGGGGTGAGGGTTTATGAGAGCAGACCCTCCACATGCAAGTGACAAACTCTAAAGAGATTATTAAGAGGGCCCTTGAAGGGAAGCCAGAGAATAAGACCCCCTGCCCACCCCGATATCAGGAGTCAGCTACTAGTCTGGGTGCTTCCCTTTCTGGAAAGGAGAGGCAAAAGGGATCTTTGTCAACAGTACCTGGGGGGTTGGCTGGGTTGGTTCCACTGAGGGCTGGAGAACTGCTGGCTGCGAGGGCCCAGGGAGCTGGGTGACAGGAACCGTTGTTGCTGCATTTGTCTGGTTGGGACAGATTAAAGGAGTGAGGTGAGTGGAACGCCATTAGTTGGCCATGTGGAAGGCAAACCCACAACAGGGAGGGTGATATGCCCCAGCCTATGAGGAGTACTCCCTCTGGGCCTCCCTCTGTAGCTTTTCAGCCAACAAGCCTCAGGCTCGGAGCAGTGTGATGCCTAACCTGGCCTTTTTTGGTCCAGAGCTCCTGGAACTGCCCTGCCTTCTTCAGGAGGAGCCCAGATCATGGACCCTAAGAGGAGAATTGGTGGCTTCCTCATATTACCCCCTCCCCTCAAGTTAACATTAAGATTGTCCCTTTGAGCCCTAGATGGTTTGGCTCAGCTGACAGAGTGTCAGCCTGTGGACTGAAGAGTCAGAGGTTCGATTCCCATCAAGGGAACATGCCTGGGTTGCAGGCTCGATCCCTCATTGGGGGTGTGCAGGAGGCAGCTGATCAATGATTCTCTCTCATCATTGATGTTTCTATCTCTCTCTCCCTCTCCCTTCCTCTCTGAAATCAATAAAGATATATTTATAGTATGATAAGAAGAAGAAGAAGAAGAAAAAAAAGAAAGAAAAAGACTGTCCCTTTGAGCCTGGCCTCTGTGGCTCAGTGGTTGAGCATCATCAACCCATGAACCAGATGTCACAGTTTGATTCCCAGTCAGGGCACATGCCTGGGTTTCAGACTCAATCCCCAGTAGGGAGTGCACAAGAGGCAGCCAATCAAATGTTCCTTTCTCATCATTGACGTTTCCATCTCTCTTTCCCTCTCCCTTCCTCTCTCTCTAAAATAAATAAAACATATTTAAAACAACAACACAAAAAGATTGTCCCTTTGAAAACTTGCAGATTCTCAGAACACTCAGTCTTGCCAAGGCTCCTTGCCCAGAGTCCCAGCACCACCCAGAGGACCCAGGGACTCACAAAGAGGACATGCTCACCAACCTCTGAGAAGGGGTTAAATTCAGCCAGACCACCTTGTGGAGCATTGGTCAGCTGGGTCACAGAGGGATCCTAAGGAGGTAAAAAAAAAAAAAAAAAAAAAAAAAGAGCCATTAGATGCTGAGGAGAAGGAGAATGGACATAACCATACAGGCCGGCAGGCAATCCCAGGGAGCCGACTAAGTGAGGCCGATGATGGCCCTTCCTAGTGCTCCAAACAGCCTCTTATGAAGACTCCTGTGCCTGGCCCCTGCCACAGAGAGCTGCAATCCTTTTCCTCTCTCTGGAAAAGGAGGGGTTCAGCCCAGATGACTTTCCAGAAGATATAAAGTAAGCTATACACAGAGGCCTGGGAATCAATACGAAATGTGTTATTGTTGGTGCCCTTCACAGATTCATAATGGTTCCTGGTATTTACCTTCAGGGAGTAGGGTTTTATGGTGGGGGTGGGGGTAAATAGATGGTATGGGGGGAGATTTTTCACTTTATAATCTTTCTGTAATGTTTTATTTTTTTATTCCTCTTATTTTTAAAAGGACAGCTCCAGGTCTTAGAATAAAAGCATGCTGTCAGTGCCAGTGCTGACTGATTAAATCAAGCATGCTTAGGTGTACTAGTTAATAATGCGGATTTTTTTCCAATAGATGGAGTTCACATATGTTGATATATATGCGATTTGATATGTATGCTATTTTGTTGTATTGACAACAAGCTTCAAAACTTCATATATCAAATTTGCTGAAGGTGTCAACATCATAGATATTTTTACACTTAAAAATGTCGAATTTCATGCCCCGCCCCCCCCAAAAAAAAAAAGAAAAAGAAAAAGACATTTGCGGGAATTTTAATTCATTACTTTATTTTGAAGGAAAAGTTATCATATACTTTGGGAAGCTTATGGTGAACATGCCCCATCTCAAGATACCTGTGAACGCTGGTTTAAACCCTTTAAAAGTGATGATTTCGACGTGAAAGAAAAAGAATATCCAGGTCAACCAAAAAAGTTTGAAGACCAACAATTATAAGCATTATTGGATGAAGATGCGTGTCAAACTAAACAACTTGCAGAAAGATTAAACGTTGTTCAGCAAACAATTTCTGATCATTTACAAGCAATGGGAAAGATTTTAAAGGAAGAAAAATGGGTGCCACATCAACTGAACGAAGGACAAATGGAAAACCGAAAAGTCATCAGCAAAATGTTGCTTCAATGGCATGAAAGTAAGTCCTTTTTGCATCAAATTGTGACTGGCGATGAAAAGTGGATTTATTTTGAGAATCCCAAGCGCACAAATCATGGGTTGATCCAGGTCAACCATCAACATCAATTGCAAGGCCAAATTGCTTCAGAAAGAAGACAATGCTCTGCGATTGGTGGGATCAGGAAGGTGTGGTGTATTACGAGCTTCTAAAACCAGGTGAAAGCATTAATACTGATTGCTACTGACAAATAATTAATTTGAACCACACTTTGATCGTGAAACTACCAGAATGTGCCAGAAGACACGGGAAAGTAATTTTGCTTCATGATGATGCACCATCACCCACTTCAAAACCGGTTAAATACAAGTTAAAAGATCTTGCCTGGGAAGTATTAACCCACCCGCCGTATTCACCAGACCTTGCTCCTTCAGATTACCACTTGTTCCAATTGATGGCACACACACTTTCTGAGCAGCACTTCAAAAATGTACAAAGAAGTGGAAAATTGGGTCTCTAAATGGTTTGCCTCAAAACAAGAAAAGTTCTATTGGGACGTTATCCACACATTACCTGAAAGATGGGGAAATGTTTAGCTAGTGATGGAAATTACTTTGAATAAAGTACTTTTTGTGTTTCTCTTGAAATTATTGTTTTCTTTGACTATAAAATCTACCATTATTAACAGGTACACCTAGTAAAGAAATATAAAGGGCTCAGATAAAAGGCCAGGGAAATGGTTTTGGTTATTTTTTCTCTCGATTCTTTAAAAAAAAAAAAAAAAAAATAGCCGAAACCGGTTTGGCTCAGCGGTAGAGCGTCGGCCTGCGGACTGAGGGGTCCCGGGTTCGATTCCGGTCAAGGGCATGTACGTTGATTGCGGGCACATCCCCGGTAGGGGGTGTGCAAGAGGCAGCTGGTCGATGTTTCTCTCTCATCGACGTTTCTAGCTCTCTATCCCTCTCTCCTCCTCTCTGTAAAAACTCAATAAAATATATTAAAAAAAAAAATACAAAAAGATCCTCAGAACACAGTTTGTCCTAACATTTTTAAAGATATGTATTTTATTGATTTTTTTACAAAGAGGAAGGGAGAGAGATAGAGAGCCAGAAACATCGATGAGAGAGAAACAACTAGTTGCCCGCACACTCCCCACCAGAAATGTGCCCACAACCAAGGCACACATACCCTCAGCCCCCCAACCAAAATCGAACCCGGGACCTCCCAGTCCACAGACCGACGCTCTACCCACCGGCCCAAACCAGCTTCAGGTATCCTAACACTTTAATCTTCCCTTTCCCATCTGATTTCTGCCAAGGCCAGCCCTTTGGGCTCCCAGCCACCCTCTTCTACCAAGCAGCCTTTCTGTTGACTTGAGGCCAGTCTATCTCCATCCTGCCCCTCACCCAGCAGAGCTCCTACACACTCCCCCTTCTCCATACATATAGGTATGGAGCTCGAGTTCAGCTCAACACAATGCCTGGGTTTTGGGAGAAACAGCTGTGAAGAGTAAGCAGAATGCCGCTGGACTCTGTCAAGGACCCTGTACAGGCCTCACCTAGGCTCCCGTCTGCACATCTCACCCCATCCCTCACTACTCATCCAGATGCTCCTGTCTTTCCAGCCTAGCCTCACCTCTACGAGGAAGCCTCCACAGGTTGGATTTTTAAACACAATCTTAACATTTAATAGGCCCCACGGAACCCCCTAATTTTTCTATATGGAAAAAGACAATAGGGTCACCATAAACAAATCCTGTCTCCATTAATAGGCTGTAAATTCTGCAGCCAGGTATCTAGTTCATACTCTGGCTTCCTAGTGCTTGTGTAGTGCAGAAGCTCAAGTAATATCTGAGAATAAGTGCTGCACATTGTAGGCCCTCTGCTTTCTCTAGGAGGCACCGCCCAAATGCTAGGGCACAGCAGCCTGGGGCCGAGAAACACCTTGCCTGGGAAGAGAAGCCTGGAACAGCAACACTCTGGGAGACAAGGATACTACGTCCCATCTGAGGAGATCTGGGCTCTTCTGAAAGTTGTGGGTGGCTTCAAGAGAAGCTGAGACCTAGAGATAGAGGGAGGGAGGAGGAAGGACTGAGGAAGGGAGCTGACATTTATTTAGTGTCTACTATGTGCCAGGCTTACCACACCAGGATAACTGGCCACTGTGTCAAGCCATCCAAAAGAAAGTTCTACTAGCCTCTTTCAACCTGGTTCCTCAAGAGAATTAAGCCCCACTACCCTAAGGCATCCACTGTCTCCAATGACTTGACTTCTCTCCTGTGCATCTTGAACCATCCTGGTTATATTCCATCCTTCAGAGAATGGAGAAAACAGTCAATCAATTTCTGTGACCTGTGGCTCAGCGGAGGATCCTGGCTAAGAAAAGCTACACCCTCTCCTCCTCATTCCACCTCAAGACCACCCTGTGAGGGAGGAGTACTTATAGTGTGCAGCTGGAGAAAGCCTCCACTCAGAGAGGGGAAGCAGCTCGATTTCAGTAGTGCTGAGCCCGACTCTGAATCCAAGGCTGTCTGTCTCCAAAGACAAAAGTGATAAACCTTGGAGGGAAAGATCCAGTTCTACCTTGTTTAGTGATGCACCCCTAAAGCCTGGTATAGCCCCTGACAAATGGAAGGTGTTTCATCAGTGTGTGGTTGAATGAGCCCCACTCTGGGAGGACAGTGACACGGGCACTGTGAGTGACCGGGATAACTACTTCTGCTCACTTCTTTTTTTTTTTTCTTCATTATTTTTATTTTATTTTATTGATTTTATACAGAGAGGAAGGGAGAGAGATAGAGAGTTAGAAACATCGATGAGAGAGAGTCATCGATCAGCTGCCTCTTGCACACCCCCTACTGGGGATATGCCCACAACCAAGGTACATGCCCTTGACCGGAATCGAACCCGGGACCCTTCAGTCCCCAAGCCGACGCTCTATCCATTGAGCCAAACCGGTCCCGGCTACTTCTGCTCACTTCTTTATTCCTAGGCCTCAGAGAAGTCCTTCTTGGGAAACACCCTTTGTAGGACACATGCAGAGAGTCTTGTGACTAAGAACCACCCTGACTGGTCTGAATGAGGATCCTCAGCTTTTTCTCTGAGTCACAAATAAGAAGTCAACAACAGCAATCTTCTTTTCCACTGACAGAACATTAACTAATTCTTAAGTGGGTCAAGTAGTTATTTAAAAGGATAGTGAGCCCTAGCTGGTTTGGTTCAGAGGATAGAGCGTCGGCCTGCAGACTAAAGGGTCCGGGTCCCAGGTTTGATTCTGGTCAAGGGCACATGCTCAGGTTCCGGGCTCGTCCCCAGTGGGGGTCGTGGAGGCTTGGTCTCCAGTGGGGAGCATGCAGG
The DNA here is from genome assembly GCF_964339955.1 of Pipistrellus hanaki. NCBI lineage: Eukaryota > Metazoa > Chordata > Mammalia > Chiroptera > Vespertilionidae > Pipistrellus > Pipistrellus hanaki. The sequence continues at coordinate 98,116,790 of NC_140503.1, read as the reverse complement.
AGGCAGCCGATCAATGTTTCTCTCTTATCATTGATGTTTCTATATTTCTCTCCCTCTCCCTCTTCTCTGAAATTAATAAAAATATATTTTAAAAATAAATAACCGAACAAATAAATAAGTAAAAGGATAGTGAGAGCTAAGTTTCACCTACAAAGAAGTAACCTAAAACTCCCTCAGTGCCAAAGGCCCCAGACTGGCTAATGCCTTTTACTTAATTTATAACAAATAAAATGCTCCTGAACTCAGTTATTTTCATTCAGCTAACATTAAGTACACACTAAGATGAACAAGGCACAGCTCTTGCCTTCTGGAGTCCATGATCTGGTAGCTGAGACGTGCATAAGAACCCAGGGCAGAATGAAGACAGGAAGGGAGGAGAAGAGAGGTCTAGGCAGGGCTTTGAGGAAGGCAGGGTTCCAAGAGATGGGGGAAAGGTGAGCAGAGGCCTAGTGAGTAAGGCTCACCTCAGTTCTGGGGCAGGGGAACACTTCCATGTCATTAGGGTGTGAGGGACCCAAGAAAAGAGGCAGAGTTAGGCTGGAGCTCTTCCAAGAGGGGCCTTGAAACACACACTGGTTTTCAGTGGTTTGGCAATGTCTTCCCATGTGGCTCATGTGTCCTATTGTGAACTAGCTCTCTGGAACTTTCCTTGTTTTCCCATCTTACACTCTACCCAATAAACCCCAATGTGGGGTTTAGTTCTGGCTCCAAATAAACATTAAATAAATACCTTGTGGGCTAAAAAACACTCCACCATTCTATCTGGGAGGCATGGAGTCTCCAATACTTTTAGAAGCTCTGCAAAGTCCTATTTGCTTTAGAGGCTGTGTCACAGAACAAGAAAAAACAATCATCCCAAGCCAGGCTGGCTGGGTCCCAAGGGTACCAAAAGCCACAGTTAACTTTGGTACTTTGACCCAGAATCTAAGAATTAATCATAAGGAAATATGACAAAAAACACATAAAAATCTGTATCTGCAAAGACATTTATTGCACCAATATTTACAATAGCAGAAAAAAGCAGAAAACAACTTAAATATCTAATGACAGTAAACACAATCATGTTTTGGTACCCATTCCCTCGATGGCCTAAGCAGCCATTAAAAATTACAGCAGTGGCCCTAGCCAGTGTGGCTCAGTTGGTTGAATGTCATCCCATACACCAACAAGTCATGTGGCTCCTGGTTAGGGCTCATACCCAGGTTGCAGACTCAATTTCCACTAGGGAGTGTGCAGGAGGCAGCCGATAAATGTTTCTCTCTCTCCTTCTCAAGTCAATAAACACACACACACACACACACACACACACAAAATGTGTGTGTGTGTGTGTGTGTGTGTGTATATTTATTATTATTATTTTTTTTTTTAAATTAAAGCAATGAACATAGGGTGCAATACAGCAATACATTTTGTCCAAAGTACTCATGAAAGAGACTGGAAGGAAAACACACCAAAATAACAACAGTTGCAAAAGATTGTTAGAAATATAAATGCCTTAATTTTATCTTCCATAATGTGATTATTATTTTTATTTTAGGGAAACACATATTTTTAAAAAGAGCCTGAGTGGGGGAACGGCGCTGAGGACGGGGACTGGCGAGGCTCACGCGGGGTCGCTGCGTGTCTGGGGAAGTTGGGCAGCCGCCGCGGGCCGCGAGGGTGCCAGCGACCATGAGATCTCTGCAGCTGCTCAGAGCCCCCTTCCTGTGCGGCCTGCTCTGGGCCTTTTGTGCCTCAGGTACCAGGGCCGAGCAGCATGGGGCCGGTTCTTCCCATCCCGGCAGCATGGGGCTGGATAAGCACACAGTGCACGACCAAGAGCATATCATGGAACATCTAGAAGGTGTCATCAACAAACCCAAGGCGGAGATGTCTCCACAAGAACTGCAGCTCCATTATTTCAAAATGCACGATTATGACGGCAATAATTTGCTTGACGGCCTAGAACTCTCCACAGCCATCACTCATGTCCATAAGGAGGGCGGGAATGAACAGGAACCACCAATGAGCGAAGAGGAACTGATTAACTTAATAGATGGTGTTTTAAGAGACGATGACAAGAACAACGATGGATACATCGACTATGCTGAATTTACAAAATCACTACAGTAGACATTGACCATCTCCTAGTTATTATGCAAATGTGACCCATTATAATGTGATTGAACACGTTCAGTAATGCAGAATAATTCATTTCCGATTACTGCTGAAGTATTTTGGTAAAAACCTGTAGCAAGTGTGACCCTGGTGTGAGAAAGAGAAGCCAAGAGAAATTGGACATGTTGTCCCCAAGTACTGTTAAATCTCCTGTTGGACAAGGGCTCGATTGAAGAGTCTTCGTAAGAGGATTGGAAAATTGGAGCTGAGGACTCAGGACCAGGACTGTAGAATACTGCTCTTCTCTTGGTTTTCATTCACGCTACCTGAAGAGTAGACGAGCTTTGCCAGGCGGACACACTTTTCAGTAACAGTGAAGGAATGGGATCAATGCCAAACGTCCCCCCTTGTAGGCTCTGTCTCTTCGGGAAAACGTGGTCAGTATATTCTGTAAGGTTCCTTGGCTTAAATGATTACTTGCTTTGGGCAAGTGAGTATTGATTAAACTATTCCAAGGCCACAGCCTCACGTGAATGTCAGATATTGAGTTCAGCTATCCAAAGTCTGTATCTTCTGGCACTTGGATATGATACACCACTGACCTAAGAGATGGACCTTTTTCAGTTTTTCAATATTTTATGAAACTACTGCCATATCCTTATACTTTTATTTCTTTCATGTCTTCTTCAACCTGGGAGAGACCTTGAATTTAAAACTGTTCTCTAATCAACAGCACATGTTTTAGCTTTCTTAATATTTGTATTTAACTCTTGTTTCTAGAGTTTCACTTTTGCAGTTTAGAAACGTAGGCATGCAAGGATTTTCCCTTCTGCTTGATACAGGGGGGTAAAACTACTAGCTGCCGAAGCCAAGTGCAAGTGAAAAGATCATTCACCAGGCACAGTAATTAACCTGATACAAGTTGTATTTAGAAAGAGTGTTGTTTAAATAACTCCTTCTAGCCTAAATATGTGAATTCTTTCAGGTCAGTGTGAGTCTCAGTAATAGCTGAAAGTGAGAAGAAGCAGCAAATTGTGATTTGGTTTATTGGATGTGATGGACATACTGCGACAGAAAAATCATAAAATGATGATTGAATGGGGGAAAACTGCATAAAATTTACTGTAAGATCTATAGAGACTTATTTTCTTTATTGAAGTATTCTTATAAGAAAACATGTATTTGTAAAAATGGTTTCCTGTGTCACGTATTTGTGCAATCAGAGCTGAATTATAAACTATTCTTGTAAAACCTAGTTATTTTGAAAGATTTATATAATGAATTCTGGATATATGACCAATAAAACTGATGAAACAAAAAAATAAAAAATAAAAAATAAAAATAAAAAGAGCCTGAGTGGAAGGAGAAACCAAGATGGCGGCATAGGTAAACGCCTAACTGCAGCCTCACACAACAATTTCAAAAAACACAACTAAAATATAAAGTGGACATTATCCAGAACTACAGGAAAGTTGACTGACTGGAAATTCTACAACTAGAAGGAAAGAGAAAAACAGAAGGAAAAGCAGAGGAGCTGTAAAAGCCTAAGGTACGGAGACACAGTGAGCGCGTGGGGAGAGGACAGAGCCAGAGAGGAGGGGCGGTTGAGTGCCTGGCTGGCTTCCCTAGCGGGAAGGAGATAAAAGTTCCAGACTGTGCTGAACCCCAATTCTAACTGCATTGAACCCCAGTTCTGGGCGAGACTCTGGGGTCCCAGGCTCATACAGAGGTAATCTGGGCTGTAAGGAGGAAGCTCAGGGGAGCAGCGAAAGGCAGAGCCTCGGAGTCACTCACATTGTGCGCAGAGGACAGACTGTTGACTCTGCTGCTAGATTACTCTAGCGGGAAGAAGACAAAAGCTCTGGACTGTGCTGAGCTCCAGTTCTGACTGCACTGAACCCCAGTTCTGGGCGAGACCCTCAGGCCCCAGGCTCATACAGAGGGAATCTGGGCTGTAAGGAGGAAGCTCAGGGGAGCGGCAAAAGGCAGAGCCCCCAAGTCGTGCACATTTCGCGCAAAGGACAGACGGTTGATTGAGCCACTGGATTGCCCTAGCAGGAAGGAGACATAAGCTCCAGACTGCTCTGAACCCCACTTCCAACTGCACTGAGCCCCAGTTGAGGGCTCGTTGGGGGAGAGACTAGACTCTTTGGTAGCAGACGAAACTCTAGGGCACCTTTCTCTCAGAGGTGCTTGCAGCGAGTACCAAAGGACACTGAGGAACACAGACTCAGGAACCTCATAGGGTGGGGCTGACAGGAAGCCAAGGTTGTAGGCTCCACCCTGAAACTATGCTCCATCCAAGCTAAGCACAGAGGCTCTTGCAGTTTTCCAAGTCTAATCGAATAAGGCTGTCTCCTGGCATAGATACAGCTGATCCTCCTACCCAACCAACTCAGGGAAGCAGCGAAAATGTCGAGACAAGGAAACAGATCACAAACGAAAGAAATGGAGGACAAAAAGCGACTGGATATAGAATTCAAAACCACACTTATAAGATTTTTCAAGAATCTCCTAGAAAAGGCCGATAAAATAAACAAGACCTATGAAGATATGAAAAGGGATCAACTAGAAATAATAAAGGATCAACTAGAAATAAAGAATACATTCTCTGAAATAAAAAATATTATACAGAGTCCTAAAAACAGAATGGAAGATTGCAAGAATCAAGTCAAAGATTTGGAACACAAAGAGCCAGAGGACACTCCTCTGCAGAAGCAAGAAGACAAGAGAATTCAGAAAGTTGAAGTTAGTATAAGAAACCTCTAGAACAACTTCAAGCGAACCAACATCAGAATTATGGGGGTCCCAGAAGATGACAGAGAGCAAGATACTGGAAACATATTGAAAGAAATAGTGACAGAAAACTTCCCCCGCCTGGTAAAAGTACTAGACTTACAAGTCCAGGAAGTGCACAGAACCCCAAACAAAAGGAATCCAAAGAGGACCACACCAAGACACATCATAATTAAAATTCCAAGAGCAAAAGACAAAGAGAGAATATTAAAAGCAGCAAGAGAAAAACAGGTAGTTACCTATAAAGGAGCACCTATACGATTGTCAGCTGATTTCTCAACAGAAACCATGCAGGCCAGATGGGAACGGCAAGAAATATTCAAGGTGATGAATAACAAGAACCTACAGCCAAAAATACTCTACCCAGCAAAGCTATCACTCAGAATCGAAGGCCAGATAAAGAGCTTCACAAATAAATTTAAGCTAAAGGAGTTCATTACCTCCAAACCAGAATTATATGAATTGCTGAAGGGGGTTCTTTAGGAAAAGGAAGAAAATAACGATAAAAATTATGAACAACAAATACATAACTATCAACAAGTGAATCTAAAACCCAAGGGAAATAAAAAAAAAAACAACATGATGAACAATATTAACTGGTGAATATAATAGAATCAGAGGTATGGAAGGGGAGTGAACTGACGATTCTCGGGGAAAAGGGGAGTGGGAGGATGCGGGAAGAGACTGAACATAAACTGTGCACCTATGGATGAGGACAATGGGGGGTGGGGAAAGGACAGAGGGTGGGATGGGAACCTGGTGGAGGGGAGTAATGGAGGGGGGGGAAAATGAAGAACATTTTTGTAATATTGTAATATTGTTCATATTGTAAATTTTGTTCATATTGTAATAATATGAACAATAAAGATTTATTTTTAAAAAAATAAAGTTAAAAAAAAGAGCCTGGGTGATCCTGGGCCTACCTCCCTGCCACAAACAGTGAATCTGAGCCGTCCCTGACTTGAAGGCCCCATGACCTGGCACAGAGCCTCTCTCAGCACAGTCCATTCTCAGTCAAACTGAGCCACTCACCATTGCCTTCACCTCTGTCTGTTGCTACAGTACAAACCATTCCACACCAAGCACAGGGTAAGGATACCAAGAAAAAACATTGGTTCCTGCCTTCAAGAAGCAAATAGTGCACTACCCAGTTTGGCTCAGTGGATAGAACATCGGCCTGTGGACTGAAAGGTCCCAGGTTTGATTCCAGTCAAGGGTATGTACCTTGGTTTCGGGCACATCCCCAGTAGAGGGTGTGCAGGAGGCAGCTGATTGATGTTTACCCCTCATCAATATTTCTAACTCTCTATCCCTCTCTCTTCCTCTCTATAAAAAAAATCAATAAAATATATTTTAAAAAAAGATGTGGATGCTGTCCCTCACATAAAAACAAAAAACAAACAAACAAAAAAACAGAACAGAGTACAAAACAGAAGCTGGAGCAGAGATAGCACATAGTCAGTGCTGTAACAAGGTGAGGGCAAATGCAAGGGAATCACAGAGAAGGGGGGGACTTAAGCTATCTGCAAGAGCCAAGAAAGAGCCGAAACCAGTTTGGCTCAGTGGATAGAGCGTCTGTCTGCGGACTGAAAGGTCCCAGGTTCTATTCCAGTCAAGGGCATGTACATTGGTTGCGGGCACATCCCCAGTGAAGGGTGTGCAGGAGGCAGCTGGTCGATATTTCTCTCTCATCGATGTTTCTAGCTCTCTATCCCTCTCCCTTCCTCTCTGTAAAAAAAATCAATAAGAAAATATTTAAAAAAAAAAAAAAAAAAAAAAGAATCCTGACTCAAATCAATAAAAGTATTTAAAAAAAAATAAAAGAGTCAAGAAAGGCTTTACTGCCCAGGCCTCCTGCCCCCGGAGCATATGGTTGGGTGTCATCCTGTGCCGGTTTGATTACATGCAGTACCGGGCATGCAAGAAGGCAGCCTATCTTATTGTGCTCTCACATTGATGTTTTTCTTTTTTTCTCCTTTACTCTCTTCTCTGAAAATCAATATTCTTTTTTATTTTTATTAATTTCAGAGAGAGAGAGAGAAACATCAATGATGAGAGAGAATCATTGATTGGCTGCCTCCTGCACACCCCACACTGGGGATAGAGCCATAATCCGGTCATGTGCCGACTGAGAATAACTGTGATCTCCTGGTTTATAGGTCGACGCTCAACCATTGAGCCATGTCAGTCAGGTTAAACTACCGTTTAAAAAAAAAATAAAAAGGCTCTACTGAGGTGGCATCTCAGTTGAGAAATGAAAGAAATTTAACAAGCACTACAGGGCAAGGAAAAAATAGCATTTACAGAGACTTGGCACCTTTAAAAACAGCCTGCATATGTTCAGGGAACAGGAGAAGGTTCTGAGGGTTGTGGAGTGGTGTGTGTACAGAGAACAGCCAGGAGCTCCTGGGAACCAACCTGAAGAAGGGGGAGGGCCAGAATGCAGGAGTTTGGACTTTACCCTATGGGCAATAGAGGAAAACTAGAGATTGTGAGCAGGGATTGCCATGATCGCCTCTGCCGGCAGTGGGGACTGTGCAATGCTGGAGGAAGGATGCCGATATGACTCGCTGGGACACAACAGTTCACATGGGTGATAGTGGGGACTGAACTAAAGTATGACAGCTGGGGACAAGAGAGAGGGGATAGACCCCAGAGACCCTTTTTAGGTAGATGCCACAGGTTTGGGCACTCTCTGGATTGGTAAGGATACGGCATTACTACAGAGCAAGAGAGGAGAAGGCAGGGAAGGGGAAGGAAAGAGTTGAGTTGCCAGCTTGGGTAACTGGGGAACAGGCGACCACTGAGCATGGTAAGTGATCACAGGACAAAAGGAACAGGTTTTTCAGGCGTGGATGTGTGGGAGCAGAAAGAAGATACGAGAAGATACTGGGTCAAAATGGAGATACATATGCAATATAACTGGTTGGAATGGTTGGAAATATCCAGGTGAGAGTTGTTTGAAGCTCAGGAGATAAGTGAGAGCTAGATAAAGTACTAGATCTGGGATTGTTGTTATGTGAATGCTATTCTGAAGCCATGCAAATGGAAGAAATTACTCATAGAAGTATACAGTGAGAAAAAAGTCAAGGACAGAACTCCAGGACACTTATAAATGTATAAGATAAAGTTCTAGAGAAAATTCGCCTGTCCCACAGGAAAGTCCTACCATGCCCATTTGGTGGTTTTGAGAATTCCCAAAGTCAGAGTCAAGCTGGAGCCTACCCTCTCTGGAAAGCAGCAAAACCATCAGTGTCTGTGCAAAGTACCTTTGTTTACACCCAAATCACATCTCCGTCACCACTTTTTCTTCCCACAGGAGAGAACTGTTTTAAATCCTCAGGAAGCAGCCACACCACTGAGATTATCTTTTAACTGCAAAAAGGCAACAATGTGGAGATCGATCCAAGATGTCTGCACAGGTAAATACCTAGCCGCAGCCACACACAACAATTTCAATAAAATACAAATAAAATATAAAATGGACATTACCCAGAACTACAGGAAAATCGACTGACTGGAAATTCTACAGCGAGAAGCAAGGAGAAAACCAGAAGGAAGCACGGAGGAGCTGTAAAAGCTTAAGATACAGAGACACCGCGCGCAGAGAGGACGGAGCCATAGAGGAGGGAGCCGGAGAGGAGGGACAACTGAGTGCCTGGCTGGCGTTCCCTAGCGGGCAGGAGATAAACTCTCCGACTGTGCTGGGCCCCAGTTCCGACTGCTCTGAACCCCAGTTCTAGGCCAGACCCCAGGGACCCAGGCTCATCCATAGGGAGCTGGGCTGTAAGGCGGAGCCCCGGGGGAGCGGCGAAAGGAGGTCCCGGAGGCGCGCACATTGCGTGTAGAGAAGGGACGGTTGGCTGTGCCACGGGATTGCCCTGGCGGGAAGGAGACTGGGGCTCCAGACTGCTCTGAACGCCACCTCCAATCCCACTTCCAACTGAAATGAACCCCAGTTCCGGGCTCATTGGGGAAGAGCCTAGACTGTTTGGTAGCAGGTGAAAATCGCGGGCACCTTTCTCTCAGAGGCGCTTGCAGCGAGTACTGAAGCACCCTGAGACCCAGGAACCGCATAGGGCAGGCATAGGGCGGGGCTGACGGAAGCCAAGGCTGTAGGCTCCACCCTGAAACTTCGCCCCATCAGGGAAGCTTCGAAAATGCGACAATGAAATAGATCACAAACGAAAGAAATGGAGGACAAAAAGCGAATGGATATAGAGTTCAAATCTACGCTTATAAGGTTTTTCAAGAATTTCCTAGAAAAGGTCCATAAGTCCTATGAGGATATGAAAAGGGATCAACTAGAATTAATAAGGAATCAATGAGAAATGATAAGGGATCAACAAGAAATAAAGAATACATTGTCTGAAATAAAAAATATTATACAGAGTCCTAAAAACAGAATGGAAGATCGCAAGAATCAAGTAAAAGATTTGGAACATAAAGAGCCAGAAGACACTCCTCCGCAGAAGCAAGAAGACAAGAGAATCCAGAAAATTGAAGATAATGTAAGAAATCTCTGGGATAACTCCAAGCGAACCAACATCAGAATTATGGGGGTCCCAGAAGATGAGAGAGAGCAAGATATCAAAAACATACTGAAAGAAATAGTGACAGAAAACTTCCCCCACCTGGTGAAAGAATTAGACTTACAAGTCCAGGAAGCGCACAGAACTCCAAACAAAAGGAATCCAAAGAGGACCACACCAAGACACATCATAATTAAAATTCCAAGAGCAAAAGACAAAGAGAGAATATTAAAAGCAGCAAGAGAAAAACAGGTAGTTACCTATAAAGGAGCACCCATACGATTGTCAGCTGATTTCTCAACAGAAACCATGCAGGCCAGACAGGAATGGCAAGAAATATTCAAGGTGATGAATAGTAAGAACCTACAGCCAAAGATAATCTACCCAGCAAAGCTATCACTCAGAATCGAAGGCCAGATAAAGAGCTTCACTAATAAAAAAAAAAAAAGCTAAAGGAGTTCATCACCACCAAACCAGAATTATATGAATTGCTGAAGGGGGTTCTTTCAGAAGAGAAAGTAAATAAAGATAAAAATTATGAACAACAGTAAATGGACTAAATGCTCCAATCAAAAGACATAGGGTAATGGATTGGATAAGAAAACAAGACCCATATATCTGTTGTCTACAAGAAACCCACCTCAGAAAAAAAGATGCACACAGACTGAGGGTGAAGGGATGGAAAAAGGTTTTCCAGGCGAATGGAAATGAAAAAAAAAGCTGGGGTAGCAACACTTATATCTGACAAATTAGAACTCAGAGTGAAGGACATAACAAGAGATAATGAAGCCGAATCCGGTTTGGCTCAGTGGATAGAGCGTCAGCCTACGGACTGAAGGGTCCTGGGTTCGATTCCGGTCAAGGGCATGTACATTGGTTGTGGGCACATCCCCAGTGGGGGGTATGCAGGAGGCAGCTGATCGATGATTCTCTCTCATCGATGTTTCTAGCTCTCAATTCCTCTCCCTTTCTCTCTGTAAAAAATCAATAAAATATATATATTAAAAAAAAAAAAAAAAAAAAAAAAAAAAAAAGAGATAATGAAGGCCACTTCATAATACTAAAGGGAGCAATCCAACAAGAAGAAATAACCCTGGTAAATATATATGCACCCAATACAGGAGCACCCCAATATATAAAAAAACTGCTGGAGGACATTAAGGGAGAGATTAATAGCAATACAATCATAGTAGGAGATTTTAATACCCCACTGTCACCCTTTGACAAATCATCTAAACAAAAAATCAGCAAAGAAATATCAATCCTAAATGACTCGCTAGACCAGATGGAATTAATCGACATTTTCAGAACATTCCACCCCAAAGCCACAGAATATACATTCTTCTCAAGCGCACATGGGACATTCTCAAAGATAGACCACATTTTGGGACATAGGCAAAGTCTCTTCAAATTCAAAAAGATAGAAATCATATCAAGCATCTTCTCAGATCATAGTGCCATAAAACTGGAAATTAACTACAATGAAAAAAATCCAAAGAAATCAAACACATGGAGACTAAACAGCATGCTATTAAACAAGGACTGGGTTACCAAAGAAATCAAGGAAGAAATTAAAAACATCCTGGAAACAAATGACAATGAAAACACAACTATCCAAAATCTATGGCACACAGCAAAGGCAGTTTTGAGAGGGAAGTTCATATCCCTACAAGCCTATTGCAAAAAACTGGAAAAAAGGGTAACAAATGATCTAACTCTACAACTCAAAGAGTTAGAAAAAGAGCAACAAGAAAAGCCCAGTGTAAGCAGAAGGAAGGAAATAACAAAAATCAGAGCACAGATAAACGACATAGAGACCAAAGAAACAATACATAAGATCAACAAAACCAAGAGCTGGTTCTTTGAAAGAATAAACAAGATAGATGGACCTCTAGCCAGACTAACCAAGAAACAAAGAGAGAGGACCCAAATAAACAAAATCAGAAACGAAAGAGGTGAAATAACGACAGACTCCGCCGAAATACAAAGGATTGTTACAAAATACTACGAACAACTCTATTCCAACAAACTGAACAACCTGGAGGAAATGGACATATTCCTAGAAAAATACAACCTTCCAAAACTCAATCAGGAAGAATCTAAAAATCTCAATAGAGCAGTGACTTGGGAAGAAATTGAAACAGTCATCAAAAAGCTTCCAGCAAACAAAAGCCCAGGGCCAGATAGCTTCACAGAAGAGTTTCACCAAACATTCAAGGAAGAACTAAAACCTATCCTCCTCAGACTATTCCAAAAAATTCAAGAGGAAGGAACACTTCCAAACGCCTTCTATGAAGCCAGCATCACCCTAATACCAAAACCAGATAAAGACAACTCAATGAAAGAGAATTACAGGCCAATATCCCTCATGAACATAGGTGCCAAAATCCTCAACAAAATTCTAGCAAATCGGCTCCAGCAGAGCATCACAAAGATCATACACCATGACCAAGTAGGATTTATTCCAGGAATGCAAGGTTGGTACAATATCTGCAAATCAATAAACGTGATACATCACATAAACAAGTTGAAAGATAAAAATCATATAGTCATATCAATTGATGCAGAAAAAGCATTTGATAAAATCCAACACCCTTTCCTGATAAAAACTCTCAACAAGGTGGGAGTACAAGGATCATACCTCAACATAATAAAAGCTATATGTGATAAACCCACAGCCAACATCATACTCAATGGGCAAAAACTAAAACCATTCCCTCTAAGATCAGGAACAAGACAGGGATGCCCACTATCGCCACTCCTCTTTGACATAGTACTGGAAGTACTAGCCATTGCAATTAGACAAGAGGAGGAAATAAAAGGCATCCAAATTGGAAAAGAAGAAGTAAAGTTATCCTTATTTGCAGACGACATGATATTGTATATAAAAAACCCAAAAGACTTCATTAAAAAACTAATTGGCTTAATAAATGAATTTGGCAATGTAGCAGGATACAAAATTAACGCCAAGAAATCTATGGCATTTCTATACACCAACAGCGAATTTATAGAAACAGAGACTAAAAAAGCAATTCCATTTACCATCGCACCAAAAAAATTAAGATACCTAGGAATAAACTTAACTAAGGAAGTAAAGGACCTATATGCGGAAAACTACACGACACTGAAAAAAGAGATAGAGGAAGATGTAAACAGATGGAAGAACATACCATGTTCATGGATTGGTAGAATCAACATCATCAAAATGTCCATACTTCCTAAAGCAATCTATAGGTTCGATGCACTCCCCATTAAAATACCAACGGCATATTTCACTGACCTAGAAAGAACTCTCCAAAAGTTCATTTGGAACAATAAAAGACCCCGAATAGCCACAGCAATCCTGAGAAAGAAGAGTAAAGTAGGAGGGATCTCAATACCAGACTTCAAACTGTATTACAAAGCCACTGTTCTCAAAACAGCCTGGTACTGGCACAATAACAGACATATAGATCAATGGAATCGAATCGAGAACCCAGATATCAACCCAAATCACTATGCTCAATTAATATTTGACAAAGGAGGCACAAATATACAATGGAGTCAAGACAGTCTCTTCAATAAATGGTGTTGGGAAAATTGGACAGATACATGCAAAAGAATGAAACTAGGTCACCAACTTACACCATACACAAAAATAAACTCAAAATGGATACAGGACTTAAACATCAGACAGGAAACCATAAAAATACTAGAAGCATCCACCGGCAACAAAATCTCAGACATATGCCTAAAGAACTTCTTCACTGATACTGCCCCTAGGGCAATGGAAGCTAAAGAGAAAATAAACAAATGGGACTACATCAAAATAAAAAGCTTTTTTACAGCAAAAGAAACCATCAACAAAACAACAAGAAAGCCCACTGTGTGGGAGAACATATTTGCAAATGTTACCACTGATAAAGGTTTAATCTCCAACATCTACAAACAGCTTATACAACTAAATAAAAGGAAGATGAATGATCCAATTAAAAAATGGGCAATGGACCTAAATAGAATATTTTCAAAAGAAGACAGAAGGAAGGCCAAAAGGCACATGAAAACATGCTCAAAGTCACTAATTATCCGAGAGATGCAAATCAAAACAACAATGCGGTACCATCTCACACCTGTCAGAATGGCCAACATCAACAAATCAACAAACGACAAGTGTTGGCGAGGTTGTGGAGAAAAAGGAACCCTCGTGCACTGCTGGTGGGAATGTAGACTGGTGCAACCACTGTGGAGAACAGTGTGGAGTTTCCTCAAAAAACGGAAAATGGAACTCCCATTTGACCCAGTAATCCCACTCCTAGGAATATATCCCAAGAAACTAGAAACACCAATCAGAAAGGATATATGCACCCCTATGTTCATAGCAGCACAGTCTACAATAGCTAGAATCTGGAAACAGCCTAGGTGCCCGTCAGCAGATGATTGGATCAAAAAACTTTGGTACATCTACACAATGGAATACTATGCTGCCATAAAAAAGAAGGAATTCTCATCATTTGCAGCAACCTGGATAGAACTAGAGAACATCATGCTGAGTGAAATAAGCCTGTCAATGAAAGAGAAATACCACATGGCCTCACTCATTTATGGATATTAAAAAACATTATAAACTGACAAACCAAAAGATAGATATAGAGACAGTAAAGCAACAAGTAGACTGTAAAATTACAGCGGGGAGAGTAGGGAGATCTGGGGGAGATAAGAGATCAACCAAAGGACTTGTATACATGCATATAAGTACAACCAATGGACACAAAACTCTGGGGAGGAAGGGTATGTAGGGGGGGGCAATGTTAAAATATGTACACAAGATAATAATTTAATAAAAAAAATAAAAATAAAAATAAATAATAATAAAAAAATTATGAACAACAAATACGTAACTATCAACAAGTGAATCTAAAAATCAAGGAAATTAAAAAAAAATCTGATGAACAATATTAACTGGTGAATATAATAGAATCAGAGGTATGGAAGGGGAGTGAACTGACGATTCTTGGGGAAAAGGGGAGAGGGGGATGTGGGAAGAGACTGAACATAAACTGTACACCTATGGATGAGGACAATTGTGGGTGGGGAAAGGGCAGAGGGTGGGATGGGAACATGGTGGAGGAGACCAATGGAGGTGGGGGGGGAAGGAAAGGACCATTTGTAATAATATAAACCATAAAAATTTATTTTAAAAAAAAAGGCAACATGTGAAAGCAATAAATTGTATGATTTGGAAACTCATGAAGACCGAAAGGCTCTCTCTATTGAGTAACACCAGCTGGTCCACTCCCCTCCTTCATATCAATGCGGGCCACCAGGGTAGCCTGGCCGAAATACCAAGGAGGAAAGCACCGCTGGCATGTGCCTGGGTGACCTGCTTGTTAGTGGACTGCTGGAAAATCAAATGAACAGTACACTGCCTATCTTTTTAGCCCCTTACCTCCCATTACCATGACAAGACTGAGAAACTTTAAGGAGCAGATACACGGGACACAGTCCAAAGCAGGACCAGCATCTCCAGAGAGAACAAAGCAGAGGGGTTACCTAGTGCCACTGGAGGTTGTGAAATCAGTAACACTTGGCTTGCAGTTTCCTGCTTCCTCCCACAAGTTTAGTAAACCCTCAGCTGCACTCTTGTGACAACTTTCCTTTCATGGCTCTTACTTTGCAGGAAGTTTTCTAATAATTCCAATTATAACTATACCATGCACAAGGAAGAGGTCATAAAAGGCCACACCCACAGTGTGGGGCAGGGATGGGAGTAGGGGGTGGATAAAGAACATGGGTAAGGTCTGGCCAGCATGGTTCAGTGGTTGAGCATAGACCTATGAACCAGGAAGTCAAGGTTTGATTCCCAGTCAGGGCACATGCCCAGGTTGTGATCTTGATCTTCAGTAGGGGATGTGCAGGAGGCAGCCAAACAATGAATGAACACACACACACACACACACACACACACACACACACACATAAGAAAGTCAACTTATAGGAGAACTGGAAGTTTCATGAAATATTACAAAAGTTAGCAGAAAAAGGATTCTATGGTTTAATAACTTTAAGAAATGTCGGCTTAAAGTTGAGGATTTTTCAGAGCCTTTAACAAATTAACAAGCCTTATCAATCTTCAAGTAAAATACAATAGGAATATGGAGTGATTCCCAAAACCTTATTACTCAGAACATATACTACTTTAAAAGTACTGTCTTGCTCAGCTGACATGGTTGAGCATCAACCTATGAACCAAGAAGTCACAGTTCAATGCCAGCTCAATGTGGGGCGTGCAAGAGATGGCTGATCAATGATTCTCTCTCATCATTAATGTTTCTATCTCTCTCTCCCTCTCCCTTCTTCTCTGAAATCTATTTTCAAATATTTTTTTAAAAAGTACTATCTTAAAAAGCATAAGGCAATTATTCCAGCCCCACACACTGGAGGAAAAAAAAAAATAGCCTTGCTAATGCTAATTTGTTATTTTCACCCCTATCAGTACTCTCATTTTGTAAAAAAAATTTTAATTGATTTTAGAGAGGAAGGGAAGGAATAGAGAGATAGAAACATCGATGAGAAACAGCAATCGGCTGCCTCCTGCATGCCCCCTATTGGCGATTGAGCCCAAAACCCAGGCAGGGCACATGACAGGTAATCGAACCTGGGAACTCTTGGTTCATGGGTCAACACTCAACCACTGAGCCACACCAGCCGGGCAGTACTCTCATTTTAAGAATGGTGGTAATGGTGATGACATAATAGTTTTTTCCTGGCTGGCCTAAATAACCCCAGAGCAGTGGAAGACAATATTTGAGCTTTAAAGACCTTTAAAACAGCACTGTTCTGGGAATCAGATCCAGGTCTGGGCTTCTTCCAGCTGCAAATTAGCCAGTGACTCAGGTATGTCCCATTCTCATTGGGTTCTTGGTTTTCTCATCTCTAAACTGAAGGGGTTAGAACAGACTTCTGAGGATATTCTCAGCTTTAATAATCCACCATGAACTCTGAATGCTATATTTTCACAACCCACCATCAAGTGATAGAAAAAAGGACTCTAGTTTGAAGGCTGACCTTTGCCTCCCTCCTCAGTTCTGGGCCAACACCATGGGTAAATGAAGCTGGGCTCACACCCTGTCACCAACGGCTACACCCTCCACTGTCCCAGTCCTAGCAGTCGAGGAACCAGATGCTGTCCTTACAAAGAGAGGGAGAGCAGCTCCAGGAGAAGGAGCTTAGGGGTCTCACTTCCAAAGCTCCTTCTCCCCACACAACTGTGCACCAAGAGGGAAAACCAGCCCAGAGTATAGAGAAGAATCATAGCCACCAAATTCCCTTCTTCCTTCAAAGGATTCCCCAACCAGATGTTGCTATTCACAGGCCCACAGCTGTTTCCTGTCCTGCCATATTCTGGGATTGCCTGATGGACAGATTGTCTTGCTTGAATTCAGATATTTCTTCTACCACAGTTAGCACAATCATTTCTGGGGCTGAAGATGTAGTTTAATACTTTCCAGCTAGCACTAATACAAAGCTGAACTCAGGCCAACTATCTTGCCACTATTAGCAGTGGGGACAAGCTGACCACCTCTGTTAGATATCAACAGACATTTTAATTGTTTCTGACAGAAAAAAAAAAAAAAAGCAAATGATTACACAGTATACAAACCAAAAGCCTACTAGATCTTTATGAAAACTCAAACTCCAGTATTATACAGCAATTTTGAAATTAAAATAAAAATAGTTACCAGAAGACACTGGCAAATAATATGCAAATATTCTCTCTCTCTCTCTCTCTCTCTCTCTCTCTCTCTCTCTCTCTTTCTCTCTCTCTCTTGTTTTTTTGTTAATCCTCACTGAGGATATTTTTCCATTGATTTTTTTACGGCCAGTAGGAGAGATAAGGAAAAACAGAAAGAAATATTGATGTGATTAAAACACATCAATTGGTTGCCTCCTGCATGAGCCCTGACCCTAAATTGAACGTGCGACCCTTTGGTGCCCAGGCTGATGCTCTATTCACAGGGGCAAATGTTCTTTCTTTACTCAACTAACAGAGATGACTGAATTACATAAGAGACAAGGTCCTTGCTAAAGTTCCTGTCAAGAAGCATTAAGCAACAAGAATTCCCTGATTTTACAAAGAACACATCAACAAATTGTCTTGAGGATTTCCATTGGCTAAGTCATCTTGAGACCATGAAAGAAGCAAAAATGTTCAGTCTCCTAACAATGTATAGTAATTCTGTTCTAGTCTCTTTTGGGTTGGCTTTGAGGAGATTAAAGGTGAGAAAGCTCATGCTGTTAGTTGCAGAAAGGAACCCTCCAAAAACTTCCCCTACACTTGCAGGAAGCTGACAACTACCAAAGTCCAAGCAGGATGAATTAATGTGCCTGGTGACATCCTCACAGAGCAGAAACCTCAGGGCTCATAAATCACCAGTGAACACAAACAACTGGTTTTTTCCTAGAACTGGTTTTTTGGGTTTTTTTTTTTTTTTTTTTTAAATATATTTTATTGATTTTTCAAAAAGAGGAACAGAGAGGGATAAAGAGTTAGAAACATCGATCAGCTGCCTCTTGCACACCCAGCACTGGGGACGTGCCCACAACCAAAGTACATGCCCTTGACTGGAATCGAACCCGGGACCCTTCAGTCCGCAGGCTGACGCTCTATCCACTGAGCCAAACCGGTTTCGGCCCTAGAACTGGTTTTAAGCAGACATGAAACAGGAGTTTGGGCATTAACAGGAGTCCCAGCATTTCATTATGGAAAAAGAGTGCCCCTGCCCCTTAGCTCAAAGGCGGAAAAGTTTTGGCTTTAAATAGTAAGACTGTTTCTTACTCCATCGTTTGATTAAAATGTGAGGCCAACTCATAGGTCATTGCATCTCAACTACCCTGCCACCACATACAGGTCCATCAGACCAACATGAAGACCCTTAGAGCTCTCTCACTTCTCTCCCCTCACTAATCTGGGCTCTCCTACTAGCCAATTCAGTCCCAAGCAGACTCTTGGCCAAAGTGTATTTTTTTTTTAATGTTTTTATTGATTTTAGAGAGAGGGAGAGGGAGAGATAGACACATGGGTGAGAGAGAAACATCAACATTGGTGGGCTGCCTCCTGACCACCCCCCACCGGGGATGAAGCCGGCAGGCCAGGCATGTGCCCCAATGAGAATGGAACCGGAGACCTCCTGCTGCTGGGTCCGATGGTCAACCACTGAGCAATGCTGGCTGGACAAAAATGTATAACTCTTATCAAGGCCATATTTCGGCTTCTCACTATCTCCCCGGCTTTCTTTCCTAACAAATCTCTGTGTTCCTCTTACACCTTAAACGATAGTTTGACTGTTCGGGGAAAGGAGACAGGGTGGTCTTGGAATTTCCACATTTCTCCACCCCACTAAGACTTCCACCTCTTCATTACGCTGCTGCCATCTCTCTCCCTCAAACCAAGACTGCAGGATTGGGGTAGTCGCACTTCACCAAGCACTTGTGGTAAGTGAAGTCATTACTCTCTGACGCTCGGGGACTCTCCAGTCTGCTCCAGTCCCTTTCCCCGGGAGTACCCGCCAGAGGGCTTTGTCTGGGAAGTTAGAGGGTCCCACCTCTTCCCAGGTACCAGCGCCCAGCCCCTCCGCCGTCCACCTGCCGCTGGTACCGCCCCACACACGCTACGATAGGCCAGCCTTGAGATCCCGCTCTCCCATTGGGCAGTCGGCCCATCCCTCCCACGCCACGTCTCCTGGCACAGGCGAAAAAGGCCAGGGTGGCGGCCTTCGGCCCTGGAGAGAGCGATGTGTTGGAAGCTCTACCTGGAAGGGGTTCACGTCCATTGGGTCCGCAAAGGGGTTGGTGTCGAAGGCTGACATGGTAATCGGGGGCTGACGGGCGAGATTCGCGAGCGGTTCTGCCTCCGGGCGCCGAGACCCAGCGGCTCTCTCCTGTCAGATCCTCCACTTCCGGGAGCGAGACGGCCGTTCCGGCGCAGGCGCAGCGCCTTCCCCAGGGGGCGTGATCCTGCACGTAACAGAGGTGCGCTCCGCCCTCCCGCCTGCTCTCCTCGCCACCGACCTCTTCCTGGTTCCCGTGCTTCCGCGTCCAGGAACTAGGAAGCCAGACTTGGGGTGTCGGAGCCATCCCCCGCGGCCTCACTACCTGACAGCATCGAGATTTGTGTCGGAGACTCCCCAATATAAACTTTCCAAGTAAACTCCTGTAAGGGGAGCCGGAAACTTAACTCGTTCACTTCCATCGAGGGCAAGTTTGGGAAGCACTCTGGTCCAGACTGGGGAGGAGACTGGAATGGGAGTGTTCTAGTGGTAGGGCCGCAGGGGGGTTATCTTCTGAAGAACCAGCCCTGCAGCTGCCCCCACACTAGCTGAGCTCTGCTTCTTTTAGGCCTTGCCCCTTGATGCGCAGACAGGTTTAGGGTCTAAATAAGCTGGGACTTGAACCTGAGCATCAAGTATTTGTTAAGTGAACGAAGAAGTTTAGCAATACAGCCATGCACTCCCCACAAACTACCTTATTTATTCATCTCCCTGGCTTTGTTCATCTCTGCTGCCACCGAATCCAGCCACTACCATTCCTTACTCTGGACTGGTACAGGGCTGCTCATTGGTCTTTTGTTCATGTTGTAACCAGAGATGTATTTAAAGAGGACAAAATTATTATGGAACTTTATGTTGAAAATTCTTCAATTATCTAACCTAATAATAGAGTAATATTGACAATCACTCTGCTACACAAGCCATGCCCGCCAGCCAATCAGAGCGTGTATGCAAAATAGCCAGACAAATATGGCGGTTAATTTGCATACACGGAGGGAGGGAAGACTGAAGACAGCATAGAAGGAAGAGGGGGGGAAAGTGGAAAGCATGGCAGCTGCTGGAGGGAAAGCACTGGCAGGGCAAGGGGGGCAGGGCGAGGTGTGCAGCGAAGTGCACAGCATCGGGTGCGCTCCCCTCCCACCCACCCCGCCCTGCCCGCCACAGCAGGAGAGGTGGGGGTGTTGGGAGGGAAACCTGCCAGAAATCTTAAAGAAATATTCCTGCAACAGGTGCCTAGTTTTACATAAAGGCCCGAATTCTTAATCTGGCCTCTTGTTCCTACCCCTACTTTTGCCCACCCCCATGCATTTCAGTCCTCCTAGTGGTTTTTCAGTTCCTCAGACTTCCCTTATTCCCTCCTGCCTCAGGACCTTTGCACCAGATGTCCCTGCTTCCTAGTATGCTCTTAGCTCATGCCCTCATTGTCACCTAATTAACTCTTAGTATCCTTCAAATTCAAGCTCAGATGCCCCTCAGGAGTGGCCTCTCTTCACACTGTAGGTTGGATCAGCCCTCTTCTCCACACATAAACTCATTATTAGCCTATACTTTTACTTCATAAAACCTATTGCAGATTGTAAGTACACATGTGGATAGGTGGTTATTTATTTGTGCCTGTCTCTCCCACTAGATCGTAAGCTACAGGGGTAGGAGTAGGGTCTGTCTTGCTCACTGTTGTAAATATTTACTATTTTCCTCATCCACTTACCTTGCTCTCCCCTGTCTAAATACCAGCTGAACTTTTCTTCAGGAAATGTCCACAAGTGGGAGAATGGAAAGGAATCCAGGTTTGTGTCCCCTTAAAAACTACCCTAACCCCTCCCCCCAGCCACCCCTCCAAGGATACTATAAGGAAAGACTCTTGTTTTTCTTCTTTACTACTTATACAGAATACTTCTGGGACTAGACACAGGTTTTGTTTAGTTTTTGCCATACTAACCAATTCTCTGACACAGCTATGGTCATTTAATTCAGTTCTGATACTATCTACCTGGAGTTAGTTTAGCATCAGATCCCACAAGTTAAGGGCTAAGTCCCACTAGACTATCCTCACTTCAGATGGCAATTGCAAGTCTCAGATTGTCACCTGTGCTTCTATAAATCAAGATTCTTATGAACCTCTCGACAGGTTCAATAATTTAGAATTGCTTTCAGAATTCAGAGAAGCACATTTACTGGTTTCTTATATAATAAAGGATATGACAAAGGATATAGATAAACAGCTAGTTGAAGAGATACATAGGGTGAAGTCTGGGTCCTGAGTGCAGGAGCTTCTGTGCCGATGAAGTTGGGGTGAATGTATTCACCAACCTGGAAGCTTTCCTAAGAGAGACTTCATCACATAGGCATGGTCATAATTGATAGTTAACTCAATCTCTCCTCTCTCCTCCCTGGAAGAGAGAAGGTAGGTGGAAAGTTTCAAGCTTCTAATCAAGGCTTGTTCTTTCTGGTGACCAACCACATCCTGAGGCTACCCAGAAGCCCACCAAGAGTTGCCTCATTAGGACAAAAAGTGCTTCAATTGCCCAGGAAATTCAAGGGATTTAGGAGCTCTGCCTCAGAAACCATGGTCAAAGACTAAACTTTAGGACAAAAAGATACCCCTAGCACTTTTATTGCTTAGGAAATTACAAAGGTTTTAGGAGTTCTGGACAGGAGTTGTTTATTATTGTATATCACTAGAGGCCCAGTGCGTGGATTCATGCACCAGTGGGGTCCCTCAGCCTGGCCTGTGCCCTCTCACAATCTGGTACTCCTTAGGGGATGTCAGTTTTGGCCCAATCCTCTCAGGACAGGCCAAGGGACCCCACCTGGCTTCTAGTATGCATATAAGATCTTTGGTTAATCTCTTCCCACCCTCCCCCCTGCCCCCTTCCTTCTGAGATTATCAGTCTGTTCCATGTTTCCATGCCTCTGTATTGAGTGTCTGCCCCCTGGTGGTCAGTGCACATCATAGTGAATAATTAAACAGTCGAATGGTCACTTAGGCTTTTATATCTATAATAGGGGCCCAGTGCATGAATTTGTGCACCTTGAAATGAACTGTGGCCCTGATGCTGTGGTGGGCACAGGGGCAGGTCTCAGGCCACCTCCGTGCCCCTGCCTGGCCCCTCCCATCATGGCCCCCAATTCCCTGTGTGCCAGCAGACTTGCTCCTGCCACCACCGCTCCCATGCGCTGACAAGCACCAGCCCCACTCACACCCCATGATGGTGTGGAGCAATTGGGGCCAGCACCAACAGCAGGTTGGGGTGGGGCCAGCACCAGCAGGGGGTGTGAGCTGCTGCCCCAATCGCCTTTCAGGAGCAGGGGAGGTGGAGAAGCCCTCAGGAGCAATCAGGGATGACAGCAGGTGTGAATGGTGGCTCCAGCACCAGCCATGAGTATGGTGCACCAGGCGAGACCACAGCATGCAAGAGCAAAGAATTTTTAGTAACCACCAAAGACTCACCCCAATGACGGCAATTGGCACCCCCACTCACCTGCTCCACCATCCTGCCGGGGCCACCACCCACTGTTTTGCATGCATCCCCTGGTGGTCAGCTTGTTCACTTGTTCGCCGGTTGTTCACTTGTTCCGCCATTCAGTCTATTTGCATGTTAGGATTTTATATATAGATATATAACAGCCTAAGCTACCGTTATGACCGAAGGGGATTTTATATATACCATGTTTCCCCGAAAATAAGACATCCTCCGAAAATAAGACCAAGTGCATGGAAAGATAAGACATCCCCAGAAAATAAGACCTAGCACAATTTTGGAAGAAAAAATTAATATAAGACACCGTGTTATTTTCGGGGAAACAGGGTAGATATATAACAGCCTAAGATACCCTTATGACTGAAGGACCAGAACAGGAACAACTCGTCGACGAGTCACTATGACATGCACTGACCACCAGGAGGCAGACACTCAACATAGGAGCTGCCCCCCTGGAGGTCAGTGCACACCCACAGACAATCACCTGTGGCCAGCAAGCGGCATTGGCGTCTGGCATCTGGTCCTTTTGCACCCTGCCTGGCAACTGTCACCTCCTTGCCGAAACCGGTTTGGCTCAGTGGTAGGGCGTTGGTCTGCGGACTGAAAGGTCCCAGGTTCGATTCCAGTCAAGGGCATGTACATTGGTTGCGGGCACATCCCCGGTAGGGGGTGTGCAAGAGGCAGCTGGTCGATGTTTCTCTCTCATCGACGTTTCTAGCTCTCTATCCCTCTATCCTCCTCTCTGTAAAAAATCAATAAAATATATTTTTAAAAACAAACAAAAAAAACAAACTGTCACTTCCTCTCCCGACCCTGCCAGGGCCTTTGGGCCCCCAGCTGAGATGGGGAACTGAGGGTGCTTGGCAACAGACACAGCCCCTTTCCCAGGAGGGGGTGCGGGGGAGCAAGGGACAGGTCCCTCCTCAGGCCCCGCAGCCAACCACCCACACACCATTCCTCCTCCCCCGCAGGCCAGCAGGCCCTAATTGCCTCACCACCCTCCCACCACCTGTCCACCATGTTGGTGGTGAAGGAAGGGGGGGAGGCAGGGAACTGTGCAGTGGTGGGGCACCCATGTTGGTGTTAAGCATCCATTCCTTCCATGTTCTCTCCAGTGAACATCGCCTTCTCTCCTGACCCCTGGGCTGAGACAGGAAACCTGAGGTGGGTGGTGGTAAACTTAGCCCCTTTCCCAACAGTGCTAAGGGCCAGCTCCCTTCTTGGGGCCTGTAGCCAACCTCCATGCCCTGTTCTTCCTCCCAGCTGGCAGGCCCTGATAGGCCCATGGTCCCTCCCCTATCCTTTCCCCCAGCTGGCAGGACCAAATTGATCAGCACTGATCACCAGCCAGGCCTAGGGACCCCACCTGTGCATGAATTCATGCACTGGGGCTCTAGTATATAGATAATATCAAAGGAAGCATACAGAGGTATTTGCTGTCTGCAGCCTGAGAAAACAGTCTATACAACAGGAGGCTGTCCTGCCTCCTTGTCTGCCCAACCTAGTATAATGGTGGACAGGTGAAGAAAGAATGGAACTTGTTATCATCAGTGTAGAGCTGGCCCACTTATCTGTCTTTGAAGTCACCTGGGATCTGTCCACTTTCCTGTGAAAGATACATCATGCATTTACTTATTAATTCACATATTCAACAAGGGAGGAGGTATAGTAGACCAGAACACTATCTTCTTGGACCATTTACTTCATCTCTTTTTTTTTTTTTTTTTTAAATATATTTTATTGATTTTTTACAGAGAGGAAGGGAGAGAGATAGAGAGTTAGAAACATCGATGAGAGAGAGTCATCGATCAGCTGCCTCTTGCACATCCCCTACTGGGGATATGCCCGCAACCAAGGTACATGCCCTTGACCGGAATCGAACCCGGGACCCTTCAGTCCCCAAGCCAACGCTCTATCCATTGAGCCAAACCGGTCTCGGCTACTTCATCTCTTTAAGATCCATTTTTCTCATCTCTAAAATGGGGCTCATCAAAAGATAAAGAGAAATATTAAAAGCAGCAAGAGAAGAAGATGCTTTCCCGAATCCAAGATGGCTGCACAGGTAAATATCTAGCCGCAGCCGCACACAACAATTTCAATAAAATACAACTAAAATATAAAATGGACATTACCCAGAACTACAGGAAAGTCGACTAACTGAAAATTCTACAAAAAGAAGCAAGGAGAAAACCAGAAGGAAGTGCGGAGGAGCTGTAAAAGCCTAAGGTACAGAGACAGGTGGCGCGCGCAGAGAGGACAGAGCCAGAGAGGAAGGGCGGCTGAGTGCCTGTCTGGTGTTCCCTAGTGGGAAGGAGATTAAAGCTCCGACTGTGCTGGGCCCCAGTTCCGACTGCTCTGAACACCAGTTGTAGGCCAGACCCCAGGGACCCAGGCTCATCCATAGGGAGCTGAGCTGTAAGGCAGAACCCTGGGGGAGCTGTGAAAGGAGGTCCCAGAGGCGCGCACATTGCATGCAGAGAAGGGACGGTTGGCTGTGCCGCGGGATTGCCCTGGCGGGAAGGAGACTGGGGCTCCAGACTGCTCTGAACGCCACCTCCAATCCCACTTCCAACTGAACTGAACCCCAGTTCCGGGCTCATGGGGGGAGAGCCTAGACTGTTTGGTAGCAGGCGAAAATCGAGGGCACCTTTCTCTCAGAGGCGCTTGCAGCGAGTACTGAAGGACCCTGAGACCCAGGAGCCACATAGGGTGGGGCTGATGGAAGATATTGAAAACAAACTGAAAGAAATAGTGACAGAAAACTTCCCCCACCTGGTGAAAGAATTAGACTTACAAGTCCAGGAAGCACACAGGATTCCAAACAAAAGGAATCCAAAGAGGACCACACCAAGACACATCATAATTAAAATTCCAAGAGTAAAAGACAAAGAGAGAATATTAAAAGCAGCAAGAGAGAAACAGGTAGTTACCTATAAAGGAGCACCCATACAATTGTCAGTTGATTTCTCAACAGAAACCATTCAGGCCAGATGGGAATGGCAAGAAATATTCAAGATAATGAAGAGTAAGAACCTACAGCCAAAGATAATCTACCCAGCAAAGCTATCACTCAGAATCGAAGGTCAGATAAAGAGCTTCACTAATAAAAAAAAAAAGCTAAAGGAGTTCATCACTGCCAAACCAGAATTATATGAATTGCTGAAGGGGGTTCTTTCAGAAGAGAAAGTAAATAGAGATAAAAATTATGAACAACAAATACGTAACTATCAACAAGTGAATCTAAAAACCAAGGAAATTTAAAAAAAAAATCTGATGAACAATATTAACTGGTGAATATAATAGAATCTGAGGTATGGAAGGGGAGTGAACTGATGATTCTTGGGGAAAAGGGGAGAGGGGGATATGGGAAGAGACTGAATATAAACTGTGCACTTATGGATGAGGACAATGGGGGTGGGGAAAGGACAGAGGGTGGGATGGGAACTTGGTGGAGGAGAGCAATGGAGCGGGGGGGGGGGAGAGGGAAGGAACATTTGTAATAATATGAACAATAAAAATTTATTTTTTTTTAAAAAAAAGCAGCAAGAGAAAAGCAGTTACCTACAAGGGAGCACCCATTCAATTGTCAGCTGATTTCTCAACAGAAACTGTGCAGGCCAGGTGGGAGTGGCCAGAAATATTCAAAGAACCTACAACCAAGATTACTCTATTCAGCAAAGCTACCATTCAGAATTGAAGGTCAGATAAAGAGCTTCACTGATAAGAGAAAACTAAAGGAATTCATTACTGCCAAACCAGTGTTATATGAAATGCTGAAAGATATTTTTTAAGAAGAGGAAGAAGAAGAAAAATGTAAAGATAAAAATTATGAACAACAAATACGTTATTATTAACAAGTGAATCTAAAAATCAATTGAATAGCCGAAACTGGTTTGGCTCAGTGGATAGTGTCGGTCTGCGGACTGAAAGGTCCCAGGTTCGATTCCAGTCAAGGGCATGTACATTGGTTGCGGGCACATCCCCATTAGGGGGTGTGCAGGAGGCAGCTGGTCGATGTTTCTCTCTCATCGACGTTTCTAGCTCTCTATCCCTCTCCCTTCCTCTCTGTGAAAAATCATAAAATATATATTTTTAAAAGTCAAGTGAATAAAAAATCTGATGAACAGAAAAAATTGATGAGTATAATAGAATCAGGGGCATAGAAAGGGAGTGGACTGACAATTCTTGGGGGAAAGGGGTGTGGGGGTGTGGGAAGAAACTGGAAAAATCGTACACCTATGGATGAGGATAATGGGGGGCGGGTAAGGGCAGAGGGTGGGTGGGAACTGGGTGGAGGGGAGTTATGGGGGGGGGGAAGAGGAATAATTGTAATAATCTGAACAATAAAGATTTATTGAAATGAAAGAAAAGTAACCTCAAACCTCATTTAATTAAAACTATACTAGGCCGGAATTGGGAGGAGGATCCAAGATGGCTGCACAGGTAAACACCTAACCGCAGCCGCACACAACAATTTTAATAAAATACAACTAAAATATAGAATGGACATTGCCCAGAGCTACAGGAAGTCTACTGACTGAATATTCTACAACTAGAAGCAAGGAGAAAACCAGAAGGAAAATCAGAGGAGCTGTAAAAGCCTAAGGTACGGAGACATGCTCCGTGCACAGAGAAGACGAAGCCGGAGAGGAGGTGGAGGCTGAGTACCTGGCTGGTGTTCTCTAGGAGGAAGGAAATAAAAGCCCCGGACTGGGCTGAACCCCAGAACTGGCAGCGCTGAACCCCAGTTCTAGGCCAGACCCTGGGAACTCAGGCTCAAACAGAGGGAGACA
Source organism: Pipistrellus hanaki (assembly GCF_964339955.1). NCBI lineage: Eukaryota > Metazoa > Chordata > Mammalia > Chiroptera > Vespertilionidae > Pipistrellus > Pipistrellus hanaki. The sequence goes on along the minus strand of NC_140503.1, from coordinate 98,089,284 downwards.
GGGCTGTGAGGTGGAATCCCAGGGGAGCGGTGAAAAGCAGAGTCAACAGACTGTCCTCTGCGCGCAGAGGACGGAATGTTGACTCTGATGCTAGATTGCCCTAGCAGGAAGGAAACAAAAGCTCCAGCTGTGCTGAGCCCCAGTTCCGACTGCTCTGAACCCCAGTTATAGGCCAGAACCTGGGGACCCAGGCTTAAAGAGAGGGAGCCTGGTCTATGAGGCAGAATCCCAGGGGAGTGGCAAAAGGCAGAGCCCCCAGAGTCGCTCACATTGCGCGCAGAGGACAGTCTGTTGACTCTGATGCTAGACTGCCCTATCAGGAAGGAGATAAAAGGTCCAGACTGGGAAGAACGCTATGAGGAGCGGGAGCCGCTGCCAGGCACCAACAAGCCGGGTGCCAGCAAGGAGCTGGGCGACAGGGCCCCCGGGGGGGGGGAGGTGCCGCTGGGCCCTCAACTGCTATGATTGCGGGCCACGGAGCCAAGGCCGGGGGCTGCTTCCTGGGCGGCGCCGACCCGGGCAACAGGCTGGAGCAGCGCGGGAGCCCGCGGAGAACATAGGGGTGCCACAGGACAGCCTGCAGAGCTTCCAGGACGAGGAGGAAGAAACCGAAGAAGTTTTCAATGTGAAGAAATCAAGTTATAGCAAAAGATAGTAAAATTACTTAAGAAAGAATACAAAGAAGATGTTGAAAAATTGAAGACTAAGACAGAACTCAACTCAGCAGCCAACATTGCAACATAAATGCATTAAAAAAAAAAAAAAAGGCAGAATGTTGGAGAGGCGGCGGCCAGGTCAAGAGTGGCCAGGCCCAGGGCAGTGGCAGCCGGGCCCGGAGCAGCCAGGCCTGGGGCAGTGGCAGCCAGGCCTGGGGCAGAGGTGGCCAAGCCCAGGGTGGCCAGGCCCCGGAGCAGCCAGACCCGGAGCAGCTGGGCCCAGAGCAGCCGGGTTGGAGCAGCCAGGCCCAGAGCAGCAGCAGCCAGGCCCGAAGCAGCCAGGACAGGAGCGGCCAGGCCCGGAGCAGCAGGGCCCAGAGCAGCCGGGTCAGGAGCAGCAAGGCCTGGAGCAGCAGCAGCCAGGCCCGGAGAGAAACATCGACCAGCTGCCTTTTGCACACCCCTACCGGGGATGTGCCAGCAACCAATGTACATGCCCTTGATCGGAATTGAACCTGGGACCTTTCAGTCCACAGATCGACCCTCTACCGCTGAGCCAAACCGGTTTCGGCTGTATGATTCTTATGTTTTCTGTTTTATTTTATTTTTATTTTTTATTTATTTATTTTAAAATATATATTTTATTGATTTTTTTTACAGAGAGGAAGGGAGAGAGATAGAGAGCTAGAAACGTCGATGAGAGAGAAACATCGACCAGCTGCCTCCTGCACACACCCCCTACCGGGGATGTGCCCGCAACCAATGCACATGCCCCTGACCGGAATCGAACCCAGGACTTTTCAGTCCGCAGACCGACGCTCTACCACTGAGCCAAACCGGTTTTGGCTGTTTTCCGTTTTATTATTCCTTAGTGTATGGTAAAGTTTCCTTTGAAATGCAGGCTGATTTACCTGAGCCAAGGGGCCCCAGAGCGGGGAGTGTTGATGTTTAGAGATGCACATAACATAACAGAGAAAACAGTACCCCTCTTTTCCTGGGCATGTGTGGTAGAGGCTGTGTGAATCAGTGTAGGGGAGGCAGAGTCAGGACTGTAGCCCCCTCACAAGTAGTTCCCTGGAGCTTTGGCTATTGTGTTCTTATTCCACATCCAAGGCCCAGGCTAGCCTTTGCCATGCAGGGTTCCTGGTGACTCTCCTTGATTTGTGTGTATTGTGACTTGTGAGCAGTTCAGCCTGGAGGAGGGGCTGGGTTCTGAGTCTTACAGAACTTAGGGCAGGGAGGATGAGAGGAGCCCCCAGAACTGACTGCCTTCTAGAATCCCACATAATACCATCTGACCCTTGAACAACCCTGTCAATCCAGTATTATCCCCTTTTACAGATGAAGAAAGAGAAGCTCAGACAGGCTAAGGGCCTTGCATGTGATATTTACCATCATGATCAAGCATCAATGAGTCCCTGCTCATTAGCAGGTTTCAACAGCAATTCTTTGTTCAAACCTGCTAATGACTATGATACTCAGAGTAAAACCTGGTCTTCACAATGTTTTGCTCACTGCCTTTCCTCTCTGACCACCCCTGTCCTGCTCACTAGCTCCCCTCACACTGGTCTCTTTGCTATTTACTCCAGAACAGGGCAGGCACATTCCCATGTTCCTACCTTAGGACCTTCCCTCTAGCTGTTTCTTTTGCCCAGAACACTCTGTTTGTGCCTAGATGTCAGCTTCTCAACGAGGTCTACCTAGACCACATTTTAAATTCTGCAAACTGCCACGCACCCTTTTTGTAGCACTTATTTTTCAACATACTATACGATTTATTATCTATTTATTTATTTATTTATTTATTTATTTATTTATTTATTTATTATACTTGTTTGATATCTTCCCTTCACAAGAATGTAAACTACAGAGGCAAAAGGATCAGTATCTTGCCCTTTGAACAGTCCTGGCATTTAGAAGGTTCTTGAAAAATGTGTCCAGAATGAACATAGATCTAAGGATTGTAGACTGGAAGCCGCTCAACTGGTGGGTGGCAGCTTCTCTTGGTTACTGGGGAGTGGGAGAGCGATTGCAGGAATGGCCGCAGGGGGCTCCCGCGCCTCCCAGGCTCTCGCTCTGGAACTACGTATCCCATGAAGCTCTGGGCACAGAGGGGCCGCGCGGGTGCTGTCGGGAAAGGCATACGTGGGAGAAGTCAGGTGCGGTGCTGCCAGGATGGCCTCTCAGCGAGGTGGGTTTTGCGCCGGGGTGCAGGAGAGCGAGGGTGTGGGTCGAATCCTGGGATCCTTCCGGACTTGCTATGGCAGGTCGAACCCACCCTCGGGACTTTGCGGAAAGACGGATGGGCGTCAGGCAGGGAAGGGGTACCTGTGATGGGGATTGAGCCGTTTACTGCAGCCCTCGAGGAAGGTCTTTAGGGAAGAGGCCGCACGAGGGTCGCCTTGAGACAGCGTGCAGTGGAAAAGATTTCTTCTTCTCCCTCCCCGTCATCTGCCCCACGTCAGCAGAGGATCCGCTTGCCCGTTTTATAGATAGGAACATTGGGGCCTGCAGAGAAGGGTCTCAGCTAACAACCTATAAACCCCTTATGTGACTTTGCTCCCCCCCCCCCCCCCCCGCCACCTCCCCCCCCCCCGCCTCACGACAAAACCCGCAGCTCGTATCAAGTTTCCCCGGGACAGTAGATCAGGCCTCAGGGGTGGAGTGGAAGCTGACTCTCTGTCTGTGCCCCCAGTATTCCCACTTTCCTGTGTGGTGCAGCAGTATGCCTGGGGGAAGATGGGGTCAAACAGTGAAGTGGCTCGGCTACTGGCCAGCAGTGACCCACAGGCCCGGATCTCAGAGGACAAGCCATATGCAGAGGTGAGAGCCAGGCAGCCCACTTAGACTCCTCCACTCAAAAGGACCTGAGGCAAGACACGTGGATCACCTGGGAGGGGGACACTGCAAAGAAAGAGGTCCTCTAGGCTCTTAAGATTAGTACAGGTTGATGAACCCAGATGGTGGCACCAAAAGAGGAAAGGTTTTCTCATAATAGGCTGAGGTTTCCAGTATTTTCTTCCTCAAAGAACTCTTATTCAGTCTTCTTAGACAATTAAATTTTTCACTTTGACTTTTACATTTTTATTTGATTAAAAATTATTTATTGCCCTGGCCAGTGTTTCTAAGTGGTAAGAGTCTTTTTTTTTTTTTTTTTAACTTCTGCCTTTTTTTTTTTTTTTTTAAATATATTTTATTGATTTTTCACAGAGAGGAAGAGAGAGGGATAGAGAGTTAGAAATAACAATGAGAGAAAATCATCCATCAGCTAGTTGCCTCTTGCACATCCCCTACTGTGGATGTGCCCGCAACCAAGGTACATACTCTTGACCGGAATCGAACCCGGGATCTTTCAGTCCGCAGTCCAATGCTCTATCCACTGAGCCAAACCGGTCCGGCAGTGGTTAGAGTCTTGATCCCTGCTCTTGCACTGAAAGGTCAAAAGGTAATGGGTTCTAGTCCCTGTCAAGGGGAGGGTAGCTGGGTTGCAGGCTCAATCCTCTACGTGCAGGAGGCAACCAATCCATCTCTCTCACACCTACGTCTGTCTGTCTCCCTTCCTCCCTTCCACTCTCTATTAAAAATGAATGGGGGAAAACATATCCTTGGGTGAGGATTAACAAAAAAAAAGTATTTATTGATTAGAGACATTGGTTTGTTCCACTTGTTTATGCATTAATTGGTTCTATTTTTTATTTATGTACTAGGGGTCCAGTGCACGAATTCATGCACCTTCAAAGAAATTGTGGGCCACAAGGCTGCAGTGGGCACAGGGACAGGTCTCGGCCCATCCTCCATGCCCCCACCCGGCCCCCTCACTGCAGCCCCTGGTTCTGTCTTCCAGCAGTCTCGCTCCTGCTGCTGCTGCTGCTTCCCCACGCTGATGGAGCCAGCCCCACTCGCACCCGCTGACAGTGTGGAGCAATTGGGGCCAGGGCTGGCAGCGGTGTGAGGGGCTGGTGCCTTCAGCAGGTGTGAGCGGCTGCTGCCCTGATTGCCCCTCAGAAGGGGGAGGTGGAGAAGCCCTCAGGGGTAATCAGGGCATGCAGCTGCCGCTTGCACTAGCTGATGGCACCAAGTGATTGGGACTGGTGTCCGGCACCAGCAGCTGGTGCGAGTGATGGCTCCGGCACCAGCTGCAGGTGGGAGCAGGGCTGGTGCTGGAAGTGGATGTGAGTGGTGGCTCTGGCACCAGCAGCGGGTGTGAGCACCAGGCCAGACCACAGCATGTGGGAGCAAAGAAATTTCAGTAACCACCAGAAGCTTGCCCCAATGACAGTGACCGCACCTGCTCGCCTAATCCACCATCCCTACGCCCAATGCTCGCCATGTTCTGTACATGCTCCCTGGTGGTCAGTGCATGTCATAGTAACTGGTTGTTCCACTGTTTGGTCTATTAGCCATTTATTATATAGGATTTTATTTATTTATTTATTTATTTATTTATTTATTTATTTATTTTATTTCAGAGAGTAAAGGAGAGGGAGAGACAGAGATATCAATGATGAGAGAGAATTGTTTATCAGTTGCCTACTGTATGCCCCATACTGGGGATCAAGCCCACATCCCAGGCATATGCCTATTGGGAATGGAACTGTGAACTCCTGGTTAATAGGTCGACACTCAGTCACTGAGCCATGCCGGCCAGGCATTGGTTACTTCTTGTATGTGCCGTAACTAAGGATCAAACCCACAAACCTCGGCGAATTGGAATGATGCTCTAACCAATTGAACTACCTGCCAGGGCACTTTTTACATTTTTAAAAATATATATTTTATTGATTTTTTTATACAGAGAGGAAGGGAGAAGGATAGAGAGAAACATCTATCAGCTGCCTTCTCCACACTCTACTTAGTATGTGCCCACAACCAAGGTACATGCCCTTGATTAGAATCAAACCTGGGACCCTTGAGTCTGCAAGCTCTATCTACTGAGCCAAACTGGTCAGGGCACTTTTTACATTTTTAAAGCTAAAATACTATATATTTCTCCTGCCCATTTAGTAGAGAAAAAGCCAAAGCATAGGAAGGCTTTAGCCTCTAAACCCGGGACTGGCATAAATGAATGCTAACACCTCATGGAGCTGTTTGAGCATCAGATATTTCTAGTGACCTTGACAGTGCAGATATTATTCTCTTTGTTGGACAGATGAGGAAACCAAGACCCAGAGACAGGAAATAACTAGTCTAAGACATCACAGTTGGTTAGAGGCAGAACCTGGACTAGAGCTTGGGTCTCCTGACTCCTGGTATTCTGGGGTCCGCTGCCTCCTTTAGGTCCATGATTGCATGATCATTTATACCCAGTGCTGGGAGGCATGTCTTGGGATTCAGCTGCCCTATGGGGAACACAGGTTAACTCTGGTATTGGGGCAGGCAAACTGGTGGTGTATGTTTTTCCCTCTTTCCTCCCAAATTTCCTGTTTTTCCAGCTGTGGATGGGGACCCACCCCCGGGGAGATGCCAAGATTCTTGACAATCGCATCTCTCAGAGAACCTTAGGCCAGTGGATCGCTGAGAACCAGGACTGCTTGGGCTCAAAGGTCAAGGACACCTTTAATGGCAAGCTGCCCTTCCTCTTCAAAGTGCTCTCAGTTGACACAGCCCTCTCCATCCAGGCACATCCTAACAAGGTATAGGATCAGAATGGGGTACAATCAGGGTAAAGAAAAGCCTACTTTTAAGGCCCTTTAATTAAAATATATATTGATTTCAGAGAAGGGAGAGGGAGAGAGAGATAGAAACAATGATGAAAGAGAATCATTGATCAGCTGCCTCCTGCACACGCCACACTTGGGACTGAGCCTGCAACCTAGGCATGTGCCCTGACAGGAATGGGACGGTGACCTCCTGGTTCATTTGTTGATGTTCAACCAATGAGCACGCCAGTCTGGCCCTTCTGACGACTTTTACTGCTGCTTTTACCTACCCACGCTAGGCTTCAGCTCCAAGCTAAATCCAGGCCGGACAACTGGCAAGGCCAGGTGTTGGTGACACATGTTGGCAGCTAAGTCTAAGTGAACAGCTGACCAGCCTATGCCAGGGGAGTTTCTCTCACTTTACCCAGCCCAGGACTATTGATATCTGACATTTTCCTATTTGGTTCTTTTAGGGAATACACCTTTTAGAACAGGGTAGGTACCCCAGCTGTTGCCTTGGCTCCATCCCCAGAGAGTCTTTCTGTAACAAGCCCATGAGTAACATCATAAGCATTTGCCTATCCAAACTCCTCATTTCTAGATGAGCAAACACCAGGGAAGTGAGGGATTTTCCCAAAGTCACACAGCTTGTTAGTGTCAGAAAGTGGCTTGGTGTTTGGGTTTCCCTATTCGAAGTCTAGGCCTCTTAAGACTGCCCCATTCCTTCTCCAGATTTGGTCCATGTCTCTGCCCTGGGTTGGCTGAACCTGAAATTTCTGCATTATGCCTTGATTGGGCTTGTTGCTAGAAGTAGAAAGCTACTGCTGTCTGGGGCCTGCGGGGTAGGGAGCAAGGTCTGGGTGGGACTGGTATCCTGCTAGATGATGGCTGCACCTTGACCTTCCTCTTCTTCCCCTGGCCATCCCACAGGAATTGGCAGAGAAGCTACACCTCCAGGCTCCACAGCACTACCCTGATGCCAACCATAAGCCAGAAATGGCCATTGCCCTCACCTCCTTTCAGGGCTTATGTGGCTTCCGGCCAGTTGAGGAAATTGTTACCTTTCTGACAAGTAAGGTTGAGTAACATGCTGACAACATGCATACTGGGGCTAGAATACATGGGCAACCTAGGGCTGAGCTAGAACAGTGGCCAAGAACAGAGGTTGAATGCCACAGGAACTGAAAGGCTGGTTAGCCTCATGAATTCTTAAAGCCACTGGGATAATACTGTGAGATCAGGCTTAGTGTGGTTGCTGAGGGTTGGTAAGCAGTTGGTTTTCACTGAAGTTTGCTTAGCACCGCCTGACTTCTTGGTTAGGGATGGGATGGATAGGCCTCCTGCAACTTCCCACTTCTGTGGGTTCCATCTTGCCATTCCTGATATGAGCCCTGGCCTGGCCTTCCTGCAGAAGTGCCCGAGTTCCAGTTCCTAGTTGGAGATAATGCAACAACCCAGCTAAAGCAGAGCCTAAGCCACGACTCCCAGGCCATGGCCTCTGCTCTGAAGAGCAGTTTCTCCCACCTGATGGAAAGCAAGAAGCAGCTGGTAGTGGAGCAGCTCAACCTGCTGGTGAAGCGGATCTCCCAGCAAGGTGGGTGTCACCATGGGCTGGGGCCAGCATCCTGTCCTAGGTCCCCAGCACAGACACTGGGCTATGGGGACAGGGTTCTCAACCCCTTTGCTCAAGTGGAACACTAAAACAGGCCTGACTTAGGTGGCCTGTTGATGACTTAACATTTCTTTTTTTTTTAAATATATTTTATTGATTTTGTACAGAGAGGAAGGGAGAGAGATAGAGAGTTAGAAACATCTATGAGAGAGAGTCATCGATCAGCTGCCCCTTGCACACCCCCTACTGGGGATATGCCCGCAACCAAGGTACATGCCCTTGACCGGAATCGAACCCGGGACCCTTTGGTCCCCAAGCCGACGCTCTATCCATTGAGCCAAACCAGTCTCAGCAACATTTCTTTTTTAATCTTTGTGGACCAGGGCCCTAACTGGCCATCTTCTTAGATGGCTGGAGACAGATTGGTCTGGAAGACAATTAGGATGTTTTCACCCAGAATTCTAAGATTTCCCCATTCATACAGCTGTCCCCTATGGATCGATTTGCACGTTGGAGCTAGATAACAGGAAGGAAGGGGATTTTCTCTCTCCTCTATATGTCTGATGTTCAGAGCTCTCAATTAATATATCTTAAATACCTGCCCTGTGCCCAACCTTGTGCTAATTAAGGGGAGTTCAGGCAATGACTGTGGTGGGTGTGGCCATCTTTGGGTTAGAGCAGTGGTCAGGAAACTGCGGCTCACTAGCCACATGTGACTCTTTGACCCTTTCAGTGTGGCTCTTCCTCAAAATACCATGTGCAGGAGCACGTGTAGTGTGATTGAAACTTCATGGCCCATGCGCAGAAGTCGGTTTTCGGCTCTCAAAATAAATTTCAATCGTTGTGCTGTTGATTAGTGAGTTTGCCAACCACTGGGTTAGAGAATCAATAGTGAAAAACAAGGCAGAATGGACTCTCACCTAAGAGCTTATATAGCACACATGAGGCCCCAGCTCCTTCTCCAGGTAACCCCAGAACTCTCTTGATTCTGTCTCTACACATTTCCCCTACCACTATTTTGAGCAACAAGCAACTGTTTTATCCAAGCCTACCAATTGTTTTTGTTTTGTTTTTTGGTGTTTTTTCTGCTAGCATGTCTGTCCCTTTAGGGATTCTTGCACTCACAGCAGAAGTGATTTCTTCTATCTGGAAATCTCATAGCACCTTGTTCATATGTCAGGTATAGTCCTTGAAACCTGTGAGTCTGTATCATGTGCAGACAGGCCATAGACCTGTCTCCTTGACCTTTCTTTGCCCAAGTGCTTAGCCCAGAGTAGGCATTCAGCTATCTGTATGAACTCAGAACCCTCCAGTGTAGACCAGCTGGTTTCTTCATGTGACACTGACACACTGGTTTTACTTACAAATACCCTCCCCTCCAATACATTGAAGACAACTCAGCTGTTACCCCCACCCCTCTCCCTGCTCATTTCTGAAAATCTTCCCTCACCACTCTAGCCCAAGCTCAACTCACATTTTGGCCGATGGTGCATTCTTTTTTTTTTTTTAAATATATTTTATTGATTTTTTTCACAGAGAGGAAGGGAGAGGGATAGAGAGCTAGAAATGTCGATGAGAGATAAACATCCACCAGTCGCCTCCTGCACAGCCCCCACTGGGGATGTGCCTGCAACCATTGTACATGCCTTTGACCGGAATTGAACCTGGGACTTTTCAGTCAGCAGACCGACGCTCTATTCACTGAACCAAACCGGTTTCGGCAGTTGGTGCATTCTTTCTCATGCTATCTTGAGGTGACCAACCTGGGACTGAGTAATTTTCTGAGATGCAGTACTTTCAGTGCTAAAAAAGGGAAAGGCTGAATTCTTGTGTTATCTCTTAATTAGATTTTGAGTTCCTAGAACAGTGGTTCTCAACTAGGGGACATTGGCAATTATCTGGAGACATTTTTTGTTGTCAAGCCTGGGTTAAGCCCTAGCCAGTTTGGCTCAGTGGATAGAGCATCGGCCTGCGGACTGAAAGATTCCAGTCAAGGGCACATGCCCAGGTTTTGGGCTTGATCCCCAGTGGGAGGTGTGCAGGAGGCAGCCAATAAATGATTCTTTCATCATTGATGTTTCTCTCTCCCTCTCTGATAAAAAAACAAACAAACAAAAAAACAGCCAAATCCGGTTTGGCTCAATGGATAGAGCATCGGCCTGTGACTGAAAGGTCCCAGGTTCGATTCCGGCCTGTGACTGAAAGGTCCCAGTAGGGGTGTGCAAGAGGCAACTAATCTATGATTCTCTCTCATCGATGTTTCTAACTCTCTATCCCTCTCTCTTCCTCTCTGTAAAAAATCAATAAATTAAAAAAAGAAAAAAAGAAAGAGGGTGAGGGGACAGGCTGGGCCCAGCCCTTCACACCTTATTTAAAAAACAAAAACAAACAAAACCATAAAACCTGGTTGGTCACTTCTTGGCCTTTTGGCTAAGATCAAGTGTAGTATCTGTTCTTATCAGTTTAATATCTGATATGTACTCTATCCAAGGACATTATATTAAATGTATTTTTGGAGCAGGGAGATGGAATGAAAAAAGAAAAACAAAAAACCTGGGTTGAGGGGCTAGTGGTATCTGTGGGTAGAACTCAGGGATGCTGCTAAACATCCTACAATGCAAAGCACAGCCTCCATAACAAAGAATCAGCTAGCCCAAACTGTAAAAATGCTGAGGGTGAGAAACCAACCTAGTTTTTTTTTTTTTTTTTTTTTTTAATGTTTTTATTGACTTTTTAGAGGAAGGAAACATGAGTAACATCCATCAGCTGCCTCCTGCAAGCCCCCTACTGGGGATCAAGCCCTCAACCTGTGCATGTGTCTTGACTGGGAATCGAACAGGCATGGGATGATGTTCAGCCAATTGAGCCACAGTGGCCAGGCCATACTACATAATGCCTCATGTAGTGCTGGGCATACAGAAAAAATGGCATCTGTGTAAGCTGGAATATCAAGGAAGGCTGGGCTCCAAAAGGTTGAGCATGTGGCTGGTTTAGATTCTTGTGGGCAGGCACTTGACTCTCTTGAGGTGGGGCTGTAAATACCACTGAGTGTACCTAAATGCTCTTGGGGTGCTCTGTGATTCTCAGTGGCTGCCGGAAACAATGTGGAGGACATCTGTGGGGAGCTCTTACTGCAGCTGCACCAGCAGTATCCAGGTGATATCGGATGCTTTGCCATCTACTTCCTGAACCTGCTTACCCTGAAGCCAGGGGAAGCCATGTTTCTTGAGGCCAATGTACCCCATGCCTACCTGAAAGGAGGTGAGCCACGTTTTAGCAGTGAGCCCCCTGCCATCTCCCTTGGGCCCTGGGTCCCCTTCCAGACAAACGACGGAGAGGGTGCTTGAGACCTTTAGGGCCCTATCCAGTTCTGACTTCCAGAGTTCCTAGTCAGCAAGGAAGAGACCAGGAAGGATGATGAGTACTAAGATGATGTCAGACACTGCTTGAATCATCATACCAACTCCTTGAGGTTATGATATTCATGTTAAACCCTGTCAATGTGTGGGAACCACAATTTGAACCTAGGCTATCTTGGATAAAGTTCGTTCTCTCTCCTGCATCACACTGCCTTCATTTTTGTCCTATCAACCCAAGGATTTTATATTAAAATACATGTTGCCATAGAAGGGTGCTCCATTTTGATTGTTGGCCCTATATCCATCATGGACAGGAATTTCTGAGAGAATTAGGAGTCTGAGTAGGGTTGTGGCTCCCCAAAGGTGAACCTGACTACCCCTAACAGCGGGTGAACTGCCACCTGTTTTTGTATCCAACATTTTAGCTTATTCTCCCAAAGAATGCATTTCACATATTTTTACCTAGCTGCTGTGGATTGGTAGTGCTCAAGTTTGAAGGACCAGCCTTGGAGAGCCAAACACCAAGGCATCCTTCATCAGCTTAGCATATGACAATTCTGTCCTCAGACTGTGTGGAGTGCATGGCGTGTTCAGACAACACAGTACGTGCTGGCCTGACATCAAAGTTCATCGATGTGCCAACTCTGTGTGAAATGCTCAGCTATACTCCCAGCCCCAGCAAGGACAGGCTCTTTCCTCCAAAATGGAGCCAGGAAGACCCCTACCTTTCTCTCTACGTACCCCCTGTACCAGACTTTGCTGTTTTGAAGATGGAGGTGAGTAGGGGGCCATGGTGGGTGTTCTTTGCTTTTCTTGTGGGGTATGATAAACCCTGGCAAACCACACTGTGGGCTATACTTGGGGCAGGGTTTCCTTTTCTTGCTAAGTTCATTTGGTGAGATATGGCCCAGGGCCTGCCCACTCCTCTGTGCCGGGGTCCAGATGTAGGCCTCCATGCTGACAAGAGCGTGAGCAGTGGGAGAGAAGGCGGTCCGTGGGGTTGTCCTGTGCCTGTGAGCTGTTGGAGCAGAGACTGAGCTACATCATTCTTTTGTTTCTTCCCACCCAGGTCCCTGGTTCAGTCACTGAGTATAAAGTCTCAGCATTGGACTCCGCCAGCATCCTTTTAATGGTGCAGGGTACAGTGACAGCCAGCACTCCCACAGCCCAGGCAGTAATCCCCCTGCAGTGTGGTGGGGTGCTCTTCATTGGGGCCAATGAGAGTGTCTCACTGAAGCTCACTGTGCCCGAGGACCTGCTGATATTTCGTGCTTGCTGTCTGTTGTAGAGGCCATAGCCATCCTGGCTCTCCTGCCCAGTTAAGCCACCCTAAATCCTGGCCACTTTTAACTCCTCAGGCCCAGCCCAAACTCCTTCCCTGCTCTGGACTGAGTACTTCCTAGAAGAGCTAGTATAGAGCAGTGAACTCAAAAGGTACAACTCCTGAGCAAGCCTAGGCTGAACCATCTTCCTGGGAGGGGCCCATGTGAGGAGTAAGGGGCAACACTCCATTTGTATTCTCACCACTCCTGACACAAATTCAGTGCCGGAAAGAACAGCTATTTTATCTGCAGTATTAGACAAGTTGGTGAAATCTATAGTTAGCTCAACATCAGTTACAGCAAAAGGGTAGTAACTAATTTCTAAGAACAGGGTTCTGGCCGTGGGAGTGCCCATTTCTAAAATGGCAGAGGAGTGAAAGCTTAGGCCTGTGTACCAGTTTTGTTCCTTGTCACCCTTTTGCTTTGTCAAAGCTATTAAAAGATCACTTGTGGGTGGGAACCTGGTGGAGGGGGGAAGAAATGAGGAACCTTTGTAATAATATGAACAATAAAGATTGATTTAAAAATAAATAAATAAATAAATAAAAGATCACTTGTGTTGAGTCACTGAATCTTTGGTATTTCAGTGGGTAGGCTGGGCTCTAGAGCACTTTTATAGGAAGGTGTGACCAGCTTCAGCCTCAGATGCAGAGCTTACAGGCAGGCCTTGGGCCCTTCAGACAGTGGGAAGGTTATAAAAGAGCAAGATTCTTAAGGATTTGAGCTGGCCTTTGGGCTGAGATTAGCTTGCTAAAATCAGCAGCCTAGGTTTGGCCACACCTACTCATTTACAATACTCCCTGCCTGCTCTCAGGTTACAGAATTGAGTAGATAGGTCAAACTGTATAGCCTGCAAAGTACTGACTGGCCCTTCACAGAGAAAGTTTGTTAGCCACTTCTCTGGAATAGTCATTATAGATACAGGGTCAAGATAATACAATTCGTCTTGTGAAGAGGCAACCTAAGTACTTTTTCTAAGCTGGCAGGCAGTACCTAGGAGGGCACATATAACTTTCCCTGTGCCTACCATCTCGGGGGACACACTTCTGCAGCAGGCTGCACAGCTGTGTTTTGTCACTGAAGATTCTGTTAGAGCTTATCACCCCAGACTAAGCAGAAACCCAGTCTATTGGTTCCTTCCTGTGGGATAAGGGTTTGGATTCTCACAAAAGGATCTTTCTGGGCTATTTCCCACACTAGACTCCCCGTGCAAGTGAATTCTAGGAAACTACTCTTAAAAAAAAGTTCTGGTCAATCTGTTCTGGGTTTTCTTGGCCCCCAAATGTCCTTGGCTTAAAAAAACAAAACCTGGTAGAAAAGGGTCAAAGGGAGCTCATTCTAAAGAGAAGTGATGTGCAAAGGCTGATTCCATCCACGGTCTCCAGTGAAGCAGGTCTGAAAACAAAGCCTACTGGGAAGAGCAGAGAGGAGCTCCTGGGAGGAATGGTCACAGTTGGGGCTAATAGGCTATTATTTTCTTTTCTATATTTTCATTTATTTCAGAGGATGGGAAAGAGAGATAAACATCAATGATGAGAGAATTATTGATCAGCTGCCTCCTGCATGCCCCACACAGGGGATGGAGCCTGTAACCCAGGCATGTGCCCAGATTGGGAATTGAACTACTCGACCACTGAGCAACACTGGCCAGGCTATTTGGATATTTATTTTAGAATTTAGAAGTGGCAAAGACTGTGGCCTGGACCTTCCTTAAAAATCCCTTCCTTAGAGCTCAACTACCTTGACTGTATGTATGATAAACTTAAGAGCTATGGAACCTTAGCCAAGAGTTCTATAGAGTACTCTAAACACCATAGAGCACCACTCCCATCAGTCAGGTAAAGCCTGAATACACCCGTCCTCAGGGCACTGTCACCTGCAGAATACCCAGCTCTTTCAATAAGGCTGTTTGGTATTGGGCTTCTTGGTGCCTTTTGGTGATACTTTAGCTTCTGGCCCCAAACCTATCCCGCCTCACTACACACTGTCCCCTATTTCAGGTTCCCGCAACTTTCCCCACAAAGATAATGTCTCCCACTCAATGTCAACCAACTCTGGAACATCCTCTTCAGGAACAGCTGCAGCCAAATATGCTAGTGTTAATAGCAACAATGATCCTGAGGGCCTTGGTCTTGGGTTCTGTTGCCACCTTCAGCACGCACCAGCCATTACCAAATGCTTAGGTCACTGTGCCCACTGTCCTAGCCACCTCCCTCACAGAAAACCGTCCCACATTTGGCTGCCACAGCCACTTTCTTCCTTTACACTGTCCTACATCTGAGCCCCTTTGTGTACATTTTGCCACCTATGCAGAAGCCAGAAAGGCCTGGAAAAATCTGTAGATGGGCAAGGGGTTCAGAATGGAGAAGTCCTCATTCCCTGCAAGCATTTCCAAAGTGCTCAGTAAGTGGGAACCTATATAGAGTTGCAGAATAGAATGACCATATTACCTCCCTTATGCCAGCAGTGCCTCTGGTCCCTGTCCCATCTCTCTCTTGCTGTGTGCACTGTGAGATTATAGAATAAGTTAGCTACAGCCCCCTAGATACAGAATTCCTCTCAGCTTTCTGAGATTTGAGAAAAGCACCAATATAGATGCCAATCAAGCTAATAGGATTACTCCCATGAGGCTAGTCCTCTGATAAATATGGCCTTTTAATCTGACATTTTCAGTCTTTTAATCACCTCATGCAGTAGGAGAGCAAAAGAGAGTCCATGCCATCCCTCATATACCCTTATTGGTGACAGGGCATCCAATAAGTCATGAGACTAGGCACTTTCCCATGTGGAACCCACAATCCAATCCTGATTATCATACCCCTTGGGCTAGGAAGCCTGCCCACTCCCATTCAGTTCTCACCAAGGTTCCAGGTAAGGCAAAAAACACAAAAATACTAAAACTAAATTCTAGGGAGATGTGTAGTCTAGCAAGGTATGCTGTCTAGCAGGGTCATGTGTCTTTGCCATGTTCACATTGGGGGCTGAGAGGCTGTGTTGCACGCAGAGGTTTACTGTAAAAAGTCCAATCCTGAGTATCCACTGTGAGGCCCATACTGTGGTCATGGAACCTGGACAGCTGGACACAACAGAATGGTCCACAATGAGTTAAGGGAGGCCCTCTGCAATGGCAGACTGTCTCCTCAGGCAGAGGCCTTGGAAGCTGGCACAGGTCCCTACTCCCCATCTGTTTGAGTCTCCATCTATGTCAGAGCCCACACACAGCTTAGCCAGTATACTACTCACCATTGCTACTTCTCAAGTTTACAGGCTGTTAAATAGAGAGACCCTGCAGCTATCTCTCCTGGTAGCCAAAATCTGTAGGCTTCTGGGCCAACATTTAGCTCCAAGACTGGATGGAGAAACTAACTAAGACCAAGGTGGAGGACTGCAACCAAGGAATGACAAACATACTCATAGAGTTGGACCACTTGGGAATGATCTGGGTCCAGGGATTCTGGAACCTGCTGTGTCATCAAGCAAGCTGTTATCCTCCTTGCAACAGTCAGGCACAACCAGAAAAGGGCCAAAGCTTTATGCTCTCTTGAAGGGCAAATCCATCTTGGAGCTAGGAAGGAGAGCTTAAGGAATTTCTTGAATTGGTCACATACGAATTCTTTTTCTAAAATTCCCAGCTGCAAGCCACAACTTTTCTGCCTCCATACAACACAATCTGGGCACAAAAAGCTCTTTTCCATCCAAAGAGCATGACAACAAATACCAGCCAGGATGTCAAGTGTTTTTCTTAGCTAGCATTGTCACTCACCCTAAGAATCAAAATTCCTCTATTCCCTCCCCTATTAAATGGCTTCACCAAATTCTGCTCCAACATCAGAATTCCACATATTACCCTATCACGCAGATGGGGCCTCCTGCCTGAGAAGCACCAGGTAAGGGGTAACTACAGGTCACTGACTTCCCTGAAGGCCAGTACCTCAAGTGATTCTGGGAATGCAGTCTGTGACCTATGAAGAGCCAAAAGGGATCTGCAGGCATGGCAAGCAGGGCCTGTTTTAGGGACTTATGTCTACTGGAGGGTACAAGAGGAAGAGTCCCCAAGACAGCACCAGCAGCAGGAGCACGTTGAGGCCATAGGCTTGGGAGGAATGAGGTCCAAGTCCTCATCATCTGGAATCTCATCCAGGTGATACCCATCCTGGAGCAGCTGGCGGCTCACATCCTGGTTCACCTGCTAAAAGCAGGAGAGAAAACTATAAGCCAGTCTGCAAAGCTGAAATAACTGCTGCCCAAAATGCAGACTCACATTTCCTTTACAGAGCTTCCTGTCCATTCTCCACCCTCAGGTCAATCCCATACATTCCTGGACTGCAGGTGGAAATGCCAGCTTTTTCTACCTGTGCCTCAGCCAGCAGTGAGGGGCACCCAGGAGTCTGAGCCAGTACTGTGCAAACTGCACTGTCACAAACCCGCAGGAGAGTTACTCTCACTAAATAAGGAGGAATCTGATGTAAACACCAGATTCTAGAATATGTTTGAAAATCAATGCTTTGACCATTCCCACTGGGAAGCTAGAGTGGTCCCTATGAAGGCTGAAAAATATGAGACAATAACACCAGAACGGTGGGGTAGAATAATAAAGGAATATAAGTTACAGTACAACAGGGTAGAGCACGGCTTTGTTGGTACTATCATTAGACATATTGTCCTCCTATGCCTGCAAAGCTCATCCCCTGCAAAGTGGAACCTGTCAGTCTGGTTTTACCAGCTCCTCTGAGCAGAAGGGAAGTCAGACTGGGAACAGTGTAGGACTTTCTCTGGTTCTTGGCTAATTTTTCTTAGTTTTAACAATTTTAGGCATCCAGATATACAAGGAGGATGCAATTTAAAAACTGCCTCTATTCTCTTTGGCAGAAACTTGGGGTTAGTTAACGGTTTCCAGGAGTCTAAGGAAGAAATAGTCATGTCCCCAGCACTTCACTTCCGTCAAAACTCATGCCAGGACTCTACATCCCTTGTTGATGTGGGACAATCACTCTGGAAACACATCCAAAAGACCAGCCCAAGAGTATCTCAATCTGAGTTCCCATAGATGAACAGAGGTTGTTTGGCCTGGAAGCAAGTAAGCTTGGTGGAGGATGGCCAGGGGCGGTGCAGGAATACTGATGTCAGATAAAAGATTATCAAAAAAAAAGGAGACTAGAATTACTGTGTGACTGGGAAGGCTGGCTTAGGACCACTGAGTCCAGGTGCAGGAAACATTTCAAATTAAGGAAGACTTAGCTCTAAGAGCTGCATGAAGAAGGAATTGTGCATATGTGCTGGAGGGAGGATGGGCAACAAGGTTTCTTGGAGGTAGTGAGTACCTGATTACAAGAAGCAACCGAGCAGAGGCTGGTAAACACTTGGCTGGGATTTATCTAGAGCAGTGTTTCCCAAACTTCTCTCATGATGAGAATCACCTGGTGGAGTTGTTAAAATACAGATTCCTGAATCCCAACTAAGAAGTGCTAAACTAGAATTTTTGGGAACATATAGGTAAAATTGTATACTTAGTGTTCTGTCTTAGACAGATTCCTTTTCTCAGTGGTGGACTGAACTAGAAGATTTGTGAGGCCATTTCCAGCCCTAAGGGTCTATGGTGTTCTGAACTTTCAACAGCCCTCCTCAGTCACCTATACCTCTGCTGTGGGAGGAGGAGAGAGTAGATTGGAGAACCAACTGGAAGTCTGGCATAGTGCTGCGCATACAGCAGGCACTAGACAAGTACTCGGCAGTGGTGATAACACTGCCTGATGCCTGGCCCCACGCAAGAAGGCACTCTGCACTTGCCTCTGCAGAGGAATACCCGGAGGAGTATCTGGATTCCAGCTCCCCATCACTAGGAGAAGAGGAAGACAGTTAATTCAGGGGGATGCCTACGAAGCACCGCTGAAAATGACAAGGTGAAGAGCATGCACAAGGGTCTGCAGTACTTATGAAGACCACACACCATAGGATTCAAGACCAGAATTTGCTTTGAGTATACAAATCGGTCCTTCAATGGCTCCAGCAGGGACAAGGACACTGTCACTAACAGTGCAAGACATAATAGGGAAAGATGGTTTCTCCAGACAAGGCTGGAGCTCCAAATCCAAGAGCAGCATGAATCCTCTGAGTCCTCTGAGCAAGCCATCTTGGGATGGAATAGTGCTCCAAAGACAGCCCTGGAACATGCATGAAGGGTTTTGGAAGAGAGAGGGGACTAGTGAAGGCACCAAGCAATCTGCAGTTTTACCCAAGTCACTCCTCAAGGGGTACTTCCAAGGAGAGCACTCACCTGTCAGAGTTGAGGGACACCAGGTTTTCATCTGGACTCTGACTAAGAGCCGTATAGCCCTTGTTAAACTTCACTGACCTGAGGGAAGATGGGAGAAGAGATCAGGCATAGATGAAGCACCAGCATTTACAGGGAAAGCCAGAATCCTTTCCCTTTATGGAAAAGGGCAGCTCTACTCCTGACCTGCCTTCTGCCTGTCACACAGCCACCACCGCCAGCTGTGCTACACAGGCACTTCCCCACTCCACCCCTGCTGCTGCTCCCCAGGAAAAGCCAGTCACCCATCAGGACAGCACTGCTCCTCCCGTCTGCTGTCCATCTTCACTCCACCCAGCCATGATGCTCCTCCCTAACTTAAGACAGTGAATGATTCCACAGCCCCTTGCCGTGACACCATCACATTCTTAAAGAAATAAAAAGAAAAAGGTCGTTTTCCTTCCTATTTTAAAATAGTGACCCTGACAGGTTGGCGTCAGGGGAATCCCTCGCTGGACCTTAAGCGTGAGCCCAGCGCCTCCCAGCCTCCTCAGAGGCGGCGCCTGCGGACACCTTTTCCCGGAGGAGTCGGGGCGGCTCGGCGAGGCCCGCAGCATGCCCTTCCTCCGCAGAGCGGCCTTGGCCAGGTCCCGGTGCTTCTCTGGAAGTCAAAGGGTCCAGGTTAGCGGGTGTTCCCCACTCGGCCGGCCGTTTCTCCCAAACGCCAGGAGCCTGCTCTCGGCGAACAGATTACCGGGCCGGGAGGGGCTGCAGGTGCCTGCGGGGTCGCCCCAGCGGGGCTCCGGGCCCGCAGGGGGACGGGCGGGGCGGGCGCGGCAGGCCGCCCAGCAGACCCCATCGGGCCGCACTCACGCAGCTTGGCTTGAAGGGAAGGCCCGCGCTTCACCATGTACGGCCCCCGCTTCTCCACTGCCGCCGGCGGCTCCCCCGGGCGGGGAGCTCCGCGGCCGCTCGGCCTGGAGGGCGGCCCCGCAGGCCGTGCCCCGCGCCGCCCGGCTCCTGGCGGGGAGGCTCGCGGCGCGTCCCCGCCGCGCTGCTCAGTCGCCATGGCCTCGACCGACCCCGCCTAGCCGACAGGACCGAGGGAAGCGCTCTCTTCCAACAAGATGGTGGCGAGCGGGCGCGGTGGTGGCCGCAGAGCTTCCGGCCCCGCCCGCCGAGGGCGTGCCCAGCACCCGCTCTTCCGGGGCGGGGCAACCTCAGTCCCTTCTCCCACTTCCCTGCAGTAGGGGCCCTGAATCTGGGATCTCCTGGCTGGCTCTGTTTCTAACGGAAATCAAATGTTGGTGTTTGTGGAGAGTTGGGGGCGTCTTTAGGCCCCTGCGCGCACGTGGTCTCCGCCTGTGTCACGGGTCACATTGCACAGCCTGAGCCCTCCGAACCCGCGGTGGGAGCCGGGTTGGACGGAAAGGAACTGTGTGCGAAGAAGGTATTGCTGTGTTGGAAGTTATCGAATGAGATACTAGATGCCTTAATGAGCCAATTAACTAGGAGTCGTTTATTGTGCGCGGCCCAGAGGGAGGTGTCTCTTTCGAAATCTCTGAACCCCAACAGACGAAGTCTCCCATATTTATACTGTTCGAGCCTCTTTGCAGATACAAAGGGCTCTGTGTGAGTTATTGTTTCAGGCAGTTGTAACTTTGAATACATGATTTTGTACTTGGCATACAGATATGGGAATTATCTATTACATTTGGATGGCGATCTTGCAAGGTTTATCTTTTTCTATTATTTGAACCAAAAAACAGTTATTTTACAGAATAACAGACTGTCTTACAGTGGCAGAGTTTATAATGACAGAGTTTACAGTACTAGGGACTATCTAACAATAGGAGAGAGTTTCAAACTGTTACGCCCAGACTTCGTGATCCCCAAGGACCACCAGGGAGCCGAGTCAGATGCAATAAACAAAAGAGCCTTTTCCATGCTAGCATGGGCTCTGTCCCACTCACGCGGGCTGCATGGCGGAAGAGAGTGAATTTCTCCAAGCCCAGGGGTTTTACTCCGGTGGTGATGTCACTGCTTTGGCTGATCCTGAGTAGTTGGGTGAGGGCTAGGGTCCAGTTACACAAAATGGAGGATAACTCCGCCCTGCCCCACAGTAGAGTCAAGAGTTTATCCGAGCCCCGCCCTGCCCTCTCACAAACAGCAGTTTGTTTTTTTGTTTTTTTTTTTTGTTTTTTTTTTTTTAAATATAAGCTGGAGGTTACTATGCTTCAGTATTAGTGTTTTTCTCCATAAAAGGAAACAGTTCGGAGAGAGATTCAAGGACCTTGCAGAGATCATAACTAGAGGCAGTGCCTGGGTTGATTTAACGCCAAAAATCACTTTACTTCCAACTCCAGGTGTTGTCTGAGACCTTGGATGAGGCCAGACCCTCTTTAGGCCTTAGTTTCTACATTTGAAAATGGAACCAACCTCACTAACCCTGCAGCAGTGACAAGGGTAAAATAGGCTGTAGACAGAAGGGTGAAAGTGTGCACTGACTCTGAGTGATAGGTAGGGCATGGAACTGCCATGGTGTTAAGGGTCAGCTCTCTGAGTGGGAGGGAGAGGGCTATCCCTTTTTGGGCTGTAAGAAAGATTTAGAGGGTGAGACAGACATCAGTGTTGAAGCAAAGCAAGTGAATTTATTAAGGAAGCAAGGCAAGCAACTCTATTAAAGATTAGAGGCCTGCTGCACGAAATTTGTGCAGAGATAGGGTCCCTAGACCTGGCCAGTGATCAGGGCCAGTGATGGGAGCCTTCCTGCCCCTGGCTGCTGGCTGGGGCCTTCCTTCGTTCCGCACCACTCCCTGGTGGTCAGTGCATGTCATAGCGAGTGGTCGAACTCTGGGTCAGTTGAACTCTCGAGGGGACAATTTGCATATTAGCCTTTTATTATATAGGACAAATTTGGCCTATAGCTCAAGCAATCACTCAGCACACTGCCCCATAGGGTTCAAGTGGTTTTTACCCTTTTATAGGTTCCTACTTGGATATTTTGGGCAACAGACTAAATTTTAAGGTCCCTCTTTTACTTTGTTATGGCTTTTCCCAGAATTTATGAGAACATCTGGAGATTTTATCTTGGCAGGTCCTAAGACTGCTGACTTCTTTGTTCAGTGGGTGAGATAACCCCTCCCCCCTTTCCTGTATTCTTTGGTTTTGGAAGAGAGGTATTAATCATTTGCTTTCTAGTATTGTTGGGGAAGGTAAGGTCTTGCTACAAGCTGGCTACAAACTGCACAAACTTGTTTTGCCTTGTTTAATTTTCTTAGTTTCCCCTTCTACTTGCCCAGAGAATTTCCTAGCTTCTTACTATTGTGCCACAATGGCTCTTGACTTCTCTGGCCTGAAAGGATGTGCTTGTAGCTAGTTGGAAAGAAGTCCCAGATCCTTGTAGGAACTAATGAGTCTCCTGAGGCTGTTTGGAATCAAATGCAACTTCTGAGCCCTAAGGATGATACAAATAGTTGAGCTAGACTATACCTTAGACAGCATAGGAGAAAAGAATTTAGAGCTGGAGTTTTAAAAATATATTTTATTAATTTTTTTACAAAGAGGAAGAGAGAGAGATAGTTAGAAACATCGATGAGAGAGAACCATCTATCAGCTGCCTCCTGGGGATGTGCCTGCAACCAAGGTACATGCCCTTGACCGGAATCAAACCTGAGACCCTTTAGTTTGCAGGCCGACGCTCTATCCACTGAGCCAAATCAGTTAGGGCTGTAGTTGATTTCTAATTTCATTCCATTGTGATGTGAGAAGATGCTTGATATGATTTCAATTTTCTTGAACTTGTATAGGCTTGTTTTGTGTCCTAACATGTGTTTTCTCTTTGTGAATGATCAATGTGCACTTGAGAAGAATGTATATTTTGCTGCATTGGAATGAAATGTTCTATAAATGTCTATTAAATCCATCCTAATCCAGTGTGTCCTTTACAGTTTCAGTTTCCTTGTTATGTTTTTGTAAGATCTGTCCAGTGAAGTCAGAGGGGTGTTAAAGTCCCCTACTATGACTGTAATGTTGTTGATCTCTCCCTTAAAGTCCTCTAAAACTTTTATATATATATTAGCTGCTCCTATATTGGATGCATGATGTGCTTTGGATTCCTTTTGTTTGGGGTTTTGTGTGCTTCCTGGACTTGTAAGTCTAATTCTTTCCCCAGGTGGGGAAAGTTTTCTGTCACTATTTCTTCCAGTATTCTTTTGGTATCTTGCTCTCTCTCTTCTTCTGGGACTCCCATAATTCTGATGTTGGTTCGCTTGAAGTTGTCCCAGAGGTTTATCACACTATCTCCAACTTTCTGGATTCTCTTCTCTTCTTGCTTCTGCAGAGGAGTTTCCTCTGGCTCTTTGTGTTCCAAATCTTTGACTTGATTCTTACAATCTTCAATTCTGTTTTTAGGACTTTGTATATTTTTTATTTCAGACAATGTATTCTTTATTTCTAGTTGATCCCTTTTCATATCCTCAAAGGCCTCATTTATTTTATCAGCCTTTTCTAGGAAATTCTTTTTTTTTTTAAATATATATATTTGAATAAAATATATATTTGATTTTGTACAGAGAGGAAGGGAGAGAGATAGAGAGTTAGAAACATCGATCAGAGTCATTGATCAGTTGCCTCTTGCACACACCCCCCACTGGGGATATGCCCGCAACCAAGGTACATGCCTTTGACCGGAATCGAACCCGGGACTCTTCAGTCCCCAAGCCGACACTCTATCCATTGAGCCAAACCGGTTACGGCTCTAGGAAATTCTTGAAAAACCTTATAACCGTGGTTTTGAACTCTATATTCAGTCTTTTGTTCTCCTTCATCTCTTTCATTTGAGATCTATTTCCTTGTCTCGGCATTTTTGCTGCTTCCCAGAGTTGTTAGGATGGCTTTGTGTGTTTGGTGTCCTATATGGCTCAGTGGGTCAGCCTCCCCAGTTACCTGAGGTAGACACTCTTGGTGCTCCCCATTGTGGACTGTGTGTACAACCTTGTTGTAGTTAAGTCTTGATTGTTGTTGGTATCCCTGGGAGGAATTGACCTTCAGGCCATTTGGATGTGGGTATCAGCTGTGTCTACTCTGGGATACCTTCTATATTGGAGACAGTCTTATAGGATCAGACTTGCAAAATTGCAAAAGCCTCTGTGCTCAGCTTGGATGGGGTGGAGTCTCAGGGCTGAGCTGACAGTCTTGGCTTCCAGTCAGCCCTGCCCTTGTGGGTTCGCCTGAGTTTCCGCCTGACTATCCTGATTCCCCATGCAAGAGCGTGGGTGCCACAGGGGCTCGCCCGGAATTGGGTTGGGTCTCTGTAGTCTGGAGCTTCTGACTCCTTTGGCTATGGAGAGGCCTTGGCAACCTCCGCGATCAGACCTCTCTGCGCTCACTCACTCGCGTGCAACTGTAGATCCTGCCAGCTGCAGCTCCCGTTTCCCCCAGTCTCCCAGTCTCTGAGTCACTGGGTGCCTTTCTCTACAGTCAGACTCCACCTGTATGAGCCTGGGTCCACGGGGTTTCGGCCGGGGTTGGGGTTCAGTCCAGTCAGAAAGGGTTCAGTGCAACCGGGACTTCCTTTCCCCTCCCGCCAGCCAGGAATTCGGCCGCACTTCCTCTCTGTGTGCGAGCGTCTCCCTACCTCAGCGCTTTGTGGCTCTCACTGAGATCCAGGAGCCTCTCTCCTTTCTGATTATAGCTTCCCCACTCCGCCAGCTTTCCTGTGTTTTTTGGATGATGTCCATTCTGATTTTAGTTGTTGTTTTGAAATTGTTGTGTGAGGCGGCAGCGTAGGTGCTTACCTAGGCCGCCATCTTCCATGTCATCAAGAGCAATGAATTTTTAGTTACCACCAGATGCTTGCCCTGATGACAGTGACCAGCATCCCCCTAGATTAGGCACCCCCGCTCACCTGCTCCACTATCCCACCGCAGCCAATGCCTTCCATGTCCATGCTCTGCTGCCTGCTGTTGACACCTGTCACATACCAACTGCACCCCTGGTGGTCAGCGCACATCATAGTGGTTGTTCAGTTGTTTCGCTGTTTGGTCTATTTGCATCATATTAGCCTTTTATTATATAGGTTGAACATATATTCTTTATAATGGAAAAGAAACTAGTAAAAATATTTAATGCCATGGTGATATTAAGCATCTAGAAGAGTTCAGGAATCTGAGAAAGGCTGCATGTAAATTAATAGACTATAAGTATAATATAAATTTGTAATCCATGGAGGAGCCAGAGAAGGGCTTAGCTTCAGTAACCAAGTTCTCTCTATCTCCAGACCCAGGGATCTCTTTTTTTTTTTTTTTTTAAATATATTTTATTGATTTTTTTACAGAGAGGAACAGAGAGGAATAGAGAGTTGGAAACATCGATGATAGAGAGTCATCGATCAGCTGCCTCTTGCACACCCCCCACTGGGGATGTGCCCGCAACCAAGGTACATGCCCTTGACCGGAATCGAACCGGGACCTTTCAGTCCGCAGACCGACGCTCTACCACTGAGCCAAACCAGTTTTGGCTCAGGGATCTCTTTATTCCCACATTTTTCCCTGTAGCAAAATAGATATACATATCAAAGGTAAGTTTGGCATACAGTAGGCATGGTCAGGTTGGAGGAAATACCTTTGGCTGTTCAGCTGTTGGCCAGCAAAAGGAAATAACACGTAGATTAAAATGCCCTCAGCTGTCCTCAGGTGAAGATTCTTTTTTATTTTATTTATTTTTAATATATTTTATTTATTTTTTACAGAGAGGAAGGGAGTGGGATAGAAAGTTAGAATCATTGATGAGAGAGAAACATTAATCAGCTGCCTCCTGCACACCTCCCAGTGTGGATGTGCCCATGACCAAGGCACATGCCCTTGACTAGAATTGAACCTGGGACCCTTCTGTCCACAGGCTGACGCTCTCTCCACTGAGCCAATCCAGAAGGGCTGAGTATTCTTTTTTAGTCTTTATTACAGGTGTGGAGAAACCAATATGGTGGCATAGGGTAGATACCCGAATGCAGCCTACCACAACAAATTTGAATTTAGAACTGAAAAATAGGGGAAACATTGCCCTGAAGTGCCAGACGGCTGACTGAGAGGAGGCTCTACCATCTGGGAAGAAGAGAGAAAGCACGCTGAGCTTCAGGAACTGTGAAGGTACAGAGAACTGTGCACACAAAAAGGCGGCCGTCTGACTTCGCTGCCAACTTGCTTGTGGAGCGCAGAGAGGGCGGGCTGAGTTCACTACTGGCTTACTCCCTGCGCACGAAGAGGGTAGACAGCTAACGCGTGGCTGGCTTTCTTATTTGGGAGGAAAACAGAACCACCCTATTGCTCTGATAGATGGCCCCAGACAGGTAGAGGCCAGACTGTCAGGCAGTGGGTAGAGATCTCTCAGAAGTATGTGAAGCCAGCGGCCATTACTGCGGGACTCAGAAACCAGACCCTCGTAGGGAGGGGCTGAATAAAGCTTATCTGCACCACTCAAGAATCCGCCCCATCCAAGCGGAGCACAGAAGCCCTTCCAGTGGCTAGCTTTCTCGTCCGCAGAGAATAGGACTCTCCTAGGAAGTGACAGACAGGAATCCAAAGCTTGTCTGCGCCTGCAACCAATTGTGCGGGATTCAAAAAAGCTTGGCTGTGCCACCCCGAGACTCCACTTCTTTCAAGCGGAATACAGAAACCCTCCTAGCTGAGACACTTCTGATCCTCATAGTCAATTGGCTTGGAGATCAACGCTTCTCAGTGATACCAACAACAAGCAAGGCTTAACAACAAGACTGCACACACAGCCTACAAAGGGCTACACCAAGACTGTCCACCTCAGGTAACTGGGAGGCTGTCTCACTGAATCATATAGGACACCATAGAACACAAAGCCACCCTCCAAATCAGGGAAGTTGTGAAAATGCCGAGACAAGGAGAGAGATCACAAACAAAAGAAATGGAGGATAAGAAGCGACTGGATATAGAGTTCAAAACCACACTTATAAGGTTTTTCAAGAATTTCCTAGAAAAGGCCAATAAAATAAACAAGACCTTTGAGGATATGAAAAGGGATCAACTAGAAATAAAGAATACATTGTCTGAAATAAAAAATATTATACAGAGTTCTAAAAACAGAATGGAAGATCGCAAGAATCAAGTCAAAGATTTGGAACACAAGGAGCCAGAGGACACTCCTCCACAGAAGCAAGAAGATAAGAGAATCCAGAAAGTTGAAGAAAGTGTAAGAAACCTCTGGGACAACCTCAAGCGAACCAAGATCAGAATTATGGGGGTCCCAGAAGAAGAGAGAGAGCAAGATACCGAAAGAATACTGGAAGAAATAGTAACAGAAAACTTCCCCGACCTGGGGAAAGAAATAGACTTACAAGTCTAGGAAGCACACAGAACCCCAACCAAAAGGAATCCAAAGAGGACCACACCAAGACATATCATAATTAAAATTCCAAGAGCAAAAGACAAAGAGAGAATATTAAAAGCAGCAAGAGCAAAGCAGGTAGTTACCCATAAAGGAGCACCTATACGATTGTCAGCTGATTTCTCAACAGAAACCATGCAGGCCAGACGGGAATGGCAAGAAATATTCAAGGTGATGAATAGCAAGAACCTACAGCCAAAAATAGTCTATCCAGCAAAACTATCACTGAGAATCGAAGGCCAGATAAAGAGCTTCACAAAAAAAGAAAAAAAAAAAAAAAAAAAAAAAGCTAAAGGAATTCACCACCGCCAAACCAGAATTATATGAATTGCTGAAAGGGGTTCCTTAGGAAGAAGAAGAAGATATATTGATAGATAAAAATTATGATCAACAAATACGTAACTATCAACAAGTGAATCTAAAAGCCAAGGGAATTAAAAAAACCTGATGAATAATATTAACTGGTGAATATAATAGAATCAGAAGTATGGAAGGGGAGTGGATTGACGATTCTCTGGGAAAAGGGGAGAGGGGGAGGTGGGAAGAGACTGAACATAAACTGTGCACCTATGGATGAGGACAATGGGGGTGGGGAAAAGACAGAGGGTGGAGTGGGAACCTGGTGGAGGGGAGCAATGGAAGGGAAAAAAATGAGTAACATTTGTAATAATATGAACAATTAAGATTTATTTAAAGTCTTTATTACAGGTGTGTGTGTGTGTGTGTGTGTGTGTGTACGTATTTTTTAAAGATATTTCCATATATTTATTTACAGATGAAATTACATGATGCCTGAGATTTGATTAAAAATATTTGGACTTGGGGTTACTGAGGATACAGATGAAGAGTGGAGTGTTGAGTTTATGAGACTTTATTTATTTATTTATTTATTTTCCCCCTTGATTCCCTGTTTTATTTATTTTTTAAATAAATTTTTATTGTTCATATTATTACAAATGTTCCTACCCCCCCCCCCCACCACCACCATTGCTCTCCTCCACCAGGTTCCCACCCCACCCTCTGCCCTTTCCCCACTCCCGATTGTCTTCATCCATAGGTGCATAGTTTATGTTCAGTCTCTTCCCACATCCCCCTCTCCCCTTTTCCCCAAGAATCGTCAGTTCACTCCCCTTCCATACCTCTGATTCTATTATATTCAACAGTTAATATTGTTTATCAGAATTTTTTTTTATTTCCTCGGTTTTTAGATTCACTTGTTGATAGTTACATATTTGTTGTTCATAATTTTTATCTTTATTTACTTTCTCTTCTGAAAAAAACCCCCCTTCAGCAATTCATATAATTCTGGTTTGGTGGTGATGAACTCCTTTAGCTTTTTTTTTTTATTAGTGAAGCTCTTTATCTGACCTTCAATTCTGAGTGATAGCTTTGCTGCATAGATTATCTTTGGCTGTAGGTTCTTATTATTCATCACTTTGAATATTTCTTGCCATTCCCGTCTGGCCTGCATGGTTTCTGTTGAGAAATCAGCTGACAATCGTATGGGTGCTCCTCTATAGGTAACTACCTGCTTTGCTCTTGCTGCTTTTAATATTCTCTCTTTGTCTTTTGCTCTTGGAATTTTAATTATGATATGTCTTGGTGTGGTCCTCTTTTGATTCCTTTTGTTTGGAGTTCTGTGCGCTTCCTAGACTTGTAAGTCTAATTCTTTCACCAGGTGGGGGAAGTTTTCTGTCACTATTTCTTTCAGTATGTTTTCGCTATCTTGCTCTCTCTACTTTTCAGGACCCCCATAATTCTGATGTTGGTTCTCTTGAGGTTGTCCCAGAGGTTTCTTACATTATCTTCAATTTTCTGGATTCTCTTGCCTTCTAGCTTCTGTGGAGGAGTGTCTTCTGGCTCTTTATATTCCAAATATTTGACTTGATTCTTTAAAAAAAAAAAAAAATAAATAAATAAATAAATATATATATATATATATATATATATATATATATATATATATATATATTTTATTGATTTTGTACAGAGAGGAAGGGAGAGAGATAGAGAGTTAGAAACATCAATGAAAGAGAGTCATCAATCAGCTGCCTTGCACATCCCCTACTGGGGATATGCCCGCAACCAAGGTACATGCCCTTGACCGGAATCGAACCCGGGACCTTTCGGTCCCCTAGCCGACGCTCTATCCATTGAGCCAAACCGGTTTTGGCTTTGACTTGATTCTTGCGATTTTCCATTCTGTTTTTAGGACTCTGTATAATATTTTTTATTTCAGACAATGTATTCTTTATTTCTTGTTGATCCTTTATCATTTCTTGTTGATCCCTTATCATTTCTTGTTGATCCCTTATCATTTCTTGTTGATTCCGTATTAATTCTAGTTGATCTCTTTTCATATCCTCATAGGTCTTATCGATCTTTTCTAGGAAATTCTTGAAAAACCTTTTAAGCATAGATTTGAATTCTATATCCAGTCGCTTTTTGTCCTCCATTTCTTTCGTTTGTTATCTATTTCGTTGTCGCATTTCGCAGCTACAGATGGGGCAGAGTTTCAGGGTGGAGCCTACACCCTTGGCTTCCGTCAGCCCTGCCCTATGCGGCTCCTTGGCTCAGTAATCCCCAGGGTCCTTCAGTACTTGCTGCAAGTGCCTCTGAGAGAAAGGTGCCCTCGATTTTCGCCTGCTACCAAACAGTCTAGGCTTTTCCCCAATGAGCCTGGAACTGGGGTTCAGTTCAGTTGGAAGTGGGATTGGAGGTGGCGTTCAGAGCAGTCTGGAGCCCCTGTATCCTTCCCGCCAGGGCAATCCCGCGGCACAGCCAACCGTCCCTTCTCTGCACGCAATGTGCGCACCACCGGGACCTCCTTTCGCCTCTCCTCCGGGGTTCTGCCTTACAGCCCAGCTCCCTATGGATGAGCCTGGGTCCCCGGGGTCTGGACTAGAACTGGTGTTCAGAGCAGTCAGAACTGTGGCCCAACACAGTTGGAGATTTTATCTCCTTCCCGCTAGGGAATGCCAGCCAGGCACTCAGCCTCCCTCCTCTCTGGCTCCATCCTCTCTGCACGCGCGGCGTGTCTCCATACCTTAGGCTTTTACAGCTCCTCCGCGCTTCCTTCTGGTTTTCTCCTTGCTTCTCGTTGTAGAATTTCCAGTCAGTCGACTTTCCTGTAGTTCTGGGTAATGTCCATTTTATATTTTAGTTGTATTTTATTGAAATTGTTGTGTGCGGCTGCGGCTAGGTTTTTACCTGTGCAGCCATCTTGGATTCTCCCCCGAGTTTATGAGACTTTATAATACTGCTCTACTTTTATAAATGTTTTAAATTTTCTGTAATAAAATGTTAACTCTCTTATTTCCCTCTAAATGTCCCTGCTCTTACAACCTTAGCCATTAATAGACTTCACATCTGTCTTCAAATGGAAATGGGCCTCCTTTATAATCCCTCTAGTCTCTGTCTCTTTTCAGTTTTCTATGCCTACTCTGCCCACTGATACCTGAGATCTAGTAGATCAGGATCAAATGCAGTACCTTCTCCACCATGTACCAAGCTCCTCTTCTTGCTGACTCCTGTTTTCCTATGAATGGCACCTTCACTCATAACTATAAATGGGGCCTTCCAAGAGTTCCCATTCACTCTCACAAAATTAGATAACTATACCTCAAGGATGTAACTCTCAAAATTAATCTCTTTCCATTTCTACTAGTTACGCTAGTTCAAAATCCTATTAAGTGATAACTCTACTGTTATACAGTATAGTTGTATTGTGCCCCCACCTCCAGTTTCTCTGAGCTCTAATTCTGTCTTTCCTATTCTATTTTTTTAAATATTTATTTATTTTATAATAAATCTTTATTGTTCAGATTATTATAGCTGTTCCTCTTTCCCCCCTTTTCCCCCATAGCTCCCCTCCACCTGATTCCCAACTCCACCCCATGCCCTTACCCCCGCCCCTGTCTTCATCCATAGGTGTAAGATTTTTGTCCAATCTCTTCCCTCATCCCTCAGACTCTCTTCTCCCTGAGAATTGTTAGTCCAATCCCTTTCTATGTCCCTGATTCTATTATATTCACCAGTCCATTTTGTTCTTCAGATTTTTTTGTTCACTTGATTTTTAGATTCATTTGTTGGTAGGTATGTATTTTATGTCTTTTTGTTGTTCGTAATTTTTACCTTTACTTTTCTTCTTCTTCTTCCTCTCCTTAAAGTAGGGGTGTCGAACTCAATCAGAGAAGGGGCCAAAATCTAAAATCCAGCCTAAATTGTGGGCCGAATGGTTTACTGAACAGTCATAAACTGACAGTGTCATAAACTGACAGCGGAGTGCAGTGATGACAGCATGGTGCGGGCCACATTGCAAGGCCTGGCGGGCTGGATTTGGCCCGCGGGCCTTGTGTTTGACACATGTGCCTAAAAGAATACCCTTCAGCATTTCATGTAATCCTGGTTTGGTGGTGATGAACTCCTTTAACTGTTTCTTGTCTGTGAAGCTCTTTATCTGTGAAGACCTTCAATTCTGAATGATAGCTTTGCTGGGTAGAGTAATCTTGGTTGTAGGTTCTTGTTGTTCATCATTTTGAATATTTCTTGCCACTCCCTTCTGGCCTTCTTAGTTTCTGTTGAGAAATCAGCTGACAGTCATATGGGTACTCCCTTGTAGGTAACTAGCTGTTTTTCTCTTGCTGCTTGTAAGATTCTTTCTTTGTCTTTTGCCCTTGGCATTTTAATTATGATGTGTCTTGGTGTGGTCCTCTTTGGACTCCTTTTGTTTGGGGTTCTATATGCTTCCTGAACTTGTAAGTCTATTTCTTTTACCAGGCAGGGAAAGTTTTCTATCATTATTTCTTTCAATAGGCCTTCAATATCCTGCTCACTCTCCTCTGGCACCCCAAAAATCCAGATGTTGGTACGCTTTAAGAAGTCCCAGAGGCTCCTTACACTATCTCACACTTTAAAAAAAAGAATAAATCTTTATTGTTTATATTATTACAAATGTTCCTCATTTTTTCCCCTTCCATTGCTCCCCTCCACCAGGTTCCCACCCCACCCTCTGCTCTTTTCCCACCCACCATTGTCCTCATCCATAGGTGCACAGTTTTTTGTTCAAGCTCTTCCCGCACCTCCCACTCCCATTTTCCCCGAGAATAGTCAGTCACTCCCCTTCCATACTTCTGATTCTATTATATTCACCAGTTAATATTGTTCATCAGTTTTTTTAATTCCCTTAGCTTTTAGTTTCATTTATTGATAGTTACATATTTGTTGATCATAACTTTTATATATATCTTCTTCCTCTTCCTAAAGAACCCCTTTCAGCAATTCATATAATTCTGGTTTGGCGATGATGAATTCCTTTAGCTTTTTTTTTTATTTCTGAAGCTCTTTATCTGGCCTTTGATTCTGAGTGATAGCTTTGCTGGGTAGAGTATTTTTGGCTGTAGGTTCTTGCTATTCATCACCTTGAATATTTCTTGCCATTCCCGTCTGGCCTGCATGGTTTCTGTTGAGAAATCAGCTGACAATCGTATAGGTGCTCCTTTATAGGTAACTACCTGCTTTGCTCTTGCTGCTTTTAATATTCTCTCTTTGTCTTTTGCTCTTGGGATTTTAATTATGATATGTCTTGGTGTGGTCCTCTTTGGATTCCTTTTGGTTGGGGTTCCGTGTGCTTCCTAGACTTGTAAGTCTATTTCTTTCCCCAGGTCGGGGAAGTTTTCTGTTACTATTTCTTCCAGTATTCTTTTGGTATCTTGCTCTCTCTCTTCTTCTGGGACTCCCATAATTCTGATCTTGGTTCGCTTGAGGTTGTCCCAGAGGTTTCTTACACTTTCTTCAACTTTCTGGATTCTCTTATCTTCTTGCTTCTGTGGAGGAGTGTCCTCTGGCTCCTTGTGTTCCAAATCTTTGACTTGATTCTTGCGATCTTCCATTCTGTTTTTAGAACTCTGTATAATATTTTTTATTTCAGACAATGTATTCTTTATTTCTAGTTGATCCCTTTTCATATCCTCAAAGGTCTTGTTTATTTTATCAGCCTTTTCTAGGAAATTCTTGAAAAACCTTATAAGTGTGGTTTTGAACTCTATATCCAGTCGCTTCTTGTCCTCCATTTCTTTTGTTTGTGATCTGTTTCCTTTTCTAGACATTTTCACAGCTTCCCTGAGTTGGTAGAGTGGCTTTGTGTGCTAAGGTGTCCTATATGATTCAGTGAGACAGTCTTGGTGTAGCCCTTTGTAGGCTGTGTGTGCAGTCTTGTTGTTAAGCCTTGCTTGTTGTTGGTATCACTGGGAAGCATTGATCTCCAAGCCAATTAGCTATGAAGATCAGAAGTGTCTTAGCTTGAGGGCTTCTGTATTCGCTTGAAAGGAGTGGAGTCTCGGGGTGGCACAGCCAAGCTTTGTTGAATCCCGCACAATTGGTTGCAGGCGCACACACCTCTTTGGTATAGCCACAGACAAGCTTTAGATTCCTGTCTGTCATTCCCTAGGAGAGTCCAATTCATTTCGAATGAGAAAGCTATCCACTGGAAGAGTTTCTGTGCTCCACTTGGATGGGGCGTAGTCTCGGGTGGTGCAGACAAGTTTTAGTCAGCCCCTCCCTATGAGGGTCTGGTTTCTGAGTCCCGCAGTAATGGCTGCTGGCTTCACACACCTCCCACTGCCTGACAGTCTGGCCTCTACCTGTCTGGGACTGTCTATCAGAGCAATAGGGTGGTTCTGTTTTTCTCCCGAACAAGAAAGCCAGCCACGTGTTAGCTCTCCACCCTCTTCATGCGCAGGGAGTAAGCCAGTAGTGAACTCAGCCCGCCCTCTCCGCGCTCCACAAGCAAGTTGGCAGCGAAGTCAGAGGGCCGCCTTTTTGCGCGCACAGTTCTCTGTACCTTCACAGTTCCTGAAGTTGAGTGTGCCTTCTCTCTTCTTCCCAGATGGTAGAGCCTCTTCTCAGCCAGCCATCCGGCGCTTCAGGGCAATGTTTCCCCTGTTTTTCAGTTCTAAATTCAAATTTGTTGTGGTAGGCTGCATTCAGGTGTCTAACCTATCCCGCCATCTTGGTTTCCTCCCCAATTAACTTTCTATCCTCATACTTTTGGATTCTTCTTTCTTTCTGCCTCTCTGGTTGGGTGATTTTTTTCTTCCTTATATTCCAGATCTTTGGTTTGATTCTTGGGGTACGTTGATCTATAGTTGAGTTTCTATATATTCTTTATTTCAGACATTGTATGCTTAATTTCTGACTGGTCCTTTTCCATTTTTTTTGGTATTCTTATTAAGGTCCTTGAAGGTCTCACCAAGCTTCTTGGAGGTCTCATCGTTTCTCAAAGGTTTTTAGAAGATTGTTGAGTAATCTTATACATGTGATTCTGAACTCTGTGTCATCCAGTAGTTTACTTTCCTCCATCTCTCCCATTTGTGACATGTTTCTGTGACTCCTCCCTGTGTTGACGTAGTAGGTGTAGTAGGTGACCTATTGGGTCCAGTAGTTCAGCTTCCCCAATCACCTGGGGTGGTTGCTTTTGGTATATCCCTTTGTGGGCTGAGTGCAAAGTCTTGGTGTAATTAAGCCTTGTTTGCTGTTGGTACTCTGGGAGGAATTGATCTCCAGGCCAATTGTCCGTGAGGACACGCTCTGTCTATAAAGGAAGAACTGCTGCTCTGGAGACACAGTTTGTTTCAGTGGGGCTTTGGTGCTCACTGAGTTCGTCTCCTGAATGTGTCACTTATGGGTGTGAGTGGTTGAAATTGACCACTAGGAACACTGGCTTCTGGATCTCCAATGGGATTCAGTTCAGTTACTGTCTGAAGCCACCCTGCAGGAGCTACAGCAAGAACTACAGTTTTCTCCTGTTTGCTTTGGACTTGGTGGTTTTGTTGCTGGAGCTGCAGTTTATATATAGTTAAGCTGCCTCAATACAGGCCCTTCATATGTAAAAGTAGCTGTGTGGTGCCTGGGCAGGTCTGTAGAATGTATGGGCCGGGCCTCAGGGCAGGGTCTCAAGGCAGGGCGGGGCCTCAGAATGGGGCGGGGCCTCAGAATGGGGCGGGGCCTCATGGCATCACTAGGTTGGGGCGTGGCTAACAGTGATGGCTGTCATTAGCTGTCTGGCCCTTCTGTGTTTCCAAGTCCCTGCTTCCCTGCGATCCAGCGCAGTAAACAATGATTGCTGTGCGCACCTCTGCAAGAGTCGCCCTCACTTCGGCCCCAATGGCCGACAGACCAGCTTTTCCCTGTAGGCGTCTGGGTCCCCCATGTGACCCCAGAAACTGGATTTTAAGTGATAGGGAGCTTGTTTCCTTTTGGGTTAAAAAGAAAAGCCGTGCCTCGCGCCCAGTCGCCCGCCACCAGCCCGATTTGCCACCAACCCGTATCTAGGCTCCTCAGCTTTTCAGGGCTTGTGCTCCTTTCTCTTTCAGCCAGCCTTCCCGTGGTTTTGGGTAATAGATGTCCTTTGTATTAGTTTTAATTTTTTAAATTGTTGTGGGCGCGGCAGACCAGTTGTTACCTACACCGCCATCTTGGTTTCTCCTGTCTTTCCTATTCTAACTTCAGAACCTGATACAATGCTTAGTATCTGTTCAGTAAATGTTTGTGGCATGAAGACCATCACAGCACTTATTTCACCTTTGTATATAGTTGCGAACTACTGTGTTCCCTCAGTCTCCTCCCATGATCTTAAGAGCAGAAACCATTATAATCATTTAGCCTTTCTTCTGTATGTTAAGAGCCAATGATTACTGACATGGTCCTTTTTCAGCTAGTTATAGTAATTCCTTTAGGTTTTGGTAATTAAAGAAGGATATTTAAATGTGGTTATGTGCCAAAACCGGTTTGGCTCAGTGGCTAGAGCGTCAGCCTGCGGACTGGAGGGTCCCGGGTTTGATTCCGGTCAAGGGCATGTACTATGGTTGCGAGCACATCCCCAATAGGAGGTGTGCAGGAGGCAGCTGATGGATGATTCTCTCTCATTGATGCTTCTAACTCTCCCTCTCTCTTCCTCTCTTAAAAAATCAATAAAATATATATTTAAAAAATATGGTTATGTATCTACGTATGAGAATGTGAAAAAAATCCCTCCTCCCATTCCAATGGTGTAAAAACCAAACGTGTGATAGAGTAATTAAATAAATAAATAAATAAATAAATAAATAAATAAAATTACCTTTTAGCCTGCCAGCGTGGCTCAGTGGTTAAGCATTGACCTATGAATCAGGAGGTCATGGTTAGATTCCCAGTCAGGGCACATGCACAGGTTATAGGCTCGATCCCCAGTACAGGGCGTGCAGGAGGCAGTCTATCAATGATTCTCTCTCATCATTGATGTTTGTATCTCTCTTTCCTACTTCCTTTCTTTCTGAAATCAATAAAAATATATATTAAAAAATTACCTTTTAGCCTTGGCTGGTGTGGTTTGTTGGTTGAGCATCATGCTATGCATGCACTAAAAGGTCTCTGGTTCAATTCTCAAATCAGGGCATAGGCCTAGATCGTGGGTTTGATCCCCAGTAGGGTGTGTGCAGGAGGCAGCCAATCATTTCTCTCTCATTTATGTTTTTCTCTCTCTATCTCCCTTCATCTTTCTAAAAATTAGTAAAAACATATTTAAAAAATAAAATTACCTTTTAATGGACCTGAAGAGCATTATGCTAAGTGAATTAAGCCAGCCAGAAAAAGACAAGTATCATATGACTAGAGGCCTGGTGCACGAAATTCGTGCACGGTGGGGGGTGGGGGAGGGGTGGGGAAAAGGTGTCCCTCAGCCCAGACTGCGACATCTACAATCTGGGATCCCTCTCACAATCCAAGATGCTGGCTCCCAACTGCCCTCCCCTGCTGGCCTGATCACCCCTAACTGCCCTCGCTACTGGCCTGATCCCCCCTAACTGCCCTCCCCTGCAGACCTTGGTGCCCATAACTGTTCTCCCCTATAGACCCTGCTCCCCTCCCCCCCAACTGCTCTCCCCTGCAGGCTTGGACTCCCCCAACTGTCCTCCTCTGCTGGTCTGGTCACCCTTAACTGCCCTTGCTGCTTGCCTGATTGCCCGCAACTACTCTCCCCTGCAGGCCTGGTTCACCCCCAACTGCCCTCCCCTACAGGGCTGGGTCCTCCCAACTGCCCTCCCCTACAGGTCTGGTTCCCCCCAACTGCCCTCACCTGCAGGCCTGGTCCCCCCCAGCTGCTCTCCACAGCAGGTCTGCCTCCCTCCCCAACTGCCCTCCTGTGCAGTTGGGGAGGGAGGCCTGGTCTCCCCCAATTGCTCTCCTCTGCTAGCCTGGACCCCCCTAACTGTCCTCCCTGCTCACCTGATCGCCCACAACTGCCCTCCCCTGCAGCCCTGGTCTCCCCCAACTTCCCTCCCCTGCAGTCCTGGTCCCCCCCCAACTGCCCTTCCCTGCTGACCTGGGTCCTCCCCCCGCAACTGCCCTCCCTTGCTGGCCTGGTATCCCCCAACTGCCCTCCTCTGCTGGCCTGGTCACCCCTAACTTCCCGCAACTGCCCTCCCCTGTTGGCCATCTTTCAGTGGCCATCTTATGTCCACATGGGGGCAGCCATCTTTGACACATGAGGGTGGACATCTTGTGTTTTGGTGTGATGGTCAATTTGCATTTTACTCTTTTATTAGATGGGATTTCACTTATATGATAAGGTGACTAGATCGTCCTGCTTTTGGCAGGACAGTCCCGGTTTCCAACAATTTTTTCTGTGTCCTGCGGCGTTTTAAAAAAGTCCCGATTTTTGGAAAGATTGGAAAGATTCTTTCCAAAAATCAGGACTTTTTTAAAACACCGCAAGACATGGGAAAAATTGTTAGAAATCGGGACTGACCCTCCAAAGGCGGGACGATCTGGTTACCTTATTATATGTGGAATCCAATGAATGCAGTGAACTAACAAGCAAAATAGAAACAAACTCATAGAGAGCAGGTTGACAGCTCTCAAGTGTGGGGTGGTGGGGTAGTGGGTAAGTAGAGGGATAGATTAAAAAAACAAAAAGAAGAGCAGCGCTCGGAGGTCCCTGATCTGTCTCTTGCTTCAACAGTGTTTGGACGGAACAGACCCAGGGACGCCGTTCTTCCAGCCTCCGGCCACTCTCCTGCGTCTCATTCAGTCACCACCGCCAGCGCCACCTCCGGCACCAGCCGACACACCGGTTTTTTGGTTGTTTTGTTTTTTTTTTCTACCTGAAAGCCTCATTACTGAACAACCATGAGCTCCCAAATTCGTCAGAATTAATCCGCCGACGTGGAGGCTTCGGTCAACCGCCTCATCAACCTGTACCTGAAGGCCTCCTACAACTACCTCGGGCTGGGCTACTATTTCGACCGCGACGATGTGGCCCTGGAGGGCGTGGGCCACTTCTTCCGCGAGTTGGCGGAGAAGAAGCGGGAGGGCGCGGAGCGTTTGCTCAAGTTGCAGAACCAGCGAGGCGGCCGCGTTCTCTACCAGGACGTGCAGAAACCGCCCCAGGATGACTGGTCCAAAACTCTGGACGCCATGGAATCCGCCCTGGCCTTGGAGAAGAGCCTGAACCAGGCCCTTCTGGAGCTGCATGCTCTGGCTTCTTCCCGCGCGGACCCTCACGTCTGCGACTTCCTGGAGAACCACTTCCTGGGCGAGGAGGTGAGACTGATCAAGAAGATGGGCGACCACCTGACCAACATCCGCAGGCTGGCCGGCCCCCAGGCCGGGCTGGGCGAGTACCTCTTCGAAAGGCTCACCCTCAAGCACGACGACTAGGAGCCTTTGGCGCCCAGAAGCCTTTCAGCGGTCCCCCGCCCCCCCCAGTCTCTGGCTTTTGCCTGAGCCTCTTCCCGAAACTACTAGTCATTCCTTTATCCACCCTGGAACCCTCTCCCCCCGCACTGGACCAAATGGAACAATAAAGCTTTTTGCAGCAAAAAAACAAAACAAAACAAAACAAAAAAACAAAAAGAAACAAATCAATGTACACAGACAACAGTGTGGTGATTATGGGGATGGGGAGGATAGTGGGGGAAGGTGGGGACATAAACGGTGATGGACGAAGACTTGGGGTGGTGAACACACAATACAGTGTACAGATGATGTATTGTAGAATTGTGCACTTGAAACCTGTATAATAGTGTCACTCCAATAAATTTAATAGAAAATAAAATAAAATTACTTTTTAGAGGCAGCCCCTGTGGCCACTGTCAGGGAAGCACAGGCAGCCAATGGAACCTGGAGCAACTACACTGCCACTAAGGTGGCAGTGTTGGCAGCATGACCCAAACCACCAGCATCTGCTCAAGGTGGGGAGGGAGGGATGTCCTGTGGAGTTTTTAATCTCAAAGTCTGGCTGTGGCTATGGGAAATATGGTAGTGGAGCCTGCCCCCTGAGGCCAATTTCTGGCTCACAAGAGAATAATGAGGGATCCTTGCTAAGCATCATCATGGAGAGGGGCAAAGACCTATTGTAATTGAACTTGAAGTGGCCAAAAGGCCTGCCAGGAGGTGCTGGAGAAGTTCAAGCTTTTTTCATGAAGGTATGGCTAGCTCTAGCAGAGGCATCCCACTGGAATTGGTTAACGCAGATGGTGTGCACAGTGAGATCCATTGCTTGGATGATATATCTGCCCAGATAAGAGAGGAGGAAGAGAGAGATGGGGGCCATTGTGGCCTCCAACACAGCCAAGAGAGCAAGAAGGCAGCAGCAAAACAACATCTTGGCTGCTGAGACTAAGTCAAAACTCTGACATGTCCATGGCTGTTTTATAGCTATATAACTCCAAGGAGCCTAGACTACAAGCCTACATCAACAATTGGCTCATCTGCTTTCACAATTAGAACGTGGACTTTTTTTTGTTTTCAATTACAGTTTACTTTCACCATTTTGTATTGGTTCCTGGTGCACAGAACAGTGATTAGACAATCATATACTTTACAAAGTGCTTCTCCCCTAATATTTCAATTATAATGTTATTGAAATAACAATAGTTTTCAGTATATTGACTATACTAGAGGCCTGATGCATGAATTCGTTCACCGGTGGGTTCTCTTGGCCTGGCCGGTCATCAGGGCCATCTTGTCCAGTCTAGGGGGAGGGACTGCAGAAGGTTGGCTATGGGAGTGCACTTACCACCAGGGGGCAGCTCCTGTATTGAGCGCCTGCCCCCTGGTGGTCAGTAAGCATCATAATGACTGGACCTAACAGTCACTTAAGCTTTTATATATATATAGATTCCCCATGCTATTCTTTATATCTTTATGACTATTTTGCAACTATCAATTTGTCTCTTAATCCCTTCACCTCTTTCATCCAGGTCCCCAATTACCCTCTCCTCTGGCAACTGCTAGTCCACTCCCTGTGCTATGAGTGTTTCAATTTTATTTTGTCCACATATAAGTGAAATCACATGGTACTTTTTATGACTTATTTCTCTTAGCATAATACTTTCTAGGTTCACCTATGCTGTCACAAATGGTAAGATTTCACTCTTTTTTTTATGGCCAAATAATATTCCATTGCATATACACTGAGTGGCCAGATTATTATGATCTCTGAATGCATAATAATCTGGCCAGTGTATATCCTATATAATAAAAGGCTAATATGCAAATTGTCCCCTTGACCATGAGTCCGACCAGCAGGCAGGCTGGCCAACTGCCCATCCATGTCCCCTCCCCCTGGCCAGGCTGGCCGGACCCCACCCATGCACAAATTCATGCACCAGGCTATATATATATAAATATATATATATATATATATATATATATATATATATATATATATATATATATATACACACACACACACACACACACACACACACACACACTGAGTGGCCAGATTATTATGTGTTCAGAGATCATAATAATTTGGCCACTCAGTGTATGTAATACCTGTTCTATATTCACTCATCTATTGATGGGCCATTGGTCTATTGATGGACACTTGGGATGCTTCCATATCTTGGGCTGTACTATATAATAAAACCCTAATATGCAAATCGACCGAATGGCCAAATGACCAGCAGAACAACTGGTCACTATGACGCGCACTGCCTCCACCCCCAGAGAGAGGCGACTGGTAAAGGTGATCAAGGGCGGTGTCGGCCAGTGGGCAGTGCCAGATCGGCAGCCAGGGTGGGTGTCAGTGGGTGAGGCCCTCCCACCCCATATCGCCCTGTCTGCTGGTCGCCCCTGATGGCCCTGATCGCCAGCTAGGCCTAGGGACTCTACCCTATATATTGGGAACAATCTCTTAGATTTAAAAAAATATATTTTATTGTTTTTTTTTACGGAGAGGAAAGGAGATGGATAGTTAGAAACATCAATAAAAAAAATCATCAATCAGCTGCCTCTTGCACACCCCCTACTGGGGATGTGCCCACAACCAAGGTACATGCCCCTGACCGGAATTGAACCCAGAACCTTTTGATCCACAGGCCAACGCTCTATCCACTGAGCCAAACCAGTTTCGGCCAATCTCTTAGATTTAAAAATTAAATCCTGACAAGGCTACTCTAACACAAAAAACAGGATGAAACAGCAATGACATGCATGGACTCTGGCTTGTACATTTTGTGGTCAGTCCTGATTCTCTGACACTTGTAACTGTGTGACAAAGCCAATTACTTAATTTCTCTCTGATTCAGTTTTTCCACCCACTAGATGGAAATGGTATTACTTCCTCAGAAGGATCATGTTATGTACTACTTTTTGTAATCAGGGCAAAATAATGTAGCTGCCCATACAACAGCAAGATGCCTTTCACCTGTATGAAAAGTATG
Organism: Pipistrellus hanaki; assembly: GCF_964339955.1. Taxonomy (NCBI): domain Eukaryota; kingdom Metazoa; phylum Chordata; class Mammalia; order Chiroptera; family Vespertilionidae; genus Pipistrellus; species Pipistrellus hanaki. The sequence goes on along the minus strand of NC_140503.1, from coordinate 98,047,323 downwards.
ATCAATGGTGCATGCAGCATCTGGATTGCGAGAGAGATGTCGGATTGCTGGTTTAGGTCTGACATCCCCTGAGGGTTCCAGATTGCAAGAGGATGCAGGCTGGGCTGAGGGACACCCCTCCCCTTCTCTGATACATGAATTTCATGCACCGAGTCTCTAAATGTAAATAGTGCTACAATGAACATAGGGGTGCATATACTTTTAAATTCATGTTTTGGGTTTCTTCAGATATATACCCACAAATGGAATCACTGGGTCATAAGGCAGTTCCATTTTTAATTTTTTTGAGAACCTTCCATACTGTTTTCCATAGTGGCTGCACCAATCTGCATTCCCACCAACAGTACATAAGGGTTCCCTTTTCTCCACATCCTCAACAACACTTGCCCGTTGTTGATTTATTGATGGTAGCCATTCTGACAGGTGTGAAGTAATATCTTATTGTGGTTTTAATTTGCATTGCTCTGATGATGAGTGATGTTGAAGGGACATGGACTTCCATTTGCCCGTTGTTTAACATGTACATCCACATGGATGAGGATATGGATGATGCCATCAAGCCCTACATAGTCTAGTCTACTGTTGCTGTTAGACCATTAACATTTCCCTCCAGTGTGCCCTATTGCTTGGGGCCTACTCTTCAGATATGCACATTTCCACTCAACAACACTCCTGTGGGACCAAGCTATGGGAGCTGATCTCAGACGAGCTGAAGCCAGCTCACTGAAAGAGGGAGCCGCCTTCCTTGAGTCCAGTCCCTGACATAGGCAGGGCTGTCTCCCTCTAAAAGAGCTCACCAGTATCTTAAGTCAGATGCCACCAGTAGCATAAGTCTCAGCAGCAATCTGAAATGAATGCCAGCAAACCCATAATGGAGAATGAGGATGAGCCTTTCATACTGGCTCCTGATTGAGACTTCATCAAATTCCTGATGGCAATTGCCACCGTTTCCTCCAAAGAGCAGAAAAAGCAGTGGCTGATCTGAGAGCTCTCCCTGCTCAACTGTAAGCTCCCTGAGTCTCGCTGCCCATTACCGGTTTTGGCCACCACATGGTCCATATCCTGTCCTCAATTCCAAGAACAAGACTCCCTGCCTGAACTATGGGGAAGTCCTTGAATGCAAAAACTTCAACACCACCAATGTCCCCACCAATTCCTGAGAATTGAATCTGGAACACACAGTCTGTAGAAAACCTGCCCAAATTCGGTATCTATCTGAGCAGGAGACAGGCAGTTTCAACACTGTTCCCCACTATGACAAGAATGATGAGGCCTGCTCTAACCAGTTGCTCAGTGGTTAGAGTGCTGGCCCTCAGACAGAAGGATCAAGGGTTTGATTCCAGTTAAGGACTCAACCCAAATACCTGGATTGCAGGCTCAATCTCCGACTGGGGCACCAGGGCACGTGCAGGAGGCAACCAATAGATCTCTCACATTGATGTTCTATCTTTCCCCCTCCCTTCCACTCTCTCTAAATATCAATGTGGGAAATATATCCTCAGGTGAGATTAACAAAACAAAACAAAAAGAATGAGCCCCAGCAGTGTGTGTGGCTTGGTGGTTGAGTGTAGACCTATGAACCAGGAAGTCATGGTTAGATTCACGGTTAGGGCAGATACCCAGGTTTTGGGTTTCTCAGCAGGGGATCAATGATTTTTATCATTGATGTTTCTGTCTCTTTCTCCCTTCCTCTCTGAAATCAATAAAAATATATTTTAAAAAAGAAAAAGAATGAGGCCTGGTTAGTGGACAACATAGGGGAGCTGCAGGTGGAGCTCCCAGAATGCACACCAACAGCTGAGACAGTATGTTTTCTGTATACAATATCACCATCCAATAGAGCAAGGAGCCTGTGTTCACTGCAGCAGGGTACATATGACAGTGCTTTTCAGAGCACCTGGCTTACACCCGCCTTCAAATGAGACCCCTAAGACCCTTCTACATGTGGATGAAAGGAGCCACATGCTAACCTGACAGGCTCAGTGGAGGCCTACATGGCAGTCTTGCAGACTCAGAGACCTAAAGTAATCACAAAAGATGGTCTGAAATTAAACTTTAACTAAAAGCAGTTATGGTGGGCAGTTACATCCTAGGCCAGTATCTTCACTGACAAGGTCAACCTTTACCTTAACTTAGTCTATCTATCTTTTTGCATCTATGATAAAATACTCTTGAAATGTCTAGGTAACTTGAACTTCCCTTTTACTGGAACCCCTGGGGCACAGTCTAATGTGCCTGGGCGCCAGAACAGATCCCACAAATTCCTTCACTATCATGTTAATTGTTCCTGCACCCACCTAAGTATGTGTCCATAATTTTACTTTTTTTTTTTTTTTTTTACAGAGAGGAAAGGAGAGGGATAGAGTTAGAAACATCGATGAGAGAGAATCATCCATCAGCTGCCTCCTGCACACCTCCCACTGGGGATGTGCCTGCAACCTAGGTACATGCCCTTGACCGGAATCGAACCCAGGACCTTCCAGTCCACAGGCCGATGCTCTCTCCACTGAGCCAAACCGGTTTCGGCATAATAATTTTACTTTTTATACAATCCCAGGGGTTTCCCACCACTTTACTTTATCCCACCTCCTTAATCTATCACCAATGAATTTCATGCAACCCACCTATGTCCCTCCTTTGATTGCAATGTATAAATACAAATGTAACCCGCCATTCTCCGGAGCATTATCTGAATTCATTGAGGTTTTGCTTCCCGGCATATGTCAACAGTTTGGCTCAAATAAACTCACAAAAATTCTTTACAGGTTACAATTTTTTTATTTTTTATGTTAACATACATTTGCTCTCATAGACCCCTGGCAGGAAAAAGTGAGGTGATCAGAGAGGGCTTCTGTTATAGCCATCTCCCTAACTTGGAGTTCTATCAGTCACTGTCAAGTCTGGGAGATGATCTGTTGACCTCCCAGCTATTGAAGCAACTGCAGTCCATTTGGGAACAGAGGCAAGTGCCTCTGTGGATCAAGCCACACAAGATTCTGTGATTTCAGTGGACAAGTAGCATGATTGGACTAATGGTCAACACTGCTCATCTACCAGGGAAAGAAAAGACAGCCCTCCTTGCCAGATTTCTTCCTGCAGGAGCATGGCAGTTACACCACTGAGGCATTCCTAAGTGCCCGGCACAATTTTGTGCAAACTTGAGCTGACTACCTGCTGCAAGTCAAAGAGACACAATGGGAACATTCTTTTGGACGAAGAAGGCCCCATCATTCACATCAACTTTGGCTTCATCCTGTCCAGCACTCCCTGAAACTTGAGCTTTGTGATGTTGGCCTTTAAGCTACACAGAGTTTACAGGCACAGGCAGCCTGAATGGTGACATATTCAACTACTATAAAATATGGATGCTGCAGGGAGTTATTGCTGCTTGGAAACACAAGGACAAAGTGGTACAAATAATGGAGATCATGCAACAAAGTTTTCAGCTTCCTTGCTTCCAGGGCTCCAGCACAATCCAGAACCTCAGAGATTCCATATGAGCTTGACAGGAGCAGCTCCAGCTACTGGTACAGAGTACCTTGCAATCTATCAATACCAAACATCATGTGACACCGTCCTTTCTCAGGCCCTGTATTGACAGGCATTGAGGGGACCCTCCTGGAGGGCCCTTATTAAAGAAACCTAATCTACCCACCCATCCACCCAAGGAAAATGGAAGGCAAGAAATACAAAGGATCACAGTTGAGTGTAGACTTTGCCAGGGGATGGGAGAGTCAGCCTTAGGGTCCAGACCTGCTGGTGTTTCCCTGCCTCCATTGGTGCCAGTACCACCACCTGAGACTCCAGGATTTAGTGTCCTTGTGAGAATAGAGCTGATAAATGTGAGGACATTGAGGAGAAAGAGAGAAGAGAGAGGAGAGAGGAGAGAGGAGAGAGGAGAGAGGAGAGAGGAGGAGACAGACATGGATTGGTCATCTCCCACACATGCCTCAACCAGGTCCAGAGATTGGATGCCCTGAATCCACGACACTTTGGTCCCTGGGACAACCCTAACTACTGAGAAATAGAAAACCAGCCAGAGCTCCAAAGGTCATCTTCTTAATCTGTTCTGGGTCCCAGTTAAGGGGGAGAGTGGGTTCCTAGTACTTAGGATTTGATCCTATGGCTTGTCTTTGGCCATGCTGTTGCCTGTCTTTTTCCAGATACTGACTCCTAGCTGGAGTTGCCCTTGGTAGGTAGGATATGGCATAGGGTCCTGCACTTGCTGTGATTCTCAATCACAGGGGCCAGGAAGAGAGTTACACAACCCTTCCAGTACATGATGGTATTGGCCCAGCCATGGGAAATTCCTTGCCCTAATCTCTTCCCCACACCCAGGGAAATAGCTCTCAATTTTTTATTTGTTTGAAATAAAAGTCTTTAGTATAATCAAATGAAATTACCTTTTAGCTAAACTAACAAACACTCCCAATCCTTTAAGCTTCAACTTAAATATTCCCTTTCTCACAGTACCCCTATGTATATTCACAGAACTTTTAAAATCTACCATAACATTTTTTTATCTGTGATTAATGTTTAATACCCCCTCCCCCTACACACATGCCTCCCAGTCTCTATGATTTATGAGGTCAGGACTATGCTAATATTCATCACTGGAGGAATCTGGAGGAAAAAGAGTATGAGAGACTGGGACATTATCCTATGAGAGGAAAAGAACTGCCACGCAGAGGTATCAAACCTAACTATGGCTTACTAACTACCTAGTAAATAGCTGCATGGCGCTGTTTTATTTCACTTTTATACTTATTAAAATAGGGGAAAGGGAACTTTTTGGTAGAGTCAGCCTTTTATAAAAGGTTGTTAAAATCTTACCCTAACATTCCCTTACAATGGTTTTAGGAGAAAAGACATCAAAACTTCAACTGTTAGAAAACTATGGTACACTTACACAATGGAATACTATGCTGCTGTAAAAAAAGGGAGGAATTCCTACCATTTGTAACAGCATGGATGGAACTGGAGAATATTATGCTAAGTGAAATAAGCCAATCAGAGAAAGATAAATATCACTCATTTGTGGAACGCAATGGGAACATAAACTGATGAACAAAAGAGAACCAGAGTCAAAGATGCATTGAACAGACTGTCCAACCTATGAGGGAAGATCAGGGGTAAGGGAGTAAGAGATCAACCAAAGGACTTGTATCTATGTATATGAGCATAACCAATGGACACAGATTGGGGGGTTGGGGGGGGTGGGAAGGAAGGGGTGAGGGCATGTGCTGGGGGTGGGGACAGCTGGGGACAATGGGGAAAAAAAGGAGACTTACATAATACTTTGAAGAATTTAAATTAAAAAAAATAAAGAAATGGAAAAAAAATTAACATTTACAGGTGTGACTATAGGTTTTCTCCCAAATTTTATACTTTCTACACTGTGTATCAGCATATTCTGTGATAATGAGATTGGGGCATGAACTTGAACATGCTGAAAGAAAAACTTATTTTCACTTTTCCAGACTAAAAGGAACTATATAGGGAAAATAAAAGTGTAAAAATACAAATGATTAAAAAAAAAAAAAAATTCACCTGAACATTAACCCTATTCCCTGTAGTCTGTAGTCTGAACTGGCTGTAGCAGTCACTCAGGCCCAGAACCTCTTTATCCAGCAGCTGATATCCAGTATTATGGGGCTTCTAAGGACAGGATTTGTTTATTTTATTAATTCTCTCAAGAAGTAAACCCATGTACTGTTCTTTAAGGAGAAAGCCTCCAAATCTACAATAGCAAATTATTTGATGTCTAAAGTTAATACTGCAGTTTGAGGGAAGACCAGGCAGGGAAGGAAAGGGTCACCAAGCGGAGGCTGGCAATCCTACAGCACATCCTCAAGACCGTCTCAATGACCACTTTTAAACTTTATTTCACTGGTTTTGGGAAGATATACAATTTGATCTATCCCCAGACAACCAATTCCCTAAGCCCAGGGTTTGCTGGCCTATCAACAAGGAAAGTCTATATAAATGACTTTTAGCCTTTAGCTATTTTACCAGTCACTGTACCCAAATATGTTTATATAGTGATGACTTCCAGAAAATTAAAGTTCTCTCAGAACATAAGGGGACAACAAAACTGTGACATAATGGACCTATAATAAATAGTTCATTTCCTGCTCTTCAATGCAAACACATGGAACAATACCTAATTTCAGTTCAAACTCATTTCCTTTTTATTAAAATTCAAGTTATCATTACATGGTTTGGTACTCAATAAAGGAAAACTTGTTCAAATAAGGTAATATGTTATCATCAGTATTTCCAGGTGATTGTTTGCACTCAAGTAGTATTATCAGTAAATCCTTGGGAAGCCTCTCTGTAAGAGAAAACATGAAGAATTAGCCAGGAAATAAAGAAAAGGTAGAAATCTTTAAAAAAACATGTTTTTGCAGCAAGAATACATCCTATATAACAAAGGTCTTCTGGATTCCTTGCAAAAATCAATCAATCTATCTATCTATCTGTCTGTCTGTCTGTCTGTCTGTCTATCTATTCTATCTATCTATAAGCCTAAGCGACCATCTGACAATTCAACTGGTAGCTATGATGTGCACTGATCACCAGGAGGCAGATGCTTAATGCACAGGCAAGGAACAGACTGATGAATCTCAGAGGGAAACGGGGAAGAGGTGAGGGCAGGAAGAAATTAACCAAAGATCTTGTATGCATGGCCCAGTGCACGGATTCCTGCACCGGTTGGGCCCTTCAGACTGCTTATGGGGATTAGGCTGAAACCCAGCAGTCCGACATCCCCCAAGGGGTCCTGGATTGTGAAAGGACATGGAGGGACATGAATCTGTGCACTGGGCCTCTAGTATTTGATAAAATAAAAATTAAGCCCAAGTGTTTAGACAACCTTTTTAGAGTCCATTATGAATATGAACCACAGATAAGAGCTTTGAAAATATAACTAGGGCTCTAGCTGGTTTTGTTCACTGGTTAGAGCTATGGCACAAGGATTTGATGTACCTCGGTTTCAGGCTCCATCCCTAGCCCCAGTTGGGTCTGTGCGGTAGACAACCAATCAATGTGTCTCTCTCACATCAATGTTTTTCTGTCTCTTCCCCTCCCTTCCATTCACTAAAAATCACTGGAAATAAAATCCATTAAAAATAAAGATATATATATATATATATATATATATATATATATATATATATATGACTACGAAATCCTCTATTCTGAATACCTAATTTTCTCTAAGTACTCACAGAAATTTTTAATACCATACAAAAAACTTTCCATATATTATAAAGATGAGCTCTACCTGAATTCAGGGAGGTGGTGGTTGTGGACAAAAATAAAAATTAAGACATATGCTCCAAAAAACAAACCCCAAAGTGGCTTACATTCTCTGCTTAGTCTGTTAGTAGGATATTTAACACTTCCTAAAATAATTTTGGGCCCACTTTTATTTAAGTCTCATTTTTTACTGAGAAATAGAGAGTATGGCCTCAGTAAATGCCTATACAGAACATGTGGCATAGTGGGTGCAATGAACTCTGAAACCAGTCTCCCTGGGTTTAAGTGTAGACTTTGGACAAGGTGCCTCAGTTTGTTCATCAATAAATAATAGGAATAATTATAATAATAGTAATCACCTCATAGGATTGTTTATGAGGATTAAATGAGCTACTATTTATACAGCACTTAAAATTATGCCTGAGCCCAACGGGTGTGACTGAAGTGGTTGAGCATCGACCTCTGAACCAGGAGGTCACGGTTCAATTCCTGGTCAGGACACATGCATGGAGTTGTGGGCTCGATCCCCAGTAGGGGGCACGCAGGAGATGGCTGATCAATGATTCTTAACCATTATTGATGTTTCTACCTCTCTCCTTTCCTCTCTGAAAGCAATTATATGATGTGTGTGCCTGACACACATCAAGAATTATATACTGCCCTGGCTAGCATGCTCAGTAGTTAGTGTTGGCCTGCACAACAAAGGATCTTAGGTTCCATTCCTCATCAAAGGCACCTACCTGGGTTGCAGGCTCAATCCATGAATTTGGGGCACCTGCGGAAGGCAACCAATAGAGGTGTCTCCCCCCCCCCCCCCCATTCCTTCCACTCTCTTTAAAAATCAATGGAAAAAATATCCTCTGGTGAGGATTAGCAAAAAAGAATTAATTTACTTGACTATTAAATTCTAACCTGGGCACACAAAAATAGCATCAAATTAATAAAAACCTACTGTTAAAAAAACAACACACATTGCCCAACTGGTGTGGCTTATTTGTTGAGTGTCAGCCTATGAACCAGAAGGTCACAGTTCAATTCCTGATCAGGGCACATGCCCAAGTTTTGGGCTTGGTCCCAATAAAGGATGTGTAGGAGGCAGCTGATCAATGATTCTCTCAGCATTGATACTTCTATCTCTCCCTCTCCCTTCCTCTTTAAAATCAATAAAAATATAAAAACAACAACAACAAATCACGTTTAAAAGCATACATGATAAATATCTTGAATGCAGTGAACTATCTTTAGTTTTTTTGAGGTTAATGGGCTAGAATGAGGGAAGGGTACCCAGGGCTTGAATTCTAGGTGAGACCAATAATTTCTTGGTGGAAGCCGGGGCGCTGGTGGTATAGTGGTTAGCATAGCTGCCTTCCAATAATTTCTTGGTGGGATAGAGTGGGAGGAGACTAAAGCAAATATGGCAAAACAATAATATCCGAAAATCTGGGTGTGATTACATTTATTCTGTATGCTACTTATGCTTAAAATATTTTATATAGATTTTTTATAAAGGAGGTCTTTATTTGCCTTTACACCAGTTGAGAACATAACAACTAAAAACAACAATCCTAGCTCCTTAAAGTTATCATTGTTACTCTAAATCTCTATGCTTACAGCCTCTAACAAGACATTTCTGAGAACACTGAAATGCCATGCACATCTCCCTGGATTCTTCTCTGCTTTATTCAGTAGTATGTTGCTTACCAATGGGGTTTATACTTTGTCAAGGCCCAGTTCCTCTGGAGTGGAGATTCCCAGTTCATTTAAAGTTGGTCTAAGTTCCTGGATGACATAAGGGTAGATTTCCTTATGCGGTCCTGCTTTGTCCTGATGGAAAAAAAAAAAGTTCATATTAAGTTAACATATTTGTTCAATAAAGAGAGCAATTTTACTTTGTGGGCACTAGTCAAGGTAGGTTTTTAAAGACAATTTGAAAATAAATAAAACAATTAGACTAAATCCAGAAATATATTTTTTCAAAGCCTGAGTTACTAGAAAACAAGGTGGTGATGACAGAATTTTGTGAAGGTAATTAAACTTGCCCAGCAGGCAATAGGAATAATTAAGTTAACAGAGGAAAAGATTTTATATTTGCTTCTAATTTGAGACCCTAACTGAATTAACTACTGCTGCTGAATGAATTGACAACCTACAGAACCCTAAATTATCTTATCCATTGTAGATAAAGTAATCTTACATTTTCTTTTTTATAGACCTTAAATTTCTTTTTTATATTCCATATTCTTTCATGGAGAGCTACACTTAGAAAATACTTATTTTCAGGGTAAGAGAGTTTTCATGAATACTCACCATAACATATATTAATACCTAAACGTTGTCACAAAGTTCTTCAGGGACAAATATTAAAAAGCCAAATGGACTAAGACAGTGGTTGGCAAACTGCGGCTAAAGAGCCACATATGGCTCTTTAGCCGCTTGAGTGTGGCTCTTCCACAAAATACCAAGTGGGGGTGCACATGTACAGTGCGATTGAAACTTCGTGGTCCCTGTGCAGAAATCAGTTTTCGGCTCTCAAAAGAAATTTCAATCGTTGTACTGTTGATATTTGGCTCTGTTGACTAATTAGTTTGCCAACCACTGGACTAAGACACTGCCAAACTGCTACTCTTCTGCCTTTAACAAATTCTAAGTCTCCTTAGTTATATTTTTTAAATTATAAAGTTCTTAGTTTTCTTCAGTTAATATGCAATAAATATGTTTAATGTAAATATGTTTAATGTTAAACACATTTGTATAATAACCACTTCTGGAAAGTCCCATCTTAAAAAACTACTAACAACATTTAATTTCCACCGAAACCGGTTTGGCTCAGTGGTAGAGCGTCAGTCTGCGGACTGAAAGGTCTCAGGTTCGATTCCGGTCAGGGGCATGTACATTGGTTGCGGGCACATCCCTGGTAGGGGGTGTGCAAGAGGCAGCTGGTCGATGTTTCTCTCTCATCGATGTTTCTAGCTCTCTATCATTCTCCCTTCCTCCTCTCTGTAAAAGATCAATAAAATATATTTAATAAAAAAAACACATTTAATTTCCTATCACAAATAGCACAAAGATAAATTATAGTTAAGCCTTGTACATACTTAAGGTAAATTCTTAAATGGAAGTGCTGAACAAAAGAGTATCAAGCACAATTTTTCAGGCCTGGGATAAATTCTGTCAAACTTTATTCCGGGGGGGGGGGGGGGGGGGCGGGCGGCGCAATGGTAAGATATGTACACATATAATACCTTAATAAAATTTTTTTTAAAAAATTTAAAAAAACCTTTATTCCAGAAAAATTATTAACTTCACTGTACATTCCCTCTAGCTATATAAAAATAAATTTAGGTTATCTTAACAAATTAAAAAATAAAGGATAAATTGATACCTAGTCAATAGACCACATACTTCCAGAACAAGCTTAATACTATTTCACTGACCTTAACAACCTCTAGGATGCGAACAGCACTAGCAAAATCATTTAACCGTCTGCATGCCCGCAAAGCAGCATCAATGATTTTGGGTTCTGGAACCAGATCATAGCCAACAAGCGTGTTCATCCCTGTCAAATGAAAAAGAGGGGGCATATCAACTTGAAATATTCTCACTTAAACTATAATTTAGTTATCTATATTTTTTGAAACATAGACATATGATCTTGTGATTTATAATAAATATGTATTTGGTCTGCTTCTGACATAGAACTGCCAACCCTCCTTGGAATTTTCTAAGTGATGATGATGGGAGCACAGTGGTATCTCTTGTTATATTAAGGGGTTAACTTTTGGACTCCCAAGAGTTGGTGTTGGATGTCAGCAGAGACCAATGATGTGGACAGAAGATTGAAATTTTCAGTCCCATTCCCTGATTTGCAAGGAGGAGAGAGGGCTTGAGGTCAAATTAATTGCCTGGCTAAAGATTTAATCAATCATGACTACGTATGAAACCTCCATTAAAAACCATATGACAGCCCTTTGGTCCTTTTTTAGAAAGCTTCCCACAATGGGGTACTAGAATGAGCCACTGTGCCAGGCCGCAAGCTCCATGAGGATAGACGCTCCTTCATCTGGGACCTTGCCATATGTATCTCTTCATCTGGCTGTTGATTTGCATCCTTTAATAATCTTTGTAATAAATTGTTAATCTAGTGAGTAAACAGGTTTTCTTGAGTTCTCTGAGTCATTGAAACCCAAGGAGGGGATTGTGGGAACTTCTGATTTGTAGCCAGTAGTCAGAAGCACAGATGAACAACTTAGCTTGTAACCAGCCTCTAAAGTGAAGGGTAGTCTTGTGAGACTGAGCCCTGTACCTGTGGAATCTGATTCTCCTTCTGGGTAGGGTAGGTAATGCCACCCTGAACTGAATTCTTGGACAGCCTGCTGGCGTCCAGACTTGTTTGTTGATGTAGGTAAGTCTACCCATACACATTGGAATTGGGTCCTGGAACCTACCAGGCCTCTATTCTTTTATCTATAAAATAAGAGAATCTACTTTTAACAGATAGTAAGATCATAATGACTCTTCCACAATAAATTAGTGGAAAGAATTATGCAGTATCCTGCAGATTAAAGAAAAACAGTAACAACAAAAAACAATCATAAAGACCCCAAAAAACCAACCAAAGAATTCCTTAAATGCAAACATTATTTTCATAATAATTTGCTGGTTTCATTTCAATTAAGAGTCTTTTTAAATTTATATTTTTAACTCTTAGTACAATGTATGCATGTTGCTTGCTTTAAAATAGATTTGTTTGGAAAATAAAAACCAGAGAAATGAAAAAGGAGAATGAATGAAGCCCAAATGAAGACATTAAAGAGATATAGAGCCTGGCAGACGTGGCTCTGGCTGAGTGTCAAACTATAAACTAGGAGGTCACAGTCCGATTCCCAGACAGGGCACATGCCCAGGTTGTGGGCTCCATCCCCAGTAGAGGGCATGTAGGAAAGAGCCAATCAATGATTCTCTCTCATCTTTGATGTTTCTATCTCTTTCTCCCTCTCCCTTCCTCTCTGAAATAAAAAAATATATATTTTTAAAAAACAGAGAAAGAAATAGAGAAACATTAATGCACAGACTCAAACATTCAACCAGAAGATAATTGGACATGATTAGTTTCAGCTTTGCACAAAATATTATAACACAATATTTAAACACAGGACACCAGTGACTATAATGCTAGAATACAGTCAAAGAGGCTGAAATCTTGGTCTGAGATAAATTGCCTACCTTAAAGCTATTTACGACTAACAATATATTAAGACTAGTTGCTGAAACCAGTTTGGCTCAGTGGATAGAGCGTCGGTCTGTGGACTGAAGGGTGCCAGGTTTGATTCGGGTCAGGGGCATGCGCCTTGGTTGCGGGCATGTCCCCGGTGTGTGTGGGGGGGAGGGGGGGTGTGCAGGAGGCAGCTGATCTATGTTTCTCTCTCATCAATGTTTCTGACTCTCTATCCCTCTCTCTTTCTCTCTGTAAAAAAAAAATCAATAAAATATGTATATATATATTAAAAAAAAAAAAAAAAAAAAAAAAAAGACTATCACCCGGCTGGCGTGCCTCAGTGGTTGGTCTAGCATTGACCTATAAACCAGAGGGTTGTGAATCAATTGCCTGTCAGGGCACATGTCTGGGCTGATCAATGACTCTCTCATCATTGATGTTTCTTTCTCTCTCTCTCTCTCTCTCTCTCTCTCTCCCTCCCTCCCTCCCTCCCTCCCTCCCTCCCTCCCTCCTTCCCTCCCTCTCCTTCTCTTTCTCTCCCTCCCTCCTTCCCTGAAATCAATAAAAATATATTTAAAAAAAGAAAAAGAAAGACTAGTTATCATTAATGATACTTACTCATATTAAATGCACATCTGAAAATTTAGGAAAAATAAGTTCTAGCTTATTTAGATTGGACACTTATTCAGGGCAAGACAAATCATAAAGAATAAAAATAACAAAAAACCCAAACTATAACTAAGAAGGGAAAAGAACCAAATAACTACTTGTATAAATTATCTAAAAGCCGAGACCGGTTTGGCTCAATGGATAGAGTGTCGGCTTGGGGACTGAAGGGTCCCGGGTTCGATTCCGGTCAAGGGCATGTACCTTGGTTGCGGGCATATCCCCAGTAGGGGGTGTGCAAGAGGCAGCTGATCGATGACTCTCTCTCATCGATGTTTCTAATTGTCTATCTCTCTCCCTTCCTCTCTGTACAAAATCAATAAAATATATTAAAAAAAAAAAAATTATCTAAAAGATATAAAATTTAACACTTGCTCACCTTGATATTATAGCAGTGGTTTTAATCAGAGGTGTTTTGTCCCCCAGGAAACATATTTGGTTGTCATAACTGGGGGTGAGAGGGGATGAAGAGCATGGGGGTTGATGGCATCTAGTGGGTAGAAGCCAAGGATGCTGCTAAACATGTTATAATGCAAAGGACAGCCCTTGGAACAAAGAATTATTTGGCCCTAAATACCATTGTGTCTGCTTTAAAATTTGCTTTACAGGATACACTAGGGAAGCTATGATATTTTCTTTTTTAAATACATTTTTATTACTTTCAGAGAGTAAGGGAGAAGGAGAGAGATAGAAACATCAATGATGAAATAGAATCATTGATCAGCTGCCTCCTGCATAACCCCTAACTGGAGATCAAGCCTGCAGCCTGGGCATATGCCCTTGACTGGAATCAAACCAGGGACCCTTCAGTTCACAGGTCGATACTCTATCCACTGAGCCAAACCAGGTAGGACTATAGTATTTTCTAATTGCAAGTTGCATGAGAGTATTCAGTTAACATGATGCATGTTTTGCTTTTAACAAAGGAGTAGAAGACTACAAAGCAGTTCATAATTCTTTAACGAAATAGACAAAATAAACTGTTTAGCAGTCTATATTACAATTACCTTTACGCAATTCCCAGGCATCAATATCTGGCTTGTTGAAGTATGTCACCCAGCGAGCATCAAATTCCTCATCTGTCTCATGTGACCCATGGGAGTAGCAGCGAACTGACTGGATACCTACAATGGAGAAATAATAACTTAAATGTACAGAAGAAGTACTTGATATATTGTGTCAATACAATTAAGGTATTTTTTGTTTGCATTTCCCGTTAAAACACGTCCTATATAATCCTATCTAATAAAAGAGTAATATGCAAATTGACTATCACACCAAGAAACAAGATGGCTGCCCCCATGTGGACATAATATGGCCATCACAAGATGGCCTGCAGGGGAGGGCAGTTGTGGGAAGTTAGGAGTGACCAGGCCAGCAAAGGAGGGCAGTTCGGGGGGGACCCAGGCCTGTAGGGAAGGGCAGTTGGGGGAGACCAGGGCAGTTGTGGGTAAGCATGAAAGCCAGGAGGGCAGTTAGGGGTGACAGGACCAGCAGAGGAGGGCAGTTGGGAGGACCAGGATGGCAGGGAAGGGCTGTTTGGGGGTGGGGTGGAAGGACACCAGGCCTGCAGGGGAGGGCAATTTGGAAGAACCAGGCCTGCAGGTGAGGGCAGTTGTGGGGACCAGCCCTGCAGGGGAGGGCAGTTGGGGGGGACCAGGCCTGCAGGGGAGGGCAGTTGGGGGGACCAGGCCTGCAGGGGAGGGCAGTTGTGGACAAGCAGGCAAGCTGGGAGGGCAGTTAGGGGTGAGCAGGCTGGCAGAGGAGGGCAGTTGGAGGAGATCAGGCCAGCAAAGGAGAGCAGTTGGGGGGGACTAGGCCTGCAGGGGAGGGTAGTTGGGGGGGACCAGGCCAGCAAGGGAGGGCAGTTGGGGGGGACTAGGCCTGCAGGGGAGGGCAGTTGGGGGGGGGACCAGGCCAGCAAGGGAGGGCAGTTGGGGGGGACCAGGCCGGCAGAGGAGGACAGTTCGGGGGAGGGGGACTAGGCCTGCAGGGGAGGGCAGTTGTGGACAAGCAGGCAAGCTGGGAGGGCAGTTAGGGGAGACCAGGCTGGCAGAGGGCAGTTGGGGGGGACTAGGCCTGCAGGGGAGGGCAGTTGTGGGGGACCAGGCCAGCAGGGGAGGGCAGTTGGGGGAGGACCAGGCCTGCATGGGAGGGAAGTTGGGAGCCAGAGGGATCGGGCTTAAACAGGCAGTCGGACATCCCTCAAGGGTTCCCAGATTGGAGAGGGTGAAGGTTGGGCTGAGGGACCCCCGCCCCATTTATGAATTTCATGCACCGGGCTTGTAGTCCTATATAATAAAAGGCTAACATGCAAATTGTCACTATGGGTGGGAGTTTGACTCACTAGGAGTTAGACATGTGATGACCACCAGGGGGCGGTGCAGAACATGGCAGGCATTGGCATTGCAGTGCTGGCAGTGGAGGCACTGCCGGCCGGCCCTGATGGGCCCCAATGAGAGTGGGACCAAGGTGGAATGGTGGAGCAGGTGAGTGGGCAGCACTAGGCCAAGGCAGGTGCGGAAGGGAGGCCCCAGCTGGCAGCTGGCAGCCACTAGGGACCCTACCCATGCATGGACCTCTAGTATAACATAAACTCTACCATTGTAACTATTTTTAAGTGTACAGTTCAGTGGCATTTATATACACTCAATGCATTAAGTTTTAAATCAACTATATGTCACAGTAGTAAATTACTTAGCAGGTCAAATGAAACAAATTTTATGTATTGACATGAAAATTTTTTTTAAAAAGTTAAACAAAGAAAAGCAGAACCAAAAGTATTACAGGTGGATTACAGGCTCCCCTCCTCTCCCAATGTGTAATGCTAGCTTGAAATTGTTAACATTGGTTATCTTTGGAAGGAAAAACTTTCTTTCTTTATACAGTTTCAAAATGTCTGAAATTTTACAATAAGCAGAGTATTAATTCTTAATTCAAAATAATGTTCATTCTAGTTTGCCTTTTACCATTTAAAAAGATTTATTGATTTTAGGGAAAGAGAAAGAGGAAAGGAGAGATGGGGAAGAGAAACACTGATTTGTTCTAATCATTTGTTGATTCTTGTATGTGCCCTGATTGGGGATTGAACTTGTAACCTTGGTATTTGATCTAACCAGCTGAGCTACCCAGCCAGAGGTTCATTCTAGTTCTTTATTTTTATTTTTTTATTTTTAATATATCTTATTGATTTTTTACAGAGAGGAAGAGAGAGGGATAGAGAGTTAGGAACATCAATGAGAGACAATCATCGATCCGCTGCCTCCTGCACACCCCCCACCGGGGATGTGCCCAAAACCAAGGTACATGCCCTTGACCGGAATCGAACCTGGGACCTTTCAGTCCACAGTTCGATGCTCTATCCACTGAGCCAAACTGGTTTCGGCTCATTCTAGTTCTTAAATTAATTTATAAGATATATATTTCAGCCAAAACCGGTTTGGCTCAGTGGATAGAGTGTCGACCTGCGGACTGAAAAGTCCTGGGTTCGATTCGGTTAAGGGCATGTACCTTGGTTGCGGGCACATCCCCAGTAGAGGGTGTGCAAGAGGCAGCTGAGCGATGATTCTCTCTCATCAATGTTTCTAACTCTCTATCCCTCTCTCTTCCTCTCTGTAAAAAATCAATAAGATATTTATATATTTAAAAAAGATATATATTGCCGAAACCGGTTTGGCTCAGTGGTACAGCGTCGGTCTGTGGACTGAAAGGTCCCAGGTTCTATTCCCGTCAAGGGCACGTACATTGGTTGCAGGCACATCCCCGGAAGGGGGTGTGCAAGAGGCAGCTGGTCGATGTTTCTCTCTCATCAATGTTTCTAGCTCTCTCTCTCTCTCCCTTTCTCTCTGTAAAAAAATCAATAAAATATATATTTAAAAAAGATATATATTTCATAAATTTTAAAAAATCTTATGCTTTCTATCCTATATAATAAAAGCATAATATGCTAAATGTCTGACCGTTCATTCAACCAGTCACTATGATGTGCACTGACCACCAGGGGGCAGACCCTCTAACTAGTAGGTTAGCTTGCTGCTGGGGACTGGGCAAGATGGGATGAACATGCCCTGGAGCTCTCGCTTGGTCCCTCCCCGGCTCTGATGGCCCTGACTGGGACTGGGTGAGATGGACTGGACATGCCCTTTAGCCAACCTTTTGGGGTCCCTCCCCAGACTCTAAAATATTTCTTCTAATTAATTTCCTTTCAATGTATATTAATTCATGTACTGGCCTCTAGTTAAATTATACTCCAAAATAAATTATATATCCTGACAAAGCAATAGTAATTTATAAAAGAATACTTTTAAAAGTTCTAAGTGAGATATTAAAATATATTAAGTGTTAAGAAAAAAGGCTTTACAGCACAATCTACAATAGCCAGAATTTGGAAACAGCCTAAGTGCCCGTCAGCAGATGATTGGATCAAAAAACTTTGGTACATCTACACAATGGAATACTATGTTGCTATAAAAAAGAAGGAATTCTCATCATTTGCAGCAACCTGGATGGAATTGGAGAACATCATGCTGAGTGAAATAAGCCAATCAATGAAAGAGAAACACCACATGACCTCATTCATTTATGGATAATAAAGAACATTATAAACTGATGAACCAAAAGATAGATATAGAGACAGTAAAGCAACAAGCAGACTGTCAAATTACAGCAGGTAGGGTAGGGAGATCTGGGGGAGATAATAGATCAACCGAAGGACTTGTATACATGCATATAAGTACAACCAATGGACATAAAACTCTGGGGAGGAAAGGTATGTATGGGAGGGAGGGGGGCAAAAAAAAAAAAATCAATAAAATATATTAAAAATAATAATAATAAAAAAAAGAAAAAAGGCTTTATTTAGCATTCTGCTCCCAATCATTATACTCATTGTAGCACATATGAAAAGCCTTTCTATTTTAGTTATTGCCTTTCAAATGGACACTGAATTATGAGTTAGGAAATGTGGAATCTTTCTAAACAGCCTCTGTATGGTAGGGGATAGAGGAGAAGGAAATTTTACCTTTGGGTTTTAGGAAGCAGCAAGTTTTATTTTTCTTATTTGTAAAATGCAGACACCATTACCTTATCAGATTATGATGATTAAAAATGAAAGCCAGCTCAGCCGGTGTGGCTCAGTGGTTGACCACTGACCTATGAACCAGGAGATCACGGTTCAATTACTAGTCCGAGCACATGCCCCAAGATGCAAGTTTGATCCCCAGTAGAGGGCATGCAGGAGGCAGCCCATCTAAAATTCTCTCTCATCATTGATGTTTCTATCTCCCTCCCTCTCCTTCTTTCTGAAAACATATTAAAAAAATAAATAAAAATGAAGGCCAGGTAACACTCTCTAGGACTTGGCACTTTGTAAAAGGCAGTCAATAAATAACAACTATAAATTGATCCTTGTCTAAAAAGTCTTAATTGACTTTCTATTAACGGATATCATAATTTATAGAAATAAAACATTCTTCAAATTGTATTTTCTATTAGATGAATTAGACAAACCTGGTATAGTGTCTAGATATTTTTAAATGCTTATCAATCTGAAGCCGGTTTGGCTCAGTGGATAAGAGTGTCGGCCTGTGGACTGAAGGATCCCAGGTTCGATTCTGTTCAAGGGCACGTACCTTGGTTGTGGGCACATCCCCAGTAGAGGGTGTGCAGGAGGCAGCTGATCGATGATTCCCTCTCATCGATGTTTCTAACTCTCTATCTCTCTCCCTTCCTCTCTATAAAAAAATAATAAAATATATTTTAAATGCTTATCAAACAAAATCACCCTTCCCCCACCACACATGCATGCGTGCATGTGTGCTCTGGCCAGGTAGGATAGTTGGTTGGAGTGTCCTCCTGATATGTCAAGGTGGTGGGTTTGATCTGGTCATGGCACACACAAGAATCAACCAATGTACACTAATAAAAGAGAAAGATGTAAATTAATCGCACCTTCACAATGCCTACCAGCCAATCAGGAGTGAGTATGCAAATTAACCCAAAGATGGTGGGTTAATTTGTTTTTCTGTTTTTTTTTGTTTGTTTGTTTTTGCAGCAGAGGGTCAGCTTTAACGGTCACTCTACAGATAATGTACGTAGTTAAGAGCCCAGCCACTCCTGCTCTCACTCAGCCTCGGGCACAGCTAGGTGCCCTCAAACCCTGGCTCTGCAAAGGGGGACCTGTCCCCAGCACCAGCTGTATATACAAGGAGTACGGCCCATGGCCCAGGCCAGGTGCCAGCCCACCCATCAACTCTTGGCTCTTGGGCCTGAAGGTGAGATTCAGGCCCCCAGTGTGGCGGGAGGATCTCACCCACAGGGACCTAGCCCTGGCTGGGCCTGCTCTGTGACTGCCCCCTCTCCCTCCTCCCTCCCCTTATCCCCACTCCCTGGACTGTGCAGTGAGGAGGGGGCGGGGGGCGGGCAGCAGCTCTGGGCACCTCTGTGGAGGGGAGGGGAAAGGGCCCTGGAGACGGCATCCTCTGCTGGAAGCCCAGGACAAGCTGGGGACAGGCAGGCAGAAGAGTGCACAAGAGCCAACCAGGTGCCCCCCTCCCCCCCATACCCCTTGCTGGTGTTGGTTTCGCAGGGCCGGGGGCACCACGCAGCTGGCTGGGCGCACACTTCACTAGCTCCCAAAGGGCTGGAGGAAATTGCACTTG
Organism: Pipistrellus hanaki; assembly: GCF_964339955.1. Lineage (NCBI taxonomy): Eukaryota > Metazoa > Chordata > Mammalia > Chiroptera > Vespertilionidae > Pipistrellus > Pipistrellus hanaki. The sequence continues at coordinate 98,027,523 of NC_140503.1, read as the reverse complement.
TTCTGTGGCCATGGTGGTGGACCCTGAGCCGAGGCTGCCCTGCAGGGCCCAGGACATGGAGAGGGCAGTGGCCCTGCCCTCACAGCACGTCCTCAAAGTCTAGCAGCTTTGAGTGCTGGTGGCTCTTCCACAGACGGTACAGCCGGAAGTCAAAGTAAGTCTCGATCATCTGCTTCCCTTGGGCCAACAGCTCCAGGAGGGACTCAAAGATGACCCTGTAAAGCAGGGGTCTTCAAACTACGGCCAGCGGGCCACATGCGGCCCGCAGAGGAGTCTGATCCGGCCCGCCAGGTTTTTTGGGCAGTGAGCGCAGCCGAGGTGTTACAGTAGGAATTAGTAGTTCATATAGTCCGGCCCTCCAGCTCTCTGAGGGACCGTGATCTGGCCCCCACTTTAAAAAGTTTGAGGACCCCTGCTGTAAAGGGTCATGAGGGTCCTGAGATTCTGGAATAGCTTCGCCCTGTTGGGGTTCCCCAGAATGTAGCAGCCCATGATGTGGATGATGTTTGGCTCTAGGTTCACTTTGCTCATCAAGTGGCTCAACTGCTTCCAGAAGTGGATCATGTCTTCCTCCTTCTCTACTTTGGCGAAGGTGGCCACCTTGTTCTTGAGCAGGTACAGGTGCCCCGGGCCGCAATGGCAGAATATGAGCATCTTCCAGATCTTGGCACCCTTGTGGTAGATGTTCAGCTTCTTCTCTATCTCCTCCAGGATGTCCTTGAAGGTCGCGTGCTCATGGTCATAGGGGATGAGGATGATGGAAGGGTCGTCCCTGCAGATGATGGTGGGGATGTACTCCCCTCTGGGTACCTTGACCTTGGAGGAGATGAACATGACCTTGGGCGGCAGGAAGCCCTCCATATTGCAGGCCACAAACTCCAGGCCCTTCTCGGCCTCCCGGTCCAGGTCCTGGAAAGCCTCGCCCAAGGTACAATGCGAGCTCTGTAGGTCGCCACTTTCTAGAGTCATGGGAAGTGTCGGCTTTCATGGGGGTAGGGTCGCTCCAGGACCAGCTGAAGCTCAGCTTGTGTGGCTCTGAGAACGTCTGGGCCTTCACTCTCCGGCTACCGACCATGCACAGGTGCTTTTCAGAAGTTCCTCTGGATTATGGATGCTTGCTCTCCTCATAGACCTGAACACCAAAATGTTAGAGGCATGGCCGGAGGGGCAGCATGAAAGAGAAGACACAGTGAGCCTTGACCCCTCACTCCCCAGGAGCGCCCTGCTGTCAGTCTCTCCCCAAGCACTGTGGCCTGCCAGCCCTGGACACAGGGGTGTGGTGACCCCACTTCCTGGCCCAGGGCAGGGAGCGCCTGAATAGTTGTGGTTGCGGTCTGGAAGCTGAAGAGGTTTTCCTGGGGGAACCAGGCGTGAATGGGGGTGTGGGCGTCGCCAGACACACAGTCGACACTGTACATCCTCTCTAGCTTCTTGCGGCAGCTGGTGGCTTGGGGTAGGGGGGGCTGGTCCAGCCCAAAGGTCCAAGGGGAGGGGCCCGGGGCAAGCTGGGCAAACTCTGGACACTCCTGGGAGCCCTGGTGGCTGCCTGCCCAGCTCTGGCAGGCTGTGCTGACGTTCTCGTGGCTGCTATGCAGGGACTGGCTATGGTGGTGGGGGTGCTGCCGCCCTTTTACCACGGACAGCTTGATGGCCTTGGCCTCGGGGCCAGCTCCCTGGAGATGGTGTACATGCGGGGCTAGGGGACCCCTCCAGCCGACTTCCCAATGACCACCTCCTCAGAGAGGCTGCTCTTGTAGTGGCTGTTGGAAATGAGCGAGAGGCGGAGCTTGTTCTGGGGTGCTGGCTGCATCTCGGGGGACCCTTTGTGGCCAGAGTAGGCATCAGCCAGCAGGTGATCTGCTCCATTCTGGTTATCAGGGTGACTCTGGGATAGGTACTCGCCAAAAGCCTGGGCGGCTCGCACTTTGGCCGCCACAGAGAACATGGGCACTCTGCAGCGCCCTCCTCCGGGAGCCACAGCCAGCGATGGTGGGTTAATTTGCATATGCAGAATGGTGAGGGGTGTGGGACGCAGGTGTTTGGCATCTCCCCAGCTACTAAGGGCCTCTGGGCAGCGTGGGAAGGCGGGGCCGGTGGCTCCGGGGGCCAGAGGGGAAAGGCGGTGCTAGCAGCCAGGGAAAGGAAGGCTCATTTTTGCAAGAATCTTGGTGCATCAGGCTTCTAGTCCTATATAACAAAAGGCTAATATGCAAATAGACCAAATGTTGGGACGACCAGTCACCATGATGCACAGTGACCACCAGGGGGTAGATGCTAAACGCAGAAGCTGCTCCTGGTGGTCAGTGCGCTCTCACAGGGGGAGCATCACTCAGCCAGAAGCTGATTTCATGGCTGGCGAGGGACGCAGCAGTGGATGAAGCCTCTCCTGCTTCTGCGGCAGTGCTAAGGAACAGCGAGTCGAGCATTAAGGAGCAGCCAGCAGGTGGGTGGTAAGGAGCAAGGGGGTCCTGGACTGTGAGAGGACACACAAGTGCATGAATTTCATGCACTGGGCCTCTAGTGAATGCATAAGTGGAACAATAAATCAATGCTTCTCTCTCTCAAAAGATTAAAAAGAACAATTGCCCTAGTCAGCTTGGCACAGTGGACAGTGTCAGCTCTTGGACTGAAAAGTCCAGGGTTCAATTCCAGTCAAGGGCATATACCTCAGTTGAAGGCTCAATCTGTATATACTTGGTTGGGACATGTGCAGGAGGCAACCAATTGATGTCTTTCTTTCACATTGATGTTTCTCTCTCTATCTCCCTGCCTTCCACTCAAAAATAAATGGGAAAATATCCTTGGGTGAGGATTAAAAAACAACAACAGCCAAAACTGGTTTGGCTCAGTGGATAGGGGTGTCGAACTCAATCAGAGAAGGGGCCAAAATCTAAAATCCAGCCTAAATCGCGGGCCGAATGGTTTACTGAACAGTCATAAACTGACAATGTCATAAACTGACAGCGGAGTGCAGTGATGACAGCGCGGTGTGGGCCACATTGCAAGGCCTGGCGGGCTGGATTTGGCCCGCGGGCCTTGTGTTTGACACATGTGGGATAGAGCATCAGTCTACAGACTGAAAGGTCCCAGGTTCGATTCCAGTCAAGGGCATATACATTGGTTGGGGGCTCATCCTTGGTAGGGGGTGTGCAGGAGGCAGCTGATCAATGTCTCTCTCACTGATGTTTCTAGCTCTCTCCCTTCCTCTCACACCACGGTGATTTCGGGGCTGAGGGTGGAGGCGGAAGAGGGCATTAGAGGGGATAAAGGGTGATGGAAAAAAATAAAATAAAAACTATGCAGAAACCTCGGGGCTCTACATATACTCTGAAATTTAGATGTCAGATATATTCTATATACCTTTACTGCTGTAACTGGCAAGAGAAAGTGCAAAAAATAGAAAGTAATAAAAAAGAAACCAGAAAAAGGTGAAAAGATGGAACACTTGCCAGTTCTGCAGATGGACTGTCACTACTAGATCAAGCAAAAGTATCCTCGCTTAAATCACTATTTGAGCCCTACCTGGTTTGGCTCAGTGGACAGAGCATCAATCTGTGGACTGAAGGATTCCAGGTTCGATTCCAATCAAGAGCATATGCCTGGATTTTGGGCTTATCCCCATGGGGGGCATGCAGGAGGCAGCCTATCAATGATTCTCTCATCAGTGGTGTTTCTATCTCTCTCCTTTTCTGACTGAAATCAATAAAAATATGTATATATTTTTTTAATCACCATTTGAGCCTATTGCAAAATATCAGTCATTAGTTACAGAGGACCCCAGCACAAGTCCCAATTTTACGAGAGGCCTAAATTTCCAATAACAATGAAGTGGGACATATACATAAATGGGCTAGAATTGGGATACTCTTTAATTTCTATGACAAGAAAAAAAAATGAATCTATAGACCTAAAAGTATTTGGCAAGTACAAACATTTAGTCAAAACTACACAGGATTAATATTCACTTTTAATATATCAGAAAGCATAGACCACAATGCTTCTACCTGCTGTTACCCAAAATTTACAAGCTACCTTTTTCAAAAACTAGTTATCCTTACTAAATACTTAAAGCACAAGTATAAAATGGTACAACCACTTTGGAAGACTGTTTAGCAGTTTCTTATTAAGAAAAACACACACCTACCATATAACCCAGTAATTACACTTCTAAATATTTACCCAAGAAAAGTGAAATATATGTATTCCCTCCCCAGAGGTAATTATTAAGTGTATCTTTCTTACCACAAAGTGTTTCATGATAACCAATTCTTTCTTCACTGCCTGGGCATGGATTTCATTAGATGACTGGTAGCTTTGTATTATTTTCTAATTGTGAAAAGATGATCAGCAGCTGCAGATCCCAGTCAAGGAGATCTATGGAAAACCTTTAATATTTGTTTAGCTTCCTTCTAGAGAGTCCCAAATTACAAACTATGATAGTTATTCAGTGAAACTTAAATTTGCTCTAGATGGCTATTCAAGAAGTGATTGTTGGAAAACCAAATCTTCCTTCTCCTACCCCGTTAGAAATAATGTAGATTTAATTTATTCATTCCAGACCTCCAAATGATTGTTTTAACCTTTTTTTATACACAGTACATGTTTAATATATTGTTTAATCTATAAACATTTCTTTCCTTAAACTTATTGAACAACCCCCTTCTAGTCTTAAACTAATCACTTTCACTACTTGTTTCAGGGGTATCTTTCAGGAAGTCAGTATGCAGCATCTTTACTTTTTCATGTATCAGTGTTTCCAAAATGGTGTCTTGTGCTAACTGCTTTCATTTAAATCAACAACAGTTTATCTACCTCCTCAATTGCCTGTGATCATTGTTTTTTATATATCCTTAGCAAAGTTATCATTAAAAAATATATATATGTACATACCACTTCTTTTTTTTTTTTAAATATATTTTTATTGATTTTTTTACAGAGAGGAAGGGAGAGAGATAGAGAGCTAGAAACGTCAATGAGAGAGAAACATCGACCAGCTGCCTCTTACACACCCCCTTCCGGGGATGTGCCCGCAACCAATGTACATGCCCTTGATCGGAATCGAATCTGGGACCTTTCAATCCACAGACCGACGCTCTACCACTGAGCCAAACCGGCTTCGGCTACATACCACTTCTTAACATTTAAAAAATTTTAAAATATGTTTTTATTGATTTCAGAGAGGAAGGGAGAGGGAGAGAGAGATAGAAACATCAAGATGAGAATCACTGATCAGCAGTCTCCTGCATGCCCCCCACAGGGGATGGAGCATACAATCCTGGCATATGCCCTGACCATGGTGAATTGAACCTTGACCTTCTGGTCCATAGGTCAATGATCAACCACCAAGCCAAACCCCATTGGGCAATGAAGGTTTGCATTCTTTTTTTTCTTTTTTTTAAAATATATTTTATTGATTTTTCACAGAGAGGAAGAGAGAGATAGAGAGTTAGAAACATCGATGAGAGAGAATCATCGATCAGCTGCCTCTTGCACACCCCCTACCGGGGATGTGCCCGCAACCAAGGTACATGCCCTTGCCCGGAATCGAACCCGGGACCTTTCAGTCCGCAGGCCGACGCTCTATCCACTGAGCCAAACCGGTCCCGGCGAAGGTTTGCATTCTTGATGGCCTCTTTATGTTTTAAAATTGTGCTAATTGTCCATTTCACCAGCAACAAAAAACACAAAAATATTCACATTACAATTTCCTGATATGTTAACCAAGAGGTTCAGTGGTAAACTCTTATTCTCTTTGTGTGTTGCCTACTAGGCGCTTTTTATGATCTCCAAGCTTTAAAAATATATATTTTTATTGATTTCAGAGAGGAAGGGTGAGGTAGAGAGTGATAGAAACATCAATGATGAGAATCATTGATCAGCTGCCTCCTGCATGCCCCCTACTAGGGATTGAGCCTACAACCAGGCATGTGCCCTTGACTGGAATCGAACCCAGGACTCTTCAGTTCACAGGCCGACACTCTATCCACTGAGCCAAACCAGGTAGGGCTATCTCCAAGAAGCTTTTAGTCATCTTGCAGAACTGAAGTTTTGTTGCACAATGGAGACATTTTCCATATTAACTTAGTCGAGCACCAAATTGTTTAAGATGGGAGAGAAGGCTGGGCTGGTATTGCCCTGTGGATGAGTGTTGACATATGAACCAGGAGGTCATGGTTTCAGACCTGGTCAGGGCACATGCCTAGGATGTGGCTTGATCCCGGGGGTGAGGGTATTGGGGGGTTGGGGGTACAAGAGGCAGCTGATCAGTTTCTCATCATTGATGCTTCTCTTTCTTTCTCCCTCTCCCTTCCTCTCTAAAATCAATAAAAATTTATTTTTTTAAAAGGGTAACTCTTTAGCCGGGACTGGTTTGGCTCAGTGGATAGAGCGTCGGCTTGGGGACTGAAAGGTCCCGGGTTCGATTCAGGTCAAGGGCATGTACCTTGGTTGCGGGCATGTCCCCAGTAGGGGGTGTGTAAGAGGCAGCCGATCGATGACTCTCTCATCGATGTTTCTGACTCTCTATCTCTCTCCCTTCCTCTCTGTACAAAATCAATAATAAAAAAAAAATAAAATAAAAAAAATAGAAATTCAACAATTTAAAAAAATTTAAATAATAAATAAATAAATAAAATAAAAGGATAACTCTTTAAATGCAACCTTGCACCAAGAAAGGGAAAAAAGAAAACCCCTCCTATCCTCCAAAAATTATCAAGGTAAGGATATGGGAACCAGGGCTGTGTAAGTTTTAAGGGTTGACTAGAGAATCTAGTAAGTCAGCAGTTCCTGGAAAACAACTTTCAAGTTGGAGACTTCTTCATGGACAAATATGGTATTTGGGTTGCTACTTAACTGGAGCAAATGTGAGGCTCCTCAGATTAACCTTTTTAGAACTCCTTCAAGTATACTCCCATTTGGCCTTTGAGCAACTCATCCAAGAACCGTTTTTTTGTTTGTTTGTTTGTTTGTTTTTAATTTTAAAACCAGACAAATATCAGAGAAGGGAGAGGGATAGATAGAAACATCAGTGATGAGAGAGAATTAAAACACAGATTCCTGAATCCCTACTGGGGATTGAGCCCACAACCTGGGCATGTGCCATTGACCAGAATCAAATCCAGGACCCTTCAGTCCGCAGCCGACACTCTATCACTGAGCCAAAGTGGTAGGGCCAAGAACCTTAATTTTTTCTAACTTTCAATTGCATAAAAACCTCTTCAGTCTTATACTGATAAACCCCAACCTATAATATGCAAAAATGAAATGCAGTATAATAAAGCAAATATATATTAAGCGTTAGTGCCAGACAAGGTGCTAAGAAGTTACTTTATCTCACTTAAAACAACACAACCAAATATCCTGATTTTAGTGAAGAGGCAAATGAGTCTTGAGGTTAACTAATATGTCCAAGGTCACACAGAAAGAAAGCAGCTGACACAACTGTAAACAATACTGACTCCTTGTGGCAAATATTTAGGTCTAAGGAACAAATATATAAAATACAACTTTTTGTTTATGAATTAAACTCTAAGAGTGGGAATAGAACACTTAGGAGATAAACCACTATGTCCAAAGGCATTAAGAAAAAAAATCCCCTTAATTTACAGTTTGCCAAAAACCTCTGGTCTTTTTCTTTACCTGCCACAAAATGAAGTATTTACTTTGAAGGTCATAAACACCTCCCGAAATGTGTCTATATGAAAAAGTTATAGTATTTATTTTCACATTTAGATAAGGAAAGAATAAAGAACTATAAAACTGGACAAATATCAGTATGGGCCAAAAATAACTGAGGCTAAAAATCAGAAAATTGTTCTACCACTAGTTAAGGAGTCAGTTTCCCAAGAAGGAAACCTCTTCTATACAATAAAATGGTCTCCATGATCTCTGATGTGAATGCCAGCCTTACCATTGTATGATAAATGAGAGATGAAATCTTAAATTGAATGAAGGGAAACATATTCCTTAGGTGTGTGTCTACTTAAAACACTCAAAATAGCCAAGGAAACCTTATTAGTTGTGAGTTCATATGCTAAAATATGTATGGTTAGAGGCTAAATGATTAGCATATACATCCATCATGGACTAAGATCAAACTGTGGTTATAATAATTAAAATTATAGAGCTAGCCGAAACCGGTATGGCTCAGTGAATAGAGCATCGTTCTGCAGACTGAAATGTCCCAGGTTCGATTCCGGTCAAGGGCATATACATTGGTTGTGAGCACATCCCCAGTGGGGGGTGTGCAGGAGGCAGCTGGTCAGTCGATGTTTCTCTCTCATTGATGTTTCTAGCTCTCTATCCTTCTCCTTTCCTCTCTGTAAAAAATCAATAAAATATGTTAAAAAATAAAATTATAGAGCTGGGCAGTCACTGGGAACACATATTAAGAGAAGGAAAAATAAGAGACAGGAATCAGCAAAGCATTTCATACTACAACCAACAGGCTTTAACCTGAAATAAACAATAAAGCCTCCCCACACCTGTAGATCCCAGTATTCCTGGTTTGTGGTACCCCATTTTCGAAACAGTAATGCCTATTCCAGTGTTTCCCAACATTCTCTCATGATGAGAATCACCTGGTGGAGTTGTTAAAACACAGATTCCTGAATCCCAACTAAGAAGTGCTAAACTAGGATTTTTGGGAACATATAGGTAAAATTGTATACTTAACTAGTGCTCTAAGACAGATGTTATATACAGAGCACTAAGTTAGGTATGCAATTTTACCTATATGTTCTCAAAAATCCTAGTTTAGCACTTCTTAGTTGGGATTCAGGAATCTGTGTTTTAACAACTCCACCAGGTGATTCTCATCATGAGAGAAGGTTGGGAAACACTGGCCTATTCCACCCTCTTTCAGACTTCAGGAAAAAACCACACACGTGGAAGAATTAGATCGTGGCAGAGCAGTCTAAAAATTAACAGAACGGTCTGTGAAGGTAACCCACAAAACGCCAACCGAGAAAATGCCTGACTAAAAAAAAGTATAGTGTCCCACCCAGGAAGCATATTGTGTTCTCTTAACATTGGGGCGGCGGTGCCCGGGCACACTAAGGGACCTCCCCCGTTCCTACACTGAGCAGCGCGTCCGGCGGCTCAATGTCACCTTCGCCAAAGCGCTGATGGCGGCGGTCACTCCCAATGAGGTGGCCCCAGGGGTCAGCGCCGGGTATTACGGTCACGACCCGGGGACCGAAGGGGTCGCGCTGACGCGGGAAGTGCGCTGGGACCCTTCTTTGGCGCCCACGGCAGGTTCACACCTGACCCGTCCGTGGTGGCCATACAAGAAGTCGCCGAGGTAGGCCGCGGAGACGCGTCCTCGAGTCCTCCACGCCGGAAGGCGGCGAGGAGGGCGGCCAGTGGCCACTAGGTTCAGCCGCCCGCCGGCCTGGCAGCCTAGGCCGCGGGGCGAGCCTGTTCTCGCGTGGCGGCGGGGACCCAGGTCACCGCAAGGACACACAGAGCAGGAGCGGACCTTACCCGCGGCGGGGCCGGGGACCGGTGCAGGGTGCAGGAGGCCTCGAGAGCTGGCTCGGGAAGCTGCGGCCGCTGCTACAGCGCAGCGGCGGAAAGCGGTGCCCAGCATAACGGCGATGGCGGCACGGAGGTCGAAGCTGAAGGGAAGCCGGCTGCGAGCTTACCGGCCGTTCCGGAGCTGCCGGGGCCGGACTCACGCACTGACGCACAATGGGCGGAGCATGAGGCTCCACCCACTGAAGCGCGCACCTCCGCTGGAGGGAGCGGCACGCAGCGGGGACGGGCGGGCTACGGCGGCCGGTTGTGGACAAACTATTTGGAGGCTAGGTCCCCTCGCCGCCGCCATCATGAAGACAGGGAAGAAGAGCAAGTGGTGGATAGTGTAGTCGTTCAAGTCCTGCTGTTATGGGGGGATCCGCAAGAGACGACCACCAGAGACGGAGATAAAAATTTATGAGCCTTTATTAAGCTGGCCAGCGACTACAGTTGCAGCACTTCACCGCGGTAAAGGCCGAACTGCAGAGCAGAGCACAGGTGTTACAGCAAATTTATACTCAGAAACCACAAGAGGGAGTTAGGACAGTTACAATGACAACCCAAAGATTACAAAAGTTATTTCAGCCGTTTCCAAGAAACTCAGGGCACAGGTGCAAGGCCTGGGCGCGCTTGGCCGGAGCTTGAACTGCCACTGCCCTCCAAACTCCAACCGATTGTTCGGTGACCTACTCCACTCCCTCTGTCCCAACGCATCCTGCCTCCAGGCGACGGAGGAGCTGTGCAATGTTTGCAGCCCAGAACACTTCTTGGGGCTACTCCATCACCTCGAAATGAAAATAACAATACCAACAAGGACAAATTATAAAAATACCTTTGCTTCCCCCATCCCGGGTTTGAGCCTAAAATGAGAGAACAAAATGGGGGGAGGGGAGAAGCAATTGCTTACAGCAACTATTCTTATTCACAAATCCGCAAGCATTAAAAAATGAGTTCACACACCGGCATGGCTCAGTGGTTGAGTGCCAACCTATGAATCAGGAGGTCATGGTTTGATTCCCTTAAGGGTGTTGTGGCGAGCAAGACCCCGTGGAGGCAGAGCTCCAGATGGCTAGCAACACCCTATCGAGGCAGGACTCCAGGCCAGGGAAGGAAGGAGCAACCAGACCCACAACAAAGAATGTAGCATAACTTAGTCATAAAATAGTTCTGTTGCAAGGCTCAACCCCCAGGCAGGCATGTCCTGTTTCCAGTAGCCACATGGCAGAACAAACAGACCAAACCAGGTTAAACAAAGACTGCGTAAGCTGAAATAAACCCCCACCCCAGGTGTTGTATAAACTTTAAATGTTACTGTACTAGTGGAATTTTTCTATAACTTATAACTGACTTTTCTTTGTTAAAACTTTCAGCCAATCATAATCTGCCAGGCATCCCTAAGATGGGGATAAAAGTAGCATGCTTAGAGTGGGTCGGGGCTCTCGTTGCTCGCTGCTGTGTCAGTTGAGACGGGAGCCCGGACTCGAGTTCGTAATAAAGGCTTCCTAAATTCCAATTTGGCTGGCTGGTGGTCGTCAATCGCGGGTCGCCCATAACAAGAGTACATGCCCTGGTTGCAGGCTGGATTCCCAGTGTGGGACATGCAAGAGGCAGCCGATCAATGATTCTCTCTCATCATTAATGTTTCTATCTCTCTCCCTTCCTCTCTGAAATAATTTTTTTTTTAATGAGTTCAGCCCTGGCTACTGTTGCTTAGTGGTAGAGCTCCTCCATGCACCAAGAGGTTGCCCGGTTTGATTCCCCAGGGCACAGGCCCAAGTTGCAGTTCTGTCTTTGGTGGGGGACCAGCAGAAGGCAGCTAATGGATGTTTCTCTTTCACCCATGTTTCTCTCTCTTGTGACTGCAAAGGGGCCACATGCTAACCTGGCTGGCTCAGGGAAGGCCTGTGTGGTAACATTGCAAACTCATGGACATAAAGTAACCACAAAGGATGGTCTGAAATTAAAACTTTTAAAAATAAAAAACAGTTTATGGTAGGTACTGTTGTCCTAGACTGGTATCTTCCCTGACAAAGGTCAATCTTTACCTTAATTGAGCCTACTATTGCATCTATTGTACAATAACATATTTTTGGAATGTCAAAGTAATTTCCCTTTTCTTTTGGACCCCTCAAAGCACAGGCACCTCTCTTCAAAGACCACAAATCCCCTCATTGTTTTTGAGTTAATTGTTGACTGTTAACTACCCTGCACCCACTTAAGTAAAATATGTATGTATCTATTATTTTATTTTTTATCCAATCCCAGAGGTCCCTCCTCACCCACTTTCCTTTCTCCCACTGTTAGGACGGATCAAATAATTGAATCAAACACCTCCCTCCCCTGTCAACTGTCCTTTAGACCACTTCACAACTGACCTCCCCTTTTGCTTAGACCACATTCCATTTGGTAAGACTGGACCTTTTCACCTTGAGGCTTCTGATATGTCCTTTCCTGACCCCTCAGGTTCCTCAGACCCTTCCTTCAACCCTTCCAATTACTCAGTTCTCCATTCCCCTCTAGGTCTTCTCAAACCCAACTCCTTATGTTCCTCCTCTAACTGTCTTATTTATCTTCAGTATCCATCTCTGTGTCCACCCCCTCAACTCCTTACCAAACCCTTGCCCCCTCTTCCTTGTTCCCAGACAGCCCAGCCTCCAGCCCTTGTCCTTCCCCTCTGAGAGGTGGCCGGGGTGAAGGTATTGTCCGAGTACACATCCTATTTTCTATGTCCAACCTCACACTGATGGAGAGGCATCTTGGGGCTTCTTCCACAGACCTGACCATCTTAACTAAGAAATCTGAGTACCTGACCCAGTTCTAGGACCTGACCTGGCACAACATCTACCCTGTTTCCCCGAAAATAAGACAGTGTCTTATATTAATTTTTGCTCCCAAAGATGTGCTAGGTCTTATTTTCAGGGGATGTCTTATTTTTCACTCAGAAGGAAACCTGTAAGTAGGTCTTATTTTCAGAGGATTTTTATTTTCGGGGAAACACGGTATGTCATCCTGTCCTCTTCTCTCACCCCAGAGGAGAAGGAGCGCATCTGGTTAACAGCTCAGGACCACACCCCATACCCTCCATAGACAGGACATAGCAGACAATCAGGTTGACTCTGATGCAATTCCCCCAAACTGACCCTGGATGATACTATCAGGTTAGTTCTCCAGGGTGCTGGCTCTGTAGCCAAATGATCATCTGTCTCATTGTCAGATTTAAAAAGATGTCCATAAGGCAGTCAACTATGACAAACTTAATGAAATCACTCAGGGCTTGATGAAAACCCAACTCTCTTCCTCTTCTGCCTCATGAAGGTCTTACAGAAATTTTCCACCTTGGACCCCACCTCCCTAGAGGAAACTGTTCTTCTGAACATCCATTTTATATCCCAGTCAGTCACCGACGTACACCATAAACTTCAAAAAATAGACACAGGTCCACAAACCCCTCAAAAAGACCTCTTTGACCTGGCCTTTAAGGTCTTTAAGAATAGAGACGAGGAGACCCAAATCCAAAAACAAAGGCCCAGAAGGAGGCCTTCCAGCTCCTAGCCACCACTCTCAGACCCCCAAATGACGTGCCAGTCCTTTAGCCAAGGGTAAGTCAGGGGGCTAAGCCTCATCCAGGCCCATGCTTCACATGCAACAAGGAAGGATACTGGGCCAAGTCCCAAATCTGAAACCCCCATCTGGGCCCTGCCAAGGTGTGGAAGGGAAGGCCACTGGAAATCAGACTACAGTCTGACCCTTCCAGGTCAGACCTTAGCCAGTCCAGCAAGGCTGCCTTCTGGATCTGGTTTGCAGCTCCCAGACCTTCTGGGGCTGGCTGCCAAAGACTGAAGCTTCCCAGGCGTTGACAGGGCCCCACAGACTTACATCACTAGGACAGAGCCTCGGGTAATGATTGTGGTGGCAGAAAAACCAGTCTCTCTCTCTTTTTTATTATTATTATTATTATTATTATTATTATTATTTTTAACTTTTTTTTTTTACAGAGAGGGAGAGGGATAGAGAGTCAGAAACATCGATGAGAGAGAATCATCGATCAGCTGCCTCTTGCACCTCCGCTCCCATGGGGATGTGCCCACAACCAAGGTACATGCCCTTGACCGGAATCGAACCCGGGACTCTTCAGTCTGCAGGCCAATGCTCCGACGCTCTATCCACTGAGCCAAACTGGTGTCGGCTCGCTCTCTTTTTTAAAATAAATAATTATTGTTGAAAGTATTACAAATGTCCCCCTTTCTTTCCCCCTCCAGTACACCCCCCCCCCCTTCCTCACTCCAGGTCTTCAGCACTCTATTGTCTGAGTCCTTGAGGTTATGCATATATGCAAAGAAGGCTTTTGGTTGGTTACCTCCCACCCACTCACCCTTCCCTGCCTTCCCTTTGAGATTCTGCATTCTGTTCCATGCTTTCATGTCTCTGGATACACTCCGTTCATCAGTTTATTTTGTTACTTAGATTCCACATAGGGGTGAGATCATGTGATACTTATCATTTTCTGACTAACTTATTTCACTTAGCATGATACTTTTCCAGGTCTCTCCATGATGTCTCAAAGGGTAAGATATTCTTCTTTTTTGCTGCTGCATAGTATTCCATGGTATAAATGTACCACAGCTTTTTATCCACTCATCTACTGTTGAGCACTTGGGCTGTTTCCAGATTATAGCTATTGTAAAATTTGCTGCTATGAAGATAGGGGTGCATATATTCTTTCTGATTGTGGTTTTGGGATTCTTAGAATATATTCCTAGAAGTGGGATTGCTGGGTCAAATGGAAGTTCCATATTTAATTTTTTGAGGAAACTCCATATTCTTTTCCATAATGGTTGCACCGGTCTGCATTCCCACCAGCAGTGTACTAGGGTCCCCTTTGCTCCACATCCTCTCCAGCACTTGTGATTTGTTGATTTGTTGATGTTAGCCATTGTGACAGATGTAAGGTAATACCTCATTGTTTTAATTTGAATCTCTCTGATGATCAGTGATTTTGAGCATTTTTTCATATGTCTCTTGGCTATCTGTATATCTTCTTTGGAGAAGTGTCTAGTTAGGTCCTTTGCTAATTTTATAATTGGATTGTTTGTCTTCCTTTTGTTGGGTTGTACGACTTCCTTATATATTTTGGATATTAACTCCTTATCAGATGTATCCTTGCCAAATATGTTCTCCAATACAGTGGGTGTCCCGGCCTGCGGGACAACAACGGGGGCACGCAGGAACCACCTAAGAGAATGAACAAACAAGGAACGCGAAAGAATGGGAGCAAGACAAGGTTCTGATCAAGCTCCGATTTTTATTCTCTGAAATGGCTGTATTTATACAGCAGAAACAAAGGGGGGCAGGGTTGCCTATGCAGGGGGGTCTTTGGTAACTGGCAACACAGGATTGGCTAACTGCCAGGGGCGGTGTGACATTCCAAGGTGCAACATTCCAAGGCTAGGCTATCTAGGGGGGGAGGATCAGGAAGGGGAAGTGGCAGGAAGATGCTAAGCTGCAGGCTATCTTATCTTCTGGCCAAGCCCTCAGGGCACCTCATAACTTCTGCTAGAAGGAACTTAATTCTATTTCCTTAAGACTGAGTTGCTTGCCTCAACTCTGCTGGCTCCCAACAAGTGGGCTCCCTTTTCACTTTGTTGCTGGTTTCTTGCTGTGCAGAATTTTTTAATTTATTTATTTTAAAAAATATATCTTATTGATTTTTTTTTTTTTACAGAGAGGAAAGGAGAGGGATAGAGAGTTAGAAACATTGATCAGCTGCCTCCTACACACTCCCTACTGGGTATATGCCCGAAACCAAGGTACATACCCTTGACCGGAATTGAACTTGGGATCCTTGAGTCCGCAGGCCGACACTCTCTCCACTGAGCCAAACCAGTTAGGGCCAGAAGCTTTTTATTTTGATGTAGTCCCTATTAGGGTCACTGAAGGAAGAACACACAAAGCCAAAGGGGGTAAAGAATTATGAATTTACTAGGTCATTGTTGTGGGGTCGAACCCTGGAGTCAAAATAAGACCACTGGAGGCTGCTAATTTATTTTTAAAAAGCAGGCAAGGATTTTTGAACTGGCCAGGATGGCCGCGAGAGAACCACATGCTGTTGGAGTCCACATTCATGACTGCCCCGTTCCAGGTGTAGGCAGTCCTTTTAAAGGTCTAAACCACAAAAATTTTTCTTTGTTCTAAATTCCACATTCTAAATGTTGGGAACAGCCCGCAGGGTCGTTCACAGCCACATCCTGCTGGACATTGGAATGTGGATCTATCTTGCAAAAGCAGATAGTACAGAAGCAGAACTGAGCAAGGTTAATCTCTAAAGGTTATCTGCAGTTTCAACTCCTGGAGCTATTGAGTCAATGGGAATCAATCTCCTGTGGTCCTGATCCACAGGCCAGGAAAATTGCCTTAGCTTCCAGGTCTCAATCTGGAAGCTGAGGTAACTACTCTATTGTTTAGGCAAGTAAGAGTGCAGAAGCCAGAATAGCAGGGTTAAAATTCAAACAGCAGTTTTTACCTAAGTATGGTTGCTACCATACTTCAGTCATCTGGATACCAGATGGTCTGAGCCCCAAAATGGTGCCAGCCCCAAAAGATGGTGACAGAAAGATTTTTAAAGGACTCTAGGTGGGCTTTTTCTGGGCAGAGAATTCTCTGTGCAGGTCCAGATTCTGGGAAAGTCCAGAGGGGAAAAATACTGGTCTAAGCAAGTGGAATGTGGCCTAAGCAAGTGGAATGTCCATTGTGAAGTGGGATATTGATTAAATTATTTGATCGGACCTAACATTTCAGCTTTTTTGTTTTATGAAAATGTCGTAACCCAGGAGAGACACCTCACTCGGACACAGATCAAAAGTTTTTAGAAAAGTGCTTTTAGCCGAAACCGGTTTGGCTCAGTGGATAGAGCGTCGGCCTGCGGACCGAAGGGTCCCAGGTTCGGTTCCGGTCAAGGGTATGTACCTTGGCTGCGGGCACATCCCCAGTAGGGGATGTGCAAGGGGCAGCTGATTGATGATTCTCTCATCGATGTTTCTAACTCTCTGTAAAAAATCAATAAAATATATTTATAAAAAAGAAAAAGAAAAAAAAGAAAAGTGCTTTTATTTCTTGCACAGGGTCTGCAGCCGACTTATGCAGGGAAGATGGGACCGGACTGCAGCCCCAAGCTCTAGAAGCCTTTTGCTTATATAGGCTTCTCATCCTTAGCAAGCAAGCAAGCTACGTGTTCAGAAGCGGATATCTGCCTTTAGCCATCAGCAATTCCTAATCATTTTACATTTAACATGTCAGTTCTCCCTTCCTCCTCTCACCACCTGGCCTTACCCCTCTTGTATCAGATAGTGGTCAGCGCATCCTGCTTTTAATTTTTTAAAAAAAATATATTTTGGGGGCCTGGGGGAGGGGCGCCGGGCTGGGGCCGGGGGCGGCGGGGGCCGCGCGGGGGGGTCGGGGGGGCCGGGCCCCCCGTTCATGCCGGCCCGCTGCCCCCAGGTCGTTTTCCTTATGATCCGGCGCCACAAGACCACCATCTTCACGGACGCCAAGGAGTCGAGTACCGTGTTCGAGGTGAAGCGCATCGTCTAGGGCATTCTCAAGCGGCCGCCCGATGAGCAGCGGCTGTACAAGGATGACCAACTTCTGGATGACAGCAAGACCCTGGGCGAGTGTGGCTTCACCAAACAGCGAGGCCACAGGCTCCAGCCACCGTGGGGCTGGCCTTCTGGGCAGATGATGCATTTGAAGCTCTGCGCATGGAGCCCTTCTCCAGCCCTCCAGAGCTGCCTGATGTGATGAAGCCACAGGACTCAGGAAGCAGTGCCAATGAACAAGCCGTGCAGTGAAAGGGCCTGGGGCCCGCTCCTCCCCAGGGCTCCAACCTCCCCCCCTCCCCAAATAAAAGAGATTTGGGTGTCAAAAAAAAAATATGCATATGTATATATACAATATATATATATATATATATATATATATATATATATATATACACACACACATATATATATATACACATATATATATAATTTTTATTTTATTTATTTTTAAAATATATATATTTTATTGATTTTTTTACAGAGAGGAAGAGAGATGGATAGAGAGTTAGAAACATTGATGAGAGAGAATCATCGATCAGCTGCCTCTTGCACACCCCCTACTGGGGATGTGCCCGCAACCAAGGTACATGGCCTTAACCGGAACCGAACCTGGGATCTTTCAGTCCGCAGGCCGACGCTCTATCCACTGAGCCAAACCGGTTTCAGCACATCCTGCTTTTAATGAGCTTGTTTTAAGGAGCTGTGCAGCGGCTGCCCGGTGCTGGCCTTGTGGATTTTATGGTGCACAGCTGCTGCGCTGACCTTGTGGAATTTTTCAGTCTATAACAAAATTGGGATGAAGTCATATCTTCTGTAGTTACTTCCTCCTGAGGGGGGATGTCCAGATCACAAGGAGATGGACTTTGATAGTAGTTGGCTGGACCAGGGTCAAGGCAGCATCATTTTCCTAAGAGACTGGTTGGTCAAGTTCTGTTGAGTGACTTGGGAGGTAAAAGCTGGTCCTAAGGCTACCACAGTGTCACTTGTCTGGTTTTTCTGCTTTTCTGGGCCTGGAGCAGAAACACAACTGAGGCCTAGATGTTATCTTTAGGGAGGAAAAGATTAGGAATCTAAACTGCCTGAGGAGTTATATGCTAGGGGAGGGTAGATTACCCTGGGGGCAAGATTCTTATTTTCAGTTTTGCCCCTAGCTAGGCATCTGGAGCTTTCTGCCCTGGTAAGTTTCTGTACCTGCTCATCATCCTTGCTCTGGGGGTCAGAAGGACAATAAGGCCTGGGCACAAAAGGAGGTTGTAATGGTGCCTAGAGGTGGTATTTCCTGAGTACAAGTAGGGCTTGTAACCTGGTGGAGGCAAATTATTTTATAAATTTTAGTATTACAGAGGCAAAAGCTAGAACAATGACAAATGGTCTGGTAGAAGGAGAGAGGTATTAGTTTGGAGGGTTGTAGTCTAATATATATATATATATATATATATATATATATATATATATATATATATATATATATATATATGGTTTATTCTCAAATCATTTATTCTTACTGGTAAGTACCGTTGGCTTAGGGAATAGGATTTTCTAGATGGCTGCAAACTGCTGTTTGTCTTATTATCCTTATTCTGCTTGTCCTGGCTTACTGGCCTGTGTCATTTATATAACTTCCTTTTAACACTTCTCTCTACAAACCTCTTATAACTTTCACGAGTCTTCTTACAACTTTCAAAACATTCTTATATTAACTTTCTTTTTCCTTCAAAATACATGCCTATGCCTCATGCCTTCTATTACCCAAACCATACAATTTCTTTCCAGTTTAATTATATTCTTAACTTTTAGAAAGCTTAATTTTCTCGGAAACCGGTTTGGCTCAATGGATAGAGCGTCAGCTTGGGGACCGAAGGGACCCGGGTTCGATTCCGGTCAAGGGCATGTATGGCAGCTGATCGATGACTCTCTCTCATCGATGTTTCTAGCTCTCTATCTCTCTCCCTTCCTCTCTGTACAAAAATATATATTTAAAATATATATTTAAAAAATATATATATTTAAAAAATTTTAAATATATATTTAAAATATATATTTAAAATAAAATATATATTAAAAAAAAAAGAAAGCTTAATTTTCCAATGATAAACAAAAAGTAAACAACCAGCTGATAGATTAAATAGAGAAGGTAGACCGGAGACCGGGAGGGCAGGACACACAGGCTTTATTGGAGGGAAGGGTACTCCTGCCGGCTGCTTCCACGAGAGGAGCGAGAGGAAGGAGCGGAGAGAGCTAGCGAGGGGCTTAGAGGCACCTTTAAGGATAGGGGGCGGGGCTTAGGGCCCTCAGCACACACTGATTGATTAGGGACCTAGGGACTTAGGAATGGGGGCCTAGAATATTTGGCAGGTGCTGATTGGTGCTTCAGAGCTCAGGAATGTCTGCCCGCATATGGGGTTTACATCTGTCCATCAACTGAAGTAAGGGAGGATCTATCACCAGCATTTCTTAGATTGACATTTATGAACATTCTCACTTTTAAGAAATGTACTTTTATCAAAGCACAAGACATTACATCAACAGTTCCAAATCTACTTTAGAGATTTTCTGTAATAAAAGCTAAAATCAAGTGAACTTCAAACTTATTGAAATATTTATTTTTTTATTTTTATTTTTTTAAATGTGAAAGAGCACATAGTTTATTTATTTATTTATTTTAAATATATTTTTTTTTATTGATTTTGTACAGAGAAGAAGGGAGAGAGATAGAGAGCTAGAAACATCGATGAGAGAGAGTCATCGATCAGCTGCCTCTTGCACACCCCCTACTGGGGATATGCCCGCAACCAAGGTACATGCCCCTGACCGGAATCGAACCCGGGACCCTTCAGTCCCCAAGCCGACGCTCTATCCATTGAGCCAAACCGGTCTTGGCTAAAACTTATTGAAATATTTAGATGTTTATCATTTGAACCAGCAATGCTCCAAAGCCTTTAAGCTACCAAAGACTTTGGAAAATTATGTATAGGCCTATGAGGCTGGAGAAAAGGCAGGGGGAGGAAGGAGCAGGTCCAGTAGTCTGTTCCCAGGCCTCTAGCCACTTGGATTTAAAAATGCCACATTTTCCCTTAGAGATAATATGCTAAGGTTTGGGTAATAATGAGTTCAGCTTCTGATGGTAGCCAAACTGTTAAGTAAGCATTTGCAGTTTTGCAGTAAAGAAAGTTGTTTTTTGAGAAAGGTGGGTGGGGTTGTGAGAAGGCACTGAGGTGAGAGCAGTTTTCAGAGCATTAAAGGGGTGCTGGCCTTGTGATCTAAAGGCTCAAGAAGGGGGTCCCTTCACCATGTCATGTCATAGAGGAGCTATGCGAGAAGACTGAAGTTGGGAACTGAGAGGTGAGAGTAGCCAGCGAGCCTGAGAAAGGAGAGTATTTCTTGTTTAGAGGAGGGGACAGTCTTGGAGGAGATGAAGTGTTTACAGTCTAAGGAATGGTGTGGCTTTGTGGAGTGAGAGTGAAACTGAAGTAGGCGAATGTCGTTTGGGACAACTGGGCTTTCTGAGGGGATGCATGGCAGCCCTGGCCGGGCATCAAGGTAGAATGAAAAAAGAGTGAATGGGGGAATTTAGTAAGATGCGGTGTAGAGGTGTGGTGACTAATGGCTGTGTGTTAGGCTAAACTATCAACCCCCATAATAGAGACTGAAGAGGGGACAAGGATCCCAGCGAATTCAGAGAGAGCAGAATAAGTGTCCTCATTGTTAATTAAAAATGAGATCAACTTACCTCCCACCACAATTATTACCCCGTTACCCAAGGCTCTGTCCTGTGATGTCTGTGGGGCCCTGGCAGGGCCTGGCAGCTTCAGTCTTTGGAGCCAGTCCCAGGAGTTCTGGGAACTCCAAACTGGATCCAGAGGGCAGCCTTGCTGGACTGGCTAAAGTGACCTGCAGGGGCCAGACTGTAGTCTGATTTCCAGTGGTCTTCCCTTCCACACCTTGGCAGGACCCAGGCGGGGGTCTTGGATTTGAGCAGCACTTGGCCCAGTGGCCTTCCTTGTTGCACTTGAAGCATGGGCCTGGATGACACTTAGCCCCACCGACACTTTTGGGGTTAGAGAGAGTGGTGGCTAGGAGCTAGAAGGCCTCCTCTGGGCCTCAGCCTTGACCTGATCTCACCTTTGTTTTTGGATTTGGGTCTCCTCGTCTCTATTATTAAAGACCTTAAAGGCCAGCTTAATGAGTCTTTTTGAGGGGTTGGTGGACCTATGTCTATTTTTTGAAGTTTATAGTGTTTGTTGGTGGCTGATTGGAATATAAAATGGATGTTCAGAAGAACAGTTTCCTCTAGGGAGGTGAGGTCCAAGGTGGAAAATTTCTGTAAGACCTTTGTGAGGCAGAAGAGGAAGAGAGCTGGGTTTTCATCAGGGCCCTGAGAGATTTAATTAAGTTTGTTATTATTGACTGCCTTATGGGCAGCTTTTCTGAGTCCGGCAATGAGAAGGGTATTTATATGTATTTACAGAGCTGGCCCCCTGGAGACCTAACCTGATAGTCCCATCTCGGGTCAGTTCTGGGGACTGCATCCATGCCAACAGGGTTTGCTGCTGCGTCCTGTTTATGGAGGGCATGACGTGGTCCTGAGCAGCTAGCTAGATGCACTCCTTCTCCTATGGGGTGAGAGAGGAGGACAGGATGACATAGATGTGTTGCCAGGTTAGATCATAGAACTGGGTCAGGCACTCAAATTCCTTACTAAAGGTGGTCAGATTGGTGGGAAAAAACCTGAGACGCCTCAGTCTGTACAAGGTCAGACATGGAAAATGGGATGCATACCCAGACAATACTCTCAGTTCCTGCTACCTCCTTAAGGAATATAATGGGTGCAGGAATAGAAGAGGCTGTTGAGGAGGGTGGTCTTTTGGTGGCCCAATAGCAATTGTTAGGTGGAACCTGATGTGGAAGGAACTCGAGTAAAGACCACTGGAGTCCAGACCAAATTAAAATTTAGGGAGCCTTTATTAGCTGGCTGGCTGGTCAGCGACTGCTCTGCCTTTCTCCACGCAGAGAGACCAGAGGAGCAGTCCCGACCCTTTTTGCAAGACCACTTTTTAAGCACATTAACCACATCCTGTTTTTGCAGAGCAAGCAACCCAAGACAAAAGTTTTTCCCAAGCAACATCAGAGTCATGCCATTGACGACTATGTTGTTCACAGGGTCATCCTGTTCTTCAGAAAGCTGACAGTGATCTATGAAAGAAGGCCTATGTGCTGGGAAGGGGCATGAGACCCTATCTCAAGGCCTGGCCTGGTATCAGCACTGACAACTCCATCTGGGGCGTAGTCCACGGCCTCTCTGGAAGCATGCTCAAAAATTCCCACTCTCCAACAGAACCCTCTGGATTTCGGCATCAAATGTTAGGGTTGCCAAAGGAGGAACACATGAAGGTGGCATCAGGTCCCTCCACCATGGTGTGCCCCAGGCGGTGCAGGAAACGGCTAAGTGTCAGCTGAGAGGCAGCTGTCCATGAGAGTCTCCCAGACCAGCTGGCTGCCGTCCAGCTTTGTGGCACAGTCGGGGCCCCCAAAATCCTCAGTACAGATGCACACACCCAGATTCTGGTTACAGGTCCCTGCCCCGCTGTGGGCATTGCAATTTTCAGGGCATAGAGCCATGCGACAGTGGGCCAGACCAGCCCTGGGGACAGTGGCAGAGGCCAGCACCTGCAGAGGTTTGGGGGCCTGGGCATCCCCCAGGGGCTGCTGGGAAACCTGTACAAGTACTCAGTGAGTGAGTGGAGGTGGACACAAATGCTGCCAAGAGCTGAGGACAGGGTCCAGGCCCCTCACCCTGTTCCTTCCATGCAGTTGTCTATGTGCCGCTGGCTGTGGTGCCATGTACCTGATGAGGGGGTGGTCACGGCGGGGGACATCACCTGAAACTTCTGGGTCCTCAACCTCACCACCCTACAGTGGCAGCAGGAGAAGGCCCTCAGACTGTGGAACTTCCAGTTGTCGTCGCTGGTCATGCCCTCACTGTGTGCAGAGGCTGGTCTCTGCTCCTGGTGGCCGGCTACTCTCCTGAAAATGGCTTCAAGCAGCAGCTGTTCGAGTACCAGCTGGCAACTGGCACCTGGATATCCAGAGCTCAGAGTGGGACACCCCCTCACAGGTCTCTATGGTCACTCTGCTGTGTACCACCAGGCCACCGACTCTCTCTACGTGTTTGGGGGTTTCTGCTTCCACATGGAGCTGGTGGCCCCGTCCCCTGAGCTCTACTCCCTGCACTGTCCTGACCGAACCTGGAGCCTGCTGGCCCCTTTTCAGGGGACAAAGCCCCACCCCCGACTTTTCCATGCCTCAGCTCTGCTAGGGGACACCATGGTGGTCCTAGGGGGATGCTCGGACCCTGATGAGTTCAGCAGCGATGTGCTGCTCTACCAGGTCAACTGCAGCTCTTGGCTGCTGCCTGACCTCACCCGCCAGGCTTCTGTGGGGCCCCCAAAGGAGGAATCTGTGGCCCATGCTGTAGCAGCAGTAGGTGCCGCCTGTATATCTCAGGGAGCTTTGGGGGAGTGGCCCTGGGCCACCTGCTGGCTTTGACCATGCCCCCTGACCTCTGTCGCCTGCTGCCCTCACCTGAAGCTTGGAAACAGTTTGGGGCCTGCACCTGGTGCCATGGGGTCTGCTTGTCTGGGGACCAGGCCCACAGACTAGGCTGTGGGCACCCGCTTGCTCCCCGATGCCTCATTCCCCTGAGGAATGCCGACGTCTCTGGACCTGCAGTGAGTGCCTTGCCCGCCATCCCTGGACCCTGCAGCCTGGAGATGGAGAGGCATCTGTCCCCCGCTGTAAGTGGTGTAACAATTGTCCCAAGGGTGCCTGCATCGGGCGCAACGAGTCCTGAATCTCAGAGAATGACTGACAGATCAATCAGCGAGAGGTCTTCTGGGCAGGGAACTGCTCAGAGGCTGTGTGTGGGGCTGCCGACTGAGAGCAGTGTACCAGGGAGGGCAAGTGAATGTGAACACGGCAGTTCAAGAGGACAGGGGAGACCCGCCAGTGACCTCCTAGACAGCTGCATCCTCTCCATGCAGCCCACCTACGACTGGACATGCTTCAGCCACTCTGCTAGACATGTCCCCAGCGCCAGTGGAATCATTGCCCTCACTCTCCTGCCCCACTCCCTGTCACCTCCTGCCTAACTGTACCTCCTGTCTGGACTCCAAGGGTGCAGACGGGGGCTGGCAGCACTGTGTGTGGAGCAGCAGTCTCCAACACTGTCTGAGCGCCTCATACCTGCCCCTGCGATGTATGGCCGGAGGCGGTGGGCTTCTGCTCCGAGGGCCCCAAAGCTGCTCCCTGGGCTATGCTCAGGCACCCCAGTGCAGCCTGTGCCTACGGCACATCCATAAGTAACATATTCAAGAGGCAGACTCAGTGTGCACCAAAGCCCCACTGAAACAAGTCCTGCCCCATAAGTGTGTCTTCAGCGCAGCAGTTCTTCCATTATAGACAGAGCCGTTCCTCACAGCCAATTGGCCTGGGGGTCAATTCCTCCCAGTGTACCAACAGCAACAGAGGCTTAATTACACCAAGACTTTGCACTCAGCCCACAAAGGGGTGTACCAAGACTGTCCACCTCAGGTGATTGGGGAGGTCTATAGGTCACCTATCACACAAAGCCACTCCATCAACACAGGGAAGCAGCCAAAATGTGGAGACAAAGAAACATGTTATGAATGAAAGAAGTGGAAGAAAGCAAACTACTGGACATAGAGTTCAAAAACACACTTATAATGTTACTCAAGAATCTTTTAAAAACCCCTGAGAAACTTGATGAGACCTCTGAGGAGCTTAGTGAGACCTTCAAGGACCTTAATGAGAATGCCAAGAAAATTGAAAAGGACCAGTCAGAAATTAAGCATACACTGTCTGAAATAAAGAACATACAGAAATTCAACTGTAGATCAAAGGACCCCAAGAATCAAACCAAAAATCTGAAATACGAGGAAACAAAAAACACCCATCCAGAAAAACAAAAAGAAAAAATAATCCAAAAATATGAAGATAGTGTAAGGAGCCTCCAGGACAACTTTAAGTGTATCAACATCCGAATTATTGGGGTGCCAGAAAAAGAGACAGAGCAAAATATTGAAAACCTATTTGAAGAAATAGTGTCAGAAAACTTTCCCCACCTGGTGAAAGAAATAGACTTACAAGTACAGGAAGCGCACAGAACCCCAAAACAAGAGGAATCCAAAGAAGACCACACCAAGACACATTATAATTAAAATGCCAAGGGCAAAAGACAAAGAGAGAATCTTAAAAGCAGCAAAAGAAAAACAGTTAGGTACCTACAAGGGAGTACCCATACGACTGTCAGCTGATTTCTCAACAGAAACTATGCAGGCCACAAGGGAATGGCAAGAAATATTCAAAGAGATGAATAGCAAGAACCTACAACCAAGATTACTCTACCCAGCAAAGCTATAATTCAGAATTGAAGGTCAGATAAAGAGCTTTCCAAAGAAGTAAAAGATAAAGGAGTTCATCACCAACAAGCCAGGATTATATGAAATTCTGAAGGGTATTCTTTAAGAAGATGAAGAAGAAGAAAAAGGTAAAGATAAAAATTATGAACAACAAAATGACATCAAATACATACCTACCAACAAGTTAATCTAAAAATCAAGTGAATAAAAAATACGATGAGCAGAATGGACTAATGAACAATAGAATCAGGGGCATAGAAAGGAAGTGGATTGACAATTTTCAGGGGGAAGGGGATCTAAGGGGTGCAGGAAAAGATTGGACAAAAATCTTACACCTATGTATGAAGACAGTGGTGGGGGGTAAGGGCATGGTGTGGGGTGGAGAATCAGGTGGAGGGGAGCTATGGGGGAGGGGGGAAGATGAACATCTGTAATAATGTGAACAAGAAAGATTTATTAAAAACAACAACAACAACAAAAACAACCTTGAGACCTATTTTTTGTAAATATACTCTTAATTTTCATTTAAAATATTTTGTCACCCTGGCTGGATAGCTCATTTGGTTACAGTGTCACCCTAATACATCAAGGTTTTGGGTTCAATCCCCAGTCAGGGCACATATAACAAATTTATGTTTCTCTCTTTGACATTCTCTCTCTCCCTTCCTATCACTTTCTAGAATCAATCAACCAACCAATCAATCTATTGAAAAAAGAAAATCTTTTTGTCACTTTTAGCTATAATCAGAGACAAATTAGTTATGTTTTGGTAGAACATTTTACAGGAAAGTAGACTTGTAATAATTTAAGGCATTCCTAGAGACATCATGGAGAAAATAATGTTTAAGTTTAAAATAGCCTGTATGTGGCTCCTCCTTGGGGCAGACCCTGGTCAGGGCTCATGCAGGAGTCAACAAATCTATGTGTTTCTCTCACATCGGTGTTTCTCTCTGTCTCTCCCTCTCTCTCAATAAATAAATAAATAAATAAATAAACAAACAAATAAAATAAAAAAGGAAAACAGCTCGGCTGTGATGGCTCAATGATTGAGTGCCAACCTATGAACCAGGAGATCACAGCTTGATTCCCAGTCAGGGCACATAACCAGGTTGTAGGCTCCATTCCCAGTGTGGGGCATACAGGAGGCAGCCAATTTATGATTCTCTCATATCATTAATGTTTCTATATCTCTCTCCCTATCCCTTCCTCTCTGAAATCAATAAAAATATAAAAATATAAGAAGTAAAATAGACTGTTTGTTAGATAATTATGCCAAAATGAATAAGAGATTTAAAGTCAATCAGATTATTGTTTTACTTTAGAAAATCCCCCCCCCCCATATTTACTTTAATGGAATCAGTTTTGCATTCATTTTTATTTCTAAAGAGTGAACAGAAAGCACAAAGTTGTGTGTGTGTTTTTTTAATGGCCTACTAAAAATGAGCAACACTACAAGAATCTATCTATAGTACTCTAATACATTAAGGTATTGAACACAAAATAGAGCCAAAACCGGTTTGGCTCAGTGGATAGAGTGTCGGCCCATGGACCAAAAGGTCCCAGGTTCGATTCCGGTCAAGGGCATGTACCTTGGTTGTGGGCACATCCCCAGTAGGGGGTGTGCAAGAGGCAGCTGATCCATGATTCTCTCTCATCGATGTTTCTAACTCTCTCTATCCCTCTCTCTTCCTCTCTGTAAAAAATCAATAAAATATATAAAAAAACAAAAACAAAATAGAGGTAACTTTTTGAAGTGGATTGGCTTATAGGTAGAAATGTACACTAATGGATGTAACCCAATAGAAGGGATTTAGGACACACGAATCTTATTTCAAATAAATCCGAGTCTGTTTTTATTTAAAGACTCAATCATATTTGCCTTTATTTCCTACCATATAAAATATAGATGTTAATCTTGTCACTTGACTTCTGAAGGTTAATTCTTCAGTTAAGAGGTGATCTTTGGAGTACATCCTAATATGTAAAAAGCCATGGGCCGTCACAACCAAAACAACTGGAATAACGATCAAACAGCAGGTTGCATGAGGCAACCAGGCCAGCAGGGGGGGCAGTTGGAGGCAACTAGGCCAATGGGGGAGGGGCAGTAAGGGGCAACCAGGCCAGTGAGGGTGGGCATATTGGGGTGATCAGACCAGCAGGGGGGCAACCAGGCTGGAAGAGGGGGACAGTTGGGGCCATCCAGGCTGACAGTGGGGGCAGTAAGGGGCAACAAGGCCGACAGAGGGGGGCAGTTAGGAACAACCAGGCTGACGGAGGGGAGGGGGGAGGGCAGTTAGGGAAAACCAGGCCAGTAGGGGGAGCAGTTAGGGCCTATCAGGCTGGGAGGCAGAGGTGGTTAGGGGTGATCAGGCTGGCAGGTGAGCAGTTAGGAGCCAGCGGTCCCTTATTGTGAGAGGGATGTCTGACTGGCATTTTAGACCTGATGACCTTTGTCAAGGTTCAGATAATGGTTATAATTTTTTAACAATAAAACATTTAAAAATTAAAGAATATAATTTTAAAAGATATAATGCACACTTAACAGGCTATAGCAAGCATGTCAAACTCAAAGGCTAATAAGTACAAATGTATACTCAGAAATAAGTACAAATGTGTTGAATGTGCAGGTTCACATTAATTTTTTTTTTACGTATCATAGACTTTCTGGGCTTCATGTGACAATAGAAATAACAGTATAATTTGAATTTATGGTTCAGACTCCATAATTAGATGAAGAGTTACAAATTTCCTCCACTCTTGCTATTTAGGCTATAGCAAGCATGTCAAACTCAAAGGCTAAAATGGGCCAAATAAATAAGGTTTAAGTTTATGTGGGCCGCAAAAAAAACACAAAAGCTTCAATTTTCTTTTTCTTTTTTTAAAATATATTTTATTGATTTTTCACAGAGAGGAAGAGAAAGGGACAGAGAGTCAGAAACATCAATGAGAGAGAAGCATCGATCAGCTGCCTCCTGCACACCCCCCACTGGGAATGTGCCTGCAGCCAAGGTACATGCCCTTGACCAGAATCGAACCCGGGACCCTCCAGTCCGCAGGCTGATGCTCTATCCACTGAGCCAAACCGGTTTTAGCCAAAAGCTTCAATTTTTGTGGAAACATAGATTTATTTCAATAGAGACATGCTGAATACAAAGGGCTGAAATAAATGAGTAATCATTAACATAAAATAATAGAACATTTTAATTAAAATGAATATTTTTTCTTGAACATTAATTTATTAGACATTGAATAACTGCACAAATTAATAAACATAATGCAAATAAATCTATTTTTCTTGTTCTCTGAAAGAGAAATATTTCCTTTGCACACACCAAACAAATCAGTACAAGACTAATGCCGTGGCAATTGGCTGCTAAAATCTATAATAATAAAAGAGTAATATGCTAATTAGACCAGAAGTCCTTCTGGACAACCTTTTAGATGACCTTCTGGATTAAGCCACAGCAGCAGGTGGGGGCTGAGGCAGAGGCAGCCACCACAGTGGTGGGGGCCAAGTCCCTTGCACAAATTTTGTGCATTAGGCCTCTAGTCCTACATAATAAAAGGCTAATATGCAAATAAACCAAACAGCAGAATGACCACCAGGGGGCAGACGCTCAACACAGGAGCTTCCTCTTGGTGGTCAGTGTGTTCCCACAGGGGGAGTGCCTGTCAGCCAGAAGCCAGGCTCATGGCTGGGAGCTCAGCATTGGTGGCGGGAGCCTTTCCACTTCCACAGCAGCTCTAAGGATGTTCGACTGATGGCTTAGGCCCAATCCCTGGAGTAGCAGACCTAAGCCATCAATTGGACATCCCCCAAGGGCTCCCAGACTGCAAGAGGGTGCAGCTGGGCTGAGGGATTCCCACAAGTGCACAAATTTTGTACACTGGGCCTCTAGTATTCAATATTTGCTGCTAATATTAGTGGAGAGAAATGGTACACTTGCATGTAAAGCGAGTAAGGGAAATGAAGGCAACATGATTATAGTAATCAGACATTAGTAAACATTGTAGTTCATTATTAATAATTATATGTAACAGAATATTGTGAAAATTAAATTACAAAACTTTTAAAAAACATTTCTTACATAATCTTATATTGGCTGGGCTACAAAAATATTTGTTGTGGGCTGCATACACATCAATTGATTCCATGCACCCTGACCAGGGCTACGGAACCTGCAACCGAGGTACATGTCCCCAGAGCTTGGAACACAGTATGAACTAGTACTTAAAACAAACAAACAAACAAACAAACAAACAAACAAAAAAACCTATCCCTGACTGGTTTGGCTCAGTAGATAGAGCGTCAGCCTGCAGACTGAAAGGTCCCAGGTTCAATTCCAGTCAAGGGCATGTACCTTGATTGTGGGCACATCCCCACTAGGGGGTGTGCAAGAGGCAGCTGACCAATGTTTCTCTCTCATTGATGTTTCTAACTCTCTATCCCTCTCCCTTCCTCTCTGTAAAAAAAAAATCAATAAAATATATATTTTTAAAAACCACAAAACTAGAGGCCCAGTGCATGAAATTCATGCATAAGGAGTGGCAGGGTCCATCAGCCCGGCCTGCATCCTGTCGAAATCCTGGACCCCTCTGGGGATGTCTGACTGCTGGTTTAGACCTGATCCTGCTTGATCACCCTTAACCACTCGCCTGCCTGCCACATTGCCCCTAACCTCTTGCCTGTCTGCCTCATCGCTGCTAACCATTCATATGCCTCCCTGATCACCCCTAACCACTCTGCCTGCCTAATCACCCCTAACCGCTTGCCTACCTGCCTGATTTCCCCTAA
This sequence comes from Pipistrellus hanaki, assembly GCF_964339955.1. Classification (NCBI taxonomy): domain Eukaryota; kingdom Metazoa; phylum Chordata; class Mammalia; order Chiroptera; family Vespertilionidae; genus Pipistrellus; species Pipistrellus hanaki. Next base: position 97,997,179 of record NC_140503.1, on the reverse strand, counting down.
CTGCCTCTGCCTTGGCCCTTGCTGCCACAGCTTCATCAGGAAGGACGACCGAATGGTCATTTGGCTGTCTGATCTAATTAGCACATTATGCTTTTATTATTACAGATTATCTTTATTGTTCATTGTATTACATATGTCCTCTTTTTTCCCCACTTCAACCTTTTTCACCTCACACCTACAACACTATTATCTGTTGTCCATAGGTTATACATACATGCACATGAGTTTTTTGGTTAATCTCTTCCTGTTACTACCACCCTCTTCCTTCTGAGATTTGTCAGTCTGTTGCATGATTCCATGTCTCTGGATCTATTTTGTTCGTCAGTTTATTTTGTTCATTATATTCCACATATGTATAACTGAGATCATGTGATACTTGTCTTTTTTTTAATAAATTTTTTTTGATACTTGCCTTTTTTTGACTGGCTTATTTTGCTTAGCATAATACCCTGCAGGTTCCTCCATTCTTATTCAATAAATAAGAGATTCTTTTTTACAGGTGCATAATACTCAATCATGCAAATGACTAGTTTTGTTTATTTTTACTTTTTTTTTTGAAATAAACCTTTATTGTTCATATCATTACAAAAGTTCCTCATTTTTTCCCCCCTCCACCAGGTTCCTACCCCGCCCTCTGCCCTTTCCCCACCCCCCATTGTCCTCATCCATAGGTGCACAGTTTTTTGTTCAAGCTCTTCCCACACCCCCCACTTTCCTTTTCCCCAAGAATCATCAGTTCAGTCCCCTTCCATACCTCTGATTCTATTATATTCAACAGTTAATATAGTTCATACGATTTTTAAAAATTCCCTTGGTTTTGTTGATAGTTACGTATTTGTTGTTCATAATTTTTATCTTTATTTTCTTTCTCTTCTGAAAGAACCCGCTTCAGCAATTCATATAATTCTGGTTTGGCAGTGAACTCCTTTAGCTTTTTTTTTTTTTTTTTAATTTGTGAAGCTCTTTATCTAGCCTTCAATTCTGAGTGATAGCTTTGCTGGGTAGAGTATTTTTGGCTATAGGTTCTTGCTATTCATCACCTTGAATATTTCTTGCCATTCCCGTCTGGCCTGCATGATTTCTATTGAGAAATCAGCTGACAATCTTATGGGTGCTCCTTTATAGGTAACTACCTGCTTTGCTCTTGCTGCTTTTAATATTCTCTCTTTGTCTTTTGCTCTTGGAATTTTAATTATGATGTGTCTTGGTGTGGTCCTCTTTGGATTCCTTTTGTTTGGGGTTCTGTGTGCTTCCTGGACTTGTAAGTCTAATTCTTTCACCAGGTGTGGGAAGTTTTCTGTCATTATTTCTTCCAGTATGTTTTTGGTATCTTGCTCTCCATAATTCTGATGTTGGTTCGCTTGAAGTTGTCCCAGAGGTTTCTTACATAATTCTGATGTTGGTACCCCCATAATTCTGATGTTGGTACGCTTGAAGTTGTCCCAGAGGTTTCTTACATTATCTTCAACTTTCTGGATTCTCTTGTCTTCTTACTTCTGCGGAGGAGTATCTTCTGGCTCTTTATGTTCCAAATCTTTGACTTGATTCTTGTGATCTTCCATTCTGTTTTTAGGACTCTGTATAATATTTTTTTATTTCAGACAATGCATTCTTTATTTCTTGTTGATCCCTTATTATTTCTAGTTGATTCCTTTTCATATCCTCATAGGTCTTGTTTATTTTATCGGCCTTTTCTAGGAGATTCTTGAAAAACCTTATAACTGTGGTTTTGAACTCTATATCCAGTCCCTTTTTGTCCTCCATTTCTTTTGTTTGTGATCTGTTTCCTTGTTTTGGCATTTTCGCAGCTTCTCTGAGTTGGTAGCCTTAAAAGTCTCTGTGTTCAGCTTGGATGGGGCGGAGTTTCAGGGTGGAGCCTATAGCCTTGACTTCCGTCATTCCTGCCCTATGAGGCTCCTGAGCCTCAGTGTTCCTCAGTGTCTTTGGGTACTTGCTGCAAGCACCTCTGAGAGAAACGTGCCCTTAAGTTTTGCCCGCTACCAAACAGTCTAGGCTTTTCCTCAATGAGCCTGGAACTGGGTTCTGATCAGTTGGAAGTGGGGTTCAGAGCAGCCTGGAGCTTTTGTCTCTTTCCCGCTAGGGCAATCCAGTGGCACAGTCAACTGTCCATTCTCTGTGCAAAATGTGCGCGCCTCTGGGACTGCCTTTCGCCTCTCCCCTGAGATTCCGCCTTACAGCCCAGGCTCCCTCTGTGTGAGCCTGGATCCCTAGGGTCTGGCCTAGAACTGGGGTTCAGTGCTGTAGGATCTGGGGTTCAGCACAGTCTGGAGTTTTTATCTCCTTCCCACTAGGGAACGCCAGCTAGGCACTCAGCCTCCCCCTCCTCTCCGGCTCCGTCCTCTCTGCGCGCGCAACATGTCTCCGTACCTTAGGCTTTTACAGCTCCTCTGATTTTCCTTCTGGTTTTCTATTTACCTTTTTGTTGTAGAATTTCCAGTCAGTTGACTTTCCTGTAGTTTTGGGTAATGTCCATTTTGTATTTTAGTTTATTTTATTGAAATTGTTGTGTGAGGCTGCAGTTAGGTGTTTACCTATGCCGTCATCTTGGATTCTCTAAAAATATTTTTAAAAATTGATTTCAGTCTCCATAAAAAATCTAGTTTTGTAGTAAGTTTTGAAATTGGGAAGTGAAAGTCATCCAACTTTATTCTGCCTTTTCAGAATTATTTAGTTACTCTGGGTCCTTTGTATTTATATATATATATTAGAATTAGCTTGTTGATTTCTGCAAAAAATACCTGCTGAGATTTCTACAAGGATTGTATTGAATCTATTGATTAATTTGCTATCTTAAAAATATTGAGTCTTCTGATCCATGAAACATAGACTATATCTCCATTTATTTAGATCTTTAAATTTTTCTCTCAGGCACCCTTTTCCTCATTGTTCTTCTTTTTTTCAATCCTTACCCGATGATATTTTTTCCATTGATTTTTAGAAAGAGTGGAAGGCAGAGAGAGAGGGAGTGAGGGTGAGAGAGTGAGACATCAATGTGAGAGACACATTGATTGGTTGCCTCCTGCACATGCCCAGACTGGGGCTGAGGCTTGAACCTATAACTCAGGTACATGCCTTTGACCAGGAATCAAACCCGAAACCTTTTGGTGGAAAGGCTGTTGCTCTAACCATTGAAACATGCTGGCCAGGATGATAATTTTTTTATTTATTTTTACTTTTCAATTATAATTGACATGCAATATTATACAGGGTGGAGCAAAAGTAGGTTTACAATTGTACATATGGAAAATAACACGATAATTAATAAATAATAATATGGGAATACATTCTGTTTTGCATATTTACAACTGTAAACCTACTTTTACCCGATCCTATATTAGTTTTATGTGTACAACATAGTGATTAGACAGTTATATACTTTGGAAGTGATCAATCTTTAAGTCGAAGTAAGACTCAATAAATTTTAAAGAATAAAAACCAGCCCTAACCGATTTGGCTCAGTGGATAGAGCATCAGCCTGCAGACTGAGGGGTCCTGGGTTCAGTTCGGGTCAAGGACATGTACCTTGGTTGCAGGCACATCCCCAGTAGGAGGTGTGTAGGAGGCAGCTGATCAATTTTTCTCTCTCATCGATGTCTCTAACTCTCTATTCCTCTCTCTTCCTCTCTGTAAAAGATTAATAAAATATATTTTTTAAAAATGAAAATCAGACAGAGAGGATCCAAGATGGCTGCTCAGGTAAACACCTAACCACAGCTGCACACAACAATTTCAATGGAATACAACTAAAATATAAAATGGACATTGCCCAGAGCTACAGGTAGTCGACTGACTGAAAATTCTACAACAAGAAGGAAAGAGAAAACCAGAAGGAAAATCAGAAAAGCTGAAAAAGCCTAAGGTATGGAGACATGCTGCGCGCACGCACGCTCGGAGAGGACGGAGCTGGAGAGGAGGAGATGGCTGGGTGCCTGCCTGGCGTTCCCTAGCAGAAAGGAAATAAAAGCCCTGGACGGGGCTGAACCCCAGAACTGGCAGCGCTGAGCCCCAGTTATAGGCCAGACCCTGGGGACCCAGGCTCAGGCAGGGGGAGACGGGGCTGTGAGGCGGAATCCCAGGGTAGTGGTGAAAAGCGGAGCCCCCGGAGTCGCGCACATTGAGCGCAGAGGATGGAATGTTGACTCTGATGCTGGATTGCCCTGGAGGGAAGGAAACAAGAGCTCCAGCCATGCTGGGCCCCAGTTCCGACTGCTCTGAACCCCAGTTCTAGGCCAGACCCTGGGGACCCAAGCTCAAACAGAGGGAGACGGGGCTGTGAGACGGAGTCCCAGGGGAACGGCGAGGGGCAGAACCTCCGGAGTTGCGCACATTGCCTACAGAGGACAGTCTGTTGACTCTGATGCTAGACTCCCCTAGCGGGAAGGAGAAAAAAACCTCCAGACTGGGAGGAATGCAATGAGGAACAGGAGCCGCTGCCGGACACCAGCCAGCCGGGCGCCGGCAAGGTGCTGGGCGCCGGGGCCCCCGGGGGGTGGGGTGGTGCCGCTGGGCCCTCGACTGCTGAGGGTGGGCCACGGAGCCAAGGACGGGGGCTTCTTCCTGGGTGGCGTCGACCCTGGCAACAGGCGGAAGCCACGCAGGAGCCTGCGGAGAACAAAGGGGTGCCACGGGCCAGCCTGCTGAGCTTCCAGGACAAGGAGGAAGAAACCAAAGAAGTTTTCAATGTGAAGAAATCAAGTTATAGCAAAAGATAGTAAAATTACTTAAGAAAGAATACAAAGAAGATCTTGAAAAATAGAAGACTAAGTCAGAACTCAACTCAGCAGCCAACATTGCAACATAAATGCGTTAAAAAAAAAAAAAAAGGACGGAATGTTGGAATGGCGGCGGCCAGGCCCAGAGTGGCCAGGCACAAGGCAGTGGCAGCCAGGCCCGGAGCAGCAGCAGCCAGGCCCCAGAGCAGCAGCAGCCAGAACCAGAGCAGCAGCAGCCAGGCCTGGAGCAGCCAGACCTGGGGCAGTGGCAGCCAGGACTGGGGCAGAGGCGGCCAAGCCCAGGGTGGCCAGGCCAGGAGCACCCAGGCCCGGAGTGGCTGGGCCTGGAGCAGCCGGGCCCAGAGCAGCAGGGTCGGGAGCAGCCAGGCCCGGAGCAGCAGCAGTCAAGCCCGGAGCATCCAGGCTGGGAGCGGCCAGGCCCGGAGCAGCAGCAGCCAGGCCAGGAGCGGCAGTGGCCAGACCCGGAGCAGCTGGTTGTGGAACGGACCAGAGCAACAGAGGCCAGGCCCAGGGCAGCCAGGCCCGAAACAGTTTGCTCCTCGCCTGCCCCCGCCCCAAGGCTGCCTCTCAGACATGGCTGGAAACTTTTGCGGGAACTTGAGGGTCTGCTGAATCAAGTGATGAAGGCTTAGATCTAGAAGTGCTGAGTTAGTATAGCACTGGGGTGTTGATCTGTGAGTGCCTTGTGTGGGGCCTGGATGAGGTTGGTTGATCTATTTGGAAATATCTTTTGTGTGAAGTGTATCCTTGGGCATGTGGAGGTATTATTGATTTGAGAAAATGCTAAGTAACTGATTTACTATCTGAAAAATTTTAAGTTCTGAAAGTTTAAGGTCTCTTGCCAAAAAGAGGTTTTAAACTTTAAAATTTAAAGCTAACACCTTAATTTTAATGGAGAAAGGGGAGGACAAGCCCTTCCCACCCAGAACAGGTAATTCAATTCCAACCAGCAACTATCTTTAAACAATGTGTTCATTTACACTTGAATGGCTACACCTTTTGATAGCCTAAGGGCAAGTTTACATGTAAACAAGTTTGCTTCTCAATTCCCAGAGCAGAAAAAAAACAAGGTTTAAAATTATTAGATTTTAAATTTTATTCTTAGAAGTGTAAAAGTTTATTAATTAAAAACAGCAACAACAACAACAACAAAAAGGAGATTGAAAAACCTGATGAACAATATTAGCTGTTGATTTTAGTAGAGTCAGCGATATGGGAGCGGAGTGGACTGACTGTTCTGGGGGGGGGGGTGAGGAGTGGTGGATGCTGGAAGAGACTGAACATAAACTGTGCTCCTATGAATGAGGACAGTGGGGGGTGGGGAGGGGGTGCGAGGTGGGGTGGGAACCTGGTGGAGGGGGGAAGAAATGAGGATCCTTTGTAATAATATGAACAATAAAGATTGAGTTAAAAAAAAACCCATGAAAATCATACTAATTATCTTCTCTGGCCACAACAAATGAAGCTTAATATCAATGAACAGACGGAAAACTGGGAAACTTATAAGCATGTAGAGATTAAATAACACATTTCTAAACAACCAATGAGTAGAAGAAGAAATAATAAGAGAAATTAGAAAATTCTTAGGGAAGAATGACATTAAAAACACAGCATACCAAAATGTATATGATGCAGTGAAAGCAGAGCTAAGAGAGAGAAACTTACAGCTGTAAATGCCTTTATTAACATGTGAGAAGGATTGAAAATCAGCAATCTACCTGTACAATTTAAGGAATTAAAAAAGAAGAGCAAATTAAATCCAAAGTTAGCAGAAGGAAGGAAATAATAAAGATTACAGACAAATAAAATAAAAAATAGAAAAACAATAGAGAAGTTCAATAAAACCAAGAGTTGTTTATTCAAAAAAAATCCATATAACATATTTAAGTACTAATACCATGGGAACATTTATTTTTTTATTATAACTTTTACGACTTTTAGAGAAAGGAAAGGAGAGAGAGAGAGAGAGAGAGAGAGAGAGAGAGAGAGAGAGAGAGAGAGAGAAACATTGATTGGCTATCTCCTGCATGCCCTTCCTGGGGACCAAGCCCACAACCTGGGCAGTGTCCTGACCTGGAATTGAACAGGCAACCTTTCAGTACTTGGGATAATGCTGCCCTGGGAAAGGCTCTCATTCTGACCTCCAGTCTGAGCTGGTGCCATAGCATCAAAGTGAAGTTAACGTAAGTAATGCTGAAGAGAATGCCCGTCTTACTCTTGTGCTGATCTGAGAAAGGAAAAGGTAAGACATTCCCTTTAAAGGCGGTTTCTCTTTGCTGAGCCTTGGATAAGATGTGATGACTGACTGGAGTTTATGAAAGCTGGAGGCCGGCAAGGCTTGTGCTGAATGGAAGACCATGCCCATGCAGAGGTAAAAAGCATAGGGTTAGTTTTCCCCTTAAGTAATATGCTAGAATCTGCTTAAATGCACACATGAATTTATGATAAAAGTTATAAAATTCTATGTCATATAACACATAGCCAGGAGTACTTTCAATCCAGACAAAATACGTAGAGGTTGTTCTAGCCATATATCTACCTGAGTTAAGCTCCCAAAGAGGCCTATCAAACTTCTAGTCCTAACAGATAAATCGTATGCAAAGTCCATACCATCAAAATTAAATGAAATTAATACTTAATATTAGGAGGAATCTATTAGAAATAATTTTGGAATAGTGTTTGGTGTTCTTTCTTTGTGAAGTAATTAATTATCTGGTAGAACTGTCAATTTTGCTTAAGAAAATAACACCCTATTATCTCCTAATAGATACATGTTTATATTCTTTTATTTTGATAATGGGGTGGACAGTTTATGCTCATATTATCTAAAATGGTCTATTAAATTATGGAGAGACAAGATAAAATATATGCAGATACATCAATGAGATTTAGAAGCATTGAAAGCCACTCAAAATCCTTTTTACAAGCTCATTTAATGCAAATACTGTTACTACTTTCTATAAAAGGAAAAAATAAACACTGTACCTTGCTGAAGAGTGCTTATTAGACATCAGGATTTAGTATCCTAACTATTTGGTTCATTTGAAGGAAGTAAAAATCTTAGTGGAACTTATTTTTTATTTAAAGTGTTATTGGTTTAGTCAGCTTTCTCAATTCAGAGTTCATAGACCTAACAATCTTGAATGCTTTTTGACTCAGTCCAACTAATCTTTATCAAGTTTCCAGATTCAGAGTTCTGAATCTTTTCGAATCAAGTTTCCAGATTCAGAGCAGTGACTGTCTCCTAACTATAGCATCCCCTTGGTGAGTGGACCATCATATTCGTTCTGACTGAAAACATGTTTGTCCATAAACTGAGAACAGAGCATTTTTCCAGAGGTCCACCCACCTTAACCAAGGACTCAAGAGTTCTGAAGAAAAGCGTATGTCCCTTTAGAACATACAGTGGGAAATGTAACTCTCACAAAGCCTAGCAATCTTTGCCTGACTAGCATATCAGCTCATGGGAAATGAGGATATAATTAAGTTCCGAGCGTGGTGAAACTATTTGAAAATATGGAAATTTTATGATTACAAATTTGCAGCTCCTGGATTAAGAAAGCAATCATTTTGCCAGTGAGATGGAAACAGTCCACCTCTAAAGTCTCTTTTATTCTGGATTGTGATTAAGTAGACACTGCTACTCGTTGCTTCCTAAATTCCAGTTATCTCTCTCCTTACTTTTCATCCAAAAGAATGCAGACTTTTCTAGACATGTTAATGCATAATAGAAACTTTTTCGGTCTGTCCCTTTAACATGACATGGACTTTGTCACTGAAGTTATTTGGTGTGATTTTTAAAGCTCAATAATACTTCAGAGGAAGTTTTATTCTTGCTGTCACTTAGTAGTTTGCAGGCAGAAACAACATTGGTGGTAAATACATAAAGGGTAAAAACCAGTAGGGACCTCCATTTAGTTTGCTTTTTCTCTTTGTAGATGAAAATATATTTTTTATTTTTTTTTATTTTTTTTATTTTTATTTTTTTAAAAATATATTTTATTGATTTTTTTTGATCCCCTCCCTCCCTCCCACACATCCCCTCCCTCCCCAAAGTTTTGTGTCCATTGGTTGCACTTATATGCATGTATACAAGTCCTTCGTTGATCTATTTTCTCCCCTAGATCTTCCTCCCCTCCCCGCTGTAATTTGACAGTTTACTTGTTGATATACTGTCACTATATCTATCTTATGGTTCATCAGTTTATAATGTTCTTTATTATCCACAAATGAGTGAGGTCATGTGGTGTTTCTCTTTCATTGATTGGCTTGTTTCACTCAGCATGATGTTCTCCAATTCCATCCAGGTTGCTGCAAATGATGAGAAATCCTTCTTTTTTATGGCAGCATAGTATTCCATTGTGTAGATGTACCAAAGTTTTTGGATCCAATCATCTGCTGACGGACACTTTGGTTGTTTCCAAATTCTGGCTATTGTAGATTGTGCTGCTATGAACATAGGGGTGCATATATCCTTTCTGATTGGTGTTTCTAGTTTCTTGGGATATATTCCTAGAAGTGGAATTACTGGGTCGAATGGGAGTTCCATTTTCAGTCTTTTGAGGAAACTCCAGACTGTTCTCCACAGTGGTTGCACCAGTCTGCACTCCCACCAGCAGTGCACGAGGGTTCCTTTTTCTCCACAACCTCGCCAACACTTGTCGTTTGTTGATTTGTTGATGTTGGCCATTCTGACAGGTGTGAGATGGTACCGCATTGTTGTTTTGATTTGCATCTCTCGAATAATTAGTGACTTTGAGCATGTTTTCATGTGCCTTTTGGCCTTCCTTCTGTCTTCTATTGAAAATATTCTATTTAGGTCCATTGCCCATTTTTTTTTATTTATTTATTTTTTATCATTATTTTATTTATTTTATTATTATTATTTTTTTAAATCAATCTTTATTGTTCATATTATTACAAAGGTTCCTCATTTCTTCCCTCCTCCACCAGGTTCCCACCCCACCCTCTGCCCCCTCTCCATCCCCCATTGTCCTCATCCATAGGTGCACAGTTTATGTTCAGTCTCTTCCTCCCTCCCTTTCCCCGATAGTAAATCCCTTTTCAGATAGTAAATCTGTTACTTAGCATTTTCTCATATCAATAATACCTCCACATGCCCAATGATACACTTCACACAAAAGACATTTTCAAATAGGTCAACCAGCCTCATCCAGGCCCCACCCAAGGCACTCACAGATCAACACCCCAGCGCTATACTAACTCAACACATCCAGATCTAAGCCTTCATCACTTGATTCAGCAGACCCTCAAGTTCCCGCAAAAGTTTCCAGCCATGTCTGAGAGGCAGCCGTGGGCAGGTACAGGCGAGGAGCGAGCTGTTTCGGGCCTCACTGCTCCGGGCCTGGCCTCTGTTGCTCTGGTTCGTTCCACAACCAGCTGCTCCGGGTCTGGTCACTGCCGCTCCCAACCTAGTTGCTCTGGACTTGGCTGTTGCTGCTACAGGCCTGGCCGCACCCGACCCGGCTGCTCTGGGACTGGTTGCTCCGGTCCCGGCCGCTCCGGGCCTGGCCGCTCCCAGCCTGTCAGCCCCTGCTCCGGGCCTGGCCGCTCCCAGCCTGGCAGCCGCTGCTCCGGGCCTGGCCGCACCAGACCCGGCTGCTCCGGGCCTGGCCGCTCCCAGCCTGGCAGCTGCTGCTCCGGGCCTGGCCGCTCCCAGCCTGGCAGCCGCTGCTCCTGGCCTGGCCGCACCAGACCCGGCTGCTCCGGGCCTGGCCGCTCCCAGCCTGGCAGCTGCTGCTCCGGGCCTGGCCGCTCCCAGCCTGGCAGCCGCTGCTCCTGGGCTGGCCGCACCAGACCCGGCTGCTCCGGGCCTGGCCGCTCCCAGCCTGGCAGCTGCTGCTCCGGGCCTGGCCGCTCCCAGCCTGGCAGCCGCTGCTCCTGGGCTGGCCGCACCAGACCCGGCTGCTCCGGGCCTGGCCGCTCCCAGCCTGGCAGCTGCTGCTCCGGGCCTGGCCGCTCCCAGCCTGGCAGCCGCTGCTCCGGGCCTGGCCGAACCAGACCCGGCTGCTCCGGGCCTGGCCGCTCCCAGCCTGGCAGCTGCTGCTCCGGGCCTGGCCGCTCCCAGCCTGGCAGCCGCTGCTCCTGGGCTGGCCGCACCAGACCCGGCTGCTCCGGGCCTGGCCGCTCCCAGCCTGGCAGCTGCTGCTCCGGGCCTGGCCGCTCCCAGCCTGGCAGCCGCTGCTCCTGGGCTGGCCGCACCAGACCCGGCTGCTCCGGGCCTGGCCGCTCCCAGCCTGGCAGCTGCTGCTCCGGGCCTGGCCGCTCCCAGCCTGGCAGCCGCTGCTCCTGGCCTGGCCGCACCAGACCCGGCTGCTCCGGGCCTGGCCGCTCCCAGCCTGGCAGCTGCTGCTCCGGGCCTGGCCGCTCCCAGCCTGGCAGCCGCTGCTCCTGGCCTGGCCGCACCAGACCCGGCTGCTCCGGGCCTGGCCGCTCCCAGCCTGGCAGCTGCTGCTCCGGGCCTGGCCGCACCAGACCCGGCTGCTCCGGGCCTGGCCGCTCCCAGCCTGGCAGCTGCTGCTCCGGTCCTGGCCGCTCCCAGCCTGGCAGCCGCTGCTCCTGGCCTGGCCGCACCAGACCCGGCTGCTTCGGGCCTGGCCGTTCCCAGCCTGGCAGTCGCTGCTCCGGGCCTGGCCGCACCAGACCCAGCTGCTCCGGGCCTGGCCGCTCCCAGCCTGGCAGCTGCTGCTCCGGGCCTGGCCGCACCAGACCCGGCTGCTCCGGGCCTGGCCGCTCCCAGCCTGGCAGCTGCTGCTCCGGGCCTGGCCGCTCCCAGCCTGGCAGCCGCTGCTCCGGGCCTGGCCGCACCAGACCCGGCTGCTCCGGGCCTGGCCGCTCCCAACCTGGCAGCCGCTGCTCCGGGCCTGGCCGCACCAGACCCGGCTGCTCCGGGCCTGGCCGCTCCCAGCCTGGCAGCTGTTGCTCTGGGCCTGGCCGCTCCCAGCCTGGCAGCCGCTGCTCCGGGCCTGGCCACACCAGACCCGGCTGCTCCGGGCCTGGCCGCTCCCAGCCTGGCAGCCGCTGCTCCGGGCCTGGCCGCTCCCAGCCTGGCAGCTGCTGCTCCGGGCCTGGCCGCTCCCAGCCTGGCAGCCGCTGCTCCTGGCCTGGCCGCACCAGACCCGGCTGCTCCGGGCCTGGCCGCTCCCAGCCTGGCAGCTGCTGCTCCGGGCCTGGCCGCTCCCAGCCTGGCAGCCGCTGCTCCGGGCCTGGCCGCACCAGACCCGGCTGCTCCGGGCCTGGCCGCTCCCAGCCTGGCAGCTGCTGCTCCGGGCCTGGCCGCTCCCAGCCTGGCAGCCGCTGCTCCTGGCCTGGCCGCACCAGACCCGGCTGCTCCGGGCCTGGCCGCTCCCAGCCTGGCAGCTGTTGCTCCGGGCCTGGCCGCTCCCAGCCTGGCAGCCGCTGCTCCTGGCCTGGCTGCACCAGACCCGGCTGCTTCGGGCCTGGCCGCTCCCAGCCTGGCAGTCGCTGCTCCGGGCCTGGCCGCACCAGACCCGGCTGCTCCGGGCCTGGCCGCTCCCAGCCTGGCAGCCGCTGCTCCGGGCCTGGCCGCACCAGACCCGGCTGCTCCGGGTCTGGCCGCTCCAAGCCTGGCAGCCGCTGCTCCGGGCCTGGCCGCACCAGACCCGGCTGCTCCGGGCCTGGCCGCTCCCAGCCTGGCAGCCGCTGCTCCGGGCCTGGCCGCACCAGACCCGGCTGCTCCGGGCCTGGCCGCTCCCAGCCTGGCAGCTGTTGCTCTGGGCCTGGCCGCTCCCAGCCTGGCAGCCGCTGCTCCTGGCCTGGCCGCACCAGACCCGGCTGCTCCGGGCCTGGCCGCTCCCAGCCTGGCAGCTGCTGCTCCGGGCCTGGCCGCTCCCAGCCTGGCAGCCGCTGCTCCTGGCCTGGCCGCACCAGACCCGGCTGCTCCGGGCCTGGCCGCTCCCAGCCTGGCAGCTGCTGCTCCGGGCCTGGCCGCACCAGACCCGGCTGCTCCGGGCCTGGCCGCTCCCAGCCTGGCAGCTGCTGCTCCGGTCCTGGCCGCTCCCAGCCTGGCAGCCGCTGCTCCTGGCAAGGCCGCACCAGACCCGGCTGCTCCGGGCCTGGCCGCTCCCAGCCTGGCAGCTGCTGCTCCGGGCCTGGCCGCTCCCAGCCTGGCAGCCGCTTCTCCTGGCCTGGCTGCACCAGACCCGGCTGCTTCGGGCCTGGCCGCTCCCAGCAGGGAAGTCGCTGCTCCGGGCCTGGCCGCACCAGACCCAGCTGCTCCGGGCCTGGCCGCTCCCAGCCTGGCAGCTGCTGCTCCGGGCCTGGCCGCACCAGACCCGGCTGCTCCGGGCCTGGCCGCTCCCAGCCTGGCAGCTGCTGCTCCGGGCCTGGCCGCTCCCAGCCTGGCAGCCGCTGCTCCGGGCCTGGCCGCACCAGACCCGGCTGCTCCGGGCCTGGCCGCTCCCAGCCTGGCAGCCGCTGCTCCGGGCCTGGCCGCTCCCAGCCTGGCAGCTGTTGCTCTGGGCCTGGCCGCTCCCAGCCTGGCAGCCGCTGCTCCGGGCCTGGCCACACCAGACCCGGCTGCTCCGGGCCTGGCCGCTCCCAGCCTGGCAGCCGCTGCTCCGGGCCTGGCCGCTCCCAGCCTGGCAGCTGTTGCTCTGGGCCTGGCCGCTCCCAGCCTGGCAGCTGTTGCTCTGGGCCTGGCCGCTCCCAGCCTGGCAGCCGCTGCTCCGGGCCTGGCCACACCAGACCCGGCTGCTCCGGGCCTGGCCGCTCCCAGCCTGGCAGCCGCTGCTCCGGGCCTGGCCGCTCCCAGCCTGGCAGCTGTTGCTCTGGGCCTGGCCGCTCCCAGCCTGGCAGCCGCTGCTCCGGGCCTGGCCACACCAGACCTGGCTGCTCCGGGCCTGGCCGCTCCCAGCCTGGCAGCCGCTGCTCCGGGCCTGGCCGCTCCCAGCCTGGCAGCTGTTGCTCTGGGCCTGGCCGCTCCCAGCCTGGCAGCCGCTGCTCCGGGCCTGGCCGCACCAGACCCGGCTGCTCCGGGCCTGGCCGCTCCCAGCCTGGCAGCTGCTGCTCCGGGCCTGGCCGCTCCCAGCCTGGCAGCCGCTGCTCCGGGCCTGGCCGCACCAGACCCGGCTGCTCCGGGCCTGGCCGCTCCCAGCCTGGCAGCTGCTGCTCCGGGCCTGGCCGCTCCCAGCCTGGCAGCCGCTGCTCCGGGTCTGGCCGCACCAGACCCGGCTGCTCCGGGCCTGGCCGCTCCCAGCCTGGCAGCTGCTGCTCCGGGCCTGGCCGCTCCCAGCCTGGCAGCCACTGCTCCTGGGCTGGCCGCACCAGACCCGGCTGCTCCGGGCCTGGCCGCTCCCAGCCTGACAGCTGCTGCTCCGGGCATGGCCGCTCCCAGCCTGGCAGCCGCTGCTCCTGGCCTGGCCGCACCAGACCCGGCTGCTCTGGGCCTGGCCGCTCCCAGCCTGGCAGCTGCTGCTCCGGGCCTGGCCGCTCCCAGCCTGGCAGCCGCTGCTCCGGGCCTGGCCGCACCAGACCCGGCTGCTCCGGGCCTGGCCGCTCCCAGCCTGGCAGCCGCTGCTCCGGGCCTGGCCGCTCCCAGCCTGGCAGCTGTTGCTCTGGGCCTGGCCGCTCCCAGCCTGGCAGCCGCTGCTCCGGGCCTGGCCACACCAGACCCGGCTGCTCCGGGCCTGGCCGCTCCCAGCCTGGCAGCTGCTGCTCCGGGCCTGGCCGCTCCCAGCCTGGCAGCCGCTGCTCCTGGCCTGGCCGCACCAGACCCGGCTGCTCCGGGCCTGGCCGCTCCCAGCCTGGCAGCTGCTGCTCCGGGCCTGGCCGCTCCCAGCCTGGCAGCCGCTGCTCCTGGGCTGGCCGCACCAGACCCGGCTGCTCCGGGCCTGGCCGCTCCCAGCCTGGCAGCTGCTGCTCCGGGCCTGGCCGCTCCCAGCCTGGCAGCCGCTGCTCCGGGCCTGGCCGCACCAGACCCGGCTGCTCCGGGCCTGGCCGCTCCCAGCCTGGCAGCTGCTGCTCCGGGCCTGGCCGCTCCCAGCCTGGCAGCCGCTGCTCCGGGCCTGGCCGCACCAGACCCGGCTGCTCCGGGCCTGGCCGCTCCCAGCCTGGCAGCTGCTGCTCCGGGCCTGGCCGCTCCCAGCCTGGCAGCCACTGCTCCTGGGCTGGCCGCACGAGACCCGGCTGCTCCGGGCCTGGCCGCTCCCAGCCTGGCAGCTGCTGCTCCGGGCCTGGCCGCTCCCAGCCTGGCAGCCGCTGCTCCTGGCCTGGCCGCACCAGACCCGGCTGCTCCGGGCCTGGCCGCTCCCAGCCTGGCAGCTGCTGCTCCGGGCCTGGCCGCTCCCAGCCTGGCAGCCGCTGCTCCTGGCCTGGCCGCACCAGACCCGGCTGCTCCGGGCCTGGCCGCTCCCAGCCTGGCAGCTGCTGCTCCGGGCCTGGCCGCTCCCAGCCTGGCAGCCGCTGCTCCTGGGCTGGCCGCACCAGACCCGGCTGCTCCGGGCCTGGCCGCTCCCAGCCTGGCAGCCGCTGCTCCGGGCCTGGCCGCTCCCAGCCTGGCAGCCGCTGCTCCTGGCCTGGCCGCACCAGACCCGGCTGCTCCGGGCCTGGCCGCTCCCAGCCTGGCAGCCGCTGCTCCGGGCCTGGCCGCTCCCAGCCTGGCAGCCGCTGCTCCTGGCCTGGCCGCACCAGACCCGGCTGCTCCGGGCCTGGCCGCTCCCAGCCTGGCAGCTGCTGCTCCGGGCCTGGCCGCTCCCAGCCTGGCAGCCGCTGCTCCTGGCCTGGCCGCACCAGACCCGGCTGCTCCGGGCCTGGCCGCTCCCAGCCTGGCAGCTGCTGCTCCGGGCCTGGCCGCTCCCAGCCTGGCAGCTGCTGCTCCGGGCCTGGCCGCTCCCAGCCTGGCAGCCGCTGCTCCGGGCCTGGCCGCACCAGACCCGGCTGCTCCAGGCCTGGCCGCTCCCAGCCTGGCAGCCGCTGCTCCGGGCCTGGCCGCACCAGACCCGGCTGCTCCGGGCCTGGCCGCTCCCAGCCTGGCAGCCGCTGCTCCGGGCCTGGCCGCACCAGACCCGGCTGCTCCGGGCCTG
This sequence comes from Pipistrellus hanaki, assembly GCF_964339955.1. NCBI lineage: Eukaryota > Metazoa > Chordata > Mammalia > Chiroptera > Vespertilionidae > Pipistrellus > Pipistrellus hanaki. Next base: position 97,981,362 of record NC_140503.1, on the reverse strand, counting down.
GCCGCTCCCAGCCTGGCAGCTGTTGCTCTGGTCCTGGCCGCTCCCAGCCTGGCAGCCGCTGCTCTGGGCCTGGCCACACCAGACCCGGCTGCTCCGGGCCTGGCCGCTCCCAGCCTGGCAGCCGCTGCTCCGGGCCTGGCCACTCCCAGCCTGGCAGCTGTTGCTCTGGGCCTGGCCGCTCCCAGCCTGGCAGCCGCTGCTCCGGGCCTGGCCACACCAGACCCGGCTGCTCCGGGCCTGGCCGCTCCCAGCCTGGCAGCTGCTGCTCCGGGCCTGGCCGCTCCCAGCCTGGCAGCCGCTGCTCCTGGCCTGGCCGCACCAGACCCGGTTGCTCCGGGCCTGGCCGCTCCCAGCCTGGCAGCTGTTGCTCTGGGCCTGGCCGCTCCCAGCCTGGCCGCCGCTGCTCCGGGCCTGGCCGCACCCGACCCGGCTGCTCCGATCCTGGCCGCTCCCAGCCTGGATGCTCCGTGCTTGGCTACTGCTGTTCTGGGCCTGGCTGCTCCCAGCCCGGCTGCTCTGGGCCGGGCTTCTCCGGGCCCAGCCACTCCGTGTCTGGGTGTTCCTGGACTGGCCACCCTGGGCTTGGCTGCCTCCGCCTCAGGCCTGGCTGCCACTGCCCCAGGTCTGGCTGCTCCAGTGCTGGCCGTTGATGTTCTTGTTCTGGCTGCTGCTGCTCTGGGGCCTGGCCACTGCTGCTCCGGGCCCAGCTGCCACTGCCTTGTGCCTGGCCACTCTAGGCCTGGTCGCCGCTGTTCCAACATTCTGTCCCTTTTCTCTCTCTTTTTTTTTTCTTTTTTTAAAAAAAACAAAACGCATTTATGTTGCAATGTTGGCTGGTGCGTTGAGTTCTGACTTAGTCTTTGATTTTTCAAGATCTTCTTTGTATTCTTTCTTAAGTAATTTTACTATCATTTGCTCTCACTTGATTTCTTCACATTGAGAACTTCTTTGGTTTCTTCCTCCTTGTCCTGGGAGCTCAGCTGGTTGGCCTGTGGCACCCCTTTGTTCTCTGCGGGCTCCCGCGCTGCTCCAGCCTGTTGCTGGGGTCGGCGCCGCCCAGGAAGCAGCCCCCGTCCTTGGCTCCGTTGCCAGCGCTCAGCAGTCGAAGGCTCAGGGGCACCCCCCCCACTGGGGGCCCAGTCGCCCGGCTCCTTGCTGGCGCCCGGCTGGCCGGTGTCCGGCAGGGGCTCCTGCTCCTCGTGGCGTTCCTCCAGTCTGGAGCTTTCTTTCTCCCTCCCACTAGGGGAGTCCAGGTTCAGAGTCAACAGACTGTCCTCTGCGCACAGTGTGCGCGACTCCGGGGGCTCGGCCTTTGGCCGCGCTCCCAGGACTCCACCTCACAGCTCCGTCTCCCCCTGCCCGAGCCTGGGTCCCCAGGGACTGGCCCAGACCTGGAGTTCGGGGCGGTCTGGACTGAGGCTCAGAGCTGCCGCCGGAGGCTTTGTTTCTTCCCGCTAGGGTAATCCAGCATCAGAGTCAACATTCAGTCCTCTGCAAGCCATGTGCGGGCGACTTCGGGGGCCCCGCCTTTCGCCGGGATTCCGCCTCACAGCCCCATCTCCCCCTGCCGGAGCCTGGGTCCCCAGGGTCTGGCACATAACTTGGGGCTCAGCGCTGCCGGTTCGGGGGTTCAGCCCAGGCTGGGGGTTCTATTTCCTTCCTGCTCGGAAACGCCAGGCAGCACCCAGCCCTCTCCTCCTCTCCGGCTGCGACCTCTCCGCGCGCGTGTGCGTGCGAGCGCGCAGCATGTCTCCGTACCTTAGGCTTTTTTTCAGCTCCTCTGATTTTCCTTCTGGTTTTCTCCCTCCTTCCTATTGTAGAGTTTTTAGTCAGTCGACTACCTGTAGCTCTGGGCAATGTCCACTCTACATTTTAGTTGTATTCCCTTGAAATTGTTGTGAGCTGCTGTGGCTAGGTGTATACCCGAGCAGCCATCTTGGATCCTCCCCATTGCCCATTTTTTAATTGGATCATTCATCTTCCTTTTATTTAGTTGTATAAGCTGTTTGTAGATGTTGGAGATTAAACCTTTATCAGTGGTAACATTTGCAAATATGTTCTCCCACACAGTGGGCTTTCTTGTTGTTTTGTTGATGGTATCTTTTGCTGTAAAAAAGCTTTTTATTTTGATGTAGTCCCATTTGTTTATTTTCTCTTTAGCTTCGATTGCGCTAGGGGCAGTATCAGTGAAGAAGTTCTTTTGGCATACGTCTGAGATTTTGTTGCCTGTGGTTGCTTCTAGTATTTTTATGGTTTCCCGTCTGATGTTTAAGTCCTGTATCCATTTTGAGTTTATTTTTGTGTATGGTGTAAGTTGGTGACCTAGTTTCATTCTTTTGCATGTATCTGTCCAATTTTCCCAACACCATTTATTGAAGAGACTGTCTTGACTCCATTGTATATTTGTGCCTCCTTTGTCAAATATTAATTGAGCATAGTGATTTGGGTTGATATCTGGGTTCTCGATTCGATTCCATTGGTCTATATGTCTGTTTTTGTGCCAGTACCAGGCTGTTTTGAGAACAGTGGCTTTGTAATACAGTTTGAAGTCTGGTATTGAGATACCTCCTACTTTACTCTTCTTTCTCAGGATTGCTGTGGCTATTCAGGGTCTTTTATTGTTCCAAATGAACTTTTGGAGAGTTCTTTCTAGGTCAGTGAAATATGCCGTTGGTATTTTAATGGGGAGTGCATTGAACCTTTAGATTGCTTTAGGAAGTATGGACATTTTGATGATGTTGATTCTACCAATCCATGAACATGGTATGTTCTTCCATCTGTTTACATCTTCCTCTATTTCTTTTTTCAGTGTCGTGTAGTTTTCTGCGTATAGGTCCTTTACTTCCTTAGTTAAGTTTATTCCTAGGTATCTTAATTTTTTTGGTGCGATGGTAAATGGAATTGCTTTTTTAGCCTCTGTTTCCATAAACTCACTGTTGGTGTATAGAAATGCCATAGATTTCTTGGTGTTAATTTTGTATCCTGCTACATTGCCAAATTCATTTATTAAGCCAATTAGTTTTTTAATGGAGTCTTTTGGGTTTTTTATATACAATATCATGTCGTCTGCAAATAAGGATAACTTTACTTCTTCTTTTCCAATTTGGATGCCTTTTATTTCCTCCTCTTGTCTAATTGCAATGGCTAGTACTTCCAGTACTATGTCAAAGAGGAGTGGCGATAGTGGGCATCCCTGTCTTGTTCCTGTTCTTAGAGGGAATGGTTTTAGTTTTTGCCCATTGAGTATGATGTTGGCTGTGGGTTTATCATATATAGCTTTTATTACGTTGAGGTATGATCCTTGTACTCCCACCTTGTTAAGAGTTTTTATCAGGAAAGGGTGTTGGATTTTATCAAATGCTTTTTCTGCATCAATTGATATGACTATATGATTTTTATCTTTCAACTTGTTTATGTGATGTATCACGTTTATTGATTTGCGGATATTGTACCAACCTTGCATTCCTGGAATAAATCCTACTTGGTCATGGTGTATGATCTTTGTGATGCTCTGCTGGAGCCGATTTGCTAGAATTTTGTTGAGGATTTTGGCATCTATGTTCATGAGGGATATTGGTCTGTAATTCTCTTTCATTGAGTTGTCTTTATCAGGTTTTGGTATTAGGGTGATGCTGGCTTCATAGAAGGAGTTTGGAAGTGTTCCTTCCTCTTGAATTTTTTGGAAGAGTCTGAGAAGGATAGGTTTTAGTTCTTCCTTGAATGTTTGGTAAAACTCTCCTGTGAAGCCATCTGGCCCTGGGCTTTTGTTTGCTGGAAGCTTTTTGATGACTGTTTCAATTTCTTCCCAAGTCACTGGTCTATTGAGATTTTTAGATTCTTCCTGATTGAGTTTTGGAAGTTTGTATTTTTCTAGGAATATGTCCATTTCCTCCAGGTTGTTCAGTTTGTTGGAATAGAGTTGTTCGTAGTATTTTGTAACAATCCGTTGTATTTCAGTGGGGTCTGTTGTTATTTCACCTCTTTCATTTCTGATTTTGTTTATTTGGGTCCTCTCTCTTTGTTTCTTGGTTAGCCTGGCTAGAGGTCCATCTATCTTGTTTATTCTTTCAAAGAACCAGCTCTTGGTTTTGTTGATCTTATGTATTGTTTTTTTTTGGTCTCTATGTCTTTTATCTGTGCTCTGATTTTTGTTATTTCCTTCCTTCTGCTTACACTGGGCTTTTCTTGTTGCTCCTTTTCTAACTCTTTGAGTTGTAGAGTTAGATCATCTGTTACTATTTTTTCTAGTTTTTTGCAATAGGCTTGTAAGGATATGAACTTCCCTCTCAAAACTGCTTTTGCTGTGTCCCATAGATTTTGGATTGTTGTGTTTTCATTGTCATTTGTTTCCAGGATGTTTTTAATTTCTTCCTTGATTTCTCTGGTAACCCAGCCCTTGTTTAATAGCAAGCTGTTTAGTCTCCATGTGTTTGATTTCTTTGGATTATTTTTATTGCAGTTAATTTCCAGTTTTATGCCATTGTGGTCTGAGAAGATACTTGATATGATTTCTATCTTCTTGAATTTGAAGAGACTTTGCCTATGTCCCAAAATGTGGTCTATCTTTGAGAATGTCCCATATGCACTTGAGAAGAATGTATATTCTGTGGCTTTGGGTTGGAGTGTCCTGAAGATGTCAATTAATTCCAACTGGTCTAGTGAGTCATTTAGGATTGATATTTCTTTGCTGATTTTTTGTTTAGATGACTTGTCGAAGGGTGACAGTGGGGTATTAAAATCTCCTACTATGATTGTATTGCTATTAATCTCTCCCTTAATGTCCTCCAGCAGTTTTTTAATGTATTTGGTTGCTCCTGTATTGGGTGCATATATATTTACCAGGGTTATTTCTTCTTGTTGGATTGTTCCCTTTATTATTATGAAGTGGCCATCATTATCTCTTGTTATGTCCTTCACTCTGAGATCTAATTTGTCAGATATAAGTATTGCTACCCCAGCTTTTTTTTCATTTCCATTTGCCTGGAAAACTTTTTTCCATCCCTTCACCCTCAGTCTGTGTGCATCTCTTTTTCTGAGGTGGGTTTCTTGTAGACAACAGATGTATGGGTCTTGTTTTCTTATCCAATCTGTTACCCTATGTCTTTTGATTGGAGCATTTAATCCATTTACATTTAAGGTTATTATTGATAGGTACTCATTTGACGCCATTTTTATTCTATACCCATGTTCCTTCTTCACTTCTTATTTCTTTATTTTTACAGTAGACCCTTTAGCATTTCTTGCATTGCTGGTTTGGTGGAGATAAGTTCCTTCAGTCTTTTTTTGTCTGTGAAGCTCCTGATTTCCCCTTCAATTTTGATTGATAGCCTTGCTGGGTACAGTATTCTTGGATTCAGACCCTTCCTTTGCATGACTTTGTATATTTCGTCCCATTCCCTTCTGGCCTGATAAGTTTCTGTTGAGAAATCAGTTGCTAGTCTGATGGGGGTTCCTTTGTATGTAACTTTCTGTCTCTCTCTGGCTGCTTTTAAGATTCTTACTTTGTCATTGTTGTTTGCCAATTTAATTATAATGTGCCTTGGAGTCTGTCTTCTGGGATTCATTTTGCTTGGGACTCTGCGGGCATCTTGGATTTGTGTGGTTTTTTTCTTTTCTATTTTAGGAAAGTTTTCTGTCATTATTTCTTGAAATACTTTTTCCATGTCTACCTCAGTTTCCTTTCCTTCCGGAACCCCTATTATTCGAATATTATTTTGTTTTGTTATGTCCCAAAGCTCCCGTAGGCTCTCCTCCTGCTTTTTAATCTTTTTTTCTAGAAGTTGCTCTACTTGGGTATTTTTTTCCATCTTATCTTCTAGCTCACTGATGCGGTCCTCTGCTTCATCTAGTCTACTCTTGATGCTTTCTATTGAGTTCTTCATGGTAGCGATGTCACTTTTCATTTCTTCTTGGTTCTTCTTCAGTTCCTCATGGCTCTTCTTCATTTCCTCATGGTTCTTCCTCATTTCTTCTTGGCTATTGTCAAATTTCTCTTCCATTCTTTTTAGCCATGCTATGATCATTACTCTGAATTCTTGCTCTGGTAGGCTGCTTACCTCTGACTCGTTTACTTCCTTTTCTGGTGATGCCTGCTTTTCTTTCACGTGCGGACTATGTTTTTGTCTCCCCATCTTTTCAGGAAGTCTGGTTATGTGGTATTCCTTCTCCTTTCCGTGGGTGACCGAAGAACTCCTTTGAATCCACGCGCCTGCGCCAATTCGGGCGTCTCAGCTACTGGATGGACCTCTCCGCTGTGGGCTTTCCCAGCCTCAGAGAAGCCACTCCTTTCTCGCAGCGCCGCCGCCGCTGCCGCTGCCGCTGCCGCGGGCCGCCGCTGCCGCTGCCGCTCGAAAATATATTTTTTTTTAACAGAATCTAAGGAAAAAGTGGACTCTCTGAAATAATTAGTAATACAGCCTAGATGTTCATTATTTTATTTTATCTTTAGTGTTGAGAGTATTACAGACTTCCTCCTTTTTTTCCTCCCATTGTCCCCCTTTACCCAGTCCCCATCCTGTCCAGGCCTTCGCCACACTATTATCTGCCCATGGATTTCTAACACAGTTGTTTCCCTACTGCCTTAAGAGACGATGAGAATATTTCTGAAAAAGAATTTCAACGAAAGAGCTATTAAAATATAAACATTATGAACTTTCATCTCATTCTACCTAGAAAAATAAATGTTTTAAAGTGAACTTTCTAGAATGAATTAGCTCTGTTACTTTTCCTCGTGCATGTGTTTGACTATCCATGAAAATAGTATGTTTGACTAAGAGCGCGCGCGCGCGCGCACACACACACACACACACACACACACGTGCTCGTAAACATGAAAATAAACAAAGTATACAAAAGACTTTGGGGGCAATTTTGTACCACCAATTAAGAATATTTTTTTCTCCCCAGCTTTATTCGCAGTTGAACACCCAGATCCCTGGAAAGATCTGAGGGGCCCAGGGAGTGGCTGGAAAAGCAAAGGGCCTTTCCTTGTGAGGGCGCACAGCACCCCAGGAGCCTAGAAAAGCCAGCTCCTGGCTGTCTTCCCTGTGTCCAAGCCCCCAACATCTGGGCTGGCCTTTCAGGCAGAACGGTTCTGATGTTACAAGAGCTTTTATTAAGAGTGGGACACCAGAAACCAATCAGAAAGGATATATGCACCCCTATGTTCATAGCAGCACAATCTACAATAGCTAGGATTTGGAAACAGCCTTAGGTGCCCGTCGGGAGATGATTGGATCAAAAAACCATGGTACATCTACACAATGGAATACTATGCTGCCATAAAAAAGAAGGAATTCTCATCATTTGCAGTGACCTAGATGGAATTGGAGAACATTATGCTGAGTGAAATAAGCCAGTCAATGAAAGAAAAACACCACATGATCTCACTCATTTATGGATAATAAGGAACATTATAAACTGATGAACAAAACGATAGATACAGAGACAGTAAAAGAAACAGACTGTCAAATTACAGCCGGGAGGGTAGGGAGATCTGGGGGAGAAAAGAAATCAACCGAAGGACTTGTATCCATGCATATAAGCATAACCAATGGACGAAAATTTCTGGGGGGTGTGGAGGGCATGTATGGGAGTGGTGGTGGGGTGGTAAGGTATGTACACATATAATACCTTAATAAAAAAATGAGGGGAAAAAATAAAGTCAATTTTAAAACATAAAAAAAAAGAGTGGGGATCCCAGCATCATTCACTTTTTGCACAGTGCCTTCCCCACGGGGGTCATGTGTCCAGGCCCCAGCTCCCTCTGTCTGTGGGGAGGCACCAGGCCTTCCAGCTGGAGACCCGGGACCTGCCTGATGCGCTGCCCCAGGGGCCTCCGGGAAAACCGGCTGTTTGGGGGAGCGTAACAATGACAATCAGGCTCAGCACTGAGTTGAATTTGTCCTTAGGTCCATCCGTCCGATCTTTTCCTGCGGGAAGGTTTTGGGCATCATGCACACCCTTTGCTTGGATGGGGCAAGGACAGCCGGGCAGGTGGTCGCTCTGACCTCAGCGGGTGAGTGCGCTCCCTGGGCCTCTAAGACCAGCCAGGCGCAGGCCGGCCACTGGCAGGGCTGCATGCCAAATGTGTTTCCATATTCAGTTTTGTTACAAGAAATCGGTGCCTGTGCTATCACTTACCAGGAGTTAAACAGCATAGAACTAAAGCCTTCTCTTCCCATTTTCCCTCTCCATGTGGTTGTGGTTTTGAGGACGTAAAGTGTTCGGAGAACATTTTCCTGATTGTGCCAAAGAGGACCAGGAATGCTCCTCTGTCCGGTTTCCTTTCTCCCAAGTCTCCTGTCTGTTCCCGGAGCTGAACTGTCTGCTGTGTATTCCCGCCCGTTTGCATGTCTGAAGGCATTTCCAGTACTGGCGCTCCCCGGCTCTTCTGATGGATGCTCAAGTGGTTCTGAGCATGTTTTCGTCGCTCATGATGGAACCATCCCAGCAAGAATCAGACTCCCCACCAGGGTCCTAACTCCCAGGTCCCTGTCAAACAATATTTAAAGACTGGACTTTGTGAAAGTAGCTTCCATGTTTTATAATGCATCATTTTACATCTTTCGTAATTAAAAGCACAATGAGGTTGAAAAGAAGAATATTTATTTATTTTATAAACCTGTTAGTTTAATCATATTGAATATCATTTTATTAATCTAGGGATTGGTCAAATATTGCTGTATTTGGGTAGAAGTCCTGTATCAGAATATTCAGTTAAAATAGTTAATTGTGTATTTATAATACTTAGTTTTACTTGAAAATGGAAAAAGCAAGATCCTAACGTAGATCAAAATATAGATTTGTTGATCCTACAGAGTATCCTGTATTTCTGTATACTTTTCTCTAACTATAAATAATTAAAATAAATCTTAAAATGCAAACTGTATCTTGCAGGTGAAATATATTAAACCATTAGCAACTGTAAATATTAGATTAATTTATCGGGACATCTTCAGGTTTTTATTGTAACTTGATAACTTAGATCATCTCTTTGGTATGTTTTGCTAAGAGGAAACTGGTAAATATCCTTCACATTTATTTCCCTGTGAGAAACAAGGCCGCAGAAGAGGGCACTGGACACTGTCCAAATAGGTAACTATCAAGGTGGTATATCATAACAATCATTATTCTAATAATATTAATAGGTAAACTTCATTAGCATGTTCTGTGTGTCAGGTATTCGTCTGAGCATTTTTGTGTTTATTAACTTAATTTTCCCAGCAACACTATGATGAACATCATCTTTCAGGACTTATTTACCCATGAGGAATCCGAGGCACTGACAGGTTTCCCTTCTCCTGGGTGACAGGACACTAATTCATTCCCAGGAAGTCCGGCCTGTGAAATCCCACCCTTCTTAATGTCTGTGTTACCCCAGTCACAGCAGGGAGCAGGTGAAGGGGACGAATAGGAGAATGACAGTGTGTGGAGGCCTGCCCTGTGCCAGTACCTAAGCCAGGTATTGCCGCTGTTTTTACATATGATACTGATTTCAAGGCCTTCAGATGTTGTTCTTTTATTTCTGCTCCTATGCCCTTGGGGATATTCTTACTTTTCCTTGTCTGCAGTAAATTGTCAATTGTCTATTTGCTAATTGTTAATTGCATTCTTCCTAAGAATCCTTACACTCTGATCTTCTGCTTCTATGCCTACTGAGGAAATAAAAGGATCTTTTATTTGTCCATGTCTTACCTTATGTATTATTTTGTCAACTTTTTTTTTAAGCCTTCAGAGATTATAATCTTTATATTTTGGTTTTGGAGAATTGTACTCTATGCTATATTTTTTTCTGATATCATACCACCCCTCACCTTAGTTTTGTGCCATTTAGAATAAGTCATTTGTCAATAGTAAAATTTCTGTTTAAAAAAATCAAAGCAATTAATAGACTTCATCCTCCACAGTTCTGTTTTGATATTTAAGGGTCACCTCTATGTCAGGACCAGGCAAAATGTCATTTTTTAACTGCAAAATGTAATATAAGCAGGCGTCTTAGAGAGTATAATGCTTTTCATGCTCTACTGTAAATTCCCAATAGCTGCTAAGTCTAAATATAGTCACAGGACTTAGTGAAGTTTATCCAGAGGAAGTCTGGGGAGATTTTTACCTCAATATTTCAGTGAAGATTTAATACGCAAGCTGTTTCTTACCAGCAATTTAGTCAAGGAGCTATTAGGATATAACTCCCACCAGAAACAAACAACTCTCTCTGTAAACCTTATCTCATGTACACCTTCATTAGAAGAAAACATTCCTACATTTCTTAAGTAACCAAAGCAAATAAGGAGAAAACAATTTTAACCTTTATTTTCATGTATATGTATGTGTATCTATACAGACAGTTCATGACTTACAATTTTTAAACATATATATGTGTGTGTGTGTGTGTGTGTGTGTGTGTGTGTGTGTATGAAATTGATTTCAGAGAGGAACAGAGAGGGAAAAAGAGAAACATCAATGATGAGAGAGAATCATTTATTGGCTGCCTCCTGCACGCCCCCTACTGAGGATACTGGAAATTGAACCCCAGATCCGGGCATATACCCTTGACTGGAATCGAACCCAAGACCCTTAAGTCCACAGGCTGACACTATTCACTGAGCCAAACAAGCTAGAGCATGACTTAAAATTTTAAGAAATAATTTTTAAACTTTACTATGGTGTGAAAGCAATTCATGGAAACCATACTCCAAATTTTGAATTTTGACCTTTTCTTGGGCTGGCAGTCTGTGGTATAATCCTCTGTGGTTATGCATGTGATCACAAGGGTAAACGACTGATACTATAGCTTATAGTATTCAATGTATTTTTAATATAACTTTTCAACTTGGTTTGTAATCCTATTGTAAGTCAGGAAGGACGTGTGTGTTCATATTTTTAAGAGAGTTAGGTTTCTGTACACATGCTTTCTTTTCAAACAGTTTTGTTTGATTTTTTCTGGATGCTAAATATATAGTCCATTTATATAAATGAATAACAAGGAATGATTATTGAGTTCTGTAGGCAAGTGGGACTCTTTCTCAGAGAGAAGCCAAGTTCATCAGGCTGGTGTTGCTCATTGTAGAACATCTACCCATGAACTAGAATGTCATGTTTGATTTCTCATCAGGGTACATGCCTGGGTGAGGGCTTGATCCCTAGTGTGGGATGTGCAGGAGGCAGCCGATAAAAGATTTTCTCTCATCATTGATGTTTCTGTCTCTCTCTACTTCACTCTTTCTCTCACTGAAATCAATAAAATAAAGAGAAAGAGAAGTCAAGTCATTCTAGAATATCAAAATTTAGTTGCAAAGAAATGAAAAAGATACTTTTTAAAAAGCATTTCATGAAGGAGATAATACTGTGAAAAAATACATGGCATGCCATAAAGCAGTGGAACAAATAAACAATGTTTTATAATAGATGACATTAAATTGATAGTTATAAATTGGAATGATATAGAGGAAAATCTGTTTGATGATAGTTCTTAAAAAGTCACTTTCAGGTACTATTCATTCAGAAAGTTAAGTGTCTTTGCAATTAGAAAACCAATTATGTGGTTTTGAAAATCTTGGATCTTCACTATTTATTTATCAGGTCATAACACAGCAAAATATATTATTCACTTTTCTCCCTGCTCATTGCACAAGCATTTCACAGAGATTGCTGGATGCAGAAGTGCTCTCAAGGAGCACAGGACAAACAGGCAAGCAACCAGAATAATGCAGCAAGTGCAGATCTCTGTACCTATTGTTCTGGAAGCGCAGGTGGAGGGAGCATGGAAAAAATCCCAGAAATCTTCACTGAGGAGGTAACATTTGAATTGTCTTTTAGGATGAAAATAAGTGTGTCTGGCAGGCCAGGGGTGCGGGGGGGGGGGGGGGGGGGAGTATCTGCTTTAATCACACTTAACTCAGTTTGCTCTGCCACTAGGAAATATATCATATATCAACGACCTGGTGCACAAAATTTGTGCACATTAAAAAGGGATTAATTAGAGGAAATAATTTAATATTGCTATTTGCCCTTTCTCTATAATAGAAGTGTCAGGGATGAAAGAAAATTAGTGAAATGTATATGAAAACCTTCCTCTTATCAGAGTCTGGGGCGTACCATGGGACCCAGAATCAAATCCCTGCCCATCCATGTGCACCTCAAAATCGCATGAGACCCAGATCTGGCCGCCCCTCCCCTCCTTTGGGCTAGATCCAGACCCTGCCAGTCTCACCCTTGTCAAGCCCTGCTGGGCAGGGGGTGTAGCCTCAGGTCCTCTGGCCCAGCACCAGGACAGGGAGTGTGGCCAGAGGTCCCCTGCCCCGATCAGAGTGTGAGGTGTGCCTTGAGGTCCTCAGCCAAGCCCCACCAGGTGGGGGACATAGCCTAAGATCCCCTGTCAAGGCCTTCTGTGGGGGGGGGGGGTATGGCCTGAGGTCTCCCGGCAAGCCCTGCCAGGCAGGGTTGGGGTGGGGGCACAGCCTCAGGTCCCCCGGCCCGGTACCAAGAGGGAGCAAGCCTCAGGTCCTCTGTCAAGCCCCACTGGCAGGGGGCACAGCTTCAGGTCCCCCATCAAGCCCCACTGGTTGGGGGCACGGCCTGAGTTCCCCTGACCCACCACTGGGGGTGCACCTTGAGTTCCCTTGTCAAGACCTGCTGGGTGGGGGACATGGCGTGAGGTTCCCTGTCAAGCTCAGCCAGTCAGGGGGGTGCATAGCCTCTGGTCCCCTGGCTCGGTGCTGGGGCGGAGGTTGTGGCCTGAAGTCCCCTGTCAATCCCTGCCAGGCAGAGCGTGCAATCTGAGGTCCCATGACCTGGTGCTGGGGTAGGGAGCATGGCCTGAGGTCCCCAGGCCTGGCACTGGGGCGGGGGGAGCAGCCTGAGTTCCCCTAGTCTAGCATCAGGACAAGAAGCACACCCTGAGGTCCCCTGACAAGCCCCACAGCAGTGGGGGAGAGCGTGGCCTCGGGTCCCTGCTGATTGCTCATTAAGGCTCCTTATGGGAACTTGGCCTCATCTGTGGTTGCAGCCATCTTTGTGACAGAGTGATGGTCAATTAGCATATTCCCTCTTTATTAGATAGGATAGCAATAATGAGAAAAATGAAAGGGATCAATTCATAATTTGTGTTAAACCCTTCCAATAAGTTACAGAATGTAGTTCATAAACCAAGTTATGAGTCAAATTGTAATTTCTCATTATGTCAATATAATATTTGTTCTGTTTGTGAAATTCAGTTGTTCACATTGTTCATAGAGGGGTAAGCTCTTTATGACATTCATTGAAAAAGCTTTGAGTTATAGAGCTATATGTTTTAAACAAGAAAATAAGTTCTAAGTTGTAGACTTCTCTGCATGAGTAGTATGAAATATTCCACCACATTCTGAAATGGGTAATTCTTTGGGAAAAGGTTGCAATTTAATTTTTTGATCTCCATAAGTCTTTTTTATCAAAAGAATTGCATAGTGAAATGCAAGTGAGATATTTTAATAATTGTTTATTAATTGCCAGCATTGTTCTTAACCAACTATGGACATGTTAGAAATCTTCTCACTCAAGTTGTTAAAACAATAATTTTCACTTTGGAGACAGCTTGATGGTTTCTCACAAAACTAAACATACTCTTACCAATAATCATACTCTGTGGTATTTACCAAAGGAGTTGAAAACGTACTTTCACACAAAACCCCTGCACATGGATGTTTATGGCAGCTTTACGTATAATTGCCAAAACCTGGAAGCAAACAAGATGTCCTTCAGTTGGTGAATGGCCAAATAAACTCTAGTACATTGAGACATTGAAATATTACTCAGAACTAAAAAGAAATGAGCTATTAAGTTATGAAAAGACGTGGAGAAATGAAAGAAGTCCATCTGCAAAGGCTACACCCTGTTTAATTTAAAATATATGACATTCTGGAAAAGGCAACTTATGGCAACAGTAAAAATATGATTTCCAGGGGACAGAGGAGGGAAAGGATGAATAAGCAGAGCACAGAGGAATTTTAGAACAATAAAACTACTGCATATGACATTATCATGTTGAATACATGTCACATATTTGTCCAAACCCATGACACACACAATCTCAAGAGTGAACCTGAGGTTACACTGTGGGCTCTGGATGACTAAGATGCATCAGTGTACAGGTTTCATTTGTAAGAAATATACTACTCTGATGGAGGACGTGGATCATGATGGAGACTCTGCAAGTGTGGAGACAGGATATCTCTGTACCTTCCATTTAATTTTGCTGTAAATCTGAAACTACCCTAAAACATAAAGTCTATAAAATCGTGCTGGTTTTTTTTTTTAATTAAAAAGAGAAGTTCTAATTTGATTGCACAAACCACCTTTATCTTTGAGCCCAGATAGCCAGAATTTTTATTATGTATTATCATTAATTCACCTAATCTGAATACATATTTCATAGTATTCTATTTTGTCTATTAAGTGGTAAATTAATGTCAGATGTTTAATATTTTATTTATCATTATCATATTAATTTAGAGGTTTTTATTACATTTTAATCACAGTTCTTTTATATAAATTCTTTACATTGATCGAGACACAGAAGTTTTTGTCAAATTGAATTACATATATTAGCCTTCAAGTTTTCCTTATTTAAAGACAACTCTAAAAAATAATAATATTAAGGAAACTATTATCCTGATCTGTTATGTTTATGTGTTCTTTGCTATCTTATTTGTTTATACATTTATATATGTGATACATTGGACATTATAATTTCTTTTCATTCATTTTTTTCTTCTACATATAGCATTTTTAATTCAATTCTCACAAAGCTCAGTTTAGAACCCATTCCTTATACTTTTGATATTTAGTTAGTTTTCATAATTACAATTGACCCATTACGTGGAAACTTAGTTTAAGGCTACTCAAAAGCAATTATTCTGATCTACTGAGGAACTTCAAAAGTGGTTCTCCTTGCCTTTCCCTCTCCTAGCTTATGTCATTTCAATCATGTGCTCCTGCCTGTTTCACAGAAACACAGTCTCCTTTTGGTTTGTTTTTAAGGTCATTCTTAATTTACACTTTTATTAAAAACTGCCATTAGTGACATCATGGGTGGGCCTTAAGAATATCATGCTTGAGTAAAATAAGTCAGACAGAAAAAGTTAAGAGCCACATGGTTTTTACACATGTGTGGGATATAAAACTTAAAGCAACAAATAAGCAAATAAGAAAACAAAAACTCGCAGATACAGTCAACAGTATGATGGTTACCAGAGGGAAGGGAAGTGGGGCAGGGGGTAGTAAAGGGTAAAGGGGGTCAAGTATATGGTGACAGCTTGGGTGGTGGGCATACAATGATCATGTATTATAGAAATGTACACTTGAAACCTCTATGATGTTTTTAACCAATGCCACCCCAATACATTTCAAAATAATAAAAAGTTACCTAACAGCCATCTCATTTTGTTATGTATAGGTGCATATACTTTCTATTTTTTAATGATCACCTGATTATATAATTTTTTCATTGCTTTTTACAGAAGTGGAAGGAAAGGAGGGAACCCACAACCCAGACACATGCTCTTGACTGATAATCCACCGATTACCCTTGGGTGGGTGTGCTGATACTCTAATCACTGAACACACTAGCCAGGACTATTGGGTGCATTTTTAAAAATTTATTTTTTTAAATTAAATTACATGTGTACATATCTTACCATTGCCAACCCCCGCTCCCATACATGCCCTCCATCCCCAGAGTTTTGTGTCCATTAATTATACTTATATGCATGCACACAAGTCCTTCTGTTGATCTCTTATCTCCCCCATATCTCCCTACCCTCCCCGCTGTAATTTGACAGTCTGCTTGTTGCGTTACTGTCTCTATATCTATCTTTTGGTTCATCAGATTATAATGTTCTTTATTATCCATAAATGAGTGAGGTCATGTGGTGTTTCTCTTTCATTGATTGGTGCATATCTTAATCTTTGTGGCTGGCAGAGAAATCCCCTTTCTTTCCAAAGGCCAAGGTTCCCCAGACTTCTAGGTTTCAAATTTAAAATAGATTTGTAACTCCCTCAATTTCTTTTCTTTAAAAAAAAATATTTTTTTATTAATTTTTACAGAGTGGAAGAGAGAGGGATAGTGAGTTAGAAACATCAATGAGAGAATCATCGATCAGCTGCCTCTTGCACACCCCCTACTGGGGATGTGCCCACAACCAAGGTACATGCCCTTGAGGGGAATCGAACCTGGGACCTTTCAGTCCACAGGCTGACGCTCTATCCACTGAGCTCAACTGGTTTTGGCTGGGATTGCTTCTTAATTTCTCTTTCTGATACTTTATTAATGGTCTATAAAAATGCCAAAACTTCTGAATATTAATTTTGTAGCCTGCTAATTTATTGAATTCCTTTATCACTTCTAGTTTTTTGGTGGTGTCTATGATTTTCAGAATATAGTATCTTGTCATCTACAAATAATAGCTTTACTTCTTTCTTTTCAATTTGGATGCCTTTTCTTTCTTTTACTAGTCTGATTGCTGTGGCTAGAACTTCCAAGGCTATGCAATTAAGAGAGGTGAAAGCAGACATCATTCTCTTATTCCTGATATTAAGGGAAACACTTCGTTTTTGCACATTGAGTAGGATGTGAGCTATCATATATGGTCATATATTGATGTATGCTCCCACTATTCCTACTCTTTTGAGCATTCTGCCTTATGACCCACCAATTCCACTTCTGGTAATATTGTATATCTGAGGAAACCTGAAACACTGATTCAAAAGAATATATGCACCCCCATCTTCACTGCAGTGTTATTAACAATAGCCAAGATTTGGAAGCAGCCCAAGTGCCCTTCAGTATATGAGCAGATAGAAAACCTTTGGTACATTTACACAATGAGATACCACCCAGGCATAGAAAAGAAGAAAATCTTACCTTTTGCAACAATGTGGATGGAAATGGAGATTATTACACTAAGTGAAATAAGCCCATCAGAGGAAAACAAATGCCATAGGATCTCACTTAGATGTGGAATCTAATGAACAGAACATTTAAGCAAACAAAATAGAAAAAGAAGCACAGCTGTATAGATCAGATTGATGGCTGGGTGGTTGGGGGCCGGATTAAATGAGATGGATGGAATAAGGGGGAGATTGAAAGTAGTAAGGAAGGAATAAATGGCGATCTAAATAACTTTAGTTAGGGTGATCAATATGCAGATGATGTTTTATTGAGTTATAGAACACTTGAAACCTATATTGTTTTATTAACCATTGTCAACCCAAGAAATTCAATAAAATACTAAAAAATTACAAAAACAAACAAAAAAACAAACAAAACTCATTTCTGCCTTGCATGTGTGGCTTAGTCTCTGAGTGCTGACCTGTGGACATGAGGTCACTGTTCCATTCCTGGTCAGGGCACATGACCCGGTTGCAGGCTCGATACCCAGGGAGGGCAGGAGGTGCAGCAGGCAGCTGATCTAGGATTTTCTCTGATCTTTAACATTTCTATCTCTCCCTCTCCCTTCCTCTCTGAAATCAATACATTTAAAAAAAAAATAAAAAAGCGAACTCTTTCCAAGTCACTCTGTCTTCATCTATCTCTCCCTCTCTGAAAATCAATAAAAATATAATTTTTTAAAAATTAATAAAAATAAAAAACTTTCTAAGTCACTCTTATTTCAAGAGAAAACTTTTAAAACATTACTATACTATGATTAAATAAAAGTTATATAATATAAAATTACTATGAATTTAGGAAGGATGCAAGATGGCTGCTCAGGTAGACACCTAACCGCAGCAGCACACAACAATTTCAATGGAATACAACTAAAATGTAGAGTGGACATTGCCCAGAGCTACAGGTAGTCGACTGACTGAAAATTCTACAAGAAGGAAAGAGAAAACCAGAAGGAAAATCAGAGGAGCTGAAAAAATCCTAAGGTACGGAGACATGCTGCGCACCCTCATGCTCGCACAAGGAGAGGACGCAGCCGGAGAGGAGGAGAAGGAAATAAAACCTAGCAGGAAGGAAATAGAACCCCCAGCCTGGGCTGAACCCCCGAACCTGCAGCGCTGAGCCCCAGTTATGGGCCAGACCCTGGGGACCCAGGCTCGGGCAGGGGGAGACGGGGCTGTGAGGCGGAATCCCAGGGGAGCGGCGAAAAGCAGGGCCCCGGAGTCATGCACATTGCTCTCAGAGGACTGAATGTTGACTCTGATGCTGGATTGCCCTAGTGGGAAGAAACAAAGTCTCCGGCGGCGCTGAACCCCAGTCCGGACTGCTCTGAACCCCAGTTCTAGGCCAATCCCTGGGGACCCAGGCTCAAGCAGAGGGAGATGGGGCTGTGAGGTAGAGTCCTGGGAGAGCGGCGAAAGGCCGAGCCCTCGGAGTCGCGCACATTGCTCGCAAGGGAAGGAATGTTGACTCTGATGCGGGATTGCACTGGAGGAAGGAAACAGGAGCCCCGGCCGGCTCAGGCAGGGGGAGACGGGGCTGTGAGGCGGAATCCCAGGGGAGCGGCAAAAAGCAGAGCCCCCGGAGTCGCGCACATTGTGCGCGCAGAAGCGCACATTGCCCGCAGAGGACAGAGTGTTGACTCTGATGCTGTATTGCCCAGGTGGGAAGAAATAAAATTTCCGGCGGTGCTGAGCCCCACTCCCGACTGCCCTGAACTCCAGCTCTAGGCCAATCCCTGGGGACCCAGGCTCAAGCAGAGGGAGACGGGGCTGTGAGGTGGAGTCCTGGGGGAGCGGCGAAAAGTGGAGCCCCCGGAGTCAAGCACATTGCACGCAGAGGACAGTCTGTTGACTCTGATGCTAGACTCCCCTAGCGGGAAGGTGTAAAAAAGCTCCAGACTGGAGGAACGTGACGAGGAGCAGGAGCCCCTGCCGGACACTGGGCAGCCAGGAGCCAGCAAGGAACCAGGCGACGGGGGCCCCCAGGAGGGGGATGCCCCAGAGCCTTCGACCGCTGAGTATGGGCCACAGAGCCGAGGCCGGGGGCTGCTACCTGAGTGGCGGTGCCGACCCCGGCAACAGGCTGAAGCAGTGCAGGAGCCCGCGGAGAACAAAGGGGTGCCACAGGCCAACCTGCTGAGCTTCCAGGACAAGGAGGAAGAAACCAAAGAAGTTCTCAATGTGAAGAAATCAAGGGAGAGCAAAAGATAGTAAAATTACTTAAGAAAGAACACAAAGAAGATCTTGAAAAATCAAAGACTAAGTCAGAACTCAACTCAGCAGCCAACATTGCAACATAAATGCGTTTTTAAAATAAAAAAAAATAAAATAAAATAACAACAAAAAAAGACAGAATGTTGGAACGGCGGCGGCCAGGCCTAGAATGGCCAGGCACAAGGCAGTGGCAGCCGTGCCTGGAGCAGCAACAGCCAGGCCCCAGAGAAGCAGCAGCCAGAACCAGAGCAGCAACAGCTAGGACTGGAGCAGCCAGACCTGGGGCAGTGGCAGCCAGGCCTGAGGCGGAGGCGGCCAAGCCCAGGGTGGCCAGTCCAGGAACACCCAGACCCGGAGTGGCCGGGCCCAGAGCAGCCGGGCCCAGAGCAGCTGGGTCGGGAGCAGCCAGACCCAGAACAGCAGTAGCCAAGCCCGGAGGATCCAGGCCGGGAGCGGCCAGGCTTAGAGCGGGCGGGCCCGGGGCAGCTGGGCCCAGAGCAGCCAGGTCAGGTGTGGCCAGGCCTGAAGCAGCAGCTGCCAGGCTGGGAGCGGCCAGGCCCGGAGCAGCAGCTGCCAGGCTGGGTGTGGCCAGGCCCGGAGCAGCAGCAGCCAAGCCCGGAGCAACCAGGTTGGGAGCGGCAGTGGCCAGACCTGAAGCAGCTGGTTGTGGAACGGACCAGAGCAACAGAGGCCAGGCCCGGAGCAGCCAGGCCCGGAACAGCTCGCTCCTCACCTGCCCCCGCCCCAAGGCTGCCTCTCAGACATGGCTGGAAACTTTTGCGGGAACTTGAGGATCTGCTGAATCAAGTGATGAAGGCTTAGATCTGGATATGTTGAGTTAGTATAGCACTAGGGTGTTGATCTGTGAGTGCCTTGTGCGGGGCCTGGATGAGGTTGGTTGACCTATTTGGAAGTGTCTTTTGTGTGAAGTGTATCTTTGGGCATGTGGAGGTATTATTGATTTGAGAAAATGCTAAGTAACTGATTTACTATCTAAAAAGGGATTTACTATCGGGGAAAGGGAGGGAGGAAGAGACTGAACATAAACAGTGCACCTATGGATGAGGACAATGGGGGAGGGGAAGGGTGTGGAGGGTGGGGGGGGGGAACCTGGTGGAGGGGGGAAGAAATGAGGAACCTTTGTAATAATATGAATAAAGATTGATTAAAAATAAATAAATAAATAAATAAAATTACTATGAATTTAAAACAAAGGCACAACTCATTAATAAGGGAAAATGCTTTTTTTTTCAGTGTCCTCAATTTTTAACGTGTAGAAAATTAAAAGCTATCTTATAATACAAAACATAATTTTAAGTACTTGAATCATTCTTGGGTAGACACTGTAGAAAGTACTAGACTTTTTAAGATGTGTTTTATAGTGTACTTACTATTAGTTGTACTAGAATGAGGCAGGAAATGATGACGAGCATAGAGAGGATTTTGAATCTCAACAGGATATATACTTGCATTTTTTTTTTTTTTTAGAAAATGAGGAAAATAACTTAGTGTAACATATATAGATAATAGACTTATTAGCCATCATATAGAAAATAAGGACAGATAGTGAATGCCAAAAATGGAATTTGTAGCATGTAAGAAATTTTATTTGCTTTACCCATTTAACAAAATTCCCTAAGGAACAAATGAATATATGTTACTTTGCAAATGCATTCTAGATTACAGTACATGCTATCTTAACAAAACACTTTCATTGAAATATGAGGGCTGAGGACAGGGGAGGGGTATATTAAAACAATATTAAAACCAATCTATATTATTAAATTTCTAAGTTTCTTAGTCTTTTGTATCATGCATGTGTTCATAGATGGCATATGTAGGGGGCATAATAAAGTTGGATAGATGTAGCACAGTATCTGGGATGTGTGGCCTGCCTTCTTCCTCAGGAAAGTGCTAGGTGGTATTAAAAGGGGCCGTCTGCTCACATTGCTGGGATGGTTGTAGAGATGGTGGTGGTAGCTGTGCATAAAAATATTGGCTACTATGCTAAAGCACTTTCCTAATTAATCAAGGACATACTATATGTACTGGCTACCAGTATATCCCTTAGTGTTTCAATATGATGTCAGAGGAATATAATGTGGTCCTTTCTAGGTTATGTCATTTCACCTATTAAAATGGAAGAAATTATTATGTTGAAGCTAATTTGCATTAGTTAGAGAACAAGTTACAAACAACAGGCAATGGCTTAGACTGAGAGAAAAAAAAAAATCTAAGAACTTATTGAAGAGTTAGAGCTGAGTATCAATGGCTTAAAGTAACAGTTTAAACAGCCCAATCTTCCAAAAGAGAGGAATTGAAGAGTGGAAAAACTTTCATCTGAGTTGCAAACAAGGGATAACTCATCACTACCACCACCACCACTACTACCCCAATGTCTCTCCTGTTTTACCTTCCAAGTTATCAGTACAGATTGGTCAGGGATAGATGTTCACTGGGGGTAACGGGATCGGATGATGACAGGAAGGCAGAGAAGTAATGGCTTCACTTGACTGGTCTGACTTGCCCACATTTTTGGCAGAAAACAGACCCTCTTTTCAACGGAAAAAGTAGAAAATACTCAGATGAAAACAGCAGTAACTGTAATCCATCTCTTAGCTTCTATGCACTTGTGGACACATGGGTGTATATACAGTTCTCATACATGTGTTTTTATGGGGAAGAATGCAGCACAAAATGAAAAGTTACAAGACAATCTAATATGAATACATAAAGGTATCCAAATTGTCAAGTACAGGTTTAAGGTTTAATAATTTCAGAAGGGTAAAAGCTACAAATTATAAAGATCATTTAAACGTGGATCTATTTTAATTTCCATTCTCCCTTATAGTTTTGGGAATTAGAAATAATACTTTTTGAATTTTCATTTTTTTTCTTACCCTCTGAAGATGGCAGAGAGAGAAAAATTAACACTGACAGTTAAAAATGTACAAAGTCAATTATAAATGACATGCATGTAAATAAAAATGGAAATAGTGTTTTTCAAGTTGGTAGCTGTCACCCTTCTAAAATTACATTAACCTTAAATATGCACTATGACATTTTGGAAACCTGTAAAGTATGTGTATAAATATTTATATTATGCACATACGTTAATATAAATATTAGAGTATCCTGTAATTCAGGGGTCTTCAAACTACGGCCCGCGGGCCACATGCGGCCCGCAGAGGAGTCTGATCCGGCCCGCCAGGTTTTTTTGGGCAGTGAGCGCAGCCGAGGTGTTACAGTAGGAATTAGTAGTTCATATAGTCCGGCCCTCCAGCTCTCTGAGGGACCGTGATCTGGCCCCCACTTTAAAAAGTTTGAGGACCCCTGCGAGTGTAATTGTTCATTGTGTGCTGCATCCTTCCCCATGGATATGTATGTATAAGAAGTGTATATGCACCTGTGTTTCCACAAGTTCATAGGAGGTTAGAGGTAGATTATAGTTGCTTTTGCTTTCAGCCATGCAGTACCTTTTTGTACCTCCATAATGTCTGTCTTCCAGCCAAATAATTGTGAAGGTGAATACATTTCAGGGAGATACTGGAAAAAAAAATGTATATCTTCATTTAAAGAAAGGGATATAGAAAAATATGTAAATTTTTTTAACAAAGGCCAATTTCATGAAAAAGTGGGGGTGGGTACAGGGGAGGGGAATTTCAATCTGTACTATCAAAATTTTATGGTGTTTATAGTCTTTTGCATCAAGCATGCCTCAAGGATGGTATACAATAAACTTGGATAGAGGAAAGGCAGTATCTGGGATGGTGTGTTCTGCCTTCTTGCCCCTCGGGAAAGTGGTAGGTGGTATTACAAGGGGCTGTCTGCTGAGACAGGTGGTAGGGGTATGGAGATGGTGGTGGTAGATATTAGTAAACACGTTGGATACTATGTCTGCTTGAAGAGAATGAAGTCTAACCTTCACTTCCTCTCTTTTAAGGACTGAAAAACAGCCTACTTAGTTGTACTAGTTTGTCTTCGTGCCAAAATGTTTTTCCTTCTGGCATCTAAACATTGCCTTATTCTCTTCTCTTTCTTCTTCCTCTGACGCTCTTTGTACTTTAGATGAGCCATGGCATTATGGTAAACCTGGCAGCTAAAGCCCTCCCTGACCCCGCACTCCACATGCTCCTGGAGGACTTCTAAGCTGGGGAACACCCGACAGCAGGCCATGCACCTGAACCCACTGTCCTGGGCCACCAGCCACTCAGGCGTCTTAGCCCTGGGATACCTGCTCAGAGCTAGAGGCTGTGCTGGACTGTCAGCCTCCTCCCTTTATTCTGGGCTCTGCTGTCTAACATCGGCTCAGGTTTGCTCTGAGACATGGGACACAGGCATCTCCTTGATTTCTAGGAAAGAAAATTTGAAACATAAAATGATTAGAAAATATATGTAAGGACTGTAGGATTTAAGGTACCCATACAGTATGTGACCATGTGAAGTAAAAATAGATATATATGTGATATTTCAGAATTCTTTGTGTAGTGTGCTGTATCTGAAGTATTGACATGGTAGAAGTATGTAAGAATGAGGATGATTAGCACGTTCATGTAGAGTTTTGGACATAGTTGGGAAGTGTTTCCATGTTGCTAAAAGAGGATGGCAAATGGCTGAGAACATGCTTGTTGTGTGGAGTGACAGCACATGTGAACAGTGCAGGAGTGGTGCCTGTTCTTACTGTGAGACAGTGCAATTGAGAGCATTAGGGGTGGGGGTGTACGTGCTCTCAGAGTGTTCAGCTCTATGAAGGTCTCAGGCCTGGTGCATGAAGTGACATATGGTTAGTTAGGGGCACAAGACATGAAAGTTCCTTTCCTTTAGGGCATGTGAGTTTGACCTAAAGAGGTTATCTGTCTGAGGGAATGGGGATTATTTATGTAATGAATGTATAAATGGGTGAATCTGAAAATGATTGGGTGAAGAATTAAAAGTAAGAGTGTATCTAGGTAATGCTGCTAGAGAATGGGAAAGATAGATGAGGAGGGAAGGCCTCTGTATATGAGAGAACTAGGGGAAAGCTGCAGAAATGGAGCCTTACCTGGTATGGAGGAGGACAGATGTGTGAGAGAGTGTGAGGATCTGAGTTTGTGCTCATCTGAGGGGAAGGCTCTGAGTAAACTCCCATACACGTCAGCACTGTTCTTTACCTCAGCCACCGCTGTCCTGGTGCTGCTGTATTGGGGATTTGTGCTGAAGGACTTAGCTGAGTTCTGGAAGGCACACTCCCTCCTTGTCCCTCTGCAGAAGCCTTAGTACTGGTCCTTCTGCCCTAAAGCCCCTTGCCTGTCTTTGAGGGGAAAGGAAACTAACAGAGAGTAGACTGAGGAACTGACCTACATCTCTTGACCAAATTCAGATCCCACCTGGGTATTCCTTGCCATCCTCATCAAGATGGGGAGGCTTGGATGTGGTGGAGACACCGATAAAATGTTCTGAGAAGCCAGACTTTTCTCCAGCTGGGTGACTACAGGCTGGGGCCTCCACGGGTGATTCAGGCTGAGGCACGTTGTCTTGGCTGATGCGGTGTTCTGGGCAATGGAATAAAATAGAACATTGAGATGAGGCATTTGCCAAGGCCTGTGTCAATTAAAAAATTACTTGTTGAGTGCACATGACATTTGAGGCATCATTACTACACATGACACCTCTTCTCATAGAAATTAATACGAGTTTTCCATTTCAAATACCATTAACTCCAAACTATAAATAAACTTGCTAAATGGTGTGTTTTGTGAATATCAGTGGGATTGGGTATCAAAGTGTTATTTGAATGTAATGTGCTTGCTGTGTTGGTTAAAACTGGGTTAAGGTTTGATGTAAGGTTGATTTGGTATTTGCTAATGTGAATATGGACTGAAAAGGTTAAGGTTGTGTGTGCTTTCTGTCTGTGTGTTAGTTTAGTACACATTTATGTATGTAGATTGCATTATCAATAATTATACATTTATATGCTTTAGATAAGAAATGTTATTAATGAGAATATACTCTTTGAGATTAAGAGCAGTTAGTGATTTGCAAAATGTGAGGGAATAATTAAAGGGGATTGAAAATGAAGGCATATAAAAGAAATAATACCTGTGCTTTGAAAAAATGGCATAGAGTTCAGAGAAGGATGTATAACATTACGTGTGTGGTAACATGTGATTATCTTAGAAATCAAAAGTATGAAAGATTGAGTTCTGAAGGGATTAAGATAGAATACGGGAACTATGTCCTAGCAGTCTAACTCTTAAGCTTTCAGCAAGTAGAAATGTGTCCATAATGAAAAATACATGCAATAGAATACCCACAACATCACTTTTTCAAGCAGTTCAGACTGAAAGCAATCCTAATGATCAGATAATTATAGTCAATGAAAATATAATATTCATGCAATGATATACTTGCATCAAGAAGGAACAAAATTAACAGCATACACAACATGGATAAATTCCACAAATATAGTGATTAGTGATAGGAGCTAAACACAAAATATATACTGTGCCTTTCTATTTCCATGAAATGTAAAAACAAGGATACTAATCGAGGGTCTTAGGAGTCAGAGAAATTAGACCTGTTTGCATGGTATGGACAAAAATCCAGCATGGAGAATTTAGATGCATGTGGAAGATTATAGGGAAATGAATGATGGGACAGTGACAGCAAAGGGGTCTTATATGGGATGAATGTGAATGGGAAACTGGCTATGAAAACATATGGATATGATGGTGTCTTTGTCTGGTTATCTCTGCACTCTACCTCAAATTCAGTTCTTGAGGGTCCTACCACATTGGGCCTTTGATAAGTTAGTGCTTTACGCATTCCTGGTAATATGACATGCCCTTGGCCAGCTCACAGGAACATATCCTTCCATGTTTCTTTTATAAAACTCTCATCCCCTTAGGCCCTCCCATATTTCGTCAAATAGGACACTGTTCTCCACTGATCTCCTTGGGCTCATTGCAGCTGTTTTCAGTGTTTTCTCTTGGAAAGTATTGTTTCCACGCTGACCCCACTAAGAAGATACAGAATCATTGGAGTATCTGTTTGTACTGGGCAGTCAGTTGTCCATTAATGGGCAGAAATGTTCAGCTCAACTCTGGTTTCTGTCTAGATCCCACCTCCCTTTGCATCCTACTCACTAGTCGCTCCTTACCAGCACCATTCCCCTTGTCTTTGGAAGAGATGAAGATTACACTGTCTGAAGAAGACGCCTTTGATTCTTTCTCGGGTTGAGTTATGGCCACTGCCTTGTGTCTGCGCTGCAAAGCATCTTCTGGTGAATCCAGCTTTGCTGAGAAATTAAAATAACAGATATGCAGTCCATGACTGTAATTTGTGTATTCATCTATCCTTTAATCAAAGAGTCTACTATGTACCAAATTCATTGAGCACACGCAGCCTGGATGGATAGCGTAATGTGGTTCCTATGAAACTATTAAGTGCACTGAAGTAGTTACTGTGCCAGTATATGTCCTGGGTAACTGGGTTTGTTCAAAGTGGCTTCTTTAAAAATGGGACAGAGATTGCTGTCTTCATTCAACATGGACATACAACTCTCTTATTTTTGTGAACTTCCCTTGCAGGCAATTCTGACCATGAGATTACATTTCTACATTGGAAAATGAATGGAAATGACATGTGCCATTTCAGGCTTCGCCATACAAACTTTTTAAGTGTCCCTTGGTGCTCTTCTGTTTCCCAACTGACTGGCTTGCAGGTTTCTCAAAGGCTCCAGTACTGGAAACTTTTCCATCTGGTTGTTGGGACACTGGGAAATTAAATTTCTAACATAAGAAAGGTAGATGAGGTCTGTGAAGGCTATAGAGATTAAGATGTCCATGACCCACATGAGAATTTGGAGTTCATGTACATATTATATTTCAGAATTCAGTGTGTGGGATACTTTGAGGTGTTTACATGGTATAACAATATATGAATGCAGATGTAATTTTGTATGCAAGTATTTTTGGAGTTGTTTGTATGTATTAGAATAATTCTGGTGAGTGTTTTTCATGTTGATAAGGGGAATAGGGAATGAGGAAGAGTGTGTGCATGTTTGCCATGTGGAATGACAGCACATGTAAATGGTGCAGGACTGGTCCTTGATCTTACTGTAAGACCGTGAGACTGAGAATATTAGGGGAGGTGTTTATGAGTCTCAGAATGTTCAGTTCAGTGAAGATCTGATGTCTGATATGTGAAGTGCCATATAGATTAGAAAGGCAACAGATGAAAGCAAATTTTCTTCAGGGCATATAACTTTATTAGAATTGGACCTAAAAAGGTTATCTGTGTGAGGGGATGTGGATTATTCATGGAATTAATGCATCTGCATGGGTGAATCTGATAATGATTATGTGATGAAATGAAAGTAAGGGTATACTCCGTAATGCTGCTAGAGAATGGGAAAAACAGATGAAGAGTGAAAGCTGTGTACATGAGAGAACAATAGAAATGCAGGACATACAGAACCCTAGCTGGTATGAAGGAGGACTGATGTGTGAGGATCTCAGTTTGCTTCTCTGAGGGTAAGATCTGAATAAAATATCATACACACTGGTCAGCACTGTTTATTGCCTCAGTTCCAGCTGTCCCTGGCCTGCTATTTTGGAAATTTGTGCTGAGCGACCGACCTGGCCTTGTCCTTGAAGACACACTGCCTACTTATCCCTCTGCAGGAGCCTTAGTTCTAGTCCTTCTTTTACGAAGGACTTCTTTTTTTAAAAGATATATTTTATTGATTTTTTACTGAGAGGAAGAGAGAGGGATAGAGTTTTAGAAAAATCGATGAGAGAGAAATAACAACCAGCTGCCTCCTGCACACCCCTATCGGGGATGTGCCTACAACCAATCTACATGCCCTTTACTGGAATTTAACCTGGGACCTTTCAGTCCGACACTCTATCCACTGAGCCAAACTGGTTTCGGCAGGAAATATTTTAATATTGCTATTTGCCCTTTCTCTACAATAGAAGTGTCAGAGATGAAAGAAAATTAGTAAAATGTGTATGAAAATCTCCCTCCTGTCAGAGTCTGGGGCATGCTCCGGGACTCAGAGTTAAGTCCCCACCTACCTTCTTTTTTTTTTTTTTTTTTTTTTTATAATATATTTTATTGATTTTTAACAGAGAGGAAGAGAGAGAGATAGAGAGCTAGAAACGTCAATGAGAGAGAAACATCAGCCAGCTGCTTCTTGCACACCCCCTACTGGAGATGTGCCCGCAACCCATGTACATACCCTTGACCGGAATCAAACCTGGGACCTTACAGTCCGCAGACGGACGCTCTACCACTGAGCCAAACCGGCTTCGGCCCCACCTATCTTCTTGTGCCTTGAAATCGCTCAAGACCCAAACTCGACTGGCCCCACCCCCATCAAGACCCCTCTCATGGTATGAAATTTTGATCTTGTGGAATATTATAAGGAATGATTTCATAGGAGTTTGATATGGAATGAATGGGAATGGTACAGATTGTCTATGAAAATATATAGATGTGATAGGGTCTTTTCTTGTTTATCTCTATACTCCACCTCAAGTTCAGTTCTGAGGATCCTACCACTTTGGACCTGTGTTAAGTTATGAGTGCTTCACATGTTTCTGGTAGCACAATGTGCCCTTTTCCAGCTCATATAAAAATATTCTTCCATGTTTCTCTGACAGGCTCTTTCCTACTATTTCCTCAAATAGAACACTGTTCTCCACCGATCTGCTTGGGCTTGCTCCAGACCTATTACTTGCTTTTCCCTTGGAATGTATTGCTCCCACTGTTGATCCTATGGAAGGCGATGCAGAAGCATTCCTGTTTTTGCCCTTGGCATCCTTGTGTGGACTAATACTCAGAACTATTCTGTCTAGATCCCAACCTCCCTTTGCATCCTACTCGACAATCCCTCCTTAGCAGCACCAATGAGCTTGTCTTAGAAGAGCTTCAGTATAATTGTCTGAAGGAGAGGCCTCGCCTGCTTTCTGGCCTTGAATCAGGGCCACGGCCTTGTTCTGTGCTATGAACCATCTTCTCATAGGTATGTTCAGCTTTGTTGAGAAGTTAAATAAAAATAATAGAGATGTAGTTGATGTTTGTTATTCGTGTATTTATCTGTCCATTTAACAAACAAGGAGACTCTACTATGTGCCATGTTCAGTGAGACACATGGCCTTCATCTTCATTGATAGTGTAATATGATTTCTATAAAACTATTAAATGCACAGAAATATTTATTGTGTTGATATATGTCATGGGGCACTGAGTTTGCACCAAGAGTTCTTTGAAAATGGACAGAAACTACCGAAACCGGTTTGGCTCAATGGATAGAGAGTCGGTTTGGGGACCGAAGGGATCCGGGTTCGATTCTGGTCAAGGGAATGTACCTTGGTTGTGGGCATATCCCCAGTAGGGGGTGTGCAAGAGGCAGCTGATCGATGACTCTCTCTCATTGATGTTTCTAGCTGTCTATCTCTCTCCCTTCCTCTCTGTACAAAATCAATAAAAAATATATTTTTAAAAAAAGAAAGAAAATGGACAGAAACTGCTGTCTCCTTTCAACCTGGACATACTATTATGTTGTATTTATGAGCTTCCCTTGCAGGTAGTTCTGACCATAAGACTACATTTCTAAAAGAGGAGATGGTGGGAAATGACAGGTTCCCCTTCCAGGCATCACCGTACAATCCTCCTTTGTGCTCCTCCGGGCTCTTCTGCTTCCTAGCTGACTGGAATGCAGGCACGTTAAAGGTTCCAGGACAGGCAATATTTCGACGTGATTGATGGAATGCTCAGAAAGAAATTTTCAAACATAAGAAAACCGAAAGATGCATGTGAAGGTGGTAGAAATTAAGATGGCCATGACCTACGTGAGCATGTGGAGTGAAAGTTCATGTATATATTTTATTTCAGAATCCTATGTGTGAGTTACTTTGTTTGATGCGATTACATGGTATAACAATGTGTGGATGAGAATGTAGTTTGTGTGAAAGTTTTTGCCGAGTGGTATGCATATTCTGGGACTTATCTGGGAGTGTTTTCCCTGTCTGTAAAAGGGGATGGTGACTGAGGGTGTGCATCTTTGGTATGTAGTGTGACAGCACATGTGAACATGTGCAGGAGTGGTACCTGTTATTACTTGAGATTTTGAGAGGACATGTGTGCACACTCTCAGAATGTTCAGCTCTATGAAGGCCTGAAGGCCGGTCACTAAAGAGCCATATGGTTAGAGACACAGCAGATGAAATTTCATTTCCTTCAGGGCATGTTAGGTTACCTGTGTGGATAGTTTATGGAATTAATGTGCAAATGGGTGAGTCTAAAAATGATTGTTTGAAGGAATGAAGAGTGTATTTAGGTAATGCTGCTAGAGAGTGGGAAAGATAGATGAACAGCGAAGGCCTGTGTATACGAGAGAACTAGGGAGGAAAAGGAGCATGGAGAAGTGTGAGTTTGTGAGAATCTTTGTTTGTACTCATTTGATTCTTAGGTTCTAAGTGAACTTTCTTATACCTCTTGGCATGGTCCTCTACCTCAGCCCAGCTGTCCCAGTGCTGTTTGTTGGGGATTTATGTTGAAGAACTTTGCCCAGTTCTGGAAGGCACACTCCCTACTTGTTCCTCTACAGAAGGAATTAGTAATAGTCCTTCTGCCCTGAGGGACTGTTTTTGAGAGGAAAGTGAACTAAGTAGAGAATAGCCTGAAGAATTGAGTTACATCTCATGACCAAGTTCAGTTCTCATCTTTGTGTATTTCTCACCTTCCTTATCAAGACCGGGACACTTCAGTGGGGAGTATACACAGATGAGACATTTAGAGAAGTCAGGCCTTTCTTCTGTTGCCTGACTGCAGGCTGCGGTCTCCACAGGTGACTGACACTGAGGTGTGTCCTCTTGGGTGTTGCATGGTCCTGGGCAATGGAATAAAGGAGAACATTGACATGAGGCATTTTCTGGGGTCTGTGTCAATTCAACAACTACATGTTGAGTGGATATTACTTGTCAGACATGATCAATTCAAATGACACTTGCTCTCACAGAAATTAAAGTGACTATCACACTTAAAATTCCATTTACTCCAAACTATTAGTGAATAGTTGTTATATGGTATGTTTGGTGGATGTCAATGGGATTTGGTATTTTGCATGTGATATTTCTGGAGATCTATATGGATTATCAACAACTTAATATCATGTCTCAAAGTGTGCAGGAACTAAACATTGGGTATCAACCCAATTTCCTCATGAAAAAGTGGACAATTTGGAAGTATGTGGTGTGTTTCATGAAACATTCAGTATTTATAGTATATTGCTACCGATAGTGATGTTGCTATACAGAGAGAGATACAAAAAGATGAATTTTTATTTTTGAAGAAATTATTTTATATTATTATGTTACTGTTCCAGTTTCAACGTCAGCCAAGCCTAATTCTCATTATTTTCACCATGTCTCATGAATGTGTATGCTATATGTATTACTCATATTTGTAGCAAAATGCTATGGTGAAGGTAATGTGTGTGGTGTTTAAGTTTATAATGTGTTGGTTAACCCTGGGTTAAGGTTTAATGTGTGATTGATTTGGCATTTGCAAATCTGAATATGGGTTGGGCTCTGTGTGACTGAGAAGGGTATATGTGCACTTTGTGTGCTAGTTCAGCACATTTTTATGTGTTTATATTGCATTTTCTAAAATAAAGGATTTGTCTGTTTTTCATATTATGTGTTTTATGATATGAAAAACACTCAAATCCTTCATAGAAAATGCAATATATACATATAAATATTACTGAGAATGTTCTCTTTGAAACTAGTGGAATTGCAAAATGTGAGGGCATAATTAAAGAATGTGAAGATGTGAAAATGAAGGTGGATAAGAGAAAGAATACCTGTGCTTTTAAAAAGATGGCAAAGAGTATAAAAATAGAGCGTGTAAATTAGGAGGCCAATAACGTGTAATTGCCTTAGAAGTTAAAAGTATAAAAGATTGAATAGTAGGAGATTTTAATACCCCACAGTCACCCTTCAATAAATCATCTAAACAAAAAATCAGCAAAGAAATATCAATCCTAAACGACTCACTAGACCAGATGGAATTAATTGACATCTTTAGAACATTCCACCCCAAAGCCACAGAATATACATTCTTCTCAAATGCACATGGGACATTCTCAAAGATAGACCACATTTTGGGACATAGGCAAAGTCTCTTCAAATTCAAGAAGATAGAAATCATATCAAGCATCTTCTCAGATCATAGTGGCATAAAACTGGAAATTAATTACAATAAAAATAATTCAAAGAAATCAAACACATGGAGACTAAACAACATGCTATTAAACAAGGACTGGGTTACCAGAGAAATCAAGGAAGAAATTAAAAACATCCTGGCAACAAATGACAATGAAAACACAACAATCCAAAATCTATGGGACACAGCAAAAGCAGTTTTGAGAGGGAAGTTCATATCCTTACAAGCCTATTGCAAAAAACTAGAAAAAATGGTAACAGATGATCTAACTCTACAACTCAAAGAGTTAGAAAAAGAGCAACAAGAAAAGCCCAGTGTAAGCAGAAGGAAGGAAATAACAAAAATCAGAGCACAGATAAATGACATAGAGACCAAAGAAACAATACATAAGATCAACAAAACCAAGAGCTGGTTCTTCGAAAGGATAAACAAGATTGATGGGCCTCTAGCCAGGCTAACCAAGAAACAAAGAGAGAGGACCCAAATAAACAAAATCAGAAATGAAAGAGGTGAAATAACAACAGACCCCACCGAAATATAACAGATTGTTACAAAATACTACGAACAACTCTATTCCAACAAACTAAACAACCTGGAGGAAATGGACATATTCCTAGAAAAATACAAACTTCCAAAACTCAATCAGGAAGAATCTAAAAATCTCAATAGACCAGTGACGTGGGAAGAAATTGAAACCGTCATCAAAAAGCTTCCAGCAAACAAAAGCCCAGGGCTAGATGGCTTCACAGGAGAGTTTTACCAAACATTCAAGGAAGAACTAAAACCTATCCTCCTCAGACTATTCCAAAAAATCCAAGAGGAAGGAACACTTCCGAACTCCTTCTATGAAGCCAGCATCACCCTAATACCAAAACCAGATAAAGACAACTCAATGAAAGAGAATTACAGGCCAATATCCCTCATGAACATAGGTGCCAAAATCCTCAACAAAATTCTAGCAAATCGACTCCAGAAGAACATCACAAAGATCATACACCATGACCAAGTAGGATTTATTCCAGGAATGCAAGGATGGTACAATATCCACAAATCAATAAACGTGATACATCACATAAACAAATTGAAAGATAAAAATCATATAGTCATATCAATTGACGCAGAAAAAGCATTTGACAAAATCCAACACCCTTTCCTGTTAAAAACTCTTAAAAAGGTGGGAGTACAAGGATCATACCTCAACATAATAAAAGCTATATATGATAAACCCACAGCCAACATTATACTCAATGGGCAAAAACTAAAACCATTTCCTCTAAGAACAGGAACAAGACAGGGATGTCCACTCTCGCCACTCCTGTTTGACATAGTTCTGGAAGTACTAGCCATTGCAATTAGACAAGAGGAGGAAATAAAAGGCATCCAAATTGGAAAAGAAGAAGTAAAGTTATCCTTATTTGCAGACGACATGATATTGTATATAAAAAACCCAAAAGACTCCATTAAAAAACTAATTGACTTAATAAATGAATTTGGCAACGTAGCAGGATATAAAATTAATGCCAAGAAATCCATGGCATTTCTATACACCAACAGCGAAACTACAGAAACAGAGGCTAAAAAAGCAATTCCATTCACCATCGCACCAAAAAAATTAAGATACCTAGGAATAAATTTAACTAAAGAAGTAAAGGACCTATTTGCAGAAAACTACACGACACTGAAAAAAGAGATAGAGGAAGATGTAAGGAGATGGAAGAACATACCATGTTCATGGATTGGTAGAATCAACATCATCAAAATGTCCATACTTCCTAAAGCAATCTATAGGTTCAATGCACTCCCCATTAAAATACCAACGACATATTTCACTGACCTAGAAAGAACTCTCCAAAAGTTCATTTGGAACAATAAAAGACCCCGAATAGCCACAGCAATTCTGAGAAAGAAGAGTAAAGTAGGAGGGATCTCAATACCAGACTTCACACTATATTACAAAGCCACTGTTCTCAAAACAGCCTGGTACTGGCACAAGAACAGACAAATAGATCAATGGAATAGAATTGAGAACCCAGATATCAACCCAAATCACTATGCTCAATTAATATTTGACAAAGGAGGCACGAATATACAATGGAGTCAAGACAGTCTCTTCAATAAATGGTGTTGGGAAAATTGGACAGACACATGCAAAAGAATGAAACTAGATCACCAACTTACACCATTCACAAAGATAAACTCAAAATGGATACAGGACTTAAACATCAGACGGGAAACCATAAAAATACTAGAAGCATCCACAGGCAGCAAAATCTCAGACGTATGCCAAAATAACTTCTTCACTGATACTGCCCCTAGGGCAATGGAAGCTAAAGAGAAAATAAACAAATGGGACTACTTCAAAATAAAAAGCTTTTTTACAGCAAAAGAAACCATCAATAAAACAACAAGAAAGCCCACGGTGTGGGAGATCATATTTGCAAATATTACCACTGATAAAGGTTTAATCTCCAACATTTACAGACAGCTTATACAACTAAATAAAAGGAAGATGAATGATCCAATTAAAAAATGGGCAATGGACCTAAACAGAATATTTTCAAAAGAAGACAGAAGGAAGGCCAAAAGGCACATGAAAACATGCTCAAAGTCACTAATTGTCCGAGAGGTGCAAATCAAAACAACAATGCGGTACCATCTCACACCTGTCAGAATGGCCAACATCAACAAATCAACAAACGACAAGTGTTGGCGAGGTTGCGGAGAAAAAGGAACCCTCGTGCACTGCTGGTGGGAATGCAGACTGGTGCAACCACTGTGGAGAACAGTGTGGAGTTTCCTCAAAAAACTGAAAATGGAACTCCCATTTGACCCAGTAATCCCACTTCTAGGAATATATCCCAAGAAACTAGAAACACCAATCAGAAAGGATATTTGCACCCCTATGTTCATAGCAGCACAATCTACAATAGCCAGAATTTGGAAACAGCCTAGGTGCCCGTCAGCAGATGATTGGATCCAAAAACTATGGTACATCTACACAATGGAATACTATGCTGCCATAAAGAAGAAGGAATTCTCATCATTTGCAGCAACCTGGATGGAATTGGAGAGCATCATGCTGAGTGAAATAAGCCAATCAATGAAAGAGAAACACCACATGACCTCACACATCGGTGGATGATAAAGATCTTTATAAACTGATGAACCAAGAGACAGATATAGAGAAAGTAAAGCAACAGGCAGACTGTCAAATTACAGTGGGGAGGGTAGGGATATCAGGGGGAGATAATAGATCAACCGAAGGACTTGTATAAATGCATATAAGTACAACCAATGGACATAAAACTATGGGGAGGGAGGGGATGTGTGGGAGGGAGGGAGGGGGGCAATAAAAAAATCAATAAAATATGTATAAATAAATAAATAAATAAAACTAAAAAAAAATAAAGTTTTATGATACTGGATCTTAAAAAAAAAAAAAAGTATGAAAGATTGAGTTCTGAAGGGGTTAAGATAGAATATGGCACCTTAGGCCCAGTGGTCCAGCTCTTCAGCATTCAACAAGTAGAAATGTGTCCATACTGAAAAATACAATCAAATGCCCAGAACATCGCCTTTTCATGTAATTCAAAATGCTCAGGAAAGTATAATTAATGAAAAAATCATATTCATGCAATGCTATACAGATACCAAGAATTAAAAAACTAAAGTCAGATGCTACATGGATGAATATCACAAAGATTAGGAAGAGGGAAAGGAACCAGACACAAAGAATATATTGTGCACTTCTGTTTACCTAAAATTTAAAAACAGGGATACCAATCTAGTGGGTTAGGAGTCAGATAAATTATAACTCTTTGTATGGTAGAGAGTGTGGAGAACTCAGATGCATATGGATGACTTCAATGAAATAACTGATAGGACAGTGAGTGCAAAGGGGTCTGAATGTGAACACATGGGCTATGAAAATATATGGACGTGATGGGGTCTTCAACTGGATATCTCTACTCCATCCAAAGTTCAGTTTCGGGGGATCCTACCATTTTTAGTGCGTTTTAAGTTGTTGGTGCTTTCACATGTTCCTGGTAACATGACATGCCCTTGTCTGGCTCATAGGGACGTTTCTTCTATGTTTCTCTGATTAAAACTCTCTTCACTTAGCCCCTCTCCCATTATACCCTCAAACAGAACACTGTTCTCCAGTGATCTCCTTGGACTTGTTCCATTCCTGTTCAGTGTTTTTCCCTTGGAATATATTCCCCGCCCCCCTGATGATTACATTAAAGAAGATGCAGAAGCATTTGAGGTTTGTACTGTGCAGCCCTATGTCCTCTAAGGGGTAGAACCACTTAGCTCAACTCGGAGTTTGTCTAGATCCCACCCTCCCTTTGTATCCTATTCAGTAGTCCCCCCCACTTATAGCACCATTTAGCTTGTCCTTAGGTGGGATGCATGATAAATCATCAGAGGAAGAAGAAGGCGCCCACGCTTTCTGCCCCTCAGTTAGAGCCACTGCCTTATTTCTATGCTGCAAAGCATCTTCTAGTAAATTCAGCTTTGCTGAAAAATAAAACATAATAGAGGTGTGGTCCACGTTTGTTATTTGTTTATTTATCTGCCCATTAACCAAACACAAAGGTTCTGCATAGCAAAAGAAACATCAGCAAAATGAAGAGATATATTCACTCTCTTGGAGAATTTATCTGCCAATGATACATCATAAAAGATTTAGTTTCCAAGATATATAAAGAAATTATAAAACTCAGCACTAGGAGAAGAACCACCCAATTTAAGAAAGAAAAACAAAACAAAACAAAAACATAGAAGAGTATGTCCCTATGAGCCAGACAAGGGCATGTCATGTTACTGGGAACATATAAAAAAATGCTCAACATCATTAATCATCAGAGAAATGCACAGAGTCCTGGCTGGTGTGGCTCAGTTGGTTGGATTTGATTCCTGGTTAGAAACATACCCATGTTGGGGGTTTCATGCTGTTTTGAGCTCAAGTAGCAGGCAGTTTATTAATGTTTCTTTCTCTTTTCTCTCTTTCTCTCTCTCTCTCTCTCTCTCTCTCTCTCTTCCTTTGTCTAAAAATAAATTTTAAAAAACCTCAATGAGGTATCACCTCATACCTGCCATAATGACAACCATTAATAAATCAACAAACAACCAGTGCTGGTGAGGATGTGGAGAAAAGGGCATCCTAATGCACTATTGTTCACTGCAGCATTATTTACAATATAGCCTAGATCTGGAAACATCCCAAGTTCACATCAATAGATGAATTAAAAAAAACTATGTAGTACATTTACACAATTCTACACAATAAAAGATTAATATGCAAATTAACCATAACCCTGCCCAAAGCCACACCCACCAGCCATGCCCACCAGCTAATTAGAGTGAGTATGCAAATTAACCCCAAACAAGATGGCTGCAGCCACAGACAGCAGTTGAGAGGCTAGGGTTGCCTCTGGCAATGGTACCCAAGCTTTCCAACTGCCCTGGCTGGCCTAGGCCTCCACCAAGGATACAAAGTTTCAATTAAGAAATCCAAAAAGAAATGGCTGCAGCCATGGAGCAAGCAGGAGGCTTGGCTCTGGTCCAGGCTACAAAGTTTTAATTGTAGAAGATAAATAAATTCCAGATACCAGGGCCTCCACTTGAGTTGCTAGGGGTGCATGGTTGGCTTGCAAACCACCACAGGTCACTCACCCAGGCCACCCAACACTCGAACCTCCATCCTGATCCGGGACATCCTTCAGGGCAAAAACCAGCTGTCCCCCACCCATTCACCAGGCCTCTATCCTATCTAATAAAAGAGTAATATGCAGATTTACCATCACTCCAACACACAAGATGGCTTCCCCCATGTGGTCAAAGATCCTGCCCCTGTGTGAACCCAAGAGGCTACCACAAGATGGCCAGCAGGGGAGGGCAGTTGAGAGGGACCAGGTCTGCAAGGGAGGGCAGTTGGGGGCAATCACCCTGGAGGGGTGGCCAGGAGGGCAGAGGAGGAAAGTTGGGGGCAAACAGGCTGGCAGGGGAGCAGTTAGACAGCAATCAGGCTGGCAGGGGAGTGGTTAGGGGGTGATCAGGTTGGCAGGCAGAAGCGGTTAGGGGCAATTAGGAAGGCATGCAGGCAAGTAGTTGGGAGCCAGCAGTAATGGATTGTGAGAGGGATGTCCAACTGCCCATTTGGACCCTATTCCGGTGGGATAGGGTCTAAACAGTCAGTTTAACATCCCTCGAGGGGTCCCAGATTGGAGAGGGTGAAGGCTGGGCTGAGGGATACCCCCCGTCCCGCCCCCGTGCTTATTTATATTTTCCCTGGCTTATTTATATTACGTGTGTGTGTGTGTGTGTGTGTGTGTGTGTGTGTGTGTGTGAAAAGGTATGAATGTACATTTGCTTGTCTCATAGTTTATGCTCAATAACATTTCTAAATATGTTGAATTATTTTTTGAAAGTGAAATGAAATCAGCCCTTTTCAAAAGTTCCCTAGAGAATGCAGAAATCCCAAAGTTGGAAATATCAGTCCTCTTGAGGTAATGTGAGCTACCATTGGAACTTGGGGGCTGGCTCCCATCCGTCCCCCTCCCACCCCTGCCCAATGGTTCTTCCATATACTGGTTACTTGTTTACTTGTATCTCCATAGTAACTAAAATATTCCATTTTTCCATTTTTTAGAAAGAGCCAAACTTTCTTCTTAATTTAACCATCATTGTTAATGGTTGTTTTATTTGTGTGTGTGTATATGTGTGTGTGTTGCATGTATGTATACCATTTTTTCTTACATTTCACATAAGAGGCCCACATTTACATCTTCATAATCTAAAACATTTCTTTTTTACTTGTGTAAATAATTTCTGACATTAAACTCTCATTCCTACACAACGAGTTTAAGTGTTCAAAGTCCACCCCACCCCCCAATTTATTCCTCACCTCTAAGAGCCAGACTTTCTTCTTTATTAATTAACAGGAGAATATACTATTAGAAAACTAGTAACAACACTTACTTTACCAATGCCTTTAGGCAGAAATCAAATACTGGGAAATACATTTTCTAAGAAATATTATACTAATCAACCACTATGTCTCTAACAGAGTAACCCAGAGGGACAAGGTTTAGGTAGCACACGTCCTAAACCACAGTGGCAAGGACTCAGGCATCTGAGTTTACTCTCAGACTCCCTGGGCCCTCAGCATGCAAACATCCATCTCAGTCTCTCATTGTCTCCCTCCCTCTCTCCCTCCCACCACCCACTCTCTCTTCCCCTTCTCTCTCTTTCATTCTCTTTTCTTCTCTCTCCCACCTATCCCTCACTCCCCTTCCTCTCTCTCCCCATCCTCCCTCTTCCTTCCTCACTTGCTCACTCTTTCCCTCCATCATCAAAACTAGGAATTCTCTCTTTCTTTAGAAAACAGTACCTGGTTACCCTATGTCCCGAGAATGTGTGTAACACATACCTCTTGACATTCTTGCAGTTTTGATGGGGAGTGTTCCAGATGTTTCTGCTTCTTTTCATGCTTCATGGTTCAACTCTTTAAAGAGTCACTAAAATCATATACCTTCCCCCCCCCAACTCTGCTCTCAGTGTGTCAGATGGTGATGACAAAGAATCAAATTAACAAATACAATCAATATGAACAAATCACTATCAATAACAAGACACTTGAGAGAGCTCTCCTCTCACCAACTCACTGTTCTGACCAGGGCTTAGGACACCACCAGGACAGTTATGATGCGAGTTATCGTGGTGTTCTATGACCAGTGCGTGACATCAGCGCACCCCCTGCACCCAGCTAGTGTTCACAGGACTGCAGGGCCACCACACACACTGGCCAGAGTGATCCCTTTATCCAATGGAAACACCACCATTAACTTGAAATTTTTAAGTTGTTTACTTCATATCAACACTAGAGATTAGGTGACTTGAATGAAAAAAGGCCATGATTTTATGTTTAGGATAAGCATATTCCAATACTCTCCAGTGGTGAGGCTAAGCAATACCTGAAAAATTAGGCTTAGATAGAATCATGCTTACATTTCACGTAAGAGGCTCACATTTACATCTTACAGAAAGCGGTATTGTTTATATATATGTTATTGGCAGTCCTATTTAACTGATGTGTAAACATGAGTTATATGTGAGGTATATATTGGTGTATATATGTGGATTTGAAAATTGCACACAACTCTGTATCATTTATCAAGTACCCTCCACTATGGGAAATAGTCTCCTACATTTTTACAACAAGCCAGTTTCTCTTTGGCTACGCTTTTCCTTATCATGGCCCCAGAGGCTTGGGAAAAGAGGGAGCCTCTGGTTCTTGTCATGAATCCTGCTCCTGTCAAGCCAGAAGGCCTCATTTCTAGGGTTGTTGTAGGCCCCCAGCTATATCTTGGAAACAGCTTGGCTCTCACCAGGGTTTGAACTCTATAGGCTTTTTCCATTCTACATCCCACCCACCACAGACTATGCCTCCTTTCTTAAGAGCAATATGTATTTACTTCCAAACCTTAGCAGTTAAGTTAGATCTGGCCATGATTTAGCCTTCTCAGTCTTCTCTATGCCCAGTAGGCCCTGCCTTTGGGTCTTTCCCCATGTAACCATGTGTGGGATCCCTAAACATGACCCACGTGATTAGGGCCCACTCAGGGTCCGGTTTCTGGAGAAGGTTGCACACTAAAAGACAGTGCTATTGCTAGAGAGACTGGAAAAGAGTTAATTTGGGAAAATGGGGGACCAGGCAGGAGTCCATCTCTAGTGGGAAGACTACCACTAGGCTCTGGCCTGGTTATCCCTTCTATTGAGGCTATGGGATACACCCATTACCCTTAAGCAGGTTTGGGAGACACCCAAAGCCCTTAGATAGGTAATAAGCAGATTATCATATCAGTAAGGATTTACATGATTACAAGATGGGAAAGTTGCCTCAGTTACCATTGTCTCAATTAGATAGGGAATGGTTGGCTCTGGCCTTTCAGAACTTCAAGGTTGACCAGCCTTTTACATCTTTTTATTAAGGAGACAATGATTGGTTTCCGGCAACGATGGGCAGTATTTTTCAATGCTACCTTGTTTCCCCGAAAATAAGACAGTGTCTTATATTAATTTTTGCTCCCAAAGATGCACTAGGTCTTATTTTCAGGGGATGTCTTATTTTTCCATGAAGAAGAATACAGTATACATTTATTGTTAAATGAAAATAAAGGAAATTTTTACCTGTATATGGTACGGTAGTATGGTAGTTGTCAACACAAACCAGACAAACTGTGAATCCTACAGTATCAAGAATTTACTCATTTATTCAATGACAATCATGTCATCATCTTCTGGAACATCATCATAACAATCCAATTCCTGAATTTCCTGGTGAATTTCTTGCGACTCCATTGCTTTCAGAATCAGTGGACCAAATCCCTCATGTTTAGCAATAGCACTGTCTTTAAATGAGTACTTCTTGTCAAGGTAGCCTGCTCGCAGTGCATTTGCAATGCAACTGTCAGTGATTTTCTCCCATGAATTCTTCACCCAAGTCACAACTTCTTGCAGTTTGTTGTGGGGTCGAACCCTGGGTTCAAAATAAGACCACCGGAGGCTGATTAATTAATTAAAAAAAAAAAAAAAGCAAGCAAGGATTTATTGAACTGGCCAGGACAGCCACAAGAGAACCACACGCAGGTGGACTCCAAATGACTGCACCGTTTCAGGGGTAGGCAGTCCCTTTTAAAGGTTCAAAGCACAGGAATTTTCCTTTGTCCTAAATTCTAAATCCTAAAGACTAAATCCTAAAGACTGAGGACAGCCCGCAGGGTTGGTTCCCAGTCACATCCTGCTGGACATTGGAATGTGGCCCTATCTTGCGATAGCCAATAACACAGAAGCAGAGTTCATCGGTTAGTCTCTAAAGGTTATCTACAGTTTCTATCCCCAAAGCTACTGAGTCAGTGGGAATCAATCTCCTGTGGTCCTGGTCCCAGGCAAGGGAAAATTGCCTTAGCCTCCAGGTCTCCACCTGGAAACTGAGGTATGTACCCAGTGTTTTACTCAGATGCAAGAGCCAGACTTAGCAGGGTTAAAATTCAAGCAGCAGTTTTTACCAAAGTATGGTTGCCACTATATTTCAGTCCCGAAGCAGAAAGAGAGAACAGCTGAGGGTCTCGTGCAGTGAGTGTTTATTAGCAAGCCAAGAGACAGCCGAACAAGAGAAGAAACTGGGGGCCGCTGACCAGGGTGCCCCTGACAGGGAAGCACCCAGGGCGGGGCGAGGTCCCTTCCCGGAGCTACCTACCGGCTTGGACGGGGAAATCTCGCCATCTTGAAGGGAAATTGGATCACGTCAGAGGCCTGAATATCCACAGCCGCAGTGACCACCAAGCAGCTGTGACCCCCAGAACGCGGATCCCAGGAGGCGCTAACACTTGGACTCACAGGTGTGCCCCACCACATGGCGAAAAGGTCAGACTTCGCGGGGAGAGGGTGAGTGAGTGCTTGCGGGGAAGACAAAAGCCTGTGTGCACAGGGCGCGCGGAAACTGGAGGACAGGGGCCATGATTACAAGTTGAAGCCCCTGGCTGTTGGGCAGGTGTCACCCATGAAAGTGGATGGGGCTCCTAATAGGGGAGATATCTAAAGAGCAACACATTTGTATCTGACTCGGAGGGATATCAAAGAATTACAGGAGATTACACTTCGCTCGGACTTGCCCCCTCCCCCCCTCCATAGATCAGTGCCACAGAGAGGGGGGGGGGGAAGCTAGAGAGGCTTTAGAGCCTGGGAAGTCAACCTAGAAACACTGCCACC
Source organism: Pipistrellus hanaki (assembly GCF_964339955.1). Classification (NCBI taxonomy): domain Eukaryota; kingdom Metazoa; phylum Chordata; class Mammalia; order Chiroptera; family Vespertilionidae; genus Pipistrellus; species Pipistrellus hanaki. The sequence continues at coordinate 97,938,234 of NC_140503.1, read as the reverse complement.
CAGAGGCTAAATCACAAATTGACCCTAGTGTAATAAAATCAAAGCAAGACCTGCTTAAAAATCAGGACTGGATTACAACAATAGAGGAAGCAAATGACCTTCATTACTGCAAATTTTATTTAAATTTTTTAAATTTTATTTTTTTTTAATTTTTTAATTTAATTTTTTTCCATTATTTGCAACGTTTACTCAAGAAATTATTTTTTTTCTTTTTCCTCACTTGATTTTACCTTTTTTATTATTACATTGTATATGTAATCAACATTATTACTATTACTATTTTACCTTTTTTATCTTATTTTCTTTTGTTTAGTTTTATTATTATTATTTTAAAATTTTTAAAAAAATTTTGGAATTACTGTTCTACAGTCTATATTTATCTTTTCTTCTCCAATGCTTTATTCTATCTCAACCCTACCTTTATGCCTTCACTCTCTTCCTAACCTTTTCCTTTGGTGCCAAGTTTATCTTAACCCTTTCCTGCTCTAGATTTTCCCCATTCTTTCTGTTTATCCCCTCCTAAAATTTCACCCTACTTGTGTATAGCTAATTTCCAACCCCTTGCTCCAAGCCCATTCACACCTCCCTCGTCGCTGTCCAAAAAAAAAACACAAAAAAAACACACAAAAAAACAGTCTTTCTCTCTATCCCTTTGTAGTTGTATGTTGAATGTTAACTATATTGAAGTTGTATGCTTTTAAGACATAGGGTAACAGATTGGATAAGAAAACAAGACCCATATATCTGTTGTCTACAAGAAACGCACTTCAGAAAAAAAGATGCACACAGACTGAGGGTGAAGGGATGGAAAAAGGTTTTCCAGGCGAATGGAAATGAAAAAAAAGCTGGGGTAGCAACACTTATATCTGACAAATTAGAACTCAGAGTGAAGGACATAACAAAGAGATAATGAAGGCCACTTCATAATACTAAAGGGAGCAATCAAATACATAAAAAAAAAAACTGTTGGAGGACATTAAGGGAGAGATTAATAGCAATACAATCATAGTAGGAGATTTTAATACACCACTGTCACCTTTGGACAAATCACCTAAAAAAAAAATCAGCAAAGAAATATCAATCCTAAATGACTCACTAGACCAGATGGTATTAATCGACATCTTCAGAACATTCCACCCCAAAGCCAAAGAATATACATTCTTCTCAAGTGATCATGGGTCATATTCAAAGATAGACCACATGTTGGGACATAGGCAAAATATCTTCAAATTCAAGAAGATAGAAATCATATCAAGCATCTTCTCAGATCATAGTGGCATGAAACTGGAAATTAACTACAATAAAAATAATCCAAAGAAATCAAACACATGGAGACTAAACAGCATGCTTTTAAACAAGGACTGGGTAACCAGAGAAATCAAGGAAGAAATTAAAAACATCCTGGAAACAAATGACAATGAAAACACAACTATCCAAAATCTATGGGACACAGCAAAAGCAGTTTTAAGAGGGAAGTTCATATCCCTACAAGCCTATTGCAAAAAACAAGAAAAAATGGTAACAAATTATCTAACTCTACAACTCAAAAAGTTAGAAAAAGAGCAATAAGAAAAGCCCAGCTGAAACCAATTTGGCTCAATGGATAGAGCGTAGGCTTGAGGACTGAAGAATCCCGGGTTCAATTCTGGTCAAGGGCATGTACCTTGGTTGTGGGCATATCCTCAACAGGGGGTGTGCAAGAGGCAGCTGATCGATGACTCTCTTTCTTCGATGTTTCTAATTCTCTATCTCTCTCCCTTCCTCTCTGTACAAAATCAATAAAATTGATTGATTGATGAACCTCTAGGCAGGTTAACCAAGAAACAAAGAGAGAGGACTCAAATAAATAAAATCAGAAATGAAAGAGGAGAAATAACAACAGACCCCGCCGAAACACAAAGGATTGTTACAAAATACTATGAACAACTCTATTCCAACAAACTGAACAACCTGGAGGAAATGGACATATTGCTAGAAAAATACAACCTTCCAAAACTCAATCAGGAAGAATCTAAAAATCTCAGTAGACCAGTGACTTTGGAAGAAATTGAAACAGTCATCAAAAAGCTTCCAGCAAACAGAAGAATCCAAGATGGCTGCCCAGGTAAACACCTAGCCGCAGCCGCACACAACAATTTCAATAAAATACAACTAAAATATAAAATGGACATAACCCAGAACTACAGGAAAGTCGACTGACTGGAAATTCTACAATGAGAAGTGAGGAGAAAACCAGAAGGAAGAGCGGAGGAGCTGTAAAAGCCTAAGGTACGGAGACACGCGGCGCACGTGGAGAGGACAAAGCCGGAGAGGAGGGAGGCTGAGTGCCTGGCTGGCGTTCCCTAGCAGGAAGGAGATAAAAGCTCCGACTGTGCTGGGCCCCAGTTCCGACTGCTCTGAACCCCAATTCTAGGCCAGACCCAGGGACCCAGGCTCAAACAGAGGGAGCTAGGCTGAAAGGCAGAAGCCCGGGGGAGCGGTGAAAAGAGGTCCCGGAGGTTCGCACATTGCGCTCAGAGAAGGGACGGTTGGCTGTGCCGCAGGATTGCCCTGGTGGGAAGGAGACAGGGGCCCCAGACTGCTCTGAACGCCACCTCCAACTCCACTTCCAACTGAACTGAACCCCAATACCAGGCTCATTGGGGGAGAGCCTAGACTGTTTGGTAGCAGGCGAAAATCAAGGGCACCTTTATCTCAGAGGCGCTTGCAACGAATACTGAAGGACCCTGAGACTCAGGAGCCGCATAGGGCGGGGCTGACGGAAGCCAAAGCTGTAGGCTCCACCTTGAAACCCTGCCCCATCAGGGAAGCTGCGAAAATGCCAAGATGAAATAGATCACAAACGAAAGAAATGGAGGACAAAAAGCGAATGGATATAGAGTTCAAATCTACGATTATAAGGTTTTTCAAGAATTTCCTAGAAAAGATCGATAAGTCCTATGAGGATATGAAAAGGGATCAACTATAATTAATAAGGAATCAACAAGAAATGATAAGGGTTCAACAAGAAATAAAGAACACATTGTCTGAAGTAAAAAGTATTATACAGAGTCCTAAACAGAATGGAAGATCGCAAGAATCAAGTCAAAGATTTGGAACATAAACAGGAAGAAGACACTCCTCCGCAGAAGCCAGAAGGCAAGAGAATCCAGATAATTGAAGATAATGTAAGAAACCTCTGGGACAACTTCAAGCGAACCAACATCAGAATTATGGAGGTCCCAGAAGATGAGAGAGCGCAAGATCCCAAAAACATACTGAAAGAAATAGTGACAGAAAACTTCCCCTACCTGGTGAAAGAATTAGACTTACAAGTCCAGGAAGTGCACAGAACTCCAAACAAAAGAAATCCAAAGAGGACCACACCAAGACACATCATAATTAAAATTCCAAGAGCAAAAGACAAAGAGAGAATATTAAAAGCAGCAAGAGCAAAGCAGGTAGTTACCTATAAAGGAGCACCTATATGATTGTCAGCTGATTTCTCAACAGAAACCATGCAGGCCAGACAGGAATGGCAAGAAATATTCAAGGTGATGAATAGCAAGAACCTATAGCCAAAAATACTCTACCCAGCAAAGCTATCACTCAGAATCGAAGGCCAGATAAAGAGCTTCATTAATAAAAAAAAGCTAAAGGAGTTCATCACCACCAAACCAGAATTATATGAATTGCTGAAGGGAGTTCTTCCAGAAGAGAAAGTAAACAAAGATAAAAATGATGAACAACAAATACGAAACTATCAACAAGTGAATCTAAAAACCAAGGAATTAAAAAAAAAATCTGATGAACAATAGTAACTGGTGAATATAATAGAATCAGAGGTATGGAAGGGGAGTGAACTGACGATTCTTGGGGAAAAGGGGAGAGGGGATGTGGGAAGAGACTGAACATAAACTGTGCACCTATAGATGAGGACAATGTAGGGTGGGGAAAGGGCAAAGGGTGGGGTGGGAACCTGGTGGAGGAGAGCAATGGAAGGGGGAGGGAAAGGAACATTTGTAATAACATGAACAATAAAAATTTATTAAAAAAAAAAATAAAAAAAAAAAGCTTCCAGCAAACAAAAGCCCAGGGCCAGATGGCTTCACAGGAGAGTTTTACCAAACATTCAAGGAAGAACTAAAACCTATCCACCTCAGACTATTCCAAAAAATTCAAGAGGAAGGAACATTTCCAAACTCCTTCTATGAAGCCAGCATCACCCTAATATCAAAACCAGATAAAGACAACTCAATGAAAGAGAATTACACGCCAATATCCCTCATGAACATAGATGCCAAAATCCTCAACAAAATTCTAGTAAATCGACTCCAGAAGAACATTACAAAGATCACACACCATGACCAAGTAGGATTTATTCCAGGAATGCAAGGATGGTACAATATCCGCAAATCAATAAACGTGATACATCACATAAACAAATTGAAAGATAAAAATCATATAGTCATATCAATTGATGCAGAAAAAGCATTTGATAAAATCCAACACCCTTTCCTGATAAAAACTCTTAACAAGGTGGGAGTACAAGGATCATACCTCAACGTAATAAAAGCTATATATGATAAACCCACAGCCAACATCATACTCAATGGGCAAAAACTAAAACCATTCCCTCTAAGAACAGGAAAAAGACAGGGATGCCCACTCTTGCCACTCCTGTTTGACATAGTACTGGAAGTACTATCCATTGCAATTAGACAAGAGGAGGAAATAAAAGGCATCCAAATTGGAAAAGAAGAAGTAAAGTTATCCTTATTTGCAGATGACATGATATTGTACATAAAAAATCCAAAAGACTCCATTAAAAAACTAATTGACTTTGCCGAAACCGGTTTGGCTCAGTGGATAGAGCGTCGACTTGGGGACTAAGGGGTCCCAGGTTCGATTCTGGTCAAGGGCATGTACCTTGGTTGTGGGCACATCCCCAGTGGGGGGTGTGCAAGAGGCAGCTGATCGATGACTCTCTCTCATCGATGTTTCTAGCTCTCTATCTCTCTCTCTTCCTCTCTGTACAAAATCAATAAAATATATTTAAAAAAACAAACAAAAAAAACAACAAAAAAAAAACCAACTAATTGACTTAATAAATGAATTTGGCAATGTAGCAAGATACAAAATTAACGCCAAGAAATCTATGGCATTTCTATATACCAACAGTGAACTTAAAGAAACAGAGCCTAAAAAAGCAATTCCATTTACCATCGTACCAAAAAAATTAAGATACCTAGGAATAAACTTAACTAATGAAGTAAAGGACATATATGCGGAAAACTATTGTACACGACACTGAAAAAAGAGATAGAGAAAGATGTAAACAAATGGAAGAACATACCATGTTCATGGATTGGTAGCATCAACATCATCAAAATGTCCATACTTTCCAAAGCAATGTTTACGTTCAACGCACTCCCCATTAAAATACCAACGGCATATTTCACTGACCTAGAAAGAATTCTCCAAAAGTTCATTTGGAACAAGAAAAGACCCTGACTAGCCACAGCAATCCTGAGAAAGAAGAGTAAAGTAGGAGGGATCTCAATACCAGATTTCAAACTGTATTACAAGGCCACTGTTCTCAAAACAGCCTGGTATTGGCACAAGAACAGACATATAGATCAATGGAATAGAATTGAGAACCCAGATATCAACCCAAATCACTATGCTCAGTTAATATTTGACAAAGGAGGCATGAACATACAATGGAGTCAAGACAGCCTCTTCAATAAATGGTGTTGGGAAAATTGGACAGATACATGCAAAAGAATGAAACTAGATCACCAACTTACACCATACACAAAAATAAACTCAAAATGGATACAGAACTTAAACATAAGATGGGAAACCATAAAAATACTAGAGGCATCCACAGGAAGCAAAATCTCAGACATATGCCAAAAGAACTTCTTCAATGATACTGCCCCTAGGGCAATGGAAGCTAAAGAGAAAATAAACAAATGGGACTAAATCAAAATAAAAAGCTTTTTTACAGCAAAAGAAACCATTAACAAAACAACAAGAAAGCCCACTGTATGGGAGAACATATTTGCAAATGTTATCACTGATAAAGCTTTAATCTCCAACATCTATAGACAGCTTATACAACTAAATAAAAGGAAAATGAATGATCCAATTAAAAAATGGGCAATGGACCTAAATAGAATATTTTCAAAAGAAGACAGAAGGAAGGCCAAGAGGCAGATTAAAACATGCTCAAAGTTTTATCCGAGAGATGCAAATCAAAACAACAATATGGTACCATCTCACACCTGTCAGAATAGCCAACATCAACAAATCAACAAACGACAAATGTTGGCGAGGTTGCGGAGAAAAAGGAACCCTCGTGCACTGCTGGTGGGAATGCAGACTGGTGCAACCACTGTGGAGAACAGTGTGGAGTTTCCTCAAAAAACTGAAAATGGAACTCCCATTTGACCCAGTAATCCCACTCCTAGGATTATATCCCAAGAAACTAGAAACAACAATCAGAAAGGATCTATGCACCCCTATGTTCATAGCAGCACAATCTACAATAGCTAGGATTTGGAAACAGCCTAGGTGCCCATCAGCAGATGATTGGATCAAAAAACAATGGTATTTCTACACAATGGAATACTATGCTGCCATAGAAAAGAAGGAATTCTCATCATTTGCAGCAACCTGGATGGAATTGGAGAACATTATGCTGAGTGAAATAAGCCAGTCAATGAAAGAGAAACACCACATGACCTCACTCATTTATGGATAATAAAAAACATTATAAATTGATGAACCAAAAGATAGATATAGAGACAGTAAAGCAACAAGCAGACTGTCAAATTACAGTGGGGAGGGAAGGGAAATCTGGGGGAGATAATTGATCAACAGAAGGACTTGTAGACATGCATTTAAGTACAACCAATGGACACAAAACTGTGGGGAAGGTGGTTATGTATGGGAGAGGGGCAATGGTAAAATATGTACACAGATAATAATTTAATTTAAAAAATTAAAAATAAATAAATAAATAAAAATAAGACATGAAAAAAAAAAAAAAGCTTCTACATTGCAAAAGAAAGCATCAACAACAAAAAAAGATAGCCCACTTCATAGGAGAATATATTTGCCAATGTTATCTTTAATAAGGGTTTAATCTCCAACACTTTTTTATTTTTTATTTTATTTTTAATATTTTAAATAAATCTTAATTGTTCATATTATTACAAATGTTCGTCATTTTCCCCCCCTCCATTGCTCTTCTCCGCCAGGTTCCCACCCCAACCTCTGCCCTTTCCCTACCCCCCATTGTCCTCATCCATAGGTGCACAGTTTATGTTCAGTCTCTTCCCACACCCCCACTCTGCCTTTTCCTGAGAATTGTCAGTTCACTCCCCTTCCATACCTCTGATTCTATTATATTCAACAGTTATTATTGTTCATCAGATTTTTTAATTCCCTTGGTTTTTAGATTCACTTGTTGATAGTTATGTATTTGTTGTTCATAATTTTTATCTTTATTTTCTTCCTCTTCCTAAAGAACCCCCTTCAGCAATTCATATAATTCTGGTTTGGCGATGTTGAATTCCTTTAGCTTTTTTTTTAATTTGTGAAGCTCTTTATCTGATCTTTGATTCTGAGTGATAGCTTTACTGGGTAGAGTATTTTTGGCTGTAGGTTCTTGCTGTTCATCACCTTGAATATTTTTTGCCATTCCCATTTGGCCTGCATGGTTTCTGTTGAGAAATCAGCTGACAATCGTATAGGTGCTCCTTTATAGGTAACTACCTGTGTTTCTCTTGCTGCTTTTAATATTCTCTCTTTGTCTTTTGCTCTTGGAATTTTAATTATGATGTGTCTTGGTGTGGTCCTCTTTGGATTCCTTTTGTTTGGGGTTCTGTGCACTTCCTGGACTTGTAAGTCTATTTCTTTCACCAGGTGGGGGAAGTTTTCTGTCACTATTTCTTTCAGTATGTTTTTGGGATCTTGCGCTCTCTCATCTTCTGGGACCCCCATAATTCTGATGTTGGTTCGCTTGAAGTTGTCCCAGAGGTTTCTTACATTATCTTCAACTTTCTGGATTCTCTTGTCTTCTTGCTTCTACAAAGGAATGTCTTCTGGCTCTTTGTGTTCTAAATCTTTGTTTTGATTCTTACGATCTTCCATTCTGTTTTTAGGACTTTGTGTAATATTTTTTATTTTAGACAATGTTTCCTTTATTTCTAGTTGATCCCTTATTATTTCTAGTTGTTCCCTTTTTCATATCCTCATATGTCTCATTTATTTTATCAGCCTTTTTTAGGATATTCTTGAAAAGCCTTATAACTTTAGTTTTGAACTCAATGTCCATTCTTTTCTTTTCCTCCATCTCCTTTCTTTGTGTCCTGCCTCTTGTCTGTATTTTAGTTGTTTCCCTGATTTGGTGGAATAGTTTTGTGTGCTAGGTGTTCTGATAGAGCTCAATAGCACAGCCTTCCCAGTTACCTGCGGTGGACAGTCTTGGTGTAGCCCTTTGTGGGCTGTGTGTGCAGTCTTGTTGTTAAGCCTTGCTTGTTGTTGGTATCACTGGGAAGCATTGATCTCCAAGCCAACTGGCTGTGAGGATCAGCAGTGTCTTAGCTAGGAGGGCTTCTGTATTCCACTTGGTAGGGGAGGAGTCTCAGGGTGGCACAGACAATCTTTGTTTCCCTGTAGGTCTCGCCTTAGAAAATCCTGTTTGCAGTGAGTCTCGCAAGCACATGCACCTCTGTGGTAAAGGCGCTGACAAGCTTTAGATTTTGGCCAGTCCCTCCTTAGAGAAAGCCAGCCTCTGGGAGAGCTTCTGTGCTCAGCTTGGATGGGGCAGAGTCTCGGGGTGGTGCAGACAAACTTTGTTTTCCCGTTGGCTCCTCCCCAAGTCCCACAGTAATGGCTGCTGGCTTCACACACCTCCAAGAGATCTCTGCCTGCTGCCTGACAGTCTGGCCTCTCCCTGACTGGGGCCGTTTATAAGAGCAATAGGGTGATTCTGTTTTCCTCCAGAACAAGAAAGCCAGTCGCGCGTTAGCTATCAGCCCTCTCCGCGCCGGGAGTAAGCCAGAATCGAACTCAGCCCGGCCTGCCCTCTTCGCGCACCAGGAGTCGGCCAGCAACGATCTCGGCCTGGCCCTCCCTCTCCGCACGGAGAGTAAGCTAGCACCTTTTCGCAAGCACAGTTCTCCGTACCTTCACAGTTTCCGAGGGTCTGCGTGCCTTCCCTCTCCTTCCCAGATGGCAGAGCCTCCTCTCAGCTAGCCATCCGGTGCGTCAGGGCAATGCCTCCCCTGTTTTCCAGTTCTAAATTCAAATTTGTTGTGGTAGGCTGCATTCGGGTGTCTACCCTATGCCGCCATCTTGGTTTCTCTTCTAATCTCCAACATTTACAGAGAACTCATACAACTTAATAAAAGGAAGATAAACAATCCAATCAAAAAATGAGTAAAGGACCTAAATAGACACCTTTTGAAAAAGGACATATAGAAGGCCAAGAGACATAAGAAAATATGTTCAAAGTCACTAATCATCAGAGAGATGGAAATCAAAATGACAATGAGGTACCACCTTACACCTGTCAGAATGGCTATCATCAACAAATCAACAAATGACAATTGCTGGTGAGGATGCGGAGAAAAAGGAACCCTCTTACATTGCTGGAGGAAATGAAACAACTGGGAAAACAGTATAGACTTTCCTCAAAAAATCAAAAATGGATCTCCCATATGACCTAGTAATCCTACTTCTAGGAATATATCCCAAGAACCTAGAAACACCAATCAGAAAGAATATATGTACCCCTATGTTCATAGCAGCACAATTTACCATAGCTAAGACTTGGAAACAACCTAAGTAGCCATCAGCAGATGAGTGGATTAAAAAACTGTGGTACTTCTATACAATGAAATACTATGCTACGGTAAAAAAGAAGGAACTCTTATCATTTGCAACAGTATGGATGGACCTGGAGAGCATTATGCTAAGTGAAATAAGCCAGTCAGAGAAAGATAAATATCACACAATCTCACTCATTTATGGAATATAATAAGCAACATAAACTGATGAACCAAAATAGAGCCAGAGGGGGGAAAATATTTTAGAATATACAGTGGTGCCTCGCATAAAGAACGCCTCGCACAGCGAACGCTGCACACAACGAACTTCATTTCATGATTCATACAACGAACTTCGTTTCACACAACGAAGTCGCCCGAGCTTCCACGACCGCTTTGCCCGAGCTTCCACGACTGCTTCGCCCGAGCTTCCACGATCGCTGCCGATGTATTGCATCCTTCCGCGCAGGCACTGCAGGCAGAAGGCCTGGGAAGAAGTGTCACAAAGGACCCTCATTTCTGCTTGGAAGATGCTTGTGCCTTCGTGGACCCAGGAAGAAGCAGTAGTTGATGACACAGAAGTGGTGAAGGACATCATCACAGCGGCCCAAAGGTTGGAATTAGAGGTAGAGGAAGAGGATGTAGAGGAGCTTATTGAGGAACACGAAGAAGAGCTGACAACTGAAGAGCTCCAAGCACTTCTGGTCCAGCAACAGGACAATGCTCAAAGGGAAGCGTCATCTGATAACGAGGAGCAACAATCAAACAATCAACCAATCCCAACTGCTGACATCAAGAACATCCTGGTCAAATGGAAAGCAGTTCAGGAGTTTACCAATGCCCACTATCCGGATTCAGCTGAAGCAAACAGGATCAACGATCTTTACTCCGATACTCTTGTCCGTTATTTCCGGCAGATGTTGGAGAAAAGAGAAAAACAAACGACTTTGGACAGGTTTTTCATGAAACCATCGGCCAAAAAGCAGAAAATGGATGAAGATGTGCAAGATTCGGTAGACTCTACTTAGTCTGTCTTAAAATTAAAAAAATGTGTGTTTTTTTTTTTAAAAAATTATGTTTTTAGATGTATCTAAATAAAAATAATAACAAAAAATTTATCTTTTTTTATGTCATCTTAGCATATTTTATGCTACAGAACGAATTATTTTTTTTAACATGTATTGTTATGCGAAAACGCGTTTCACATAACGAACTTTTTGCATAACAAACTTGCTCCTGGAACGAATTAAGTTCGTTGTGTGAGGCACCACTGTAATAGCAGTAATTCTATTATTTGCAGATTTTTAATATTTCCTATAACTTTTGTGATTTTATATTATGTTAGTACAATTTTGGTAATATTATTATATTTAAAATATTTTATTGAAATGTTAATGTTCATTGCATGTAACATTATTATACTTAAAATCATTTTTTTTTTGAAAAATCAGCATATGTAATATTTTTAACAATAAAAGATTTTTTTAAAAAAAGATAAATAAATAAATAAATAGCTTTCAGAGGGGAAGAGAGAGAGAGATAAAGAAACATCAGGAAGAGAGAATCATTGATTGGTTGCTACTGGGGATTGAGCCCGCAACCTAGACATGTGCCCTGTCTGGAAATCAAACTGTGACCTCCTGGTTCATAGGTCAACGCTCAATCACTGAGCAACACTGGCTTGGATACCATTGTGTTTTTTTTTTCATCTATTATCTACTACTAGAGGCCCAGTGCATAAAATTCGAGGAGGGAGGGGGGAGCGAGTGGTGGTGTCCCTCAACACAGCCTCATCCTCTCCAATCTGGGACCCCTAGAGGAATGTCTGACTGCCCATTTAGGCCTGATCCCACCAGACAGTCCGACATCCCTCTCACAATCTAGGACTGCTCGTTCCCAACTGCTCACCTGCCTGCCTTCCTGATTGCCCCCTAACCAGTCCCCTGCCAGCCTGTTTGCCCCCAACTTCCCTCCTCTGCTGGCCTGGTCACCCCTAACTGCCCTCCCCTACAGGGTTGATTACCCCCATTTGCCCTCCCTTGAAGGCCTGCTGCCTCCCAACTGCCCTTCCTTGTTTGCTTGATAACCCACAACTGCCCTCCCTTGCAGGCTTGGTCCCTCCCAACTGCCTTCCCCTGCTAGCCATCTTGTGGTGGCCATTTTGTGTCCACATAGGGGGCAGGATCTTTGACAACATGGGAGCAGCCATATTGTGCATTAGAGTGATGGTCATTCCGCATATTATTCTTTTATTACATAGGATAGAGGCTTGATGCACGGGTGGGGGCCAGCTGGTTTGCCCTGAAGGGTGTCCCGGATTAGGGTGGGGATTCCCTTGGGGTGTGAGGTGGCCTGGGTGAGGGGCCTGTGGTGGTTTGCGGGCCAGCTACACCCCTGGCGACCCAAGTGGAGGCCTTGGTATCTGGAATTTATTTAACTTCTACAATTGAAACTTTCTAGCCTGGAGCGAAGCCAAGCCTCCTGCTTGCTCCATAGCCAGCAGCCATTTCTGTTTGGATTTGTTTACCTTCTATAATTGAAACTTTGTAGCCTTGAGTGGAGGCTTAGGCTGGCCAAGGCAGATGGAAAGCTTGGCTTCTTCCATTGCCTGGGAAACCCAACCCTCCCTCCTGCACTCTGTGGCCACAGCCATCTTGGTTGGGATTAATTTGCACACTCGCTCAGATTGGCTGGTGGGGGTGGCTTGTGGGCATGGCTTGTGGGTGTAGCTGAGGTATGGTCAATTTGCATACTACTCTTTTATTAGATAAGATGGGCACTATGGCTGTTTCCAGATCGTAACTATCCTATATAATAAATATGTGGTATGCAAATTGACCTTCATGCCCTCGCATCACAAGAAAGCTGCCCCCATGTCATCACAAGATGGCCACCCCCACATTGTCACAAGATGGCCTGCAGGGGAGGACAGTTGGGGGAGACTGGGTTAGCAGGGGAGCAGTTATGTGTCAATCATGCTGGCAGGGAGCAGTTAAGGGGTGGCAGGCAGAAGCAGTTAGGAGCAATCAGGCAGGCAAGCAGAAGCTGGATAGGAGCTAGCAGTCCTGGATTGTGAGATGGCTGCAGGGATCAGGCCTAAACCAGCAGTTGGATATCCCCCAAAGGGTCCTAAATTGGAGAGGGTGCTGGGTTGAGGACACCACCCCCCCCCCCCCCGCCCGCACCAGTGCATGAATTTCATGCACTGAGCCTCACGTTATAAATAATGCTGCTATGAACAAAGGGGTGCATATATTCTTTCTGATTGGTGTATCTGGATTTTTAGAATATATTCCTAAAAGTGGACCACTGAGTCAAATGGCAGTTCCATTTTAATTTTTGGAGGAAACTCCATACTGATTTCCATAGTGGCTGCATGAGTCTCCATTCCCACCAGCAGTGTACTAGGGGTCCTTTTATCCACATCTTCCCCTGGACTTGCTGATTGTCGATTTATTTTCTCCACATTCTTCCCTGCATTCTGGTAGGTGTAAGGTGGTCATTGTCATTTTAATTTGAATCTCTCTGATGATTAGAGACAATGAGCATTTTTTTTCATATGCCTCTTGGCCATTTGTATGTCCTCTTTGGAGGAGTGTCTATTTAGGTCATCTGCCTTTTTTTTTTTTTTTAATATGTTTTATTGATTTTTTTTTTTTTTTTTTTTTTTTTTTTTTTTTTTTACAGAGAGGAAGGGAGAGGGATAGAAAGCTAGAAACATCGATAAGAGAGAAACGTCGACCAGCTGCCTCTTGCACACCCCCTACCAGGGATGTGCCCGGAACCGATGTACATGCCCTTGACCGGGATCGAACCTGGGATCCTTTAGTCTGCAGGCCAACGCTCTATCCACTGAGCCAAACCGGTTTCGGCAATCTGCCCATTTTTTAATTGAATTGCTTGTTTCTTATTGAGATGTGTGAGTACTTTATATATTTTGGAAATTAATCCCTGATCAGGTCACTGAAAAATATGTTCTCCCATATAGTGGGTTCCTTTTTCTTTCTTTTTTTAAAAAAAAATATATTTTATTAATTTTTTTACAGAGGGGAAGAGAGAGGGATAGAGAGTTAGAAACATCGATGGGAGAGAATCATCGATCAGCTGCCTCTTGCACACCTGCTGGGGATGTGCCCGCAACCAACGTACATGCCCTCGACAGGAATTGAACCCGGGACCTTTCAGTCCGCAGGCCGACGCTCTATCCACTGTGTCAAACCGGTTTCAGCCATTTTCATAAAAAAAAACACACATACATACATATATATATATATATATATATATATATATATATATATATATATATTATTGATTTTTTTTTACAGAGAGGAAGGGGAGGGATAGAGAGTTAGAAACATCATGAGAGAGACATTGATCAGATGCCTCTTGCACACACACCTCCACTGGGGATGTGCCCACAACCAAGGTACATGCCCTTGACCTGAATCGAACTTGGGACCCTTCAATCTGCAGGCCGATGCTCTATCCACTGAGCAAAACCAGTTAGGGCTCCATTTTCATTTTGATGGTGGTTGCTTTTGCTTTGCAGATGCTTTTTATTTTGATGTAGTTCTATTTGTTTATTTTTTCCTTTGTTTCTCTTGCCCTAGGTGATGTGCTGATGAAAATTCTGCTATGTGAGATGTCTGATATTTTGTTACCTATGTTTTCTCCTAGGATTTTTATGGTTTTATGACTTACATTTAAGTCTTTTATCCATTTTGAGTGTGTTCTTATGTATGGTGTAAGTTGGTAGTCTAGTTTCTTTTTGTTTGCATGAACCTATACAATTTTCCCAATACCATTTACTCCATTGTATGCTCTTGCATCCTTTGTAAAATATAATTGAGCATAATGGCTTGAGTTAGTTTCTCGTTCTCTGTTCTGTTCTATTTATCTGTATACCTGTTCCTGTGCAAGTAGCAGACTGTTTTGGTTACAATGGCGTTATAGTTTAACTTGATGTCAGGAATTGTGATCCCTCCAACTTTGTTCTTCTTTCTCAAAATTGCTGTAGCTATTTGGGATCTTTATTGGTTCCTTATAAATTTTTTGAGTATTTATTCTAGATCTGTAAAATATGCTATTGGTATTTTGATAGGGATTACATTGAACCTATAGATTGCTTTGGGTAGTATGGACATTTTAATAATGTAAAATTGTGAACACTATCTTTTTCTACTAGTTTATATCTTCCTATCTCTTTTTCCCCCCAATGTCCTGTGTTTTTCCAGTACAGGTCTTTTACATCCTTGGTTAAGTTTATCCCTAAAATATCTTATTTTGTTATTGTTATTGCAATGGTAAATGGAATTATTTTCTTAGTTTTTCTTTTTGAGAGTTCATCACTGGTATATAAAAATACCATCCATTTCTGGGTGTTGATTTTGTATCCTGCTACATTGCTGAATTCATTTATTAAATCTAATAGTTTTTTGGTGTAGTCTTTAGGGTTTTCCATGCACAATATCATGTCATCTGCAAACAATGAGAGTTTTACTTCCTATTTGGATGCCTTTTATTGTTTTCTTCTTGTCTGATCATTGTGGCTAGGACTTCTACTACTATGCTGAATAAGAGTGGTGAAAGCTAAGCTGGCCGAAATAGCTCAGTTGGGAGAGCGTTAGACAGAAGAGTGGTGAAAGCTGACAACCTTGTCTTGTTCCTATTCTTAGAGGAAATACTTTTAGTTTTTGTCCATTGAGTATGATATTGACTGTAGGTTTGTCATATATGGCCTTTATTATGTTGAGATATGCTCCTTATATTCCTACTTTGCTGTTTTAATAAAAAATGGGTGTTGGATTTTATCAAATGCTTTTTCTGGGTCTATTGATATGATCATGCGATATTTTTGTCTTTCAATATTTTTATGTGATGTATCACATTTATTGATTTGTGAATATTGTACCAGCCCACATCTCTGGAATAAATCCTACTTGGTCATGGTGTAGAATCTTCTTAATATATTGCTGGATCTGATTTGCTAATATTTTTTGAGGATTTTAGCGCCTATGTTCATTAGCAATATTGGCCTGTAATTCTCTTTCTTTGTAGTGTCTTGATCTGGTTTTGGAATTAGGATAATGTTGGCCTCATAAAAAGAGCTTGGAAGTGTTCTTTCTTCTTGGATGTTTTAGAATAGTTTGAGAAATGTAGGTTTTAATTGCTCTTTGAAGGTTTGGTACAACTCCCTGTGAAGCCATCCTGACCAGGGCTTTTGTTTGCTGGGAGATTTTATTTTATTTTATTTTATTTTATTTTATTTTTTTTCCTTAAATAAATTTTTATTGTTCATATTATTACAAATGTTCCTTCCCCCCCCCCCTTCTCACCCCACCCTCTACCCTTTCCCCACACCCCATTGTCCTCATCCATAGGTGCACAGTTTATGTTCAGTCTCTTCCCACATCCCCCTCTCCCCTTTTCCCCAAGAATCATCAGTTCACTCCCCTTCCATACCTCTGATTCTATTATATTCAACAGTTAATATTGTTCCTCAGATTTTTTTTTAATTTCCTTGGTTTTTAGATTCACTTGTTGATAGTTTCGTATTTGTTGTTCATAATTTTTATCTTTATTTACTTTCTCTTCTGAAAGAACCCCCTTCAGCAATTCATATAATTCTGGTTTGGTGGTGATGAACTCTTTTAGCTTTTTTTTTATTAGTGAAGCTCTTTATCTGACCTTCGAATCTGAGTGACAGCTTTGCTGGATAGATTATCTTTGGTTGTATGTTCTTACTCTTCATTATCTTGAATATTTCTTGCCATTCCCGTCTGGCCTGCATGGTTTCTGTTGAGAAATCAGCTGACAATCGTATAGGTGCTTCTTTATAGATAACTACCTGCTTTGCTCTTGCTGCTTTTAATATTCTCTCTTTGTCTTTTGCTCTTGGAATCTTAATTATGATTTGTCTTGGTGTGGTCCTCTTTGGATTCCTTTTATTTGGAGTACTGTGTGCTTCCTGGACTTGTAAGTCCAATTCTTTCACCAGGTGACTTGTAAGTCCAATTCTTTCATCTTCTGGGACCCCCATAATTCTGATGTTGGATCGCTTGTAGTTGTCCCAGAGGTTTCTTACATCATCTTCAATTTTCTGGATTCTCTTGCCTTCTAGCTTCTGCAGAGGAGTGTCTTCTTGCTGTTTATGTTCCAAATCTTTGACTTGATTCTTGTGATCTTCTATTCTGTTTTTTGGACTCTGTATAATATTTTTTATTTCAGACAATGTATTTTTTATTTCTTGTTGATCCCTTTTCATATCCTCATAGGTCTCATTTATTTTATCGGCCTTTTCTAGAAGACTCTTGAAAAACCTTATAAGTGTGGTTTTGAACTCTATATCCAGTCGCTTTTTTCCTCCATTTCTTTAGTTTGTGATCTATTTGGTTTAGGCATTTTCACAGGGAGCTTTCCTGATGGGGCGGGGTTTTAGGGTGGAGCCTACAGCCTTGGCTTCCGTCAGCCCCGCCCTATGCGACTCCTGAGACTCAGGGTCCTTCAGTACTTGTTGCAAGCGCCTCTGAGAGAAAGGTGCCCTCGATTTTCGCCTGCTGCCAAACTGTCTATGCTCTCCCCCAATGAGTCCGGTATTGGGGTTCAGTTCAGTTGGTAGTGGGATTGGAGGTGGCGTTCAGAGCAGTCTGGAGCCCCTGTCTCCTTCCCACCGGGGCAATCCTGTGGTACAGCCGGCCGGCCCTTCTCTGCGTGCAATGTGCGCGCCTCCGGGACCTCCTTTTGCAGCTCCCCCGGGTTCCGCCTTACAGCCCAGCTCCCTATGGATGAGCCTGGGTCCCCGGGGTCTGGCCTAGAACTGGCGTTCAGAGCAGTCAGAACTGGGGCCCAGCACAGTCAGAGTTTTATCTCCTTCCCGTTAGGGAACGTCAGCCAGGCACTCAGCCGCCCTCCTCTCCGGCTCCGTCCTCACCGCGCGCGCGCCGCGTGTCTCCGTATCTTGGGCTTTTACAGCTCCTCCGCTCTTCCTTCTGGTTTTCTCCTTGCTTCTTGTTGTAGAATTTCCGGTCAGTCGACTTTCCTGTAGTTCTGGGTAATGTCCATTTTATATTTTAGTTGTATTTTATTGAAATTGTTGTGTGCGGCTGCGGCTAGTTGCCTACCCGAGCAGCCATCTTGGATTCTCTGAGATTTTATTTTATTTTATTTTATTTTATTTATTTTATTTTATTTTATTTTATTTTTTCCCTTCTGTTTCAATTTTACCAGTTGCTATCAGCCTATTGAGGTTTTCAGCTTCTTCATGATTCAGTTTTTGAAGATTCTATTTTTCTAGGAATTTGTCCATTTCTTCCAGGTTGTTTAGCTTGTTGTAATAGAGTTGTTCATAGTATTTTCTTACAATGTGTTGTCAGTTAATTCACCTCTTTCACTTACAATTTTATTTATTTGGTCCTCTCACTTTGTTTTTTGATAAGTCTGTCTAAAGGTTCATTGATCTTATTTATCTTTTTAAAGAAATAGCTCTTGGTTTCATTGTTCTTTTGTATTTTTTTATTTTTATGTCATTTATTTCTGCTCTGATCTTTATTATTTCCTTCCTTCTACTTGCTCTGGGCTTTTCTTGTTGTTCTCTTTCTAATTCTTTAAGTTGTAGGGTTAGATAGGGTATCAGAAAATGTTCTTGCTTTCTGAGGTAAGTCTGTAGTACTTTGAACTTACTTCTCAGGACTTCTTTTGCTGTGTCCCATAGATTTGGGGTAGGTGTTTATTTTCATTTGTTTCCAGAACTTTTTTTTATTTCTTCCTTGATCCCATTGGTAACCTATTTATTGTTTAATAGCATGCTATTTAGCTTCCATATGTTTGAACGTTTTTGAGTGTTTTTATTGTAGTTGATATCTAGTTTCATACCATTGTGACAAGATACCTGATATGATTTCAATCTTTTTGAACTTGTAAAGACTTAGTTTGTATTCTGACGTGTGATCTATCTTGAGAATGAACTGTGTGCCCTTGAGAAGAATATGTTCTATAGCTTTGAGGCAAAATGTTTTGCAAACGTAAATTAATTTCATCTGATCTAGTGTGTCATTTAGGATTGCTATTTTCTGTTGATTTTTTTGTCTTGAAGATCTATCCAGTGATGTCAGTAGGGTGTTAATTCCCCTAATATGACTGTGTCACTGTCAATATCTTCCTTAAAGTCCTTCAGAAGTTTTGTTTATATATTTGGGTGCTCCTATATTAGGTGATATGTTCTCCAAGGTTATATCCTCTTGTTGTTTGGATCTCTTTAGTATTATGTAATGACCTCCATTATCACTTGTATGGCTCTCATTTTGAGATCTATTTTTTCAGATATGAGTACTGATATCCCAGCTTTTTTTCCGTTTCTATTGATATTTGCATAGAAGAATATTTTTCATCCCTTCACTTTCATCCTGTGTGAGTCTTTTATTCTGAGGTGGATCTCTTGTATTTATGGGTCATGTTTTCTTATCCATTCAGCTCCCCTATGTCTTTTTAAAAAATCCTTATTGTTGAAAGTATTATATATGTTCCCCTTCTCCCCCCCCCCCATTGATCAATTCCAGCCCATCTCCACTCCCCAACTCAGTCCTTCAACACCCTATTGTCTGTGTTCATAGATTATGCATATAAGTATACAAGTTTTTTGGTTGATTCCCCACCACCACCACCACCTTCCCTGGGAGATTTGACAGTCTATTATATGCTTATATGTGTCTGGATCTTTTTTCCCTCAGTTTATTTTGTTCATTAGACTCCACATATGAGTGAGATCATGTACCTTATGTCTTTTGATTGGAGCATTTTAATCCATTTACATTTAAGGATATTATTGATAGGCTCTTATTTATTGGTATTTTTATTCTTTATGCCTATGTTTCTCTCTCTCCTTCTTCTTCTTCTTCTTCTTCTTCTTCTTCTTCTTCTTCTTCTTCTTCTCCTCCTCCTCCTCCTCCTCCTCCTCCTCCTCCTCCTCCTCCTTCTCCTTCTCATTATAGCAGTTCTTTTAGCATTCCTTTTGGTGGTGATCAACTCCTTGAGCCTTTTATTTTGTCTGCCAAAGTATTTATTTCACCATCCGTTCAAAGTGATAGCCTTGCTGGATATAGTAATCTTGGTTTTAGACCCTTGCCTTTAATTATCTTGAATACTTCATGCCATTTCTTTCTGGCCTGTAGAGTTTCTGATGAGAAATCAGCTGACAGCCTTGTGGGAGCTCCTTTGTTAATAACAGATTGCTTTTCTCTTGCTGCCTTTAAGATTCTCTCTTTGTCTTTAATTTTTGGCATTTTAATTAAAATGTGTCTGGGCGTGGACCTTATTTGGGCTCTCCTTGTGGGGGACTCATGTCTTCCTGCAGGCTGATTGTTATTTTCAGTCACTCAAGGAGCCTCAGACTGTAGACCACAGCAAGGTATAAACTCCACAGGATGGGGCCAGAGGTTTATCAGTGGGTGGGGCAATTGCTTCCCCTACTGCCAGGCAAAGCTGTCTAGATGGTAAAGATCTGCCTGAGAAAGATGTCCTCTGCAATATGGGAGAATAATTCAGCACAGGGTCCATGCAACTGTACTTTGAACTCTACTCCTAGAGCCACTAACCCCAGATTCTCCTTAAATAGCTCTAGTCCACTCTGCCCTCCCTCTGTTGGAGACAAGTTGAGTGGCTGCACATGATATTTTGTGCATTGGCCCTTTAAGAGGATGCCTGCATTTCCAGCTGTTTCTCCTTGGCAGACAGCAACCGTGCTGCTTTTCTTTTCTTTCTTTCTTTTTTTTTTTTTAAATATATTTTATTGATTTTTTTTACAGAGAGTAAAGGACAGAGATAGAGAGTTAGAAACATTGATCAGCTGCCTCCTGCACACTCCCCACCAGGGATGTGCCCGAAACCAAGGCACATGCCCTTGACCGGAATCGAACCTGGGACCCCTGAGTCCACAGGCCAATGCTCTATCCACTGAGCCAAACCGGCTAGGGCTTCTTCTTTTTTTTTTTTTTCCTTTATAATTATTTCCAAATCTTTATTTTTAAAAAAATATATTTTGTTGATTTTTTACATAGAGGAAGGGAGAAGGATAGAGTCAGAAACATCAATGAGAGAGAAACATCTATCAGCTGCCTCCTGCACACCCCCCACTGGGGATGTGTCCGCAACCAAGGTACATGTCCCTGACTTGAATTGAACCTAGGACCCTTCAGTCCAGGCTGATGCTCTATCCACTGAGCCAAACTGGTTTCGCCTCTGCTGCTTTTCACAGGCAGATGTTATGTGGGCAATTCTCAGTTCTGGTGCTCTGGGCCAGGGAATCCAGCTTGGGGTTTAGATCCAAGACTTCTGGGGAGACCCCTCCCCCCACAGCTGAGATATCTCTCTAGAACTTCTGCTGCTGCCTATGTGAGCCCAGCCAGCCTTCTCATGCCACTGCACTTCCTATCAGTCTCTATGAAGTCTCCACTTTATGTCTTTGGTTATAAGGATTATAAGGGTTCTTTCCAGTTGGTTATTCAGGATGTGTTTTTTCTATATTTAGTTGTAATTCCAATTTGGTCCTAGAAAAAAGTCAATGTAGCTTTCACTTAATCTGCTGCCATCTTGGAATCCCTAAACTAGTATTTATTGTGGCCCAGGCATTGTCCTATGGGTTGCACATCTCTACATGTGTTAATTCATTTCATTCTCACAGGATCTCTAAGACAGAGGTACTACTGTCATCATCCTTATCTAACATATGTGGAAAATCTGCCTTCTAGGTCCATGTTCTTTTCCCCCCTCATTTTTTTTTATTAAGGTATTATATGTGTACATACCTTACCAATCTTCACCCCCCCACTCCCATACATGCCCTCCCTCCCCAGAGTTTTTCGTCCATTGGTTATGCTTATATGCATGCATACAAGTCCTTTGGTTGATCTCTTATCTCCTCCATATCTCCCTACTCTCCCTGCTGTAATTTGACAGTCTGTTTGTTTCTTTACTGTCTCTGTATCTATCTTTTTGTTCATCAGTTTATAATGTTCCTTATTATCCATAAATGAGTGAGATTATGTGGTGTTTTTCTTTCATTGACTGATTTATTTCACTCAGCATAATGTTCTCCAATTCCATCCAGGTCACCGCAAATGATAAGAATTCCTTCTTTTTTATGGCTGCATAGTATTCCATTGTGTAGATGTATAGATCCATGTTCTTAACAACTGCACTATCTTGTTTCTCATAGTAGGTGATCAGAAAATGCCTGTTGAATAAAAATTTGTTTAAATAATTGTTATTATTAAAGTATTGTTCCCTTCCATTTACCCAAATTCTGAAGGTGCAGTACCCTGGGGCAAAGATGGACTTCTGACTTTAGACTTGGACACTTTTCCTGCCTCTGTTGTTAACCAAGTAGGTGGCCCTTATGATTCTCCTGTTTGAAGAAAAGTCATCTGTGGTCATCAGATGGGAACACAAACATTTACTGTAGAACCTGCGTGAGCCACAGGATATCTCCTGTAAATTTTATGTGGATCCCAAACATTTCTATTACCCATCCATTAGTCATAAGACATGCTTTGGTAAATGGCATGTGAGTCTATGTGACACTTACCACAGTTGAAAAGGCTTCACTATAGTCCTCAGGCTCCTCTTCTGAAGGCTCATGTGAACTTTCTTTCTTGAGGTCCACTTGGACTCCAAACATCTCTCCTATAAAAACCATGCTTTGATAACCTCTTCAGGTTCCCAATCATCATCTCATTGGGTCATCCCTCTAGCTCTATAAACAGGCTAAAGCTTGTATTATAACAAGGATAGAGAGCAGGGACCATGGAGGTGAACCAGGAACAGGATCAATACCAGAACCCCATGGTCTTGCCCATAGCCCGTGACTCTTCCCCCATGATTG
Organism: Pipistrellus hanaki; assembly: GCF_964339955.1. Classification (NCBI taxonomy): domain Eukaryota; kingdom Metazoa; phylum Chordata; class Mammalia; order Chiroptera; family Vespertilionidae; genus Pipistrellus; species Pipistrellus hanaki. The sequence goes on along the minus strand of NC_140503.1, from coordinate 97,915,539 downwards.
GCTTGTTGGCTAGCCTCTCAACCTGCTACATCCTCTGAGGTAGCTCCCTTCCTTCTCTTCCCTCTCCCTCGATAATTCTTGCCTGCCTTTTTTTTTCTTTTTTAACTCCTGCCCCCTTTTTACTCCAGCTGTGTGAGTGAGGTCCCGCCCCACTCCCAAGAGGCTGGAGCCAGACAATGGGCCCTTATTCTGGGCAAAGAATCCCTGCAGTGTCTCCCACCCACTGAGGCTCCCTTCCAGGCCTGGGGTGATGTGGGCAAACAGCACTGTGGAGGCAAAAGCCATTGGCTGGCAGGACAGAGGATGGTGCTGACTGAAGAAATCCCACAGGAGGTTTACATTGTAAGCACCACTCACAACAAAAGCCTGTCTTTTATTCCCAGTTCAATTGCTCCAAGTGGGTATCTCTCAGCCATCATTAGTTTTGGGTTTTTATTTTTCTTTAATTATCTTTTAAAAATATGTTTTTATTAATTTTTAGAGAGAGAAAGGGGGAGGGAAAGAGAGAGAGAGAAACATCAATGATGAGAAAGAATTATCAGTTGGCTGCCTCCTGCACACCCCTATTGGGATGGTGCCTGCAACTCAAGCATGTGCCCTGATTGGGAATCAAATCAGTAACTTCTTGGTTCCTGGGTTGATGCTCAACAGCTGAACCACACTGACAGGGTAACTTCTGAGTTTTTAAAGATTTACCCTCTTGGTCTATATTCTTTTTTAAAAGCTTATTTTAGAGAGATGGGAGAAGGAAGGGAAAGAGAGAGAGAAACATCAATCAGTTGCCTCTTGCACATGCCCTAACCAGGTATTGAACCCACAACCTGGGTATGTGCCCAGACTGGGAATCAAACCCATGACCTTCTGGTGCACTGGTCATACTCCCAAGGCTGGTCTTTATTCTTTTTAGGTGTTCATCTTTGCATATGATAGTCTCTTTCATTCTTTTTTCTTTCTCTTTCTAAGTTTCTCTTTTTTTATTCCTTTGTGTAGCTTTCCTGTCCCTATTTCTTTCTTTTTAAAAACAGAGATGCTTTAAATATATATATATATATATAATATATATATATATATATATATATATATATATATTAATATATATATTATTGATTTTTTTACAGAGAGGAAAGGAGAGGATAGAGAGTTAGAAACACTGATGACAGAGAAACATCAACCAGCTGCCTCCTGCACACCCGCTATTGGAGATGTGCAGGAATCGAACCTGGGACCCTTGACAGGAATTGAACCTGGGACCCTTCCGTCTGCAGGCCGACGCTCTATCCACTGAGCCAAACCGGTTAGGGCTGTCCCTATTTCTTAAAAAAAAAAAAAAAATTGTTTTGTTTTGTTAACTTAATCCTCACTTGAGGATATTTTTTCCCATTGCTTTTCAGAGAGTGAAAGAGAGGAAAGGCCGAGACCAGTTTGGCTCAATGGATAGAGCGTTGGCTTGGGAACTGAAGGGTCCCGTGTTCGATTCCAGTCCAGGGCATGTACCTTGATTGCGGGCATATCCCCAGTAGGGAGTGTGCAAGAGGCAGCTGATCCATGACTCTCTCTCATCGATGTTTCTAACTCTCTATCTCTCTCCCTTCCTCTCTGTACAAAAATCAATAAAAAATATATTTAAAAATAAATAAATAAATAAATAAATAAATAAATAAAATAAAAGGTATTAACACTATGTTGAGAGTTTAAAAAAAAAGGAAAGAGGAAAGGAGGATGCTAGGGAGGGAGGGAGAGAGGAAGAGAAGGAAAGAGAGAAACATTGATGTGAGAGAGACACATCCACTGGTTGCCTCCATCAGGAATCGAACCTATGACCCTTCGGTGAGCGGGCTGACAGTCTAATCACTGAGCGACACAGGACAGCTCTGTTTCTATTATCTTTTTTCATTTCATCATGTTCTCTTCCCTTTTTTCCATGTCTTTTTTCTCTCTAAGTTTTTGTATCTCTATCTTCACGGTTCTCCTCTCTTGCCTTTCGGTGTCTCGTGTGCTTTTCTCTCTCTCTTCATGTCTCATCTCTGATCTTCTGTCCTCCATCCCCTGGGATGTGGATCTGAAGGACCTTCATCAGTCACCGTGTTCTCCTTTTCAGATAACTTTCTTACTCCTCTTTCCTGGTAAATCCCAGAGGCCTCTGGGTCCGGCTGAGGGGTTATTCTCCAGTTCACAGACTTAGAAGCTGAAGCTCTGGCTGTTGGTACCAGGCTCCCATCCCTGGGTTTCTTCCTCCACGTCCCCGCCGTGCTCCTGGTCGGGCAGGACTTAGGACCTCGGATAGCTCCGGGAAAGTGCGGAGGTGTCTTGGACTTCTTTCTCGCGAGAGCAGGGAGAAAGGCCTTAGAAATAGAGCGGGAGTCTCGCGAGAGCTGCTGAGACCAGGGGCGGTGCGCGCTCCCTGCTCCCAGACCCGAGCGCCTGGAGGCGGGCTTGGCGCCGCATCGCCGGGAGCAGCGAAAGCCCTGGGCAGCGCCGTGGCCTTTCGGCCTCCGAGAGACAGCAGCGGGTGAGTCCGGGCCTGACGGCTCGGAGAAGGGCTTTTGCTGGGAAGCTGGGCGCAGGGCGAGGGGTGGGGTCATCCCTTCTCCACTTTGTACCCACTACGCTTCACCTTTGGATGCAGGAGGCTGGCCGAGATGCTGGAGAGGTGGAGAGTCGAGGTCACCTTTCCTGTTTGGAGCTCCGCATTCTCCCAGGCCTTCCAGCTCCCACCATCTCTATCCCTAGCTCCCTTAGAGGAAACCCGCATTCTTGGGTGACGTCAGACCTCTGGATTCTGGAGCCTGACTGGGCCTTGGGCCCTCCATTCTACCCCTCAGTTTTCTAGAAATCGGTGTTCTCTTTCCTGGGGATGGTGCACGCCATAGGGGATGGGGGCGACTGGAGGCGGGTAACTGTGGCATCCTTTGCGTCCTTCCTCACTAGAGGCGCGCCTGCTGATGGACCCAGGTTGCTACTCCCCCACCTCCACCCCACCCCCGCCTCCCAGTGCAACCGACCTTTGGACTGCAGGTCTTAGCCGCCTCAGGGTTTCGGCCGGGAAGGGGGTGGGCGGGGGCGGGGAGAAAGCAGGGAAGGGGGTGGTGAATGCAGTGGCTTGAGCCTGGGGTCCCCTGAGGTGGTGTGTTGGGTGTGCCGCATGTAGCTAATTCCAACGCTGGCTGGAGTCTGTCACGAGGATAAGGGTGAAGTATTTGGCAACCTATCCCTTCCCCTGCCTTCGAGAGCTCTTGGTCTGGGGGTTAGAGGAACCAAGTAGAGACTGAGAATTGCCCCAGCTTCCAGATGGGGCGTTTAGGAAGGGCCAGACAGACCTTACTGTGGACACAAGGAGAAAGAGCCAGCGAATAAGAGACTTCCTGGAGGGGGTGAGATTTGGATGGGAAGAGAAGGCATTCCTGGGGAATGGTATGAGCAAAGGCATAGAGATGGCAATTAAGCACAGTTGTTGGGGAGCCTGCCTGTGAGCCCTTGGGGTGGGGGAGTCTAAAGAATTTTGCAGTTACTGGCTCTGCCTCTGATGGTCAGAGCTTTTAAAGAGGGAGATGGTTCTTTCAGGGGCTGTACTGGCAGAAATGATTTTCTGGGGCTCTCCAGTCTTACTAGTTGAAATTTGATCTAGGTTTGGTGAACCTGAAGTCAAAGTCTTCAAAGCTGAGAGAGGAGTCTCACAGGTGAATGGGCCACAGAAAGAGGGTCTTCTTAGGTCTACAAGCCTATGGAGTCCTTTCCCTGGCTGACTAGCCATGTCTGAACAAGTTCATTCCTCTCTCTGGGCATCTTTTTTTTTGCCAGCACCTTTCTTTAGGGATGAAATAATAGGATTATTATTTCTGACCTCTCTTGAGGAAGCTGCTTGCTCTAAGTTAGAGCCTCCTTCCCAGTTCTTCTCCCTTTCCTTTTTCTCCTCTCTCTACCTCCCTCTCCCTGCTCCTCCTCACAACATTTCATTTAGGGGCTGAACTTCTTCCCTGCTGACGGCCTGGAGCCTGAAGGTTTCCTGGAGGTGTGGGACAGCAGGGTTGACAGAAGCTGTGGGCTTAGCGTGGTTGCGGCAGGGCATCAGTTGCTCCTCTCCCACCCTTTGGGAGGGTATCCAAGTCTTAAGCAGGAACACAGATTGACAGTGCTGTGTCTTGCCCTGTATTGGGTCCCTCCTGGAAACCCCACCCATGAGAGACTGAGGAAGAGATTGGATGAGAATGAGTGACCACTTGGTTCAGAATTAAAGCAGTAGGAAGTATAGCAGGGATATCTGAAAGGTTTCCCAGGAGAGGTAGGATGAGAAAATAATGGGACGTAGAGGAGCTAACAGAACTCTTATTTAGGGGCACTGAAAGCAGAGATAGACATGATCTCATGAATGAAGCTGGGTTGTGTGGGAAGCAGGTCAGCCTGTGGTAGAGAAGCAAAGGGTAGTGGGACAGGTTGGTAGCTGATTGACACAGGCCTTGAATGCTAGGCACAGGGTCAGTAGGGGCTACTAAAGAGTCATCACAGGATAGTGATAGCAATGCCAGGAGCGTGTTACTTTCTCAGCATGATTCATAGTTCTGAACTTCAGAGTTGGTGGTGGGATAAGGGGACCAGAGATTGAGTAAGAAGGGAAAACTTCCATGTTAGACTCTAGGCAGGCAGGAAGAAAATTACCATTTCTTTGCCAAGGATGAGGGGCTCTTGCGGGGAGGAGAGAGGGCTGGGCAGCAGGCAGCCTGGAACCAGCCCCAGGTGTCTGGCCTAATCTGAGTCCAGGCTTGAGTCTCTTCTCTTGGCCATGGTCCTCACTATCTCCACTGTGAGATCTATCCTCCCAGTTTCACAGTAAGAAATGGAATAATTATAATCTGGGTTTTAAAACAAAATCCAGGTAGTATTTGCGATCTTATTTTTTTTCTCAGGTTTTTTTCTTTTTCTTTTTTTTGCTATCTTGTTGATAACTAAGGTAGTTTATCCTTAGGTCTGTACTTTGGGGAGATATATATATATATATATATATATATACACACACACACAAATATATATATATATATCACCCTCAACCATCACCCAAAACATTTTTAGAAACAGAATTGCTACTTTTCTCATTTTGTAGTCAAGAAATTTGGTTTGCTGAGGCCACTCATTTCTCTCTCTGTTCCTGTCTTTCTGTCTCTCTGTCATTCTCTCTCCCTCCCTACCCCTCCCCCCACCCCCACACACACACTCACGTACACACTCACACTCTGAAATAACAGCAGAGGAACCTGGAGCCTTCCATTCTTGTGACCATAGCCTCCTGTAGCTCTCCCAAGCCCAAGTTCTTTCTGGGCTAACCTTCATATACAAATGAAGCAAATTTGCCCTGAGCTCTGGCTTTTCCCACTCTGTGTGATCCATACTTTGCTACACTGACTTCTCTGTAACCATGGGCACACCTTTGGAAGACAGCCTGGGACAAGGGACAGAGGTATGGTTGGAGCCAGGATTAGATTCTCCTCCTCTAAGTCTTCTAGAATCCAGTTATTACCCAGTTATCTCCTTGTCTCTCTGCCTTGTTGTGTGTTTTGTGTGTGTGTGTGTGTGTGTGTGTGTGTGTGGTTGGTTTTTTTTTTGTGTGTGTGTGTGTTTTGTATTTTTTTGAGGACTTCAGTGCTGGACAAGTCTCCCACTCCACATCCCATTGTCCCATGGGAGGTGATGCCTCTTCCTGCCACCCTTTCTGCCAGGCACTCCTGAGTGTGCTCATTATTGTCATGTGACTGCCTCTGAAATTTAAATTCCAGTATGCTCTGACCAAATTCCAACTTTTATTTTACCTAAAGGGACCCTAAAGAGACCTCTCACTCTCTGATACCTCCATTTTTCCTATATGATGAGCATCGCACCTTCTGTGTCTTATCTGGATTCCAGAGTCCAGGATTTTAACCATTCTGTGGCCCCTGCCCTCAACTAACCTGCCACTTTGCCTGTGTGTCCCAACCCGGCAGCAGAAGTCCCAATTCACAGACCAGAGCAGTTTGTTCTACTTCCGTGGAGGACCTCCAGCCTCAGCTGTCTCTCCACCATTTTTTAGAAATCATTTCCCTCATCACTGGGGACTCTTGAGAGAAAGGAGGAAGGTAGAGAGAATACTAGATGAAAGATAAAGCTATTTTTTTAGTGATTTAAGTAGGAGTCGGGAGGCAAAATGGAGAATACTCACTTACTGAGTGTTTGCAGTGATTCTCAACCTTTCTAATGCCTCAACCCTTTAACACAGTTCCTTATGTTGTGGTGATCCCCAACCATAAAATTATTTTCGTTGCTACTTCATAACTGTAATTTTGCTACTATTAATGAATCGTAATGTAAATATCTGTGTTTTACGATGGTCTTAGGCAGCCCAGCTAGTGGTTCTCAATCTGTTGAGCCTAAGACCATCGGAAAACACAGATATTTACATTATGATTCATTAACAGTAGCAAAATTACAGTTATGAAGTAGCAATGAAAATAATTTTATGGTTGGGGGTCACCACAACATGAGGAACTGTATTAAAGGGTGGCGGCATTAGGAAGGTTGAGAACCACTGGTTTAGAGTGTCAGGGGCCTGAAATTTAAGTCCAAATGTTGACCAATGGTATGGCCAAACAGTAACAAATTAAATAGCTACATATATGTAAGTCATAGCGTAGAGAAACTTTGCCAAATACACAGGATTTCCATGTTATTTAAATTTAGGTAGTAGTTCACTTTAGGTTCAAATCATTTGTCAATTAGTTAACTTATGATTTGTCAAATTTTGAAGGAAGATCTGATTTCCAGACATCCTCAAAGATCATGCTCCCTAACAATAGTGAACAGTAATTCTATTCTTTTTTTTTTTTTTTTTTTTTTTTAGTACACATGTTCACACCTATATTTCAAGTTTGGAAATGCATATTTGCAAGCAGCAATACAAAATATCCATGAAGTAATGCATAATCTCTGAAAATTATGAAAACATCCCTGCTACCAATACATTTCTAAATACAAAACTGACTACCATATTTGTTACTTCTGTGTAGCGAGAGAAGTTCATTTTCAAAACAGATAAAATTCAGTCTGTAGGTGTGAATGGTATGAATGACAGTCTTTTTTTTTTTCTTTTTTTCTTTTTTTTAATTTCTTAGACGGTTGGGATCCTTAAGCATGCAAAACCTCAGAGAAGTAGGGTCCACAAAGGAACCAGGGTTATCTTATGGCATCCAGTTAAGCCAGAGCTTAACTGGGTCATCTACATCAGGAGCAGACGCACTTGACTTGTCAGTCCTGCTGCCTCGGTTTGGACGTCCACCACGCCCACAGCCACCTCGCCCTCCCCTGCCACCACGTCCTGGGCGGCCAAGGTCTCCAAAATTGATCTCCAGCTGAGACGTTATATCATTTGCTGGCTTCCGGAAATGATGATCCATAACCGAATCTTCAGTGTGAGCCTCTTCACTCTTTGACTTATGAAGAACAAATCCCTTCTTCCACTGACCATCAGCACCTTCATTTGGTTTCCGTATATTAAATTCTACTTTTGCCCGGTCCTTATTTTGAATAGCTTTCCACTCATCCAAAGTCATTTCTTTTGGACCCTCTTCCTTTACTTCAACTTCGTTTTCCTTATTTTCAGTGTCTGCAACTGGATGTTCTTCACCTTCAGGTGTTTCCTCAGTCACATTTGGTTGCTCCAAGTTAGTTAATTCATCTTTGACAGTTCCCCAGTTGTGAAATCCGCTACCTCTATGTTTGTCCTCGTGCTTCAGGCCAGTTCTATCACTTCCACTATGCCTATCAAATTCATGTTTGCCACGAGAGTCAAATCCATCCCCTCGGCCCATTCCTCGTCCACGTCTGCCTCGACCTCTTCCAAGACCACCCCGGCCTCGGATAGGCCTGTCAATAATCGGTCTGTCAACTGAAAATTCTCCTCCTTCACCCTTTTCTTCAAGTGGCTTTTCAAATCGTCTTTCACGAGGTGGGCGCGGTTCTGGTCTCCTATCAATTATTTTCCCTTCACCCTGAAGTTGTTGATCAGGTCTTTTTCCAACACGTCTTATTCCTTCTTTCTTAAGCGCCACGGGCGGCTGCGTCTCCTCTTTCTTGTCAGCCAGGCCGACGTTGGACAGCAGCGGGTTCTTGCGTTCTTTCTGGGACTCTTTGCGCAGCTGTTTGCCGCATTGGAGTTGATCTGGGCCGCCGCCTGAGCTGCGCTCTTAGCCCCGGCGTCCCCAACACCGCCCCCGCCGGCTTCTTTTTTCTTGTTCTCTGCTGCCTTCAACACCTCGAAAGGGTCCGATTCGTCGTCAAATAACTGGTCGAATCGGTTGGTGACCACGCAACCGAAGCCTTCCTGTAAATGCCCAGGCATGATGGTGGCTCGGCGGCGCGTTCCTCCACGGATTGCAGCGGGCCGCGCCGAGCCAAGAGCGCCTGCTTCAGCTCTTCCCACAAGATACAGTAATTCTATTCTTACCACACGCATTACACATACTGTTTGGCCTATGAAACTATATCATATTAACTAAATGAAAGACATAGCACCTTTGGCTGAGGAGGACATAGTGGAGTTAATTAATAAAAGATGAACACCAAAATGTAACAGATTAATAAGAATACATCAGATGAGAAATAAATAAATAAATGATGAAATGTTAAGTCAGGCTCCCCTGTCTACGGCCATACCATCCTGAATGCGCCCGATCTTGTCTGATCTCGAAATGTTAAGTCAGCATGATTTTATGACTATTGCAAAAAAGTAAATAAAAATTTTGATTATTTTAAAAAAGAAAGAAATCCTTTCCCTCTTCCCAACAACTCCTAAGTTCCATTTCATGGGAGGAGTATTCCAAACTGGGCTACTGTTCCCAAACCCTTTATTTATGGGAAGGCTGGCTGGGGGTTTTGGGAGAAGTGGAACCATACCCATGTTTCTCCACTTCTTAAATCTCACCAGAAGGAAGGATCCTACTCTTAATATGGCTATTCTGTGCTATGGAAGCTGGCCCTCTGTCTCCTGAGAAACTAATGTTCATCAGCTGTTTTTCCTTCTAACTGTACCAGCTTATAAATAAGCTCATCTCCTATCTGGAAAACCTTTCTAACCCCATGTTCTCCACTAGTTGCTGCTGTTTTAAACCAGAGGCTTTGTCTTATTACAAAAATGATATATGACCATTGTAGAAATATTAGAAAAGAAAGATAAAAAATAAAGAAAACATAATCTTTTTAAAAATGTACTTTTTAAGTGATTTCAGAGAGGAAGGGAGAGGAAGAGAGATAGAAACATCAATTATAAGAGAGAATCATCAATTGACTGCCTCCTGCATGCCCCCTATTGGAGCTCAAGCCTGTGGCATGTGCCTTGACCCAGAATCAAACCAGCGACCTCTTGGTGCATGAGTCAGTGCTCACCCACTGAGCAACACAGGCCAGACTAAGGCTATATTTTTTAAAAGAAGAATAGAATTCTTCAGTGGCTGAAAGGACTCTGAGAATAAAGCTCAAATCCTGCCCATGGCCTTTAAGGCCTTGATGACCCCTCCCCCTCCCCCTTATCAACCCTATTTTTGCCTTTCTGTCCTTCCCACTTCTTGGCTCTACTTCTTTCTGTTCCTTGAATATACCAGGCTCTTGGTCTCCAGATCTTCACACCTGTTTTTCTGATTCTTTTTTTCCCTAGCCATCTCTTACTCAGCTCTAGGATTCACCTGTATGAAGCCTTCCATGGCTCCTCCAGAATAAGTCAGGGAGGTGCTCGGCTGTGTTCCTACAGCTTTTTGTACTTGCTCTCCCAGAGCACTTCTCAGGCTATGTTGTAATTGCTCATGAACTTAGCTGGACCTCTACTCTGACTTCCTCCTCTCAACTCCAATATGTCTCCAATATTACAGAAGAGGTGAAGCAGATACCTGGGACTCTCACTCTCCTTTCCGAGGCCTTAAGCCTGCCTGCATCAGCTTGCATCATGCTCTCCTTCCTTCCTTTTAGGACTGAGGCTTGTCTTACCTCCTTGCACTGGGTCCCATGCTTCTCCTCTTTGAAGGGTTAACGTCTGTCTGTTGTAATTGCAAATTTCCCCCTGGATCCTTCACATCTCTAGCTTATTTATTTCCATCTTAAACAGCCATCAGCCACATCTCTTCCTGGGCCCTATATCCCGCCTTGCTAGTGCCTTATCTCTCTCTATTCCCTTCCTGGGCATAGGCGGCCTTTTTCAAAGAGCTGTCTACACCTGCTTACCTGTTCGACTATAGATCTAATTTGGCTGCCACACCCATTCCCATCCTTCCAAAACAATTCTTTCTGGGATCACAGATGATTTGATGTTACTGAGTATAATGAACATTTTCAGCCCAGCCCTTTTCCTACTGTTGTATTTGTTCACTGTCTACTGACTTTGGAGATTCCACTCTCTTCTGCCTCATCAGTTGCTTCCTTTCATTCTTTGCCAGCTCATTCTCTTTTGTCTGACTTTTTTTTTTTCATTTATTTTTTCAAACAGGTAATAATTACATTCACATGATTCATAATTTGAAAAGATGTCTCAAATTTGATCAGTACTAAAATGAACATTTTGATATTTCAGAAAACATTTTAATGTCTGTGTCTTAAAAATTTTGACATTTTAAAATTATAATTTGGCAGTATTTCTTTTTGTGCATAAATAAAATTAACACTCTTAAATCCATGGTGTCTTGGGGTAGATAGTCTATAGATACATAGTAACAATTCTTTTCCCCACTTGCTCCACATCTATTCAGTTTCTCTGTCCTACCGGGAGCCACATTTCTCCCCCCCTTGATATCCTACTAGAAATTCTTTGGTTATATATTACCGAATACATATAGGGTGGGGCAAAAGTAGGTTTACAGTTATTCATATGGAAAATAACAATGATCTTAATATATAAAGAGGAAATATGCAAATTAGATTGGGACGCTGTAATGTGATGTCTGGACAGAGGAGGTTGCATCCGCAGGTGAGGCCCAGAGTGGAGACGGAGACGGAGACAGACGGGCCTGCCCAAGCCAGCAGGAGTGGACACAGGCAGGAGGGCCGGGGGACCTGGGGTTGGCGGAGCCACCGCCCGCGATGCCAGTCAGGCGTGGATCCCAGCAGCCCGCGCTGGCAGCCCATGGGGTGCCTCCTGGTGTGCTGGGCCTCTAGTCCTATATACGTAATATGCCAATGGCAGTGCGCTATGATGACTGATCAGTAGGAGGGTGGGGCAGCAGCTACATGCAGGGGAGAGCTGCGAGCTGCGGTGGGCAGAGCAGCCAGCTGAGGCAAGCGACAGTGAGCTACTCGAGCACAGATTTGTGTGCAGGGCCAGTAGTTAATAAATAATAGTGTAAGAATAAACTTAGTGTTTCTTATACACACAACTCTAAACCTACTTTTGTCCCACCATGTATGTGTATGTGTATGTGTGTGTGTGTATTTTCCCCCCTCAATATTTTATTTTGAAAAATTTTAAAGCTACAGAAATGTTTAAAAAACAGTGCAGTGAACACCTGTACTAAGGTATGTCACCTAGATTCATCAATTAATATTTTGTCACATTTGCTTTATCTATTTATCTTTTTTATTCTTTTTTTTTTTTTTTTTTTTTGCAGACCATTTGAAAGTAAATTGCAGACAAAACACTGTACCTGTAAATACTTCAGCATGTGTCTCCTAAGAACAAAGATATTCTCCTAGGTAACCACAACACCTAAGAAATTTAACATTGAATAATGATATCTACTATGCAATCTATTTTCAGATTTCTCTACTTGTCCTAAACATGTCCTTTAGAGCTGTGGTTTAAAATTCTAGGGTTCACTAAAAGATCATTCATTGCATTTGGCTATGTGTCTCAAGTCTTTTTTTAATTTAGATGAGGCCCCTACCAATTTTTTGTCTTTCATGACATTAACATATGTCTTAGAGAATTTTCCATAATCTGGATTTTTCAGGGTATTTTTTCATACTATTTTACAAGTAAACATTTTGGCAACAACACTACATAGATATTCTTGTGTCTTTCTGTGTGTCAGTAAATGCATGATGCCCTTTGGTCTTATTACCAGAAATGCTAAATTTAGTTACTTGATCTACCAGATCTTCTCATTAGTAAACTACTTTTTCTCTGTTGTGATTTATAACTAATCTATGGGGTGGTACTCAAACTGTGTGATTCTCTCTCTCTCTCTTTTTTTTTTTTTTTTTTTTAAATACATTTTATTGATTTTTTACAGAGAGGAAGGGAGAGGGATAGAGAGCTAGAAACATCGATGAGAGAAAAACATTGACCAGCTGCCTCCTGCACACCCCCTACCAGAGATGTGCTCAAAACCAAGATACATACATGCCTTTGACCGGAGTCAAACCTGGGACCCTTCAGTCCGCAGGCCAACGCTCTATCCACTGAGCCAAACTGGTTTTGGCTGATTCTCTTATTAAAAGCTATTGATCATCCTTGTTTGTATCAGTTCTTATACAAGGGCTGCAAATGGTGATTTTTAAAAAATTCTGATTCTTTCTATTATTAGAACTTTCCCTTTCTTCTCTCCCTTCTTTTGTATGTCACCCCAGACTTGTACATTATTTTCATTCAATGTGTTATAACTCACCCATGACTGAACATTATTCATATTTTTCAACTTTCATGAAGAAATATTAAAAAGGAACACTTTAAAAAATGTTTTTATTGATTACAGAGAGAGGAAGGGAGTGGTAGAGAGAGATAGAATCATCAGTGATGAGAGAGAATCATTGATTGGCTGCCTCCTGTGCACCCCCTACTGGAGATTGAGCCCAAAACACGGGCATGTGCCCTGATCAGGAATTAAACTGTCAATTCCTGGTTCATAAATCGACGCTTAACCACTGACCCACACTGGTCAGACCAAATACATACCATTTATTTATTTATTTTTCTTAAATAATGAGTAGGTATTTATTTATTTATTTATTTACTTACTTACTTATTTTTGTTAATCCTCATGCTGGGGTATTTTTCCATTGATCTTTTAGAGAGAATTGAAGAGAAAGGGAAAGACAGAGAGGAACATTGACATGAGAGAAACACATTGGTTGGTTGCCTCCTGCATGCGCCCAGCCAGGACCCGGGCTGGGTAGGACTCTATAACCAAGGTGTGTGCCCAGAGTCAAACCTGGGATCCTTTGGTCCAAAGGCCGATGCTCTATCCACTGAACCAACCCAGCTAGGGCCAAATACATATTTTAAATGAGACTTCTGACTTTTTGTTTAATTGACCAACTTTTGGTCCTACTGAAATAATAATATTAAATGTGAATTGCTTTATTGTGCAGTTACCATATACCCAAGTGAAAGGCTGCAGAAGGGGCACTCTTTATTTTATATAGTTTCACCCAGATTCACCAGTTGTGAACATATGTTACATTTGCTTTGATTCTGTCTATATCTATCTCTTTATCATTTCTTCTTTTATGAACTATTTGAAGTAACATCATGATACTTTCCCCCTAAACACTTGAACACATCTTTCCTAAGAACAGGGCATGTCCTACAACCTTGATACTATTATCCACCCTAGAAATGTAACATAGGCACAATATTATCTAGTTTAGAGCCTATATTCAAGTTTCCTTTGTTACTCCAGTGATTTTTTTCCCCCCTCAGTGATGTTCTTTATAGTATTTCCCTTAATCAAGGTTTATACATTGGTTTCCATTGCCATATACTTTTAGTGTCCATTAGTCCCTTATCTCTTAAAATTTATTTTTTTCTTTTCAGATATTGGCAATTTTTTAATAGTTCGGGTCAGTGTAGGTTTTAGAATGCTTCACAATTTGGGTTTTTCTGATTGTTCCTCATGATTAGATTCAGATTAAACATTTTGGGGCCTGAATACTACACAGGTGATGCTGTGCAGTCTCCCTGCATCACATTGAGCCATAGTGTCCATTTGTCTCATTATTGGTGAGGTTTGGTTTGATCATCTGCTTCTCTAGTTTTCTTCACAGGTAAGTGCCTGTTTCCTTTTGTAATTCAAAGATCTCTGGCCTAGTACTTTGAGACTCTGACTCTTTCCTAAACCCCGTGAAAGGTTTAGCATCTATTGATGATCCTTGCCTGATCAGCTGTTTCCTTAGTGATTACAAAATTGGGAGAGTCTTTTACATTCATAGCTAGCATTCTTCTGCAAAGAAGAGCTTTCTTTTTCCCTTTTCCCCTCTCCTTTAAAAATAAGAGTGTCACTTTGGACTCATAAATTATTTTTTAAAATTCAGTACATTATATTATTGTTAGTATTACTTTTGATACTCTTAATGGTCCCAAATTTAGCTGGTGATAGCCCCTTCAGACTGGTGTCCTTTTTACATGCCTCCATTCATTGAATAACTCATTTCTGGCACTACAAGATGTTCTAGGCTAACCTTGTATTTGTTTTGGTTTGGGACCAGCCATAGATATTTTTAAAGTCATACTGATACCTCCAATTCAAATCCAACATTACAGGGATCTTCTTTATCTTCCCACATTCTATATTCTGTCTTCATACTCTAACAGTGAAAACCCAGTTTCCCATTAACACACACTTACCACAGCTTTCTGCTATGGTACACATGACAGAGTTTCAGAATCACCACATCAGTACCAACAATAACAGAAAACTGTTAATATATAAGATATTTTTCCAGTGATTTTTGCCGTTGAGATATATCTCTCTGAGAGAACACAGAGTACTGTGACAAGTTACTTGGCTAATTTTTTTTTTCCCATGGTTGTGTCAACTTCATTTGTTTTTGTTTATTTCAACTTTAGGGTTTATTTCTGGTGTAAGATTTTTTTTTTAAATATATTTTTTATTGATTTTTTACAGAGAGGAGGAGAGAGGGATAGAGAGCTAGAAACGTCGATGAGAGAGAAAACATTGACCAGCTGCCTCTTGCACACCCCCTACCAGGGATGTGCCTGCTACCAAGGTACATGCCCTTGACCGGAATCAAACCTGGGACCTTTCAGTCCGCAGACTGACGCTCTACCACTGAGCCAAACCGGTTTCGGCTCTGGTGTAAGATTTTGAATATGTAAGACATATGTACAGAAGTATGTAAAAATCTTTACCTAGAGAAGTTTCATGACTCCTCCCAGCCCTTCCATCATATAGGTTACCGTGTCATTTGTTTCTTATTTATTCTTCCCATATTTCTTTTGCAAAAATAAGCTAATTAATATGCATTTTCTTCTTTCTCTTTATTTCTTACATAAAAGGTGGCATACTATTTATACTTGTCTATATTTTGTTTATTTATTTATTTATTTATTTAATATATTTTATTGATTTTTTACAGAGAGGAAGAGGGAGGGATAGAAAGTTAGAAACATCAATGAGAGAGAATCATCGACTAGCTGCCTCCTCCACACCCCCCACTGGAATGTGCCTGCAACCAAGGTACATGCCCTTGACCGGAATGAACCTGGGACCTTTCAGTCCGCAGGCCAACACTCTATCCACTGAGCCAAACCGGTTTTGGCTGTTTTTTTAATTTCTTAAAAAATTATTTATTTACCCTCCCATGAGGACATGTTTTTATTGGTTAGAGAGAGAGAAAAACATTGATGTGAAAACGAAACATTGATTGGTTGTCTCCCATACTTACCCCAGGGATCGAACCCTCAACCTAGATATGTGCCTTGACTTGACTGAAAATTGAACCCTCATCCTTTCAATGTATAGGATGACACTAACCAACTGAGCCACCTGACCAAGCACCCCCCCCTTTTTTAATGAATGGTAGCATATTATTTAGACTGTTCAACGTCTTACATTTTTTAAATGAGTGTAATTGTGGAGATCTTTCCATATCAGTATTTTAAAATAATTTTTAAAAAATATATTTTTATTGATTTTAGAAAGGAAGGGAGAGGGAGGGAGAGAGATATAGAAACATCAATGATGAAAGGGAATCATTGACTGGCTGCCCCTACATGTCCCTTACTGGGCATCGAGCCCATAACCCTGGCATATGCCCTTGACCAGAATCAAACCTGGGATCCTTCAGTCTGTAGGCTGATGCTTTATCCACTGAACCAAACTGGCTAGGGCCATATCAGTATTTTTTAAATAGTTGCAGAGCAGTCTATGGTATGGCTGTACCATTATTTAATCAGTCCCCTGTAAGAACGCACATTGTTTCTAATCTTTTGGTTTTACAAACAATGCTACAATTAATGCAGCTGTGTTAGGGCATCATTTCACTGTCATGCTTGTCTTTTTTTCCTTTTGTGGTAGATGTTTTGGGTTTTTATATCTGTATTAGAGGCCCAGTGCACAAAATTTGTGCACTTGGGGGATGTTCCTCAGCTCAGCCTGCACCCTCTTGCAGTCTGAGAGCTTTCAGTTGGGCATCCTTAGTGCTGCTGCACCCTCTCCCGCCACTGCCATTGTGCTTGCCAGTCGTGAGCCCGGTTTCTGGCTGAGTGGAGCTCTCCTGTGGGAGCACACTGATCACCAGGGGGCAGCTCCTGCGTTAAGTGTCTGCCCCTTGACTGTCAGTGCATGTCATAGTGCTTGGTCATTCCGCCATCTGGCCGAAACCAGCTCTCCCAAGGGGTCCCAGATTTTGAGGGCGCAGACCAGGCTGAGGGACCCCACCAGTGCACTATCAGGGCTGGGGAGGGACGTGGGAGGTTGGCCAGCTGGGAGGGACTGTATGAGGGCCCCAGGGCATGTTCAGCCCATCTCTCTCAGTCCCAATCGGCTAGACCCCAGCAACAAGCTAACCTATGGGTCAGAGCATCTGCCCCCTGGTGCAGGTTATAGCAACTGGTCAACCAGTCGACTGCCCACTGGTGGTCAGTGCATATCACAGTGAGCAGTTGAGCAGCCTTAGCATATCATTAACATATTACAGCCAACTGGATGATTGGACACTTAGCATATTAGGCTTTTATTTTGTTTTATTTTATTTATTTTATTTTATTTTCTAAAGTTTTACATATGTCTCCTTTTCCCCTAGTTAAACACCCCCCACATCCATTCCCACCCAGGCAAGCCCCCACCTTAGACTTTTATTTTTTATTTTTTTAAAATATATTTCTTGCCGAAACCAGTTTGGCTCAGTGGATAGAACGTCGGTCTGTGGACTAAAAGGTCCCAGGTTCGATTCTGGTCAAGGGCATGTACATTGGTTGTGGGCACATTCCCGGTGGGGGTGTGTGTGCAGGAGGCAGCTGGTCAATATTTCTCTCTCATCTATGTTTCTATTGTAGCTCTATCCCTCTCCCTTCTTCTCTGTAAAAAATCAATAAACTATATATTAAAAATATATTTATATTTCTTTATTGAATTCAGAGAGGAAAGGAGTAGAGAGAGAAACATCAATGATGAGAGAGAATCATTGATGAGAGAGAATCATTGGTCAGCTGCCTCCTGCACACCCTGTACTGGGGATTGAGTCCACAGCCCAGGCATGTGCCCTTGGCAGAATTGAACTTGGGACCCTTCAGTCTGTAGGATGACACTTTATCCACTGAGCCAAGCCGGCTAGGGCAGGCTTTTATTATATAGGATTTGATTTTATCACAAAGGGGCCACAAAAGATTATAATTGCCCAAACTTTTCATTGGATCCAGAGAAATATGACTGGAGCTCTAGGAGGGTTTTTCTTTTTTTAAAACAAACTTTTAGCCCTAGCTGGTTTGGCTCAGTGGATAGAGCGTCGGCCTGTGGACCAAAGAGTCCCAGGTTCGATTCTGGTCAAGGGCACATACCTTGGTTTCGGGCTCTTCCCCAGCCTGGCCCTGGTCAGGGTTAGGGCTCCTGCAGGAGGCAACCAATCGATGTGCTGCTTTCACATTGATGTTTCTCTGTCTTTCCCTCTCCTTCCACTCTTCCTAAATCAATGGAAAAAATATCCTTTGGTGAGAATTAACAACAACACACACAAATAAAAAATTAAAGCAAACTTTTAATTGAAATATAACAAATAGGAAAGTATACAAATTGTAATTGTATATTTGATGAATTTTCACAAAACCAACACCTCTTTGTAAGCAGCACCAAAACCATAGATTTGTTTTGTTTGTTTTTAAAGGTTATAGAAATCTCTATCCAACTTTTAAAATATATATATATATATATATACACATACATACACACACACACACATACATATATTTTATTTCAAAGAGGGAGGGAGAGGAAGAGACAGAGAAACATCAGTGATAAGAGAGAATCATTGATAGATTGCCTTTAGCACTCCCCACACCAGGGATTAAGCTTGCAATTTGGGCATGTGGGAATTGAACTGTGACCTCCTGGTTCATAGGTCAGTGCTCAATCACTGAGCCATACTGGTCAGGTTCTATCCAACTTTTAAATGTTGCATTGCCTTAGCGCTTGGTCATAGACCATTTTCTGATTTTGACGGTGCATGTAGCTCTACCAATTACTGTTTTAGTGCTCATTCACTTCCTTAGCCTTATGTATGTCTCAGTACAGGCCTCCTGCTGAAACTTCCAACTGGAATATCCCCATTGCCTACAAAGCAGTCTGTCTGGGGTCTCACAACACCTTGGACTTGGCAAGTCAGTGGCAGCTATTTGTCTTCCCCAGGATCCTGCATCTTCCCCAGGATTGCCTCCTATGATGCAGCTCTCTGTTAACAGGCCTCCTTCCCCCAGTGTTGAAGCTGGTAGAAAATCTTCTTCTTTTTATTTTTTGTTAATCCTCACTCGAGGATATTTTCCCATTGGTATTTAGAGAGAATGGAAGGAAGGGGGATAGACAGAGAGAAACATTGATGTGAGAGATACACATCGATTGGTTGCCTCCCACACATGCCCAGACCAGGGCCAGGGTTCGAGCCTGCAACCAAGGTATGTATCCTTGACCAAAATCAGACCCAGGACCCTTCAGTCCTCAGGCCAACACTCTATCCGCTGAGCCTAAGTGGCGAGGGCTGGCAGGAAATCTTGATGGCCTCTCTCCCCTCAATTCGCAAATCCATCTCAGGGCCCCTTCACACTTGCTCCTATGGGCCTCAAGTATCACCCCCTGCCCAGCTCATCTCTCCAGCCTCACACTCCTGCTGTTCCTCATTTGCACTCTACCTTGGCCTTCTTTCCTTTGTTTAAAAGTGAGAGATCCTGCATCAGGATCTCTGTGAGCTTTCCTCTCTGTCCAGAAGGCTGCCCTGCCCTGAGCAACTCCTCTGTGGTCTTCAGGTCACCTCTTACTGATTATATTTAATCTCTGACTCTCCAGACCAGGTTAGATCACTTTGATATATGCAGTGTATGTTTTCATAGCAGCCATCCTTCCCTTTTATATTATTTATTGCAGAGGTTATTGACTGTTTCATTCAAGGGCAGGGACTACATCTTTCTTATTCATGCTTTCCCCCCAGAGCCTGACAGATTATAATCCCCAATAAGTGAACAAATGACCAAAGGCAAAAGCAGGAGGGAGAGGAGCTCAGCCTATGACTGAGGCCAAGGGCTCTGCTGTGTTCAGTGTCAAGGAGTAGAATTTCCTTTTTCAGAAGTCTCTTACCCTTAGGCCCTTTCTGTCACTTGCCTTTCCCTTCAAGGCCCCTTTCTAGGTTTCTTTCCTACCCTTAGATAGGGTTTTCTGTGGTTAGACTTCGTGCCATGTGGCAAAGGGCAGAAATACCTGGAAGGAGGTAGCTGGTGGAATGATTGCTCTGTGAGGTGAGAGATGCCTCCATTGGGTTCATCCCACTGTGAGAGTGGGAACAGGGCCTTGCCCCAGGGAGCGGCCAGCTTAGCTGGGGCTGAGAGAAGGACCTCATTAGGATGGGCCATGATCCTCATTCTTCTCTGGCTTTTCTTTCCTTCTAGTTCAGAACAAAGAGCCTGGGCCAGCTGGTGCCATCATGGCAGGTAAGGAGAGGGCAGGCCATGTGGATAAAACATTCAAGTAAGCAGAGGGTGGTTGGACCTCTTCTTAGTCCCCTTATCTTCCCTAGTATTTGGAGGTCAGATTCTTTCTGTTCTTTTGTCCACAGGTTTCCCCTGGTTCCCCACTTGGGTCTGTCTATCGGTGACCCTGAACATGACACTGTATAGCCCTCTATCAGATCTCAGACCCTGGGGGACAGGGATCAAGCATCAGATCCCCTGGTCCTATTGGCCATTGGACTGATGAGTGGCATGGAGGGGTACTGTCCTTGTCCCCTCTGTAGCCATTGTTCTCCATTACTCTGAGACCTTGTCCTTCTAGTTTCTGAGTTGTTTGGTTTTCCAAGATTCAGGTACAGAATGCAAGAGCTGCAGGGAATTTTAGGGACTATTTAGCTCAACCCACTGGATAAACTGAGATCTGAAGAGGGGTGCTGACTGGCCCAAGAGCAGAATATTAGAGTTGAGGCTAGAACCCCCATTTCCAGACTAACCCTTCCTACTTCTGCCTGAAATGGCTCCCTGCTGAGAATGCTGAACCCCTGATTGACAGCATTTACTGTTTTTCTTCTGAGAGGCAGTGATACTACATTGAGGCTTTTGGTTACTTTGGGAATCTCACACATCCTGGAGAAGGCATGGATTGTTGGGTAAGGTTAGCAAAGTGGCCTGGGGTCACAGAGGCCTTCAGGGCAGCCTAGGCCAAGGAAAGCGTGATGATATTGAATTGTCGGGGAGGAGAACATTCAAGGTGATGTCATGTGATGTGCTTTACCCACAGAAAGAGTGAACAACTTCCCACCACTGCCCAAATTCATCCCACTGAAGCCATGTTTCTACCAAGACTTTGAGGCAGACATCCCTCCCCAGCACCTCAGCATGACCAAGCGCCTCTACTACCTCTGGATGTGTGAGTGCTATGGATGGGGGATCCAGGTGGGGCACTAGGGTGGGGTACCTGCAGGCTGGCTATCTTTTTAGCTCCACTTGCAGCATCTGCATGGGCCAATATTTCTCCACCCCCGTCCCATCCCACCCCCTCTCCCAAAAGGCTCCTTTCAAGGGCCCACTCCCCAGATGGGCCTCATTTTTCCTCAACCCCAAGATCTAGGCCTTTCCTCCCACCAATCCCCATCTCCCATTCACAGACCATTTGGACAAGGGTCTTTGTCTGTTGCTCTCCCTTTCCTTTCCCACTGGAGTAGTTTTCTAGGGAACCTCAGGATTCTGGATTAGAAAGGGTTCTCCCTTAAGCCTCATTTTTCTTGCTTCCTTGGAGATCAAGCTGGGCTGGTTGCTCTACTTTCCAGGCAACAGGTTTCTCATTTGTAGAAGAGGGTGTTGTCTTAGTGATTGCTGTAGTTCCACGTAGATAGAGCTCTGTATGGACTCTTAGAACTTCTAATGTTCTAAGACTTTGAGGTCAAGTATTTAAAGGTCCTAGTTTCTGATCTATGGCAGGTTGGTGGGAAAGGTATCATCTTAGGGAGATGAGACTTGGATGTGCTCAGGCTGGGTCACAGGTACCTTTCGGCATGTGCAAGGAGAGGAGTCTGGCTGTCCTATGCTGGGTACCAGTCTCAGGGAATGCCAGACATCGCAGGGTGACCTTAACCTGGGTCTGCAACAAGTGATGTTGCCTTGAGTCAGGCCTGTACTTAGCCACTTACTGTGGGGAGATGATTAATTGTGCCAGGGAAGTGATAAAGAATACTGTCTTTGCAACAGGTCCTTCATGGAATGGTAGAAAGAATATGAGGACAGACAAACTCAGTTTCAAGTCCTGGCTTAACCTTTGGGTGGCTCTGGGGTCATTTCCCCCCATGTAACATGAGAGAAAGAAGGGATGGGGCAGGTGTGGGTAGGTCTGTAGATGTTTTGAAGAGAATTTTCCCATTAAAATAGAATGTAGAAGTGGGATTAGGAAATTTGAGGAGACTGGGATTAGAATGACAGCATGTTTGTGGACACAGGATAGGGACACTATTCAAAATTTATTGGCCATGCATGGGTCCATTTGAGATTGATTGCCATGAATTTATAGTCCTATCAGGCCTTTGGGGTGGGGTCTCCTTTTTTTCCTAGTACCAGTCAGTTCAGGTCCAGATGGGAGTTGTGTTCATCCAGGGTGAGTGTGATCAGATGACAAGGCAGGGAGGGAATAAGAAAATGAGAAGTATGGCCTCTAAGCCAGATAAAGAGAGGAGTGGAGATAGAAAAAAGTTGATGGCTAGAGAGAAAGTAGCCAAGTCAATGGATATGAATTCCAAAGAACTGGTAGAATAATAACAGGAGATGCAACTAGACCAACTGAGCTAGAGAGAGATGGGACTGGGAAAAGAGGTGTAAACCACCATTAAAACAGGTTAAGGTCTAGTTTATGTAAAGAGCAAAAAAACACACCAAGGTTCCAGGAAATTTGGGGGCAGTAAACAGGAAAGGAGAAAATGCAGCTGAATGTATAGGAAGAAATATTCATTCTTATTATGAGGGACCCAAGATGGGTGTACCTGCAGAGTGTTGGTGTTGTCAGAGCAGACTTGGGGAGCATTTCACTCGACCCTGAGCTCTGAGAATTCTGTCCCTGAGAAGATCTCAATTAGGAGCTGGATTTAAGGGCTATAAATATCTTCCTAAGTCTTCTCTAGGCGTTTGCCAGATGCTTTGCTCCCAAAGAATGTATATAACCCTTGAGATGCTTAAGGGCTCTATTCAGAAGCCAGTATGGTAGATGCATGGGTATTTGAAGCTCCGTGTGAGCCCCTCTTCCATTGTTTATTCAGCAGGTCTTTGTAGAGCCGTAAGGATCCAGCCTAATGTTCCAGGAAGGGATTACCTTGTGTCAGGAGACTTGGGTGTGTGTTAATGCCAGCATCAGATGAGGAAGGAGTCTTTGAGATCCTGACTGGCTGTGACTCATTGATACTGTGATTCTGTGGTTCAGCTAAATTATGTGGGCACTGAGGAGGGGGAGCCTGGGTATTGCTCTTAGGGATCTTCTAGGTTGGTTGATGGGCTGGGATTTGTACTTGAGGAACCATAGAGCAACCCAGGTCTGTGAGAGATCAGAGGGATGGGAGATGAGGCTACAGTAGTGAAGGAAGGCTTCTTTGAGTGGGTAGCATGATAGTTGTCTAAAAAATGGATTAAAGACTGAGATTCCAGTCACTATTGCCTGCCCCATTAAGTACAGGGCAGATTATGCAGTGGCTTGAATAGATGTTTCCACAAGGCCTTTTACTTTCCCCTTTTTGTGCCCCTACCTTGCAAGAGAAGATGTAAGGTGGGTTTCCTATGCCTTGGATCTGGCCGGGTCAGGGCTGAGGTCGTTTATAAAAGGAAAAGTGCATTTCTACTACCCTGAGGCTTTGGAGCCCTTCAGTGAGGCTTGCTGGGCTGAAGCTCTGGATTCCTGCTCTGGAGACTCTTTGTTCTCTGGGTTTCTCAGATTCCCTAGAACTGGATATGGGGAGGGGTGGTCTGAGCTCTCAGACTTCTTTCTTACAGTCTGTACCTGTGTGTGTGTGTGTGTGTGTGTGTGTGTGTGTGTGTGTATGTGATGGGTGTGAATATGTATAAATGTGGTATGCATGTGTATTTGTGTGTCTGTATCTCTCTGTTTGCATGGGTTTGATTGTTATGTCTTGAGTTATGGATGTGTGTATCTGTCTGGGTGCTCATGTATCTCTGCATGGGCCTGGTGTTTGTGTTCATGTCTGGTGTATGTCTCTGTGTGTGCATGTGCTCCTGGGTCTGCAGTGAACAGCGTCACGCTGGCGGTGAACCTGGTGGGCTGTCTCGCATGGCTGATTGGAGGTGGGGGAGCCACCAACTTTGGCCTCGCCTTTCTCTGGCTCATCCTCTTCACACCCTGCTCCTACGTCTGCTGGTTTCGGCCCATTTACAAGGCCTTCAAGTAAGTGGTTGGTGCTGACCCCGGCTCCTAACCCTGCCTCTTTGCTTACCTTCCCCATCTCTTCTCTACATATTTTCTCACTTTTTTGTTTGTTTGTTTGTTTTGCCACTTCCCAAACTTACTTTCCCTATTCACCCTCAACTCAGACTGGCAGGTAAGATTTGGGCTTCCTGGGAGCTCTAGGCTGGGATGAGAGGGCCGGGAGTCAGAGCCTTCCTTTTAGTTCCTTTCTTCATCACTCTGCCCTTAGGTGTGGGCAACATAGAGTAGAGACCAGGCCTATTTTAGTTTTTCCTTCCCCAGGCAGCTGCATGTTAAATGTTGCCAATGGGGCTACCTGTCTTGGTGAAGATGCTCATCCTGTTCACATAGGGCGAGCTGATTTAGTGCCAAGTGAACCATCTATCCATGTACCAGTAGAACTAGCCATCCATATTCTAGTGATACTGTTTATGTGTTAATGAGGTCATCCAACTCTGTACCTAAGAGACAACACATCCAGGTATCAGTTGAGCTAGCTGTCTTGGTGCCCATGGATGTCTACTTTGTGTCAAATAGAATTTTCAATCTTTGTGCCAATTGGACTATTGTACCAACAAGGCTATCTGTCTTGGTGCCATTGTAGTATCCCCGGTGCCTCAAATGTCTTTGCCAACCAGACTATCTAACTATGTGCCAATTAAATTACTGTCTTGGTGCCAATAGGGTATTGATTTTAGTAGCAGTGGGACTTTCTATCTCTAAGCATATGGGATCATTCATCCATGTGCCAGTGGAGCTAGCAGTATTGGTGCCAATGGAATTGTCCATCCTCTTGACAATGTGTTATTTTTTCCAGCCACAATGGGCCCATCTATTTTTGTGCAAGTTGGGCCAAAAACCAATGTACCGGTGGGTAGTCCATTCATGAAGAGATGTCTCCCTATCTAATGCTGCACACACAGACCTAACATGGAATCCTGCAAAGATCCATAGTTAAACACTGTCCCATTTTGGCCTCTCATTTAAGGCTTTTGACTATCCTCTGACAATCGTGTACTCACTTAAACTTGGAAGGGCTTGGGGGCCTTGAAGGCAGGGAATCCCTGACCCTCTGCCCAGCTGATGGGAGCTATCTCCTTTGTTGCAGGACTGACAGCTCCTTTAGCTTCATGGCATTCTTCTTCACCTTCATGGCCCAGCTGGTCCTCAGCATCATCCAGGCTGTGGGCATCCCAGGCTGGGGCATCTGGTAAGAGATTGAGGTATCTGGGACTGACCCATGGCTAGTGTAGGTGGCACCTTGTTATGTCTTTTGCTTACCTCCATATGCTAAGCTGCCTGGCCTGGGAGGACACTATGAATTATAGAAAGTATGACAGGATTCAAGCTAGTGGAGTAGACAGTGCCATAGTATTTGAGGAGAAGAAGACCTTACAGTGGTTTCTGGGGGCTGAGGAGTGTCTAAAATCATGGGGGAACCCAAGGAAAGGAAGCATCATGTCTGAGGAGTTCATTTCCTGAGCCATGGGGAGGACTCTTTCTGAACCACTGACATAGGCCCTTTGGGTATAAATAAGATGGTTCCTTTGCACCCAATAATATGGTCCCTCCATGTAACAGTGAGACCGTCCCTTGCTCTAGTGCATAGTGGGATGGCTTTGGGTACCCCTCACCGTGCTGGGTAGCCTCACAGCTGGCCTCTTCCTACAGCGGCTGGATTGCCACCATCTCCTTCTTTGGAACAAACATTGGCTCAGCGGTCGTGATGCTCATTCCCACCATCATGTTCACAGTTGTGGCTGTCTTTTCCTTCATTGCCCTCAGCATGGTACGTGGTTACCTCAAGGGTGAGAGGGGGGTGGCTTTGGAAAGGGGCTATGACCCAGAAGTCTCCTCAGGGACTAACTGGAATGGATTGGTGGACTTTGCTTCTGATGCACAGAGCACAGGTGGGAGGGGGGACTAGCTTTGATTAACTCTTCCTTGTGCTCCTCCTCCTCCAGGTTCATAAATTCTACCGGGGCAGTGGCGGAAGTTTCAGCAAAGCTCAGGAGGAGTGGACCACGGGGGCATGGAAGAACCCACACGTGCAACAAGCAGCCCAGAATGCAGCCATGGGGGCGGCCCAGGGTGCCATGAATCAACCGCAGACTCAATATTCTGCCACCCCCAACTACACATATTCTAATGAGATGTGAGCCAGCCAAACCTACTGGGAGGCAGGGCTGGAGGATGATGGGATGGGACTCAAGTCACATAATCTGTTGTGGTGACCAAGCAGGGTTCTTCATTTCCTTTTCTCCTTCCCCTTTTCTCCTTTCCTTTGTACAAAGAAAAGAAAAAAAAAGATTATATATATATCCCCTGTCCCTTTGGATTTTGCTCTGAGCATTCTGAGAGCTATAGGCTGCACATGGAGCTGCCCATGTTGCGGTAGTAGTTGTGTCCATGTCCCATGTAAAGTAGTGTGCAGTGGAAGTTTCTGTTGTGGTGTTAGATGTATGTTTAGAACTAAATCAGCCCCCCACCTTCCATCTGGCTACTCCCTCTGACTTTGGCCCAAGGACCCCTCATGGGACAGGAGGCATAGCAGCTAGAGTCTGTCCACCCCCAAACCCTCCACACCACCCCAGGGTTATGAGTTGAAAATGTTTCCACTTTTGGTTTTATTGGGAAGTGATACTATTTAGCATTCACGGTAGTGGTGGTAGTGAGTGGGAGAGTGGGGCAGGTTGCGGATCTTTCCTTGCTCCTAATTTGAGTTCCCTTCCGCTCCTCTCTTTCTGCTATCACATTCCCTGTGGTCTATTCTCTTGCCCAGGATTTTTCTCTTCTCCATGTGGCTTTTCTTTGGCTTCCCCAGTGCTGAGTGTCGCAATAGTATCTGATCCTGAGACTGAACCCCTTCCCAGATCAAAGAAGCAGATAGGAATGCTGAGCCTTAGGCCTGATGTGGGAGGGCACACTGATGCAGAGCCCTTTGGACACCTGACTCCCAGGGAATGGCATTGCAGGGTCCTCTTTTTCCTATCCTGCTTCCCCTGCTTCTCTTCCAAGAGACACCTCCAGCTCCTCTGCCTAAGGCTCTAAATCCCAAGCTGCTGTGGCCTGATGCCGCCATCCTATCCTGCCTTCTCTGAAGAACTGGGTGATATCCAGGCAAAGGTACAGCTGAAGTAGAGGACATGTAAATAATTATTGTTTCCTGGGTGAGGTCTGGCTGGTTCAAGCCAGGAGGTATTAGGTGTCTCTGAGTGACCGACCATTGGATTCCTGGCAGTAGTAGCTATTCTGTGAGGTTCTGGTAGAAGGGATAGGCTCAGAGGAGAGGGCAGGCATGGCCCATTGAGAGGGCTGCATGACTCTCCTTTGCCAGCTTGGTCATGGCAGTTCTGGGCACTTGAACTTAGGGCCCAGGAAGAAGCAAAGGGCCAATCTTTTCAGGTTAGTATTGGTGGGAAGGGAGCCTCTCTGGCTTTTGTTTGTTTTTTCACATCAAGATAACTTGCTACCTTCTGCCTACTGGCCTTGGTTCTTGGCCCTTCTTCACCCTTCAGACTCCTTTCTCTTCCAGGACAATGATTTCAGGGTTATAGGGCTATTCTACTCCAAGCATTATGGGAATGTTGCTGGTAAAGACCCTAGCTCTCTGAGGCCTGGAGGGGAGTGGATTCTCACTCAAGGAGTAGCTGCTCATTTCCCACACTCCCTTCTCCTACCTGGGTATTTGGCCTGAAGAACCAAACCCTGCTTGGCCACTGCAGACTGGCTCCAGCTTGGAACCCAACACCTGGGCTTCCAGTTACAATCCTGAGCTTTGAGCTCCAGGTACTTCGTTTTCCTAAAACTGA